>NW_019174365.1:8809635-9447173 GCF_002260705.1 Seriola dumerili | reverse complement strand
TTTGTCCTGTTTCTATTTTATTCCTATTTAATGTATTCATTGCCAATTCACTGTATTAAACTGGTATTTTAATTTGCAATGCTGCAATAATCTGTTTTTGTATTTCTATGTTTATCTCATTATGGAGTATTAAGTGCCACTGTGATTGTACATTATGTGCAAAAATCAATAAAAATATTTGATTTATTCAACGTTTGATTGAATATATGTTGATGTGGGTTCTTATTTTAATGCCAAACTTGACTTTATAGCACCAAGCAATTCATAAAAAATATCTGACATACTGCAGCGTGTCATCTAATTGTTTAGGCCATATGCTCACAATACTATTTCATCCATTAGTGGGAATCCCGACAGAGAAATAGAATAGGGAAATAAAATGTGTTAATTCCCCCATGATGTCCCTCACACATACCTAAAGGCGACGGAAAAGATGGCATGGAGCATCGAAAAACTCCTGAGCCCCAGAAATCAGGTGCAACCCTAATAAATATGGAGCCACACAGCGCAGAATGACTGTCCACTTTAATTGCACATTTTCCCACAGTAATTGACGGAATAATTAAGACTCAGAGGAGCCACTGAAACCATCTGTGCAGGTAAAGAGAGGAGGTCCAAGAGGGGCGATGGAGAGGAGGAAGGAAAGCGAAACAGTAGGACTAGCAGAGAGAACAAGAGTGCAAATGCGAGCAAAGGAGAAGAGGTGGATGAAGAGAAAAGAGGAGTGGAAGAGATGAACTCATTAGTTTCAGTGTTATTCACCGTGGAGAAGCTGCTCTGCCAAATTCAACTTCTGCCAAACAGATTTACCCAAGATACCAAAAGCTGAGTAAAGTTTCCCTGTAGGTGTGTGTGTGTGTGACTGTATCCGTGTGTGTGTGTGTGTGTGTGTGTGTGAGCGCACTCTTCTGCAAATGTCATGATGTACAGAACGACTGTGTGCGTGCCCATGTGTCTGCGTAGCCCTCGTGTACATATGTGTGTGTGTGCATGTGTGTGTGTGTGTGTGTGTGTGTGTGTGAGTGTGTGGGGGGGGGGGGGGGGGGGGGTCGGAGGTACAGTTACTTATCGGTGTGTCAATGTGATAATTTAATTTAGAGGGCGAACACAGGGACACAGCAGACAGCAAGAGAACACAAACAGAGATATGAAGAAAATAAAGAAGGGGAAAAAGACACCACCATTACTCTTCTGATGCCTCTTCTTCTGTGCAAACATTTATTCTTTGTTTAACATAGATACACACAGGCCATCTGGGTGCTCGCGCAGTAGAACTAGCAGCTACAAAGGCGACCCCTTTCTCTTTCTGCATGCTAGTATTACAGATTGTTGGCAGTGGCAGCTAATCATGTCACAGCAGACATGCCGAACATCATGACTGGCTGACAAAAAGATGAAACAGGCTTGCTTTAAAGTCCCTACCACGTTACTATGTTTGTTCTCTGTTTTGTTTTTCCTCTCAGGCTCACACCACTGTGCATCTGTGGATACTTTTGTACCGTTAGCGTCTGAGATTGACAAGTTATTCACTAATGAGAGTGAATTTCAGTTTGTGGTGAGCAGAATGAAATGAGTACTGTGTGTGTGTGTGAGTGTGTGTGTGTGAGTGTGTGTGTGTGTGTGTGAGTGTGTGTGTGAGAGTGAGTGTGTGCGTGAGTGTATATGTGTGAACACGTAAACGCAGTCAGCTCCCTCAGCCAATGAATAACGCCTTAGCAGTGATTAAGGTCCGTAACCACGGCAACGTTTAGTACAGACAAAAGATGGTGACTTCAGCAGCTTTGGAGAATATTTATACTTCACCTGAGCGGTGTGTCAGGTTATGTGACACCAATAAAAAAAAAAAAAATTAAAAGAAATTGTGAGCTTTTTCTTAGAATGAATTGAACAATTTCATGTGTAGAAGCCACAAAACTGGTGGCAGCAAATCTGGTGGAGCCACAACAAATTGGTATGAAATATGAGAATGTCACATCTGTCTTATCTCCAAGTTACCAGCATCTGCAACTACTGGCTGTCCAGTAAAAAAATCTAAAGCACTTTGCAGGTGTCAAGTCTTCAATCAGATTTGATGGGAAGTACCTGAAAATTTCAGGCAGAATGGAGTTGTCACTCTTACCAAAGTGAAAACTGTGTGCGAACTGGGTTTAGCACAATGCCTAGGAGTGACAAGTGTACTTAGCTGAGGTGTTGTTGTACTGTTTAAATGTAAATTTGTTTTTCGCATTGAAAAAGTGAAAGAAAGCAGGTTTTGATGATTGAAGATAAGACAGCAGCTTGACACTGAAATATGAAAAGAAAGGGTGCAGAGATTAATGGATGTAAAGAATTTTTACGGAGTGAAATTTTAATATCTATGTCTTAGTCTCCTAAACTTGACACTAATCAAAGTTGTTTTTCTTGTATAAAAGTAACATTTATCCAGCTTTCCGTGGGACACACTGATGAAAAAAGGCTTATCCAATTTGTGCCACTTTTGCATAATCCAAATCATGCTATTGTCAAATAATCCAATTTTTGGAGCAGTAATGTAATCTTGGCATTATTCAGGTCCACAGTACATAATCTGCATTTCAGTTTTATGAGACCATATTGCACTATATCCTCTCTCTCTCTCACTGCCTCTCTCTCTCTTACAGTTTCTCCAATCCTGTTTACCGGGTCTAGGAAAGAAGACATTAACCCGTAATAAAGGCAGGAAGATGGAATCAACAGGGGAGGAAACGCATTATAAAAGGATGGGTGGGGAGGTAGTCAACAGGCCTCAGCTCCCACAACATCAAGGAAGTCCCAGGAGGAAAAGAAGAGGAAGGGAGCCAGGTCCATGGAGGCCTGCGGGGAGGGCCAGAATACATTACTGTCATCGCTGGTGCAGCTCCCCAGACTCACGGAGCTAGAAAGTAGCATTGAGAGCGAGGGGAACGCAGAACACAACTGATTCTATAGAACTACAAAGTGTTCTAGCTGTCAGTGTGGCTGTGAGTGATGTAGGGGATGGGCTTCGGAAGTGTATTCATGTGTGAATGTGTGCGTGTAGTTGTGGTGATGTAGAGGCAAATACTAGAGGCTTGTAGTAATGCATTACAATAACAAAGTGATCCCATTGACGAATGAATGGGTGAATACTTGAATCGTTTTCATTCAAGAGTGTCTGCCTCATTTCTAAAGCATGTAAAGTAGAAATACTGATTCCAAACACTGATAAGCAAGAGTGTGACATAGAGACAGAACTGAACAGAACCAAACATCTTCAAGTCCTTGAGTAAAATTTCAAATCCATACAAGCTTTGATTGTGCTTTTAGGCTATTTTGGGATTGGATCAATACCACTCTCATATCTGTTAAATACATATCGTGTCGTTAAATATAAGGCTACAACCAGCCGCCAGTTAGCCTAGCTTGGTACAAAGACTGTAAACAGGGGGAAACACTAGCCTCACATTTGTTCAATCTGGAAAAAAAAAAAAAAGAATTATTTGTGCCTGACTATTTCTTGGTTAACTTCCTTAAGTCTCCGTTGTTTGTCCGGCAAACTCGTGGTGGTGACAAGACTTAACAAAGCTACTGCTGCTGGGCAAGACAGCACTTTACAAGCAATATTGTTTTCACACTATAATTAAATAGATTAAAACAAACAAGATGCAATGTGTTAATTAGTGAGCATTTGAGGTGCTGGCAGGTCGATGCCATTACCCTGTTTCCTCTGCAACACTCCAACAACATTGTCTGGCTCACTTTGGATAGTTTAAGGAAAAGAGGATACAAATCAATGCAACAGGACCAGCGATATTGTCTTTTTTATTCCACACATAATCCTAATCCTTGTCAAATGTAGCACCTACATTACCACATTACCCGCAATGCTACTCAGCCACTGACAGTTTGGCTGGAGTTTCAGGTGTATGATGCTAGTAGCAGCTACGAGTGTCACATTAGTGCTAATTTGGCAGGGAGTTGTTGAAATGTACATGTTGGGACACTACAGTGTACTGTTGAACTGTTGAACATTCCAGCTTCACTTTAACCTACTGATGAAAGTGACTGGCTGCAGCCAACACTTTCTAGGAGAGTATGCTCTCAATTGTTATTCCTCTCAGCAGGTATTTGAGATGTGATATACATAATTTCATTACAAACTCATTTTAAAACTAAAAAGATGAAAGAGATGGGGCTACTGAAGCGCTCACATGTCCTTGTGCAGCTATTATTAACACAAGAAAAATGAATATAGAACTTGAGATGAATGGGATTAGTGTCTTAACGCTGCTCTTTTCAAACATTAGCTAGATCCGACAGTCCCTGCCCTCTTCAGGTTATTAAATAGCCCATTGAGGGCATCCATCTCTTTTGATAATTACGAGCTGCCTGGGACGATCTTCCTTTTATTTAACAATTACATGTCTCTGAGACAGTCTAAGTGTAAAGATATATTTTCTCCTGCCTATGCCTAGTTCTATCTGGCCCAGTTTTCTGCTGCCTGCTCCTCTCAGATCTAAAAAACTCCAACGACAGAGGGGGGCTGTGAAGTCTTTAAAGCAACTCTGAATCTCAGAATGTCTAAAGGAGAAGGGAGCACCAGGGGGAAGAGTGAAAGGAGAAAGGGATAAAGTAAAAGAGGAGTGTACAAGAATGAAAAAAAAAATTGAGAGGAGTACAGAGATACAGAGACACAAATACAAAGTATGTCCATGAGAGATGGAGGGGGGGGGGTTGGTCGTTCGACACAGTCGGAGCAGGGTGCAGTGACTGTGAAACTGCTTAAATAAACACTGCAAGAGAGCAGGAGGGGTGGAGGGAGTAGGGGAGAGTGAGCGATTGGGCCCCTCCGAGGGAGAAAAAGCTAAAGAATAAAGGAAAGAGAGTGGACGCAGGCTATTTTTTACACAAGGAAGAAGAGAGGCATTAAGGGAAGATACACAGGGGTAAAAAAAAGTGAGGTAGATGGTGTGAGTCACCAACAGAAAAAAAAAAAAAAAACTGAGATGAAAAGCTCGATTACGAACCAGACTGTAGAATTGGACTAAGAGGTGGAGCATTTTAAAAGATGGAGGCAATGAAGGTGAAATGCCGTTAGTATAAAAGGTGGTAAAGTAGAGGGGAAGATAGCGAGTGACTGAGGAGAGTGAATCGATGGAAACAGAAGCGATGACTGCCAAAGGGGAAAAATGCCTCAGGGACCGCTCCAGCCTTAACTCACATAACGCTCCTGTGACAGAAAAACCTTTTACCTCCAATCCCGGTAATTTCCATATTCACTTCAGCCAATATTGGCTCGGTCTGTTACGTGAGGAGCCAGTGTCATGGCTCCGCAGGGATTACACAACCTATTAAAACCAACTGACATTTGCAAAAACAAATGGTAGTTTAACAGAAAGTGCTGTAGTAAAGATATGAGCTTTTCATCTACCGGTTCTTCTCTCACTAATATTGAGTGTGTTCCCTTTATGCTGTAGAGATTTTAATGCAGAGATAATTAGTTTCTGCACAAGCATCTCTAGATGCATATAGTAGTATAGGGTATGCATTTCATGGATTATTAATTTACATTATATAATATTACAGAATGTATGAAGTAAGTTATTCTAGTTGATGCAAATTGCAGAGAATTTTAAAAGTCCAAATCCCAAAGATAAGATACAGATGCAGGGTGACCCTTTTCAACAGGATCATTATCTGTCATACAATTTTTATGTTGCTCATACAAGTCATAATATATCATACTCCATGATGGGCTAGTTTCTACCACATTTTATTTCAAAGTCAAAACTCAACAACTACATTAACTCGCTTTCCTGCTAAGAGAAAAAAGATCAACATCACTCTGTGTGTAAAGTATGGAGCTGGAACCAGAAGGTGATTAGCTTTGCTTATTTTAGCTTAGCTTAGTACAGGAAAACAGCTAGTCTGATTCTGTCGAAAGTTTTTATGCAACAATACAGCTAAAAGGTCACTATCAACATGTTATATCTTGTTTGTTTAGTCTGTACACACACAGAAATGTAAAAAATAAACAATTACCAGTTTCACAGAAAGTTTCGTGCTGTAACTATTTCTTGGCGAACAACAGCCAGGAGCAGAGATGTCTCAAAGTCTTGTCATAATTGCGCGGTTGCCAGGCAACCAGCAGAGAAGTGCTGGAGCAAGTGAATTAACTGTTATTTGTCAAGAAATAGTATAATAACTGTTTTTATTATTCTGTTAATGTTTTGGATTAAACACATGACATATAAAAAGTTCATTATTGAGCTTTAGAGGTGTTGATGGGTGGATTTTGTTCACTTCGAGTGTTTCTCCTGCTTCAAGTCTTTATGCTAAACTGAGTTAATCTCCTCCTCTCTTTAGCTTCATACTTTATGCACGTTGCATCAGTCTTTCATCTAACTCTCGGAGAGAAAGTGAATGTTATACAATGCCTTTAAAGTTTGTTCATTATGGCCAGAATATACTTTTTTGCACTTGTTAGAAGGGGAAAAAAGATATGCTTTTTAATTACTTTTTTAATATATTGTATTTATATAACTATAGCAGAGTATTTCTGCTGCCATTTGAAGGAAAACATATACTTATTTTCTTATATTACAATGACAAAAATTCATGATATATGTTTATTTTTTTATTATTACCATGCTTTGCCATTTTAACAAGGTTTTCTTGTTATAACAAAATATCACCTTTACTGCTCAGTAGAGTGCGTTAGATGGAAATGTAATTTAGAAAAATAACAATGGTAGAATACTAACAGTAAAACTATTACTGATAAGTTATTTTGTGTGGTAACTTGACTTGTTAAGAATAGTTCTTGCAGCACTTTATGATTCTGATTATTCTCATATCTTATTGATATACCAATTTCCTCACTGAGAAGGCCCTCACATATTTGTGCGTCATATATTTTTATGTTTATTATTTTTACAACACTAACTAGCCCAAAGGGAACAGGTTTTTAACACTGAATTTGAAATGTTACTATTTAAATACATCATATGCCTATAAACACATTTATTTCACACTACATTGTTACACTTTGTGCACTTTTCTAACCCATCTATTACAAAAACATATGATATTGATGCATTTTTGTATTGCCTGTATGAATGAGAGAATTGTGCACACTTTCGTACACTGATAATTCTGTGAGGTTGTGTGTTCCTTTGGTTGTGTTTCTGTATGTACGGAGCACCCATGTGTGCATGGGCGCTGCTGCTCCGGCTGCAGGTTTCTGTCTGTCGTCTCCGGACCAAAGGTCAGCAGCTCAACTGTCACATTTAGTCCGTCACAGCATCTGCTCTGTCTTACAAAAATGGTGTGAGGTTCAAGCTCGGCTGACGACACTCGACCTTCCAGTGTGGGCTGCATGTGAGCCAGGAGGAGAGTGACAGGGCCAGGCTGAGAAATGGCAGCCGACACAGGGGTCACAGAGCCAAAGGGCCATGAAGAGAGTCACAGGGATGGAGAAAACACAGGCAGGGTGATGGAGGATAACCAGAAGAGAGGACAACTTCTCTGGGCAGCGTTTGCGTCTCTCTCATGCTCTCTTGCTCCGTCTTTGTGTATTTCTCTCTTCCACACCTGGGTCTTCTTTCCCTCTACCCCCATACTCCGTGTGTTCTCACTTTCCTCTCCTTCACTCTCTCTCTGCTGCTCGCTCTACTGCTCTGTTGGCTTCAGGCAATGCTGTCTGTTCCCCTCTCTCACTCTGTGATGGAGGGATGGCCTGTGGAGTGAAGGGGGCGATGAAGCGATGGAGACCTTCAACGTAGGAAAACACACCCCTTTCCCTCTTTTGTTGACCCTGAACATCGACCCAATTAATCATTTATTGTCTGTATGACAACCTTCAGAACATCATAGTTGATGTGCTTGTTCTATTAAAAGGGTCAGTCCACCAAAATTACAAAAGGACCTATTGTCTCTCTTACTGATGGTATCTAGCCATGGATTTTTATTATTATCATTATTTTTATTACTATGTATTTGTCTGGATTTGTGTTGAGATTTCTGCCTCTATGGAGTTTAATGGAATTTTATTTGTGATAGTCACAGCATTGAACAAAAACAATGGCTGGGAACATTGCTGTGAACAGTTGTCTTAAATAACTACTAATATTAGGACTGAGGGAAACTGAATTCTTGTTTTCTTGACATTGTTTCTTATATATAAGAATAATTTTCCCCTAACTTTTACCAAATGTGTGAGTTTCTAAACATATCCATAAAAATGCTTTAGTTGCTAGGAGATGATGTTGTATTTGAACAGTGAATATTAGAGGGGAAAAAAATTAATATTTGATGTCAAGAGGATATTTTTACTGTTATGTTCAATATCAACATTTTATGGCTTGCCAGATACCTTAATTAACATTTTCAAATTATGTTGAGTAAAAGAAAATGGAATCCATGCAGCATTACGTGTCTGACAAAACAGAATTAGCTGTGTATAAACATAAATTCAAGGACAAAAGGTTGCTTATGCGATTATTGCTTTGGAAGAAATTCTGCAATGCAAGATAATACAAGAGGCTAGTGAGGAAATGTTTTTGTAATTTGGGTGAACTGAACCTTTAAGTACGATCTTATTAATACATGCTGTGCCATACTGTAAATAACTGTCTCATTTATCTAAAACCTGGTGGTGCAAGTGTGTGTGACTGCCAGGGCACAAAGTGCAGGGGAAAGCGTGTGTATGCAAAAGTGAGTGCACATTGAATGTGTGTGTTTACTCCACCTGTACACTTTGCCTGGTGTTTGCATGTGTATTATTCGCACGTTTCCTCTGCACTCTGTAGCATGCTTCATTATCTCCTCACACATTTTAATGAGCCAGTTCTTCAGGATCGGACCAATTAGTCTCAGTAATCTGGTCAATTTAGCCATCCTGCTTCCTCCTCGGGGTTTTCAGCCTCTGGAAATCACACTAACGCTCTGCCATTCGATGGGAGCACTGAATGGGGTGGAAGGAGGAGGAGCAGAGGGGTTTATGTAGAGTTGGGTGGGGGTGGTGGTAGGAGTAGAAAGGGGAAGCTATAGGCCGTTCGATATCATAATGGTGCATTACAGCTCCGAAAGCTCCCAACGCGCCACAGCGAGCTACACCCGAGGTCAGACAGAGTATCATTTAGCTCTGATAGAAGCATCTGTGCTTTGAGCGGCGGCCCTCTCGCTTGCTCTCTCTCCCATAGGCATTATCGTTTAATTGCAGGTATAGCGGGTACACGGGGTTAGCAAGGGTTATCCGTAATGCGAAGCAGCGTGGTTATAACCATGTATCACCGTCACTCTTTTCTCCATTAGACTGAACCAAGTGTCGGGGTATCGATCTTCAAGCCTCATTTGCATGCAATAAGCTGAGCTATTATCAAAGCCTTAATGAAGATTTTAAATCTGCGTCTGGATCTGGCGTGACCTCAGCATCAATTGGTGTGGTCCATTGCCTTGTGCACCTTCTTCCTGACCCTTGTTCCACTCCGTCTCATTATGTGGTGACATTTGTACGGCAAGCATAACTTCAATCTTGCATAATTAGCTCCTACCTATAATTAAGACACCTCTCGCGGCTCTTCACTATCTGATTGTTTTGCTGTGGTGTGCTGTGTTATTAACTTTGCAGGGGGGAAGAAAAAAAAAAAAAAAAACCTCCCCAGCTCATGTTACTGATTGTCTCTTCAGTAAGGTGCTCACTTAAACTTAAATGCTCCTGCTGAATGTTTTGCAATTCTTTATCATACTTGTTTATGGTAATTTATTCTTTTTTTCCCCTCTGTGCACATGAAAGGAGACACTAAGTGTGTAAAAGTGATAGCTCCATATGCAATCTTTCTTGTCTGAGTAAAGGTAAGGTAAAAGTATAAAGGCAGACACAATTCAATGATGTTAACAACAAGATACCATTTACTATTTAAATTTTTTTTGTCCTGTGGTTGCTCCAACATCTCTCAGCCCGCTGCTTTTAGGTGTGCATAAATGACTCTCTTTATCAAAGTATACACTGGCAAAATGAGCAGTTAATTGAGATACAGAGTGTTTGTCTTGGACTGAATACACTAACATCATATCGATTGCAAGGCCTTGTTTATGTCACATTTGACTGAGCATGATCAATTCTGTCCTGGCACTTTGATTGATCACCAATATGCTGTCACAAGTATTGATTGGGGCCATGGTTAGAATAATGCCACCATCTTAAATGGGGTGGATGAAGAAGAACGTGCTGAGCTGGCCCGATTTGTTTCCTGGACGGCCCCTTCTCCCGCTAGGATCTCCTTATTTCTTTCTGGAATTTCTAGGCACACATCTCTCCCTCTCCCCTCCAAATTCTCTCCGACAGACTTCCCTTTTTCTCCCCCTTGGCCTCGGTCTCTCCCTTTTGCACACAAACACACAGATACTCCTACCTCTCTTCTTTGCTCATTATCCCTCCTTCCCCAACTTCTTGACTTGTCATTTTTCCAAAGCCTCTCCGAGATCTCCTCTGTGCATCTGTGAATTGTGTCTCTCTGTAGCTGTGCCCCTGTACAGCCAGACTCTTCACTCCATCCATCTCTGTCTCTCTCCTGCCTCTCCCCACTCCCCTCATCCATCTCTCCTGCTCCCTTATTCATATCCTCTGAGCTTTCTCGCCTCTCCTCTTGGTTGCGGGATCATGGCAACCAAGTTTTCTCCTTGACCCTGTGCAGCGAAAGCACACAAACATTACTGTAAAACATGTCAATAGAGTATGCTACCTACATCTATCTATATACTCTATCTTTGTATCTACCTGTCTATAATACATGGATAAAACTCAGACATTACACCCATATGTTACTGCTGATCTCATTCCATTGATATTTCTGGGAACGCTTTCTTTGGAACTGGGAATTGCTCCCATTCATTCACAAGAGCATTAGTGAGGTCGGCCGCTGATGTTGGGTAATAAGATCTGACACTCAGTCGGTGTTCCAGTTCATCCCAATGGCACTGGATGGGCCTGAGGTCTGGTCTCTGTGCAAGCCAGTCAAATTCTTGCACATCAGACTGGGAAAAAAAAAAATTTCTTTATCTACCTCACTTTACTGTCATGATGAAACAATTTTGGAGGAACACCACTCTTTACTACTCTTTTGATATTTCCCCTAATTGGAGCCTAAAGGCCAAACCCATTCTGGTAAAGACAGAACCAGATTAAAAGTCCACAAAAACATGTAGTGTATTTCCTTATCTTTTAACCTGGATTTTTCATTGGCAGCGTTTCAGTCAGTTCCATCACGGCAAGTCAGTAAACACCTAACGTTACTCTTTGTTCAGATCAAATAACAGCAGGTAGGAACTATAATTATCCTGAGGCATGGGGACTTGAATGAGCAACTTAAAGCAATAGTCTGACATTTTGGGAAATACACTCATTTTCTGTCTTGCAGAGAGTTAGATTAGAGGATCAATGCGCTTGTATGGTAAATATGAAGCTACTATAGCTTAGACTGGAAGAAGAGGGATACAGGGAAACAGCTAGCCTTCCAGCACCTCTACAGCTCACTAATCATCTCACTTATTTAATCGCTAACGAAAAAAGAAAAGTTGCAGTTGCACAGGGAGTTACAGACTGGATTATCCCTCAGACTGCTTCCAGTTCCTCTTGAGCAAAGCTAAGCTAACTGTCTACTGGTTCCAGCTGTGTATTTAATAGACAGTTTTGAGAGTGGTATAAGCATCTAAGCAAATAATCATATTTCTGAAAAAGTAAAACCTTTAACCACTTCAATGTTATACATGAACAGTTATAATGGTTACAGAACTGTAAACCATGAAATAATGCTGCCCAAAATAAGTGGACGTATTGAGTGCACGGTATATCTTAAAGCTCAGCTGCAAAACATAGAGGTAAACTGAAATAAGCTGTAATGAGTACATTGACTAAGACCACATGTCTCTGTGGACAAATGCATCCACAGTCCACAGCTTACTCCCATACACGTGAAGCCAAGCAGACAAAAGTCCAGTCATTCCTCCTCCTTTTCTTCTCCTCCCTCTTGTGTCTGTCTCCTCTCTTTCTCCCTTTTCCTCCTTCCCTCCTACTCCGCAGACCAGGGCCAATTAGAGAGCATCCCATGTTCCTTCTTGGCTCAACCAAGACACTCTCCAGGGCCGCTAATTAAGCACAAACCTTCCCCCTTTCTGTCTCTTTCTTTCTCTTTCTCTCTCTCTCTCCCTGCACTGTCACCTCTCTCCATCTGCCTCACATCCCCCTTGCTCTCTCTCCCACCCTCCCTTCCTCCCAGCAACCTCTTTCCATCAATTCGCTCATGCTTCCCTCCTTTCACAACTCTCGCCTGGCCCTTCATCCCTCACCCTCTTTGCCTATTTGTCACGGTAGAGGTTTGATATTCACATTGGGACAGTCTTCAGAGTCAATCTGTGCAAAGCGGCGGACTTGTTATTCTCTTCTGCTAGTGTTAACCATGCGCCCTGTGACCTCAGCCATGTACACTTTAGGAGAATGTCCAGATCTGACAGTGCTGCTGCTTTTTAACAATGTTCCTCCGCAACTACTGTTGCCCACTGTCCGCAGCTGAGCCCGCTGACACTGACAACCAGCCCTGTTAATGGGGCTAGTCATAGTAACTCACTGTACTCCTGCTTTCGCTCTCAGTCTCCTTTTTTCTTCTCTACCCTTCACTTCCTGTCAGGGCACAGCATGAAGAAAATATATGCAGCGTCATAGAAACATTCACCTGGCTTGGCAACATGTCAATCAGTTCTTCACTGCATGTCAATTTTGGCAAAGAAAAACAAAAGACATCTGTCATGACCATATTTTCATATGCTGGGTTTCGTCCAAGAAACTTGATTAGTCAAAGATATTATCCAGCCGTGGTGTTTACTCCCATTAGACACTTCTATTTGTTCTTTTTTTGGCTGTCGTACAGGATTCATGTAATAACCAGGGAGCTAGTTAGCAGTCTTTCTTGTTGTCTCCTTTTTTCCTCTTATATCTATACAACTTTGAAGAAAACTTCAGAAACCTCAAATGTTTTGTTATTGCATCATTTTTGTACCCTGTATCACAGGAAAGAACACCCAGTTGAGCACTATTTCTATGTTAAAGGCTCCCTGGATGGACTCGGTAAAAAGAAAAAATACCTCACAAGCAAATCTTTCATTTCCAAGGCAAAATAGGAGCAACAAGAGATCCCTGCCAACTCAAAGAGGAACAGCTGTAGACGCTCATTCTGATTCATGTGCTGCAAACTAGTCTCTTGTTTTGGGCTGATGGAGGTAATTAGTCGTAATTTTTGGGGATGGGCTACCTCCAGAAAACAGGGGTAATTTGAATACACTGATGAGGTAATGTGATACATCATCTGGTCAGTCAAATTTTGTTTACCCACTATTTTATAAGCAGACACAAAATTAAAGATTAAGTTATATCTGTTATGTAACGTGGCGACAAGCACTTTCGATGGAGTGCGCTGGCAGCTGACGTGTCTACAGTCATGCTAGCAGCTCTGTGAGGCCGTGCTAAGGAACAGTAGTTGGGCCAAATGCAAACATCAGCATGCTAACATGCTCACAATGATACTAAGACGTTGTAGTGTTTACCATGATCGCCATCTTTGTTTAGTGTGTTAGCGTGCACAAATTACAACCAAGGCTAATGGGAATGTCATTAGGGTTAGCTGTAAAACCAAAGTACTGGACAAATTAAAATGATTGGTGATACTCTGATCGTCATTCTACCACCATCATCTGGGTCAAAGTCATTATGATTCATCCTCTGACTGCCATGAACGGCTTTGCCAAATTTCAGGGCAATCCATCCAGGAGTTCTCAAGATATTTCGCTAAAAGCTAAAAATGTCCTCACCTCATGGTGGTGCCAGAGCAAAAGTCAGGGCATCACTCAGTCAGTATTATTCATCCTCTTGGGACAATGAATGTAAGAAATTTCATGACAATCCATCGAAAAAAAGGCTACTGAGGTACTTCAGTCTGGACAGACCGACGCAGCCACACCGCAAGATAAAAACGTTGGGAATCATCGATGTATGAGATTCCCAGAAAATGAATTATTTATAAACCAGGTGCAAAATGAGTCATATTTTTGGGAGATTAGATTTTATGCTCGTCTTCTTACAATGATCACTGACTGCAGCTCAATATTTGTATTTACCACTGCATCATTAGTTATAAAAGTGTGCTTCCAGTGACATCCAGTAAATATACACATCCCAGAGGGCCGAGAGTGCAGGGTGAGGAAGAGAGAGATTGCTCTGGGTCTCACTTTGTCAACAACTGACTGATAAGAGGTTTTGTTTTCATGACGCCACCCAGATCACCCAACTCCCTCTCCCTCATTCAATCCCCAGTCCCTGAAGCAAAACTAATCCTAACTAAACTCCCAAGATTCCTCCCGTCTCCCATCCCACTCCTCTTCCTCTCACTCCCCCATGTTCTGTCATTCCTGAATTGGCACTAATCCCCCCCCCCTTCTCTCTTTTTCATCTCCTCTTTCCTCCCTTTTGTGTTTTTATGATCTGTCGTTACCGGAGCAAAACTAATCTCCCTCCCCCCTCCTTCTCTTCCCACCATGGCTCCAACCCTCCTTGCCCCCTCTTCCCTCTTCCCTACTTTGGCTCCTTCTTCTTCGTCCTGACACCCCACTGTTATCCACCTCAGACCATAACTGTATTTACTTCTCTCCCTAGCCAGCATGGTACATCTCTGCTACTCTCTACGGGCAAAGTTATATTGACAGCCGAGCCTTTGGAAAAAAAGGTTCAGGTGAAAGCTGCCGCCATGTACGTGATGTTCCTCCCCAAAACATCTTACACAAATAGACTTCATCTGACACTTTGTATCCAAGAGCAGTACTAGAAGGAAGAAGATGTACCGTGTAATAGTGTTCTTCCACCTTTCAAATAGGAGACAGTGGCAGTGTAGCAGGAATAAAAGCAGAGGCAAAGACTTTCCCCAGACATACGTGCAGCCTAGCTGGATTCAGACATCCTCTGACATCTCATTCATATACTGAGATACACTTATGAGTCCTGACATATACACACACACACACACACACACACACACACACACACACACTCCCTAAGATAGCCACACGCACAAATACTCATGGATTTGTATTGAAAGAGGCCCTGCAATTTTAGCTATATCTCAAAAGTCCACGGAGGGAGAGTGGACACAGAGAGAACATGAGGCTGTCAGCTCATTCTTCACAGCTCGGCCTGAAATGCGTATATCTGCTGTAGCCGAATAATTACAGAGTTATCAGAGCCTTTCTCAGGTCCTCAGCT
Source organism: Seriola dumerili (assembly GCF_002260705.1). Classification (NCBI taxonomy): domain Eukaryota; kingdom Metazoa; phylum Chordata; class Actinopteri; order Carangiformes; family Carangidae; genus Seriola; species Seriola dumerili. The sequence continues at coordinate 9,431,890 of NW_019174365.1, read as the reverse complement.
AGAGACAGCATATGAAAAGACCCCAATTAAGCAATTATCTTTAAAGGTAGAGCCTAATTCAGTCATTTGAGCTCCAAAGAAGCATTGAGAAGGAGACCACAGTGGCTGACAGCTAATTCAGAAAGTGGGGCTAAAGGCATTAAGGCTCAGATAAAAATAGAAGGGGCTTGTCATCACCTAACACTCTGAAAAATTGCAATAGCAGAGCTGAAATGTCAAACTCTTGTCAGAAAAGATTACAGTTTTTATATGCATACTAAGGACATTCATGCCACTTTATCATACATGTCCATTCATCGCTGTGGTTTCCATAACACTACAGCTCTTCTAATTCAAAGATATGCCACTAATATTACAACACTGGGCAATTGAGTGAGGACATTTTTTTTTCTCTCTAATGGCTAACAACTCAATAAAACACCCCTTCTGCAGCATGCCACCTTTTAGTTCTGTTGTTTAACAGTAGCTAAATGTGGCTCTCATTTTTACAATTAGTTTCTCACACTTTCACTCTGTGTCTTTGTCACTCTCACTGATGTGAGAAGTCCTCCCCCTAAACACTGGCCTCTCGCTGTAATGATCCTCACAAATCACCACACCACATACACAGTACACTTATGACTCAAACAGAGAAATCGTTGCAAATGGGCGCATTTTTCACACCCATCTGCCGTTTTTGCTATGTTTAATGACAGATGTGATAATTTGTAGCTTAAAAAATAAATTAAAAAAATTAAAAAAAAGAAAAAATCAGTATTTGACTTCTTCAGTCACATACTCTGACATTTCCTCTCTTTGTTTGATCATTTCAGCCCAGTTGTCCATAAATGTAGTCTGGGAGAAGATAGTGTTGGTGCTGTGGTCTGCTTTGTTATGTCCAGAGCTTTCTGTGTGTCTCTGCGGTTGTATCAATCTCAATTGTCTGCGTTATACTGTTTGTCAATGTGTCTACACTGCAGGGGCAAAGTGAAGTGATAGACGACTTGACTACCTCCTCGCCTCTTGAGCTTACAATATATGGGGAAGGAAGTGACAGTTGCAGTTCTGACTTGTTATAACTTTCTGGTGTTATGCCACAGTATATTTTACTGTATGACAGAAAGACACTGACAATGTATATTTTGCTGTTGGATGTCGAGCTGTGCTGAATGTCTTTTCGTTTCGACAACAGCGCTCTGGCTCATTCTGACAATAATCAACACAATGAAAGTCAGACATATTGTGATGCATTATTCATTTTTGTCTGTGTCTGATTACCCGCTACCATTTGACAACTATCACACTCAAATGTGTTTGGATTACAAGCAGTGAGGAGCGAAAAGAGGAAAATGGCTCATATATTGCCTATCTATCATGCAAAGAGGGTCTTTTGCAGCAGCAAGGAAAGAGAAGTAAACATTCACTGACTCACTGGGGGTATAGTTCATAAACACTAAGCTTTAGTTTGACACAATGTCTATCCTCAGGGAGGATAAGTAGTCTCACGAGTGGTCAATAAGTCAGACAGTGCTCCATAATCCACAAAGATAAATCCACTGTGCCAGGGCAATTCATAATGTTCGAGATGTGTGGGGTCATTTAACCATTTCCATTGATTACTGTCGTTTTGGAAGTGTGTTGCCGTCAAGGGCCCTGAATGGAGAGGCTACTTAAGGCTCGACATGGTGATCAATAGTGCAGTCTCCAGGTCCAGACGGCATCTCACACATCAAGGCCATGTGGAAGTCCTCCCCAGCTCTCCTCCAGCTGGATCAATACAACATGCATACGCACAATCACACGCACTCCATTTGCTCCCAACCTCCCATCAACAGGTGCAGTTTAATATGCCTCATTTAAAAGAATGAGTCACTGAATCAGACCAGATTGAATAGCCTTGTTCTACATAAAGAGAGCAGTCAGACGCTTCGACCGCCTCGCCAGTGCAAGAAATATACTAATGTTTAAAAGACCCGTAAAAGATCTGCCAAGGTTGAAAATCAAGATAAAGCGCTCAGTCGATCCTAAAATTGATTTATAACCTTACCCTCACAAAGAGTGCTTGAAAATACATGAACCAGTGCCACGGTGTTTAAGGCTGATTTCATTTTGAGCCATATTCCTGTTGAATAGAGTCTCAGGACATGGTCCAAAAATATGGCTGTAGAATATTTCTGTCAGCCTTAAAGCTAGTCCCCGGAAATGATGGAGAGGAAACTAAGAGACACTAAAACGCTGCGTCGTGGGTTTACAGTGCAGAATTATAAGGACAGGCGGCTTGACCCCTGCTGCTCATATCGACAGCCACTACTGATTTTTTTTTTCTGCTGTAGGACTGAGTGTGCCGCTAGCAATCCCAACAGGCCAGCTCATGAAAGAACTGCCAGTCGCAATGTCCTTTTCAATAGGACCACTCATAGAACAACTCTTACACAATCATGCCATAAAGTCCAATGAACAGAGTCTGCAGGTTAGATCAATACAGCTAACGGCAACGTGCCCTGGACCAAACATCTTAAAATCGGTATCACCAGAGGTGCCAGAGTCACTCCGCGGACCAGATCAATGCCTGACCGGCTGACTCCATTAGAGGACCTTTTTATCAACAGAAGTGCTTGGTAGAGGTGGATGAGTTAGTGCTGGCCCAGGCGCTCGCTCAGCCTTTAACCTCTCGCAGAAGATTTCAGTTGCACTTAAGCAGATGAACTCATTCAGAGTTCTTGGTGCAACTCCTGCTTGTTTACTGACTAAGCTTTGACCATTGCTCAGTGAAAACAAGCACGAGATAAGGATATGGTAAGGATGCAGTGTATTCAAAATGTTAAATTAAGCCGGACTAATTTCAACCACAAATTGTTTGCTTTTCTGCCAGATCAGTTGTTGTTTGACCTGTAGTTTGAGGCAGGGTCACAGCGCTTGATTCACTGCCTGAACAATCAACATTCTGGCTGTTGGACGCTCGGATGGACTTCTGGCAGTCTTGCAGCTTGAGCAGCTTCATGGTCTGATTTCCCACATGGTTGCTGCCAAAAGATCCATTATAAACTGTAGTGAGCTTGTTTTTAAATCATAATAGCGGTACTTTACATGCTGTGGTTAATTGTAGTATTGACTGAGACTTCGCTGTGATACAAGACTGTCTGTATTGTCGGTATATCCAGCCATCTGACACTCTTTTTTATTTTTCCATTTTTCTTTCCGTTCATGGTGTAATTACACAAAGTAATACTGCCGTTCTCTTGTTTTGTCAACATTTTTGAGGATGCAATTGTCTCATTTGAATAAACTTTATTGGAATTGTAGCGTGAAATAACATAATGTACAACATTAATAAAAATGTACGGTCTCTGCTCATCTTTACATACCAGAAAGTACTAATCCTTTGTTAATGCTACTCTAATCAACCTTTTTATATAACAATGGATCAAGTTACTATGTTTAATGTGAAAGGTGTTGTTCACTGTGACACAGAAAATTCTGCACGTTCCCCCAGCTCTATGGAGACTCCATGGAGTTTTAGCCTCTTTCAGCTCATTGTTTTGGATTTATGGACCTCCACTGTACTGTTTCAGTTCACTTTCAGCACATACATCAACCTTGTTTTCGTCTGTGGCAGCAGCTGCTCTCAGTTAACGACGCCCTGGTAAACTGACTCTGAGTCAAAGGAGAGCGAATTTTGGACTTAGATTTGCCAGGTACATTCGCCAGAAACTCGACTCTCACTGAATACTAATGTTGCTTTGTGTCTGCTGGATGTGTAAAGAGGCAACTGTTTGCTAACACATTTACCATTTAAGATATTATGTCAACACTGTGTTCACAGGTAAGATCTGGTCCTAAAAACTAAAACTAAATTATGACATACAATGATTCTCTGTTGTTTCAGACAAAATGTAGAAAGTGTAAAAGCACAGAATTGAGGAAAATGTTTGACTGTACAAAGTGTCATTGACTTTCCTCAGAGGTCTCTGTTTTTGTGGTTATCCCTTTCTCTCCATTTTATGACACTGCCACGGTTCACCAACATTAATGTGCTGTTAAATACGGCTCCTTGGAAGTTTAATTTATGTCCTCATTTAGTCTTGCAGAACTAATTATCTGCAAAATTGGAACTGTTAAACACTAGAATGAATCTATGATTATTTTAAATTATGTCTGAGAAAACTGCTATGACAAAAAGTGTGACTGTTATAACAAAAATGTGAGTGTTACATGCAATTTTAGCCAAAAAATTCTCAATCAGGTTACTTTAATCAGGTGCCAAGTGGACTTATTATATTCATGTGAGACAGTTGCCTGGATAATTGACTTAACTTTGTACTTTGTTGTTACTTTGTCTATGTGGCATCTGGACACTTTGTAAATATAATATAGCTTCATAATATATTGACAGATACTGCATATAAGTCATTTTCAATACCCTAACATATTGTAGTGTATCAGACTTACACAGTATTTAAGGCCCATTGAAAAAGTTAAAGCAGAGTGACATAAAACTTTGCAGGGAAGCCAACAAGTTGTCACAGTGAATGACAATCACTTTTCTTTCATTTTGCAGAAAAAAAATCATGCCATGTAAGAAACTCACAGTGGAGAGTTTTCATATGTTGAATCAAAACTTTTTTGGCATTTCTTTTTGTCCTCTATAATCTTTGCCTTTGAACAGATCTCACCCGGAGCTTTAATTTAATATATGACACTCATTTTTGCCAGAATTGTCCTTCTGGCCCTATGGTCTCATGTCATGTGTCTTCGGGGGCGACAGATCATTTCATATTTTCATTTTCCCTGATAGTATCAGTCTGAGGCAAATCGGCAAATCACATTAACTGAATTATACATTTTGTGAAATGTATTATTCAAAGATTAATTTATCACAGACAGTTTGTTGTTTCACAGAATATTAACCTTAGAATGAATTGCCAGGTTTTTTTTCTTTGTATACTTTGAAAGATTACTCCTATAAATTATTTTGTGCTGTTCTAAAATTCATTTTTAGAACATGATTCTCTGGACAGTCTAATGGAGCAATTTTGAGCCCTTTGTTCCATCAGCTGTCTTTCACACTGCAGCGCTCTCTTCTCTCGCACTCTGTATCAAACTTGGCTTCCTTTTAGGAGGCGTCCTGCTGTGCCAGCGACACCAGACATAAATACCCCCTCTCTCGCCAGAGCACTTTCCATCTCTCAGTCTGACCTTCTTTCTCTCACCTCTTTCTCCCAGTGTCTCTCTCTCTGACTCTCCCTTTTTGTATTTCTCTTCCATTCACATCTCTCTCCTATACCTGCTCCTGTAAAGACTCTTTTGCCCTGCCTGCTCTGTCTCTTTGTGTCTCACCTCTTTTTTTTTTCAGTGTAAAAGTTCCCTCCCATTTCTCTCCTCTGGTCCTTGACTGAGCACATCTTCACACCTCGTTATCCTCCATCACACTTTCCTCTCGCTGCTTTTCATTTGAGTTTAAATTATTCATTGATACCTGGCTAAACTTAATAACACTTGAGAGGTCTTTTGGAAGGTTTCTTTATTGAATGGAGGTAAAATATCAATTCCCAAAACCAAGAACAGTGATACAAAACCAAACCATGGTTAGACTGCTGGTCATGGTCATTTCGTATAAATGTTCATAATGTACTTTCAATAAGTTCTGTGTCCAATCACAGAGATAACAATAAAATTGGTTGTCAGTTGTTATGTCTCTCTGGTCGAAAAGCCTTTTGAACACAGATTTGTGCTCGGTTGCACATCCACACACAACAATGATGTCAAAAAGTCATGGAGTACACCTGTGTATCACCGCAGCAATGATGAAAATAAAGTTTTTAACCTTGTTAACATGTCCATATGATGTTTTTCATATAGTACAATACATTTCATGAGTGAAATAAGCAGTCAATGCCATGACTGCATATTTCAACTTTGGAACCGCAGTAAATCATAAAAACAGATTCAGACAGCCAGAGATTCATACATCACAAACCATCAGCAACCAATCCTGTCAACTTGCGGGGATGGGAGAGGGGGGAAGGTAAAATAAAGCCAAAACCTTGTCAGTACAGAGAGCAAGAGTTAGCATTAGCACAACCACTAACTCTGTGTCAGCCACTGCCAGTTACAAGCTAACAAAAAACATAAACAGGTGAAAGATGCTAACCACGCTAACCATTCTGATATGTCTGCTAGTTGCCGATTTTGGTGCACAACTGACTCCTCCTGAGTCTGACTGAGGCTCAAACATGTGGCTGAGTCACTCTGAAGTTTCTTCTAACACTAACCATCTTGAAACACACTGCTACTTCACCAGTCACCGAAAAGTTGTTAGCACAGAGAGCGAGTTTGCATTAGCACAGCCAATAACACTCAGTCAGTCACAGCCACGTACAAGCTAACAAACAACATAAACAAATGACTACACTTACCTTTCTGATACGTCTTCTAATCGCCGATTTTGGTGGACAACAAACTTCTCATCTGAGTCCGACTGAGGCTCAAACAAGTGGCTGACTCTCTCTGACGTTTCTTCTGCTAACCATCTTTAAACGCACTTATCTTACACCTGTAAATCTAGCGCAAGCAGCGGTGGTGGGCGTGGCACGAGGCCTGGTCCAGAATATCTCAATGCGGAAGTAATTGTACAGTACCCAAACTAAAATATTGTTATTTTTAGTCAGTGTTAAACCAACACGCTCAAATTTTACCTTAAAACTGTCACTCATTTATTGTTAATTATAAAAATAAAAATAATAAACTATGTGCATATGATATTAAAAACTGCAAAGTATACACACATTATTCAGACCCAGGAGCAAATAGTGACCAATAAACACTGCATTTCTTATCTGCACAAGAGAATGTAATGAGAAACATACATGAAAAGAAAAATGCAGTCCATGGTCTAGCTTTTGACCCTAAGATTAAGCAATGACTGGTTGTGACCCCTAAACACAGGTTGTATGGTCACCTGCTTGGAAGTGAGGTTACCCTCTCAGATTGTTAAATATAATGGTTTTAGAGACCTGAAGTGGTACAAGTATTTCATAACAAGTCAAGGATTGGAGAAAGAGAAAAATATGGAAATATAACATTTCATTCATTTCTTGTTGATCATTTTGCAACCCTTCAATACCGTCACCTCCAAAGCTTAACTTAACACTTTTTGTCAGTTTCCTCAGTAGTGTGAATGGTTTACAATGGTACACATGTGAATCTGTCATCTTATGCCTATTTTTGAGCCAAAATGACAACCAACTCAACCTTCTAAACTTAGGCTAAAATGGTTTCTCAGTTAATCGGTTTAAGTCATTTTCCAAGCAGAAATGCCAAACATTCCCTAGGTCCAGCTTCTCTAATTCAATTATATGCTGCTTTTACTTGTCTGATTTGATTAGGCAAAAACAAGCAATTCAAATACAATACCTTGGATTCAGGAAATGGCAACTGGTATTTTCACTATTTTGTGACATTTTATTGGCCAAACAATTAATCAGTTATTTTGGACGACAATCTGAACCTAAATTGATAATGGAAATAATTGTTAGTTGCAGCCCTATATTCAACCACTCAATGCTAGCCGCCTAGATATTCTGTCAGGGTGAAACATCCTCTGAACACCATGAAAGCTCACCTTTGAAAATGAACACAGTAAGATTATTAATAACATTATAAGTGAAGAATGCTGACTGGTAAATTTTCAAAAAAAGGTCACTGGCCTGATAAACTGGTTCACCATCTTGCTGCACCCAGCTATTCTGTAAATACGGCTCCAGATTTAGGTTATCATTTACCTTTAAGCTTCCAATGGGAACCAATTTTCAGCATGATTCATAGATACCTCTGGCAGGCGCTCAAGCTTTTTTTTCCACCTTAAGGCGTCAAACATCTTATTCTGCCCTCCACACATCTCTGGATCTCAGTAGGAGGCTCAGATTGCTGACCATCACAGCCTAGTGATTACCTCAGCAACATTTTCCACAAATTGTCAGAAATTCACAAAACATTTTCTTTCCTCCATTACCCGTGACTTCCAAAGTTCTATAGTTATAGCCCACAGTGTCTGACTGTCGCCACGAGCTCTGTTTGCTCCGAGTCTTAGTCTGTATGCATCTGGGACACACAGACCAACAGATTTCTTTTTTTAGATCAGAGCGGCACCGCATTACAGAAAGGGTTTTTACAAATGTGATGTAGACAAATAGAAGGTGTAGATTCAGTCTAAATATATCCCTGAGTCAGAGGCACTTTTGTTTACATTTTGTGTTCAATGCCGCATATATGCAAAAAGCCAGTTGAATTAATGTAGTCTCTCCCTTTTTTGGTCGTTGTGTTGTACTGCCCTCCACAGTCCAACATGTGAAACTTAGAGAACAGCTGTGTGTCACAGCAGAGACATTGTCATGGACTCTAGATTTTTCATATCTCACTGTATCCCTTAATGGGGAATTTCGTATCTGCATTGAACTGAACTTGTGAATGTATTATATTTGGTCATAATTTGATTATCATATACTGTCTAGAAGAATTCAGTCTAAGGCAACTGGACAGGCTGGCAAACATTTTTCTTTGATTGAAATAGTCTATGAAAACAAAAAGAAAAGGAAAAATATGGCAAAATTACTAAGTATGTTTCCCTTTAATTCTTTAGCAAACAACCTCATTTTGGGACTGGACTGGAATGAATTGATTACTTTTGGTTGCTATGCCCTCGTCTAACAAAGTCTTCAAGGATTTATTGCATTATTCAACTGCAAGACTGTTTTGAAGATGAGGAGACATCATAATTTTGAGGTTTTAGTTGTGTATTGCTGATATTCACATAAATTTTCAAAGGTCCACTTATTGCTAACACACCGCAGGCAGAAAGATGTGGAGTGAAAGGTTAATAGGGAGGGATCTGTTTGAGTATTACATATATTGCATAACAAAAAGGACACCAGTGTATTCCAGTAGGTAAAATGAGACATTTGAAGAACTACAACTAAAGAAATTGGACATTTTTAAATCTTTTCTGTCATCTTATAGACCAAATGATTCAGAAAGTAAACAGCAGATTCATCGATGATGAATATGAAAATGGTTGTTGTAGCCCTGACAGCGATTTCCAACCTAAATTCTTAGTCACGTGTATTATTATATATCAGTGGTGTCATGTAATTTAAAGAGCCTTTAAAGAGGGTCTTTAAAGAACAAAACTTAATTCATGGAGAGCTGAATCCTGTTTAAAACAGACACCCAAAGCAACAAAACATATCCTCTGAATGATCCAGCCTTTTAAGTTTTGTCACTGCCTTTTCATGCAGCAATAATCCACTAGTTGTTTACACCACGTATCACTGCTAAATGTGTAGCAGATGCTGTGTCTGCCTCTCCCTTTATGCACGTACACCATTGTAACGACCTGCCCATTCAGTAAAACATTTTGTCCATTACGCTCACAGAGACATTTACCAGTAGATGAGATCCATATTACACATGAGAAGGGAGAAATTGGAATTGGATTACAGGCCACAAATAAGTAAAACAAGAGTCTGGTCACAGTGCCAGACAACAGATGCAGTATCACTGTGCCACTGGATGAACACCAACTGTGCACCATAATATCACACGTTCACAAAGTGAGCTGTCTGGCATACACACCTTCATACCAGCAGGGCTTCATCACGTTGTACTACAACAGGTAAGGTGATGTGGCTCAACACCTGATTATCATACATATGGCAAGTTCACAGCACAGTTGTGGCTCACACATATTCCATTAACACACAGGTTTAGTAGAAAAAGCTGCTAGTCGTTCCTGGGGGTCATACAGGAAAGCAGTTCATGTCAGAATATTTTTTTAAAAAGCTGTATGAACATAAAATATTCAGCATTGTGAAACAATAGTTTTATTTTCCGAACGGCAGCATTAGTGATTGGTAATAAAAGAAACGGAGCATACAGAAACATCACAGGCGTTGAAAGGGAAAGTTCCCTACAGCAGGAATAAAGCAGTGCTAATGTTAAATGTCAAACAGTTTAAAGCATTGTTGTAACAGGCCTGATGTGAGTGAGCCTCTTTCACTGTGCTTAAATTCAATCTGTTATATTGTAAATACATTTGCAGTGAAAATGACACTTCACATTATGTTTGCACGTCATATAATTATGTGATGTGTTTCAACTTGTACAGCAGGTGCACGTCAATTTCTTTACGATTATCAAATGGTTATTTTGTCTGGTGTGGGTGCATCAGTACGTGCAGTTCATGAGTTAACAGAATTTTGTTTTGTTCCGAGATCTGGTTGCCTTTGAAAACAGGCTGTTGGGAAGGACATGGGAATCATCCCATACTGCCCTCATTTTACAGTTGACAGAGAGGAAACAGCGAGAGGTGAGGGTGTATTCAGAAGAATTTCATGCTGCTGTCTGGTGAATTTTCTTTTTTACCGAGCACTAAATGATGGGATAAAAACTAAAGATTTTAAAGTGAAGTTTTTTGTTGATTTTTCCAGCACTTAGTGTTCAAAAAGATGAAAAAATTGGCAAACAGATGAGTAGTTTTTCCACTTTGATGCGGCTGCAACACGTTGCTCCAAACGTCATCTGTAATAATCCATTATTTTAGCATTATTGTCAGGATTAATAAACAAGGTCGATCCCCCACCGCACACTTATTCCAAAGAGTAAATGCATTGTGACTCTCCTCATACTGATTTAATTCTGAAATGGAGAACATCTTGACACCAACACGTGTAATTATACAAACTAATTCCGTCAGAAAAAAGTGAAAAGCAAACTTTACAAAAAGGCACAATTTCACAGAACAACTTTAACGTAAAATCTTACGTTAAAGCAGAGAAGCTAGAACATGGTAGCGGGACAGACCGCAAACTGGCACATGACAGAGTGGGTGGGTGCAAGTATTCAGAATAAAAAAAAAAATAAAAAAAAAAATCCACACACAAGTGCCTCAAAGCAATATCAGATAATACCAAACCAAAATGAATGCAATTGCCTTTCCAATATCTGATTCAATGATTTGGGTTAATTCTATAAGAGCATCTTAGGGTATTGTCTGCCATTAAAGCCATCAACCACCTTTTGTTTTTTTTTTGTTTGTTTTTTTAACACACCTTTCATGTGTAAAGTGGCTCTGTGTAATCGTACAGTAGTTGTATACACCAAATACTGTCAAAACACAAGTCCACACTAATAAGATTTTAAAAAGTTTACATTTATTTCAGAAAGGGCAACACATTCATAAATACTGAGCAGCTCACTGATACAATCAGACCCATCAACAAGATTTCTTTTAAAGTAGGCCCCAGACTAATATATGCTCTTATTGAAAAAAAGTGATCAAGACTAGTTAGGAGACTATTATAGATGCGGCTTTTCATGCACATGACAGATTGTTAAATGCCAATTTACAGTGTCATTTAAACTGAGCAGCAACATGTAACTTAAAACCGCAGTTTGTTTCAGAGTTGAACTTAATTTAGGATCCAACTATTCTATCTGGCTTGTGTTGTGACCTGAGCTCGACCCAGAGCGCACTCTGTTAGAATAACTCAAATGTTTGAACAAGTTTCACTCCCCACATCTTATTACAATTGTTCTAAAAAGCTGGAATATCCAAGCAGGTTCAGCAAGTTGGACAGAAAGATTAAGTCAAAAAGACGGTGTTAGCTGATCTGAATGTTTCTGGCAGACGGTGTGTTGCTGTTAACACGTGCACAAGTCTTTTCCTCGAGAGAAGGGTGATGATTTTGTTCCTTCAACACATAATCCATCCACAACCACTGTTCATAAGTGTGATAGTCCTTCTCCAGGTCCGACACGATCAGCCCAAATTACAAGTCATCGACCACACATTGGGAATCAGACAGCATGATCTCTATTTTGATGCGTTGATCTGTGGCACATAAGTGGGACTGATCTTCCAAGGACCCAGAGCATCTGTCACTTAGGATTTTGGGTTGGGCAGAGGACGCCGGAACAGCAAGATGTGTGGCTCTAGAAGAAAAGAAAGACACACAATATGTAAGCAGAATGATCAAACTTAACAGTTGTGATGCTTTGATTCTTTGAGGGGAAACTTGACCCTTGTTACTCCTATTACACATATTTTGAATAGAAGGTGTAACTAGGATGTTGTCCATATGCTTGTGGCCACCAAATCTATTGAAATGTTGACCACTAACCTGGACCAACTCTTCGAAAGGTGTAACTGTACCTGTTTTAGTGTAATTAAGGGACCTGTTGTCTTTCATCTTCATAAAACAAAAGGGGACAAAAGGGCTCCAACTTTCTATCAGCTAAACAAGAAACATGCAAAGTAGCAACATATCTGTGCTCTAAAGAGCTGAAACTATTAGTCAATTAATTATTTAGTGGATTATAAGAAAATGAGTCTGCAACCAATTTAACAATATAAAGTGGCCACCCTGGGCTTGTGTAAATTTTCACAATTTTCTGACTTTATCACTTAATGATCAGTAGATTAAAAGAAAAAAAAAAAAAAATACAAAATGAAATAACCCTAGTCCTTTGTTGTGTTCTGTGCTTTGTTTCAGTTTATGATTGCATTAGTGTGCGCTGCAGTCAAAGAAATGGCTGAGATAAAAGATAAACCGTAGATATTAAGCTGTAACATATGTATAATATAAACATAATAACTTTAGTATTAACTAGTAATCTAGTATTAACTTTCAGCACCGTCATCCTGATTAGACTCCTAGTTTTACCCTTAACCCTAAAAATACCTAGTGAGTTCTCATTATTATTATTATTATTATTATTATTATCATCATCATCTCATGCACTTTTTTGCAAATTATTAAATAAAGACTTGAAAATCTATTGCTACAGATTCCAGGGAAAACTCATCAGGCCTTAGTTGTAAGTTACACCTTGTTATTTGTACAAAAAAAATCTCAAGATCAATCCATCTATGAATGATATTTACTTGCAGAAACACCACACATACACTCTTGTCCTGACATGTATGATTTAACATGCGTGCTAAAGTTAATCTGTCAAGAGTTGCCTTGTCACTCAATCAGCCAAAACTGCGTTTTGTTACATTTTTCACAATGGCCTGCTACTAGCCCCAGCATCAGAATGGGGCCAAATAAACATCAGAAATATATCAAGATGGGATCATTTCAGCTCAGTTACATTAGAATCAGAATACATTATCTATGGTTTAACATTAAGATTAAGATACCTGGCTGGTGGATCATGTAATGCACCCATCCTTGGCTCTGTTGGACACCCAGGTTCCTCCACTCGGTCTCCGACATCAGATGGGTCTTAGGTACACGCTTTGCAATGTCTTTGGGTAACATTACATGCCTGTAGAAAATATTCATAGAAAATGGGTGCACCAGTTAAATATTAGTATGGCGTATAGTGTTACATAACGAACGACGGTTTTAGTCGAATGTTACCATGGTGAGATTATTAAATATATTATATAATAACGTTGACACACTGACAAAGTTAAAGTGCATGTTGTACAAACAGAAACCATACCCACCTGTACTCGTATTTGTCATCGTCATATTTGTCAGAGTAGTAGATCTGTTTGTGAGACATGACGGAAATCTGGTGGAGAGGTTTTTAACATTAGTCAACATTCAGAATCACAAATAAAGCATATTAGCTAGATAGTTTAGTGGCTACAGTGGCAGCAACTTTTAGTTCGTATAGCTAAGCGAGTGTAGCTATGCTAACGTCGCTCAAGTTAGCTGAGAACAAGACTTATCTCCTTCAACTTAGGTCGATGTAAACGTCCAACTAGACGTTTATGTCGCTTTGCGAACAATCAATGAGATCTCAAAGTTACCTTATTAATTTCGGGAGTATTCCGGGGTTTAAAAAAGAGTAAATTATTCCAGTTTTTGCGTCCAACAGCAGCGAGATGTTTTCTCCTTCTTTGTTTCCCTCTCGAATGTTTGCAAGCCCGCTTTTCACTGTTCAAATAGACCTCGACTCATCCCATTGGCCAATCGATCCGAAGAGCTCTCTTGCCATTGGTCCGTTCTGTCCGTCGCAGAAAATTGACGCAAACGCTATATCGCCTCCCAATTGGTCAGCACGGTGGCGAAAACATCCAGATCCATTCCTTTGCATTGTGGAGGCTACAAGAAGTCTGCCGCAATTCAAACATGACACACTTTAACGTTATTGCATAACCAGTGACCCAGATTAGTTTTCACGGTACTATCCTGTGTAAATTTCAAGTCTCGACAACTGTAACAGATGTAATAAAGAGAGAGAGAGAGAAGTGACGTGATGCTCTAAGAGCAGTTGCATTGAGACCACAAGGGTACTGACCTTCAATCCAAACTGACAACAACTTTAGATAATTATCATTTTTATGCCCATTACCATGTTCCATTAAAATGCCACATTTCTGAATAAATTTCCATGATACTCTATATGTCTGTACACATGTTAAAAAAGTGTTCCTCAAGTTGAGAGGCTGGGTATCTGAGCTGAGTTGGCATGAGTAAATTTTACCACCCAAGAATAACTAGAAAGTACCTTACAAATGGTCAGTGACAAAATAAAATAATAGCAGTCTCTACATATTTATTGGAACCAAATAAACATAGATGTGGCCATATAGGTCACTTAAGTGGCACTGTTTTGTGGGTTCATATTTCATATATGCAGAGGCATGGCTGGATTAACATCCTAGGGGACCCTGAGGCAAAAATTTGCTGTTAGGCCCCATTGATGCCCACTATATATAAAAGTTACAGTACTCTCTCAGGTGCCCAGAAACCAACTAACAGTTTAAAGCTGAAATGATTAAGATGAGTAATCAATTGGTCAATTGACAGAAAATAATTGTCAATAATTAATTTTTAGGCAAAAATCCAAAATCTTCACTACCAGCATCTCAAATGTGAATATTTGCTAGTTTCCCTACTTCTATATGATATTGAACTTAACATTTGGGGGATTGAAAACTGTTGGTCAGACAGTAAGAGCAATTTAAACGTGAACTTGAGCCTGGGGTGGGAATTTTCAATGTTTTCTGATATTTTATAGACTAAACAATCAATCAGTTATTAATGACAATAATTCTAAGGTGTACTTATAATGAAAATAAATGTTGGTTGCAGCTTTACTGTATTCATACAATGGAATAATGGCCTACTATCTTGGCCAAAGAAAAAAATCAAAGCTGATTGATAAAATAAACTACAGCTTTACAACAAATGAGCTCAATATATGCAAATTTCAAAAAAAAAAAAAAAAAAAAAAAAAAAACAAAGCGACAAAAAACAAAACAACAACAAAGAAATTGTGATTACATATAAAGCTGGGGCTTTTGGGGCACCTGAGCAGTTGCCCACTTTGCCTGATTGATAGGCTAATCCAACCTTTTGCTGAGGTGTAAAAGTAAATGTGCCTTTCACAGACAAAACAGTTGACAGACTAATAATAGAGGAGAAGAAGTCAGATGATGAAATGGATGGCCACACTGGAGCAATAGGAGTGGAGGGGTTGTCCACTGTGGTAAGTCCCGTAGTTCAAATATAACTCTGCAGACGTGTCAGTGTGCGGCTGGTCCTGGCAGCTGTGCCTTCTGTATATATAGGTGCACGCATGCATCTTGAGGGTTAGGTTCACACGTGAAGTTGTATTATTAAAGGACTGGGGCGGGATCTGTGTCCATCACCTGCCACTTTCACCTGCGAGCGTCAATCATGCTGCGCTGTGCGTCGCTTTCCTGACACGACAGTTCTAACTGATTGGTCAAGTCTTGCTTCAGGGGCGGGCGCTCCGGAGGCTTTGCTGAAATCCCATTGGACGAGAAGCGCCTTGGTCGACGTGACGCAGCTTGGAATTCCCAAAGTTCCCAAGTTCAGGGGAAGAGAGGAGCGTTGTTCTTACTAAAAAACAAAACGTTTTGAAGGGGAAAAAACAGCCGACGACTGAGCTGTAAGCAAGTGGGGTAAATAAAACGTCTTATTTGTGTTTAACTTGATAAGAGTCGAACAGGTGGGTGAAGCGCTCGCCAACAGCAGGGCCTGAGTGAGAACGCGGAAGAGTGGGAGTGGGAATATTCAGCCTACCATCCTTTGTTTACCATCATGAGTGAACCTTGATTTTGGTTGCTACAACAACCACGGCCCCTAAATTTTGTCTATCATATGTGCAAAACAGAACTGTAGCGCAGGTAGTGTTGTCGACAAGTGAGTATTATCCTTTGTTTGCTCGTTTCTGCATCAATGAGCTACTCGTGCCTGTGGTTTGACCATTTTTGGTAATTTAACTGCCACACAGATTGAGAGGATGGATGGGTCTGAATGAATGGTTGGCTGGAAATAGCAGCGGCGATTAATGTAATCATGAGATTCCTGTTTCTTCTGACTGAACCCTTTGTTTAACTGCGCAGCAGTATATTATGGATGCCACCATACCGTTACATAACTTGTATCAACGACAATCTGTGCTTTATCCCGTATGTGCGGTGAATTAGGTCCCAAACTGTGACGTTATTGTGTCCTCTTAGGCTGGCATTTACATAATAACCATCTAGTTACTGCAGGAAATTAGACATAGTTTATAATTCGTGTGTACTTTCATGTTTAAGAGTGTGCATACTTATAATTTTAATGCAATACTAGTAATTAAGTTACAGTCGGATTATTATGTCAAGATAATGCTTCTAAATCCCACAAGGCATATGGTGTATGTACCAGGCATGTTCAATGAAGGCACGTTATTTCTGTTTTCGTCTGCAGAATACAATTCAGCAGAATCTGCACCGTGCTGTGCCAAGTTGAGCCTGAAGAGGGCGATGTCTGACAACAGCAATAGCACAGGCAGTAGTGCGTCCTCAACCAACAGCTGGACCCTCCTCTCCCCCGAGGTAAGACTTTAAAACCAGCTCAAGAAACTTTCCTTGGAGACTTGTATGCCTGGATACAATTTGGAGCATGGTTATTATCCTGTCTCATCCTGTCTCATGAATACAGGCCCATGTAAAATATGAAATGTCTGAACTTGCAACCCTACGCCGCCCATAATGATAAAGTCATTGTGAATGTTACCAAATTATGACCCATTAGTCAGATACTGTCCAGTTTGAATGTGTAAGGCTTTTATTTTTTTCTTCCATAGCTGTTGTTGTGTTATTTTGTTTGTTTTATATGTCAACTCTATGTGCTAGCAGTTGTGTATGATTTTGTGACTGTGTTAAGGCAGAGCATTGAGGACAAAAATATTTCTGTTGTCATAATCAAAAGATCTATATAGATATATATTCAATTGCCAGTTTATCAAGTACACCTAAGTAAAACTAATGCAATCGAATACAACATCCCTGCATTAAATCCTCTTTCATGATGGTTATAGTGTTTAGATTTTGTCAAAACTGTTTTAGAGCAGTGTTGATTGGAGGCCATAGAATGTGGTGCTGTTGAATTTTATACTGAGAGGTAATATTTTGTTTACCTCTATCTATCTATATCAATGATGGTAGAAGACTAATTATGACAGCTGAGTATATACAGAGATGCTATAAGGACTTTGGTATATCAGATTCTACTCTGTTAACAAAACGGTACAACACAAATTAAAATAAAACACTGTGATTTCATTACGATGACCGACAAGGAAAATCAACATCTCCCTCGGCCCAGGGATTTGCGTCTAGGGGCGAGCATACAAGCCTGTATTGGTTGTGCTGTGAATGTCAAGGTCAGCATTACCAATAAGCATACTTTAGGTGTTAATGTGAATGCTTGTAGGAAGCCTGATCTTATTGTATCTTCTTACTCCACAGGAAGCTGCTGTTGAGAATGTGGGACCTGTGGACGACGGCACTGAGAGCCTGGGCGACGTCCCTAGTCTCTCTGAGGAGGTGGCAGGTACTGAAAGTCAAGAGGGGTGGAGCATTTACAGGATCAGTGGTCATGGGTTGTGGCATGGCTCATTTTAGACATTGAAGACATTGCTTTTAAAAACCTCTGCAGTTTCAAATTGTAGTGTTGACCCTGTGTTGATGTCATTTCAGGAGCTGCTGTGGAGTTCAAACCAAGTGACATTCCAATAGAAACTGTCCTGTCTGAGGAAGGCCATCAGGTTAGTACACAATAAACAATGTAATAATCCTATCAAGGTTTAAGCAAAGATACTAATGTCTGTCCGTGTTTTTGAATATCGTGCCACTAGAAAACCCGGAATCAAGTCATTATTAAGAGGACAAATCCTTACCTTACACAGTTATAACCAGATGCTGGTGATGTATTCTTAGGTCTAATGTCTTGTTTGATGGTGTATATTTATCTTGACCACATGTACATACTTACTGTCCAGCACACTATAGCTGCAGTCAGATTTATAAACATAAAAAAGGTATACATATTATGTTCTTCACTTTGTTGGCTTGACCCCCCCCCCCCCCCCAAAATCAATAAGCAGCACTAATTTCTATTTAACAAATTTTCAGTCATGTTGAAGAATTTTACAGATTGAAATATTTCGCAGATGGAGTAAGGAATACCAGTTTTTACACTGAAATGAGCCTCAATAGAATGGAATCCCTTTTGCAATAGATTACAGATTACAGATTACAACTGCTTCTGTCTGCCCATGCTAAATATAAATTAGACAGTTGAGACCTGTTCTCCTGAGATTATTAAAAAATCACTTAGGGCGGTATAGGAAGTCATTAAATGGAAGAGACACATTGTAGGCAATATAGTGCAAGGGAAATGGATGCACTGAAAAACAAAATCATAGAAATTTATTACTAAATAAGACCTTAATTGCAATGAAGATCACAAGAAGTGATATCAAAGTATAAAAGTATTCACAGATATCGTTTTTTCTCTCTGGCCCTTATTTCTAGGTGTGTCAAGAGACCTCTCCAGAGTCCAGTGAGGGTCCCATACCTTCTAGTCCAACCCGGATGAGTCCTCTTCCACACAACCCCCTTGACCCTGCAGATCTCGACCTGGAGAGTCAGCCTCCAGTTATACATGAAATTGATACCAGCTCCCCCAGTGACAATGAGCACCTAGGAGCCATACCCTTTGTCACCAACATTGATTTGGGGGCTCCACTCGATATTCCTGCTGCTGAACTCCCCCCATCTGAGCTTGAGGAGTCCTGCTCTGCTCCTCCCATGACTGAGATCCCTGTCTCTACAGAACCAGTACTTGACACGCCTGCAGATATGGGGCCAATTCCTGCGAGTCCTGCTGGGGAGAGTCTTGTCTTCACTGCTGAACTTGAGGTTAACATCCCCACAGAGACCATCACAGCCACTGATCCTCCCTCTCATGTTGACGCAGATATCAGCTTTGTTCCAGAAAGTACAGAGCAGCCAAGTCCAGTCACAGAGAGGCTGGTGACAGAAGACCCCATTGATGAAAGCCCTGCGCCAGAGACTGTTGGTTCAGTAGAAGCAGAAGAGGAGGCAGCAGAGCCATCAGAGACAGTGACCCAAGATGAGAGAGAAGAAGAACAAGGTATGGGACAGATAATGCATGCAAGCTATGTCAGCACATGGCACTAGAGTGATTTTTATTTAATTCAGAGAAATAGTCAGTCTTTTTTTCTAAAACACTGGTTCCTAAATTAGGGATTCTTCATTTTTTTATCTTTTTTCTTGTGAAATATTAGATGCTTCCAACTCTCCAAACCTTCAATAACCCTTCAAATACAACAAGAGATAGAAAAACCACTGTTCATAACTCCTGTCAACCCTGAGGCTATAATCTATGACAATAATTGCAAGAAGGCATTGCTTCCTTTCGTGGGTTCACAAGCCAGAAGCACTGGGAACCACTGGTGTAATAGATGACACTATACAATCACACTGGTCACACACAGTGTATAGGTGCAGCAAGGCAATATAGCATATCCACATACTAACATATATATTGTGTGTCTTCGCATCAGGGTGTGTATTCACTATTTTCCAACCCTTTGTAGTCTTGGTGACATTCTCCAGCCAATTTACACCCCCAAAAATATATACTTATATAAAAGACTCGAGCACTGAAATTGTTCTGCAGAAGAGCAGAGTCCTTTCTGAAGTGAAGTCATGACTAGAATAACCTGCTATGGGGCCTCAGGGCTCCTACTGACCCCCCTTTCCCCTCTCTCTCTCTCTCTCTCTCTCTCTCTCTCTCTCTCTCTCTCTCTCTCTCTCTCTCTCACAGTTTTGCTGTGTGGTAATCATAAATACAGGTTAATGTAGAAATATGTACATATCTACATTTTGACACATTTAACATACCAGGGCATTATACCAAGTAAAGTTATAATTGATCATATTACCATAAAGCAACTGCCACACAGTGAACATTGGGCAACATTTTGTGTGCTCCTGGGGGGGTCTGCGGCCCCACAGCAGTTAACAGCTTTGCCAATTTGGTAGCACAGTCTTGCGGGAAGTAAGTGGTTTATGGCTCTTTGTAATTAGCACTAGTCAATAGAAGCAGAAAATGAGAGTCCTCTTGCAGAAGAATTGGTTAACATGTTTCTTATCTGTGTCACGCTAGCAGCTGGAAAGAGATTTATCAGCATGACAGGGAAGCGTACACCCCGCTGAGAAAATGAGAAACCCCCATGCATGAAATTACTGTTGTTGTAATTTAGTGAGAAAATGTCATCCATTTCCACAAGCATCACTGACTTTTTGTCAGCCTTTTTTTTTTTTTTTTTTTTTTTTTTGCACACTGTTTACACACTGTTGAGTTTTGCAGTTCATGTATTCACTTAGATTCGAGTATTTTCTGTGAGGCATTCTGCCAGTAGATAATTCTGATTTTGGAAAGTTCTGATCTTTCTGTAGCTGAAGATGTCGAGATGATTTGTTGAAGTGACTCAGGGCCACATGTGGTTTAGGTTTAGGGGCAATATCTTCTCTCACAAAAATACGTTATAAAATGTGACAACTCTGCTGTCTTGCCAGTTCTTTTTTTCATTTTGAAAATCTGTTTCCTCTTGCTGCCTTTCTACCTCAGAGCCATCAACTAGTTTTGATTTGGGCGACACAAGCAGCTTTGATGATGGACTGAGGAGGAGGAATGTGCCCTCTTTCGACGCACCGAGACCAAGAACATCAGATGAAGAAGATGAGGATGAGGAAGTGGAGTTCAAGCTGGCTGAGAAAAAGGAGGAAAAGCCATGGTTCTCCTTGAACAAATGCATTGTGGGCGCTCTGATCCTCCTCTTTTTAGGTTCCCTCTTCCTCTCAGGTGAGTTCCTCTCATGCCTAAGCCTGCCTGCTTGCTTCTGTTTTTTCGAGTCAGATACAGTAAGAGGGACGACTTTTGCTCATAGTTGCTTTAAGCTATATATTAACAGTGAGATTGAAGCCATGTTTATGATATTTATTGCCTAATACTTGAAGATGCTCATGTTAAAAATGATCAGAATAGTTGCACCTGTATACACCTGTTGCATCAGAGATTTGAGAGCTGTAGTGTTTACTGTAAATATTGTCAGAAAATGACATCATTACGCAGTTGCTTATTAGACAATGCCAGTATTAACAAATTGCATAAGCACATTTATTTGCAGCTTTCAGCGATAGTTCAGTGTCTGCTTTTAGATCTTGTTGACTAAGCTGAACTGTGTCAACAGGTTTCCTCTCTGACCTGGATTATGGTAGGTCCAGTACTAAAGATAAAACAGCAGTGTAAGCTTCTGCACTAGCTGGCTAACACTCAGAGGCTTTTCCAAACACTTATCTGGCCTGACACTTCATGCACTGGCAGCAGAAAATGGCGAATAACACGCATTTTGAATTGTACAATAACACTCTTTATCACTGTTTTGGAGGACTCACTGGATGATAAAAGGTGCTTAAGTTGAGGCGAAGATGATCTGTTGTAGGCAGTTTGCTTGGCAAGGCAAATATATCATATAATTTTTTACTTGTAATTTTAAATAAACAGTTTCTGTGTAGTGCACAAGTAGTGGCCTGGGCTCATAAAATGCACTTCACAACAAAAGCATCTTCTGTTGTTGTAAGACCGCCTGGCAGCTGTGTGTCAATAAGAGTGTCTGCGGTAAGACTTGTGTGAAAGATGTATTTTCTTATCTGACAGGTGACTTTGATGCCTCTGAACTGAGTGATGGAGAACAAAGCCAGGTCTGTTCCTGCCGTCTCTCACTTCACTTACTCAATCTCAGTGTGATATGCTGCCCAGTATGTGTCTATACAGAACTAACTAAAGAAAACTTGAGTCTTAAAACTTTAGAGACAAAATATGAACGGATAAAAAAAGACTGGATTATTCAAAAATATTTGTATTATTCATTTGCCAATGATTTTCAATCCAGGACTGGCTTAGCAGTGATCCACAGGATATGAAAGAGTTATTGGATAAACTGACACAGGAAAACCAACAAATCGCTCTGCTAGAGGCTCAACTACAGGTCAGTATACAGTCTTATTAATGCTAATGATGTTGTCTTACACCGTCATGATGTTTCAATAAATATTTCTGAATATCGTCCAAGTTGTCCAGAACCTGGATTTGATTAACCATCTATATCTTTCCTTATCTTTCAGTCTCAGAAAGAAGAACTCGACTCAGCACTGAAGACAGTAGCAGCAAGTGGTGATGAAAAAGGTAAAGCAGATCTGGAAAAAGAAAACACAAAATTGAAGGAGGAGTTGTCATCTCTGCCTGAACTGAAGAAAGAACTGGAGAGTCTGAGGGCCAGGGTGACTGAACTCAACCAGCTCACAGGTATGATGTGGCATTTAATAGTCTTTGCCGCGGTATTTTGCACTCATTTAATATTTATTTAAATGATAATGCAAATAGAAGGGTGCCGAGCAATAAAATCTTTTGACCTTTATGATCAATTTAACTTTGATATCTTGCTTCCTTCACAGCTGATCAAAAAATGCCACCGGCTACTCCCAGTTCAGCCCCTCAGCCTGGTGACAAAGCTGGTCAGAGTAACCAAAAAGCAGCTGGACCTGAGAGGACAAAGGACACGAATGAAGGAGGCAGGCTGAAGGAGGAACTCCAGAGACAGAAGGTTCTTTTGGAGGAGAGCCGAAAGAGACTGGAGGGGATGAAAAAAAATGGAGGTGGCAGGAAAAACGTCAGAGATAATTTGGAGGAGATCCAGAAGAAGCTTTCTGAACAAGTTGAGAGGTGGGGGAAGAAGAAGCCACAGGAGTCCAAATGGAAAGGGAACAAAGGCAAAAACACTGAGCGGGACCACAGGAAGAAAGAAGAAAAGAAAGAGTGGAGAGGAGAGAAGGAGTGGAAGCACAGCAAAGAAGGAGGATGGAAAGACAAAGAAGAGAAGAAGGAGAAAGAGTGGAAGTCTCAGAAGCAAAACTCTCACAAAGAGGCATGGAGGAAACACCAGGACGAGTGGGAGAGGAAGAAGGACGAGCGCAGAGTGGACAGAGAGGAGAGGAGGAAGGAGAAGCCGTGGCACAGCCGGCCTAGTAAAAACTCTCACCACCACAACCATCATCATCAGGACCAGCAGCGCCATCAGCAGCCCCGCCAGCCTCCTCAGTACAACCACAACGATTTCTGGAGAGACCAGGAGCAGAAGCTCCGACGCAACGTCCGCCCCCAGCTGGGCTGCAGCTCTGTGGACGACTGCGCCAGCAAGGAGGGGCTCTACGCAGTGGAGCTGTCCGAATTTGAGGAGCTGCTGGAGGGCTACCTGAGCAAGCTGGAAGGGTCTTCATCCGAGAGCAAGGACAAGATCCGAAAACTGACTGCAGAGTTCTTTGAGGACGGCGTGTTTATCCACGACAGGGTTCTTTTCAGCGACTTTGCTGAGGACATAGCGGACATTCTGGAGGACATGGCGGATGTTTTAGAGGATGACGGGGAGAAGGATGACGACTCCCTGGAGGAGGAGATGGAGGAGTTTGAACGAGAAGCCCTCTGGAAGTTTGCTGCCACAGCTTAAGTAGAGACACTTAGGGGAGAGGAGTAAAATCCAACGTTTAGATACAGCAGAAGCGGTGGTTTTATAGGACATTTCTTGCCTACCTTGTCCTCTTCAGAGCTGTAATTGTAGTAGCTTCTGGTACAGAGTGGTTGTGCCTCTCATAAATGTGTCCCTCTGAGTCTATAATTATAAGCTAGACTTGTACTTGTCATTTCAGACTTAGTTGTTGTTACCTACCTCTGTCAGGTCATGCCTCCTAATGCAAAGTCCTTCAGTAATGTGTGTGTATTTTCCTCTGCTATATAGTGTTTTTTCAGTACCTAGTGCATGTTGCAGTTCATAATGTAAATTCCAACTGATAATATTCAGATCACACTAAAAACAGGGTTTTAAGGAGATGGTATTTGCGAATAATTCTGTAGAGCACCAGTGCAATTGAGTTAAATCTATTCATACAAATAGTGTCAGATAAGTTGTCCGTTACACAAAGACATGTTAAATTGACTGTTAAATACTTTTCTGTCATTTGACGTTCTCCCTTGTCTGGGAATACAACCTGTCTCTACTCCGAACAGGTTAAAACAAATGCTAAGAAATCTTTGCAGATACCATTTGCCTCAAGTCAGGTGAAACTGTCTGATCCCAGAGGATGAGCTCCCACTTCTTTCAGTGATAAGAATAAGATCAGGTCAGACCAGTTTTGTGTCAGCAGCTCTTTAGTAGATTTAGGCAAACACACACACACACACACACACACACACACACACACACACACGCAGTGCTGTTTCAGAGCCCTAAAGCGTTTGGTTTCTATATTTGAAGGACTTTTCATTCTCCGACTCCCAACTGTCAGTTGACAGCAGATGTGTGGAACAACCAGGAACCAGTTTATGAAACATTCACGTCAGTGCTGCTAAAAAAAAAGCAACAGGATAAACTGATATATATATATATACAGCCATAGTTGGATTGATGACTGCTAAACCACTTTAGCACTTTTCCCAAACATTCACTTTTACAGCAAAAGGGTTTTTCTTACTATTTACTTCTTCTTTTTTTTTTAGACCACCAGTCTGAATCCTACATTCTTTTAGTGGAATGTGGCCATGGGGACCTCCAACACATGATCTACATATACTGGGTATCCCAGAGCACGCCGAGTAAAACATATAGAGTTTAGTGATCTTTAGTAATCCCCAAAGTATTTCATTTAATGAATTTGTTCATTTGTCTAAATGAGATTGGCAACTAAACCAGTTAGTTTTTTTTCATATTCCTCATATTTTATTAGCAGGTTGCTGTAAATTGACATGCACAGAAGTAACGTAGTCGTAGCTGTTTGATCATAGAAAAAAAAGAAAACTTAGGAAGCTGCTACATTTCATTTTGTTGAATAAGTCAGGCAAAGGTAAAACAAGAATGGGACAAAACAGTGTCTATAAAGTATTGCAGCATTACTTTGTAGTTTTTTTCAGTTTTCGATCTTAGTCATATTTGATCATGAAGGTTTCCCTCTTTAGGTGGATGCGAAGTTAAAATCGACAGATTGTGATTGTTAGTTCTCATTTTTCAGTGATTGAAAGAAGCTTTGAAGTGTTAAATATTTATTTATTCTGTCACTACACTGCAATTCTTTTCCTTATTTTAAGCTAGAAGAACCACAGACTTTTTCATATTAAATGTGGAAATGTTTTTTTCAGTTACTTTGGTTTTCAGAAATTTAGTTTGCCAGCTATTGCGTACGTGCCTTTAAATGTTAGATTGGACAAGAGGTCTTTGACTCAATTTGCTTCTGCTAGTTTAAAAAGAAAATAAGTTTACACTGCTTGCAGTTTCACTGTTTATAGGGCAGAGAATGAATGTCAGAGGTTTACTTGTGTTGAACAGATTCTTGTTAAACATCTTCTCTGTTGTTTCTACAGAGGAATTTTCTTTCAGTTTTTAGACCAAAGGGATCAAAAGAAAGATTAACCAGAACAGATGGATCCTTTAATGAAACACATTTAAGAAAGTTTAATCAGTATCTGAGACATGTTTTTGTCTTTGTGGGACAACAGTAGGGATCTGTGCTTATTGATAATGTTGCCAAGATGTGCATGTAATTGATCCCTGGACAGATGTACTGATAAAATTGGATCATTTCTAGTTTTCCCAGCATCAGTTATGTCCTCTTTTAGGAATTCAGTGTTAAGTTGAATAAATTTTTCACCATTAAGAAACTGTAAATAGTGTCATTATTTAAACATATTCGGAAAGAGATATTGCAGAATATCCCCTGAGTCAGCGTTAAGAATCACAATGAGCTGTGTTAATGGAACTATTATCCTACTGAAAAATTTACAATGATACCCAGACTCGTGGCACCTTACTCACTCTCTTTTGCGAAGTTGTTGGTATGACAAGTATCCATTATCACAGCTATGATGCCCAACTAAAATATTTACACTCAGATTAAATACTCTGAACAGGAGCTTACACATTCACAGGCACAAACTCACTTCCAGCCGGGCCTCGTACGTGAAGCAGCCAGTGTGGGAGTTGGTCATTGACCTGATATGCTGCTGAACAAGAATGTAAGCAATGATTGAGAAGAAGTCAGTCGCTGTGAAACCCCAGAGAGCGCTTGTCATTCTTTGAATTCTACAAACAAGTCACCATGCAAACATTTCAAGAGAGGGCCCTCTTAACAACGTTAATCCCCAACTACAAAATATCAAACAGACAATCTTGAGAAAAAAAAGTGAAAGAAAGGAAAAAAAAAAAAAAACCTTCTTGTTGTCCTTAAAATTCAACAACATTAAAGTTGCCATCTCTCTGCAGGTAATCCACGCACATTTACCCCTGTAACCAGAAAGATTTACACATGAGCCAGTGTTTGTTTCACCTGAATGCCACATTATTTGAGTCATGTTTTGTATAAACTTATTACTGCTTAGGTGTGCGTGATTCGGTCACTTGATTAGAATGGCCTGACAAGGATGCCGTCAGTAAATCCCTTGCTCTGCAAACAGACTAAAATGGGTTTTGTGCTATCATCAGTACAAATTTGCCCTTCGTAGGACAGAATGGCGTTTTTTTTGTGTCTGTGTTTGTGTAGCTGTGGATGTGTGCAGTTTTGTGATGTGTATCCCCAGAGTGGTAGAAATCAGGCAGAGATAAGGGCAGCCTACTGGATGGGGGAGAAGGGGGCAGGTTAAGTGTTTTCCGCTGATGTGTGCATCGGTCAACAGCGATGAAGCATATATATTCAGAGAGGTGATGCCAGAGTGGAGGGACAAGGTTCTTGGCACTAGCTGCAACGCACCAAACAGCGTCTCACCACAACCGGTAAGATCGCAGATTTCTCTCTTTGACTTATTTTATTGTGGACGAGGTTTGCAGCTTTGTTGAGGCTTTTGTTTCTCTATTCATTTTTACTTTTCGGTTCTTAGCAACAAAGCATCATGGAAACTGCCATCTCCACCCTTGTCAGCCAGTTCAAGGCCTATGCTGGGAAAGATGGTTCTGCCAGCACCCTGAGCAAAGACGAATTCCAAAACCTGGTGACCTCTCAGCTACCCAACTATGTCAAGGTACATCTCTGAAGTTGTTCCAAGACCATTTGCCTGCTGATCTCTATTGACTTTGCATCCTGAGAAGCTGTGGTTTATTATGCAACGTTAAGTTGTCTGCAGCCTCACTGTGCTGTTATTCAGTCTTGTCACTGTGGCTAATTGCTTTTGCACATAACTCTACTGTTATCTGTCTTCATGAGAAATCCATTCTCGTTGCCACTTAGATTTACAGATTGCTTTCTTTAAGTTGAGCAAAAAATCATATGTATCATCATTATGTCAAAACTCTACAAGTATATGCTGTAAAATTGACAGAATTCATTCATTCATTCATTCATTCATCCATACAGTAATGATATAACACTGTATAAATATATAGATGCGTGCATGAGGTGTGATATACTATATGAGGGACTCTGCTTTGCTTCCATGTACAAAATATTATACTAGGTGTGCAGAGAGAGCTTGAATTGTTATTTTTTTCCACTGATGTCAGTTTGCAGTGATACATGATACATATGATACAAATGCTCACGTTATCATGCTAACAGAATGAAAGTATTCGATTTACAGTGGCACGAGATGAAGGAAAACAGCTGTAACCACTAAATGCTGTTAATAATAGTTTTACTGGATAATTCCTTGATAATTACTTGGATAAATAATCAATTATCCGATTTGTGACGAGTTAATTCAGATTTTGTGAGTGTAATGTTGGATTGCATCTGTTTGAAAGTGGAATGGAAATAATCATGTATGTCGCATAGCCTATGTCAGACTCTGTCTATTTATATACAAAATATTGCACCTTCACATATTATAACATATATTAATTGAATACATGTTTTATAATGGTCATTGTAAGTTATTGGGTTTGAGTCAATTTCCCACTGTTGTCTGCTGACCACTATACAAACACAGATGAAATACAACACAAATACACAGATTAAATATGAAGGATTTTATCAGAAGGGATCTTTGTGTGGCCGTGAATTAAGTTTTACCTCAGTTGTATTAATGACCACACTCAGCCATTAGGTGGCAGGACCGTCTTTCAGAGCAGCTGACACTGCATCTCAGAGTGATCTTGTATTGATCAGGGTCTCTGCTCTGTGATTACCCACAGAACTCCGGCGACGCTGAGGCGATTGACCAGCTCATGGGTTCACTGGATGAGAACAACGACGGGGAGCTGACGTTCTCCGAGTTCTGGCAGCTGATTGGAAAACTTGCGAGCAAACAGGGCGGCTTCAGTCAGTAGAGCTCGCCATCCTGTGTCAATTGTGGCTTTGAGCAGATTGTGCAACGCCAATCGACTCAGTTTAAGATGTCCAACTATAAAACTCAAAGGCATTTGAATTCTTTTATCACTCCACCAGTGCCACATGTGTAACTCTTTAGTTAACCATTTGTTGAATGCAGGGAACTTTGAATTAAAGGCTTCATTGTCATGAACCCTGAGCCACCATCACTCTGTCTCCTGTCATTCATTCACCACATTATATGATGTCCAGCCACACACATTTGAGCGAGAGTGTATTACAGCCTTGATTTAGGGGCCTGTAATCCTATATGCGTTGCAACTACCCTATGCAGACCATATCTTGTTCCATAGAGCTTCATAATGCTTGTACAAAGCTGCCTGCCCAAGCGTTTAGCAGCAGTGATGCAAAAGCGTAGCCTGGTCTTCACTGTCTTGTCACTGAGGCCTCAGGACACTGTGTCATGGGGATACGTGGACCAAATACATCCCATTATGTTTGGGTGGGCTTATTGTTTTTGCAACATTTTGGGTTGTATTTTTGCTTGTTTAGCTGCTAATTCTTGGTGTTACAGTCACTCTGCATTAATTCTGATGTCTAGACAGAGTTATGTGTGCCGGCATGCTCCCCAGCTGTTTTATAGCCTATAGGCCTGTTTTAGTTTTGCAAAAGAGAAAAGGTGCCGCTCACTGATTCGGTGAGCGTGGATCTTTCAACAGATAAGTCAATGTGACCTTTGTATCCAAATTACACATGCTTAGGTGCCAGTGTGGGAGGCGTGATGACGGGCAAATGAGTCAGTGGCAACAAAGTGAGAGACTAAATGAGCAGGGCGCCCCTCTAGTGTGGGCTGGGAGCTCATTGTCTGTATAGGGAAGGCCTCGCAGGAGCTCTCCCAAAGTGTGGAGACTTGTATTTCACATATCCACAGAAAGAAGCACAGGCAAGAGATTTCATATGTAGAGGGATTTTTTTTTTTTTTTAAATGCAAATACTTGAAAGCCCTCTCAAGAATTTGGCAAGACCGCTTTACCTCTTGCACCACTTTTGCCTCCCACACTGGCTTTCCTGTACTTTCAATAAAGATGCCTCTACTCTCAAATTTCAAATGTGTCCGTTCCGAAAAAAGATTGCTGCCATGTTTAAATCTGAACTGCCTTTTGTGGTTGAAAAATATTATTTTGTTCATATTTGCGACTTTTGGCGCAAAACAGTCAATGATAGATTTTAAGAGAGTGCGTGATAACTACACTTTCAGTTTCAAAGGTTTTTTTTTTTTTGGTTTTTGGTTTTTTTTGTTTTGGCTGTGTGTAAATACTTTTGAAAGCGACTGGGACTTGTGCAGATGAAGTAATCCCACCCGCCCTTGTCTCCTCGTCCCACCAGATGAAGACGCTCCAAGCCACAAGCCTGGCGAACTGGCGTGAAACTGTGCAAATCACACATGACGTGAAGCAGCTGGAACATGAGCCAAAGATAATTCCAATAAAAACCCCAGTATAAGTGTTTTGATTCACTTTCACTCCCCTTTTCCCTGAGTGTTAGACCCGCGCTCTTCCACATTCCCAGCTCTCCCTCTCACTCTTCCAGGTACACGCCCTTTGACTTGTCAGGGGGAAAAAGTTTTTAAGGAAAGAAAAAAACCTAAATCACGGAAGAGATTCTGCAGTCCTACTAGTTTGGCAAGTTCTCTGGGCTCAAAGCGGCGTAGAAAGGCGGAGAAGAGGAGAGAAACTCGCATCTGTGCACATTTATACACTTCTCCTGTCCCACAGACGGTATACGGTGAGTTGAACGCGGTTTTTTTTTTGGAGTCTTTTAAAGTTTCTCCACCCGTGTAGGCATTGTATTTGCTCATGGTTTTTTTTGCCACGTTTCGGTAGGCTACTCTCTTGCGAGAGCCATCCCATGAAACTTGGCCGCGGTCAGACAGCAGGACGGTTCCAATGACACAAGTTTTTCGGCTCATGTTGCTCTTTTATAAAAGAGTAAATGACAATAGTTTGTTGCTGTTTAGCTTTCATTGCTAGATCTACTTTTTTTTCTCTCTTTCTCCCGAAGAGATATTTGATATTTTGATGTAGATCAGCTGACAAGTTGCCGATCAATTGCAAACAGCTTATCAAAAATTGAAGTGACTTTAGGTGACAGGATATTGATCTTACACACAGTATTTCCAGTCGGCATCCGGGTCGCGCGTAAAAGCCCTATTTTTGCGCAAAATCAACATTTTGCGCACAGTATGCTTTTTTTTTATGTATTAAGAGGCCCAACACGAGTGACAGCTGAGTGGATTTCTGTGGAGCCGTGTCGCTTCTTTCAACTCAGTCTTCAATGTTTCAAATTGCTTGTGGCGTTAATGATGATGAGTCCCGGCAAAAACCTGGTGCTTGTTGTTAGTGTTGCGCACGCGTCTCAAGGCTCAATTGTCTGTATTTTTCAAAACTTGCCGAGGAACTGGGTGAAGCGCAGCCACTGTACGTCTGCTCACGGCAAATTACAGTCACAACCTAACTTGTTCCTCTGTTAATATTTCATGACACACGAGCGGTAGTATTGTCATTACTCTGCGCACATACCGTATCACATTCGCCCATTTGGAAACGCAACACTCAATCTTCTTTCGGGGCTGTGGAGGGAAACGGGAAACCTCTGGTTGTAGGCCTGTATGTTTAATTATTTGCGCAGTTGTTTTGGGGCCTTTTAAAGACAAGTAACGCGGATTAGTTTGTCCCCTGAGTGGGACAAGACGAAGCTCTGACGTGGGACGGGTGATGCAAGTCGAGAGTTGATTTGTCGAAATTAGGGCACATGTTGGGAAACTGTCCAGGCTGGCAATACCACCTCAACACGGCTGACGGAGTAAATAATGAATGTGAGAATGGACAGAGATGTCAGTCCAGAGAGTAGGGGGAAATGTCTTTGCTGGGTATTTTTTTATGGAGAGGACGCGGTGAGAGCCGTTGAGGCCCTTGTGTACTCAGGCTTTAAGAGGGTGTGTCACCGGTCCAGGAAGAAGTCCTCTAAAGTTCCTACAAAACACGGACAGAGTGTGTGAATCACAAAAACTGACAATAATTTAAAAAAAAAGAAAAAAGAAAACGTGCTGGATTAATCTGTTTTCTCATAACTTTATTTCTGTTGTTCAGTGACAATCAGAGATGACATATGCTCACTCTGCTACATGCACTCTGGTGGTTGTATTATGGCAGACTGGGTCAGACAGTTACAGTTCAGTCGGTCATCATGCAAAATCTGAAAGGGATCGAGTGAAATGTTAGATTTTAATGGCTCTACGCCACAGTATCAGGGCTCTCTGCGTCTCCTGGTGTAATGAGACTTTCAGGCTCATGCTCTTGGCCGGTATGAGCTGCTTGCAGAGAAACTGCTCAGCTCCAGGGTGCTTGAGTGTGGCATGCACTTAAGTAATTGAGATATTAATTTGCTGTTTACAAACGGCCACTCGGCTGATTGTTGAAACAAGGAGTCTACACGGTGTGTTTTCTCACCAGTGTAAACTGTTGTTTGCTCTGCAGCGTTTGGACACTGAAGCTGACAGACGAGTACGGTCAGCTTTTAGCATATCCTCTCACTGTTTTGGGGGCAAACTAGCTCGGCGGTGGCCTGTAAATTCCTGTCTAAGTGATCTCCACAGACAGCAATGAATGGAATTTCTGCTAAGATGTGTCACCTACTGGCATGTTCTACGTTTACGGCAACGTCTGTAGATTACATCTGTCGAGAGCTAGATTTATGAGTGGGCCTCAAGCTAAGTCAGGTAGCGTCTCGGTAGACTTTTACATATTTGTGCTTGTGTTTAACACGAATGAATTAGCTGCTTATGTGTGATCTGTGTCGGGCCTCATCGTCAAATACACTAGGATGTGCGTGTACTTGTGTACAACCGTGTGAAGGCAGTGGCCTGAGAAGAAGAAAGGGCAGCAGAGTGAAAACAAGGATGAAACACTGACAGGCAAAGGAAGAGAGAGTGGCACTGAAAGAGAGAGGCTGGTACAGCTGACGAGAGTGAGAGACAAAGAGAGAGAGAGAGATAGAGAGAGAGAGAGAGAGGAGCAGACAGGGACGAGGTAATCCCTTAGGTAATCTGAAGCCCAGTCCCCTTGGTAGCTTCACTAGATCAGATGACCTATCAAAGATCAGAACTTCCATTGTGCATCAGTGCTTGTCTCTCAATCAGACTCCTTCTCACCCTCACCGCTTATCTCACGTCACCATCCCTCCCTTATTGCGGCTTTAGACTCAACACCTGAAACGAAAAGGTTTCGTAGGGACGCAAGCAGATCCTCTGTTTCATTTTCCACTGGATGTGCCCATTACGATGCAACAGCAGTTCAACCACATCTATCTGTCTATCTATCTATCTATCTATCTATCTATCTATCTATCTATCTATCTATCTATCTATCTATCTATCTATCTCACACAATTGTCTTGACCTCTCCCTTTCCCCAGAGAGAGGAGTCATGGAGGCTGCCATTCAGACCCTGGTGAAGGTCTTCCTGAAGTCGACCAAGGGAAAGGAGAGTCTAGGAAAGAAAGAATTCCAGGGCCTCGTCAAGTCCCAGCTCAGCAACATCCTGTCGGTTAGGAAACCTTCATTGAACCTCTCTGAAATGTTACCAATACTTCAATTATGTAACTACCTCACAGAAAAGCAGCCAGTAGTCTTGCTGTTGGCACTGGCTAGTCTTAACCTGTCCAGAGCACTGCGACCAAATGGCGGTGTAATATGCAGTAAGTGAATGGGAGAAGTGATCCGATATGATAGAATGACAGCCATCAGCATTATAATGTAAAAAGAGCCACTGATAGAGGTTCATTTACTAATAGTGTTTGGTGATTTCGGCAGTGAGAGTCCAGGTAGAGTTACTCGTCATCATGCTTGATTGTCTGGTTTGTGTGTGTGCCTACTACCCAGGACACAGACAGCAAGGAGGCGGTCAGCAACATGGGTCAGGGGCTGGATGAGAACCAGGATGGCAAGGTTGGCTTCGAGGAGTACATGAAGCTGGTCGGCTACCTGGCGGTCTCGCTCAGCGAGCAACGTAGCCTCGCCAAAGAGGAGCCTGCCCAGAATGCTGCATCTGGACAGGTGGCACAAAGTACCCCTGACAAAGAGGAGGAGAAACCAGAGGTAAACCTAGAGGCAAAGGAGGAAGCAAAGCCAGAAGCGAGCGAAGAGCCGAAAGCAGACGCAACTGCTGAAGTAAAGGTAGAAGCAAATGCAGAAGGAGAGGTGGAAGTAAAGGTAGAAGTAAAGGCGGAGGGAGAGACGCAGCCCGAGGTCGCCAAGGAGGAGCCGACAGCGGCAGCGGTGACAGCAGCGGCAGAGGCGGCGGCGGCGGTGGTGGAAGTGGTGGTGAAAGAAGAGGAGAAGGGGGAGGAAACAGACAAGGTGGAGGAAGCTGCAGAGAAGGTGGCTGCGGCTGTGGTGGAAGAAGTGGAGAAGAAGACAGAGGAGGCGACCTCATAGGGGACAATCCATTCCTTCACAAGAAAATCACACTACACACTTACATGAAACACTACACATATCATAGCATTAACATTGCCAAAATATGTTTGTAAGCCACTAAACAGTTTTTGTTTTTAAAATACACACAACTTTGAAATACAAAATATAGGTAAAAGTTCAAACACTACAAACCCAGCTCTGAAGAAACCCCATTCCTTATATATGATAAATAACACATGTATATGAGCGTACACTCATTGCTTTGTACTGCTAGTTACCACTATGTTCATATGTACAGCATGTGCATCCCACTATATAGCACATTTACCTCATCATGATAATATACTATGATTGCATGCAGACGTACACTATCATGTGCATGCCATGTCCCTGTGAAAACCTCACTGCCAAAGTCTGATTTCCCTGCACACGAGACCAAAGTGTCACCGCATGTTCACACACCACTGCAGACAAGAGGTTTGGTTTAAAATCCTGTCCTCTCCTCACTTTTGACTCTGTCTGGGTCTCTTCCTCCACAGTTGTGTCACGCAGCCCCGCATCACTTACTGTTTAGTGAAATATCACTGGTGTACATCTTGCAAGGTACTAATGGCTTAAAGGAATAGTTTGACACTTTGGGGAACATGCTCATTAGCTTTCCTTTCAAGAACACCAATGAGACAATTGACAGCATTCTTGTGTGTCCGTTGAGATGGAGCCACAGGCGGTTAGCTCAGCCTAGAATAAAGACTGGAAACAGAGGGAAACAGCAACGCTGGCTCTCTAGGGAACAAAAAACACCCACCAGCACATTTAAAGCTCACTGGCTAATATGTTATGTCTTGTTTATACTTCACTTTTTGTACGGATTAAAGAAACTAAGATATAATTTGTTAATTAGTGAGCTCGAGATGTGCTGGGAGGCAGATTTTGTTTCCTCCAGACAGCCACGCTCGCTGTTTCCCTCCATTTTTCAGTCTTTATGCTAAGCTAAGATAACTGGCTACTGAATGAAAGCTTTATGCTTACCAAACAGGCATTAGACTGATATCAACCTTCTCATCTAACTCTTGGCAGAAAGCAAATAAGTGTAAATCCCAAAATCTCAAACTATTCCTGCAATGGTTGCACAAAAATCATTCAGTAACACCGTATCTGTTTTTTTCACATCCTCATCTTTTAACCCACAGTGCTATGGAGCTGATTTGGCATGACAATAAACAAATTGTTTTGCTGAAGCTTTGCATTCAGCTCATCTTAATTGTGTACTCAATGCCCCATCACACCCTCTTCTCACTCTATTTCATGGGCTCTCTGTCTCTTTCTTGTTGTTTTTTCTGTAATTCTCAGAGAGGTTAACGTCATCTGGAGTCTACAGTATATTCTCCTCACTCGTAGTCAGCCATGGATTATTAACTGGAAGATCAGGCGTGGCCCTTGGTTAAATTATTAAGGTTCAAGGATGGAAACCACACCAAAGGACCCTTATGGTCAAAAGGTGAGCCAAAAATAGTCCCATGGGAGTGGGCTGGTCACTGGAGGAGCAAGTCAGGGAAGGTGTACATGCAACCTAATCCGCCTGGATTAGAACTGGTGGAGAAGAGCAAGATAACAAACACCAAGAAGTAAAGAAAGCCATAACAGGTGTCACCTGGTGGCAGTTTTTATCTAAAGTACTTTACAATACGATATTGTGTTCTCCAAACTGCACTATTACAATGGTCCTATTCTACTTATTGATCCATAAAGGTGCTGGGCTCTAGAGTATCTGGTGTAGCACTGAATTGGAGTGACAGAAACTTTAGCTCTTTTTTTTTGGGGGGGGGGGGGGCTCTGTTTAAAATTGCTGGTTGTTGCTTGTTGTTTTCCACTGGTTTTGCACCAGTTGTTCAGGCTTGCGTGTTTGTTTGTTGGTCACACCCTCATTCAGACCCTGTTTGACGTGCAACTGGATCCCTGAGTCCCAGACACTGGGAAACTACTGGATTTGGCATTTGAGGGTTGGGACACAAACAATTACATGAAAGTAATCCTGGGCTCCACTGATCCTGCCCGTCAGACCAGGTGCTAGTGTCAGAGGGATCATTGTCAGAGGTTGTGCTTTTTTTTTTTTTTTTTTTTTTAAGTAAAAAGGAATACTGAGCCAACAATATGAATCTATGTGGTGTGATCTTTTACAACAGGCTAATAATAAGATGTTGCATGCTATCAGAAACTTATTTGCTACATATTATCATTGTATTACCATTATTGTAGCCATTATTTAAGTTCTACATGGCCTCTTTATATTTAACTTTTTAACCTAATTCTTTCTTGTTTGGACCACTATGGAGATCACTTGAAAGCGTAGTTCTTTGTCACATTACATGCAATTTGTTAATTACAATTTAATGATTTGTAAATTGTCTCATCATCAATAATGCAGCCATGAGAAAAAGGCTCGTGTTGCAGGATTGCTGTATTATAGGTCTGACCTGACCGGCCCGGTCGTGCTTAAGGCACACACGTTTTGGGCACACTACCAAATGTGCACTGTAACAGCACCAGGCGCTTTGAACCGCTCGGCAGCGAAATAGGAAAAGACAAATAAGCCGAGTCATGTGGTCACCCTGCCTCACTGCGACACTCCCATTGTAAATACTCTCTCATTTACACTCACTCTGCTCAGCCTTTATACTCATACACAAGTACGCTATGTTTCCTGCATGATCTATTACTAACAAAATTATTGAGATATTTTGGGCTATTTAGGCTTTATTATTATTATTTCTTTTATTAAAACCTATATTCTTTTTATATAAAAAAAAAAAATTCAAATTAAGGTACTTCCTGTGAATGATGGAAACATATCACTCTCTTGCACCATCTACAGCCAGTCTCCTGTTCAACATGTACATAGGCCTCAGGCATCTTTTTTTTAAAGGAAAAACCTGAAAAATGATGAGTGGAGAAACTGGATGACACTGCCTCCAGCCACAGGGCACGAGTATGAAAATGATGTGAATCCTGTACTATGGCCTTCACAATCACCAGATCTCAATCCAATTGAACTCTCTCCAATTAAACTGTTGGAGATATGGATGTATTTGTGTGTATGTGTGTGTGTTTGTGTGTGTGTGTGTGTGTGTGTGTGTGTGTGTGTGTGTGTGTGTGTGTGTGTGTGTGTGTGTGTGGGTGTGTGTGTGTGCAAATGTGTACATTGGCAAGCTGCATACCCTATTTGCTACTTCGCATAGGCCCGGCATGTTTAAACACTCTACAGTTTTCCCTTTGTTCGGCTAATTCATTAAAATCGTGGTCTTTTGTGTTTTTTTTTTCTCTCAATCACCATAAGCCAAAATATGGTCAGACGAAACTGGATCAAGCAAAATTCACTTTACTGATTTTTTTTTATATTAAAATTACCTTACTCGCACTACACCAATAGATTCCTGGACTTAGAGTGAACCGACCTGGGTTAAACATCATCTGGAAATTATTTTATATCAGCTAATGCTTTCTTTTAATCTATTTGGAATAGCAGATGGACGGAGTGAGCTGTGAACGCTACGTTTTCTTTCAGAGAGGTTGAACTGTCTGCACTGGCGGTTTTTGTTAGTGTCCCATAGTGTAAACCGCACCCAACCTTTACTCCATGTAGATTAAAACATGCTGGAACCACACACAGCAGATTAGCAGCAGGGAGTGTTTGCAGACAGATTTTCATTGCCACACAATAAGTCTCATTCATTGAATCACAGTAGATGAAGATAAAAGCCTGTGTTAAGAGTCCTCCCAGAGGATATGATAAGTGTACATACAAGTATGTGGATGTGCTTTTAGGGCTCATTGGGTCAAAATGTTTGTGATTATGGGACCATTCCCAGGATATTGTGCAGGCTTTCATCACTGTACGTTGATGTATTCTTGTTTATCTCCTGCCAAGTACTAGAGGGTGTGTGTGTCTAGCAGCTGGACTCATTTCAGATTCCACTATCAAGTCACGTAAACTCCACTATGCTAGTATTTCAACTTCATATAATGCTGTATCATTTCTGCTTATTCTATGTAACGTGTAATGGCTAATATGGAATAAAACTGTGACAATAACATATTTTTATTTGTGTTTATCTTATATCCTTGTTACTTGCGGGAATCTAGTTATCATTGTATGGACATCATTGTGTGTGTGTGTGTGTGTGTGTGTGTGTGTGTGTGTGTGTGTGTGTGTGTGTGTGTGTGTGTGTGTGTGTGCACGTGCGCATGTGTGTCTGTGTGTGTGATGGAGAGAGGAAGGGAGAGAAAGGCACCTGCAAAAAGAGAGAGGGAGGACAGAGAAACAGAAGCAGAGTGTATATACGTAAGTAGGTGAAGTAGTTTGGGGAGGGGTGGGGGCTGAGGGGTGGGGGGAGCAGGTGATATTTAAGCCACCGGCAAACTCTCTCCCCATCCATCTCTGCCTTGGCTCTGTCTCCTGCACCTCTTCAAAGACAAAGGAGGCCCTCCATCAGCACTCAGGTAAGACAGACAGCTTGGAGGGATTGCTTCACCTTACTTTCTCCTCTGCATCTGATGTAGGTTTCCTTGTAAAGTATTTTATCAACTGTGCAACTGCAGCAAATAGTGGTCACATGAAAGAAAAAAAAAAAACTTTTAGAGCAGTAATCCACCGGAGAGTGGGCACTCATCACAAGACCTGGAAAAAACAAAAGTGTGGGATTCATTTGAAGTCTTTCTGACTTGAAAAGTTACCGTTTGCTTTCTGCTGATGCGTGAGCTTCGAGAGGAGCGTGACAGGAAATGTGTACATCTATGACACATGGAAACAAGTGAAGCCAATAGGGATTTGTGGCAAAGCAGTGTTAAGAAATAACAATATAATGGGAATAATATGGAATAAACTATGTGAGATGTATGAATGACAAATATAAGCATGACATGGAAACAGAAGACAATTAGTGCATCATTGTTTCCTGCTCTATAAAATGGTTGTAGCCTTCTCTCCAGTCTCTCGACGTGGATATTGACCCGTCATTAAGATTACATAGTGCGTATGCATTATTACCATACTCAATATTGTGTTACTGATGGCATTTTTGTCTCCATGGTTTCCTATTGTATTGTGTCAGTCAGCGAGACAGATGACCCCTATAGATTTTCCAGTTAGCCAGCTTTGGTGTCCGCTCACCTCCTCCTTTGTCTCCACGGCCTACAACTCTGACCTCTCCGGCACAACGCTCTGCAGCGTGATGAGCGGCAGTAACCGGTGACTGACATTTTGTAATAGGTGATTAGTTAATAAATCATGCACAGGGAGATTGATTGACAGATTGATTGTTTCCCTTAGTGTTTTGTGTGTTTATGGATCAGCCTCAAAATAACACTGTACCCCTTTATTCTCCGCGTAGGAAGGTCCCTGAACTTTCCAAATTCAACTTGAAAGTTGAATGTGACTGAACGAGAATGGAAGTGAATGAGTGCCCTCACTTGTATCCACACGTTAGTGTATACACTGACACCTCAGGTTACTCAGCTCCTTAGTTTGACTGTGATTACCAGATGAGTTTTGCGTTTCACTTCAGGTTTACATTTTAAATGATAAGGCTGTTACACGATCAACATGTTCTACACCGAGACCACTTTTCTCTGATGCCACAGCGTTAATTGTTACATGCATTATCAATTCGGCTTACAAGAGCGATAACCTGGGGACTCTTAAAATCAGCTCAGCCCTTCTTAAAAGTACAGGAAGTGACATGAATGTGCCTTATAGTAAGTATTCACACTCAAACTGTACATCATTGACAGTGACTTATCTGTGTCTGTGTGTGCACAGTCTCTCCACGAGTCCAGCACGAGAAGCTCCACCATGCCGGACACAATGTGTGTAAGATTGTTCGAAAAGCCTTTCCAAAGCAATCCTCCACCTTTCTATCCAAACCTCTGAAATGTAAAACCCAGTAAGGTCACTCACTCACACACACACATGCACACTCACACACACACACACACACACACACACACACACACACACACAGTGACCAGACTACTTAAATTAGGGCCGGTAATAGCCTCTGCACTACATGCAGAGTGTTATTCGACCCGTTCTCTAGAAATGGGAAAACCTCTCTACTTTGGTTTCCTTCCATCCATTCATCTGCCTTTCAAACTATCACTTTGTCTTGGAGGTGGCTTCACCCTTGACTGCTATGTGGCCGCGCATGCAGCCGGGGCTGGAGCGGGCATTGGGTGGCAGAGTCTGACCTTTTGACCTGATTCCTTTTCCAGCATGTCCAAGGAGCCCAGTTCCAACCTGGAGAGTGCCATGCAGATGCTCATAAAGACCTTCCACAAATACTCAGGGAAGGAGGGCGACAAGTACACGCTGAGCAGGGGTGAGCTGAAGGAGCTGCTACTAGAGGAGCTGGGCAGTTACTTAGGGGTAAGAGAAGAAGTGTGTGAAGAGGCAAATATGCGGTTGTGCTCTAACACACTAATGTAGTTTGGAAATATGCGACACATGAGTGAAGGTATGTGCACACATACTCTGACACACAAGCTGGAACAAGCCTGTGCAGTGATGTAGCCCCACACACACACGCACACACACACACACACACACACACACACACACACACACACACACCACGCAACCACACACACACACACACACATAGCAGAGAACACATTCTTAACTCTTTCTCTCTCTCTCTCTCTCTCTCTCTCGCTCTGTTCCCCACTGACAGAGCTCCAAAGATAATGAAGCAGTTGAGAAGGTGATGAACGACTTGGACGCCAACAATGACGGGGAGGTGGACTTCACCGAGTTCATCATCCTGATGGGCGCCCTCACGGTCGCCTGCAACGACTTCTTCCTGGAGTACAAAACAGATGACAAACCAAAAGACGGAAGCAAAGGCGAGTCGGCGGAGAAGAAAGATTGAATCAGTGCAAGAATGGGGGCTGGGGGGGGTGGGGGGGGAGAGTGGGAGCTGAGAGGTGGAAAGAGGGAGAAGAGAAGGAGGAGGAGGAGGAAGAGGGGGAAGAACTGTAAATCATAAGAGATAGAGGAGCGAGTTGCTACGGAATTTTGTCTTATGCAATTTGTAAACACCCCAGCTACTCATACGGGAAGGGTCCAGCAGAGAGTTTGTGGGTTCACAGAGCATGGGGCATTCAGCAGGAGTAGTGTTTTCCCTCTGCAACTGTTTTTCATACCACAGCATATCCGGAGCTTGCTGCACTGTTCTCAGAGCAGTGAGTGACTTTACATACAGAACAGGGTAAACTCCAACTCCTTACAACTCAAGTTCAGCCGTTTTGACAGTATCCTGTGAGAGAGAGGTGCTGGTTAGATTTTTTGCAGAAGGCACACCAGGATGTTTAAGCATTTGTTGCACATAAATGACTTGTGAACATATATTAAGTTACAGATTATCATATTATTGTATGTACTCAGTGTTGAACAATAGGATATGATTTATCCCCTTTCTTGCGCCTATTTTGTAATCCTTTTTTTTTTTTTTTGGTAATAACCAATGCATTCTTCAAAATATTAAACATGGCATTTAACCAACCATTAGGAGTGGTGTGTTTGTTTACACATACTTCACAAAAATCCCTTATGCTGCACAAGTATTCATGGACATGACGGGGATGAATCGGTGCACCTGGAAATCAAGTTGAATGGTGTAGAAAGAAACAATGTCAGCAAACAGTGCGTGTGTGTGTGTGTGTGTGTGTGTGTGTGTGTGTGTGTGTATTGGGGATTCCCACAGAGTAAACTGCTCCAGCTCATACATCCTGCCAACAATATCCTGCAAGTCTTGTTCCACTAGATATAAGCTGACCCAGATGTTTGACTTGGATCTGCTCGGAAAACTTCTTCAAAAGAGGGCGACAGAGAGAGGGAGAGAGGGAGGGAGAGAGGAGAGACAGAGAGAGAAAAGAGAGGGAAGGGGTGAGGGTGTGAGAGAAGATAAAGAGAGCGTGTTTGTATGTCTATAAGTGTCTATGTGTGTGTGTGCGTGTGTGTGTGTGTGCATGTGTGTGTTTGTGAATGAAGGAAGGACAGCATAGGCGGGGAGTGAATGCAATTTATGGAGTACATCAGTGAAGTATGTAACTTGGAAAGCAGTGGTATAATCACAGAGGAATGTTCAAGTTGCTGTGACTGTTAGTACACATTGTCCCTCAGTGTCTCTCTCTCTCTCTCTCTCTCTCTCTCTCTCACACACACACACACACACACACCACAGATTAGTAAATCAACACGTCTTCTTCCACCTCATTGGCTTTTACAGCTGCTCGTCACTTTTAAAATATGTCAGAGGAAGAAATGCCGAGGCGCTGAATCACAGAAGGATCTCTTCACTTCTGGGTGTAATTGTGCTTGAACACTGATGAGCTTAAACACCTCCTCTTCTTACTGTCAGCAAGAGTAAGAAACTTATTCCCAGTCAGTCAGTCGGTGTCTATGGGCAGGGGGGTTCACCCTGCATTCATCTGCTATCATTCCTCCAGCCGCTGTTCTCTCTAAAGGCGTCCTCTGATTGGAGGGTTTGAATATTTGAGTTCGACATGCACAGCATGCAGATAGGTAAACAATTTGAAACAGAGCGGTGACTGTTAACCCTGTTGTAACCTGAGGGCAAACAAACAACCTGTTACGAGTGCTAACAGTCTTGGTTACCTGCTGTGTCATTCCAAAGGAGCGATAAATCACCTGTTTTCATGTGGGAGAAAAAAAAAAAAGAGTAGAAAAAATAATGGAAGCAGAAGTCAAATCCTCTGATCCCTAACTGCAGGTGCACGTGGGAAAAAAGGAGAATTATTTAACATGCCAAGAGGAAGAGTTTCAGCATGCAGTATACCTGCGGCAGCTGAGGATGTATCCAGATCCTATGCAGCGGTACAAGTAAAAATCCTACATTCAATCTACTACTTAAGTTAAAGTTCAGAAGCATTATCAGCAATATATACTTTATGTAGCAAAAGCATTTGTTTTTCTGCGAAACAATTGTCGCTGTGAATGCTATATTATTATAAATTACAATTTTAGATTGTTAATACTGGTGC
Source organism: Seriola dumerili (assembly GCF_002260705.1). NCBI lineage: Eukaryota > Metazoa > Chordata > Actinopteri > Carangiformes > Carangidae > Seriola > Seriola dumerili. The sequence goes on along the minus strand of NW_019174365.1, from coordinate 9,388,670 downwards.
ATCAATGCACAGGTACCATTTCAATTTGGTAGCTGGTCACATTGGAGATAAACATAACAGTGGTTCCAGCCAAGGGGTTGGGGCCCTCCCGAAGGTCACAGGATAAATCTGAGGGGGCTAGGGAAGAAGAAAAAAGAAAATTAAATTCATTTTCTGCAAAAGATTCATGTCATTTTTAATGGGGCAACAGGCCCCAGCCACACTCTGCTGTTGTGTGAGGGGTCACCAGCCAAAAAAGTTCAGAACCACTGGTTTAATCTTTAACAATGAATTGTGTTTTATTAGCTTATAATTTTAATGTAAAACATTAATAGGAAAGGTAGCTCGTAACAGCAGCTGTCTAATAAATGTAGTGCAGTAAAAAAAAAAGTACAAAATTTCCCCCTGAAATGTAGTGGAGTAGAAGAATAAAGTGGCATCAAATTGAAATTCTTAAGTAGGCTACATCTACCAACAAATTGTACTTAAGTACAGTACTGGAGTCAGTTATATTCCACTACTGAAGGATTACAAGTAGTGCTAACTGGTTTGTCATTGAAAAGCAGCAGCAGTGTTTGAACTGGTGAGTAAAATCATGTGTTATTGATGAATATTTTTACACTATACATTTATTGTTGTATCAAATTTAGTGGTTGTTAAACGCGAGTAAATCCCAATGTGAATCCGTATGTAGTCAAAGAGAGGAGGCCGATGCTTCTTCAGTGAGTTAAGTGCTTGTAACTGAGGTGTATCAGTCGTGAAGCACAATGAGACAGACACCCTGCACGAGTTACACTCCAGAGCAGTTACTTAATTCTCAGTCACATGGTCTTTTCAACCACCCAGGGACATACAATGGCTTGAGGACATCCTGCAAACAGTATCTAAAAACAGGCCTGACCTTAGCAGGGGAACCGATTCAAACTAAAAGGCAAGAGTCTCTGCTGATGGATCACCCACACGGCAGGTGCCGCCTGCGTGAGAAAAGGAGATGAGCAGCACAAAGCCGGGCCCCGTCACTGGCGACGAGTCTGAAGCATCTGATAAGGATGGCAGGGACACTTCGGTTACCAACGGAGCAGGTCAAGTCATCTCGTCCGTCAGACACAGCCAGGCGGCGATCACGTCAAGCTGTCATGCAAGCCGGAGAAGGGGGCAGCGATTGCGTGAGAGTAGGATGGCATACACGTGAGAACAAAATGAAATTATTCATTCAAGTATACAGTAGCATGGGTGAATCCAGGTCTATATCATTTGATGATTAAGTCCTTTCCAGGTGTAGCTTGCTCTGTCTTGGGTAGAATTTGAGAAGGCCTGCTTTCCTCAGGTTCATGAAATCCATCTTGATAGGAGCCCGCAGGGAGACCTTATGGCCGCAACTCACTGCCAAGGAGGAGTCAGGAGACATATGAATTACAAGGCTCTGGCACGACTAATTCATAAAGAACATGCTTTGATGTAACAGGCAGCGGTGGGAAGTAACTAAAGCACTGCACTTAAGTACAGTTTAGAGGCACTTGGACTTTACTTGGGTATTTCCATTTTATATTAGTTATACTGCACCACATTTCAGATGCAAATATTGCACCTTTTACTCCATTACATTTATCTGACAGCTGTAGCTTTGAGTTACTTTTCAGATTAAGATTTTACATTTAAAAAAGCATGAAATAATCTTAAAAAAATACAACACATTGGTAAAGTTTAAACCAGCAGGCCTGATGATGTCAGTGTATTTGATTCTGTATTCAAACTTTGAATGCGGAGCTTTTACCTGGAGTGGAGTATCATCACACTGTTATATTGGTACTTTTACTTCTTTAAATGATCTTCAACCACCAACAACAGGTGTATTTTACTGTAGCAAAGTGAGTAAAAGTGTCTCCTAAGTCACCTGCCACCATTCAACCGCTTCAAAAGGAAACAGCAGTCCATGAGGTAAGGCGAGCGGCCTTCATAAACTAAAGCACAAACTCTTGGCTCCAAACAGAGGTAAACAGTGATCGTGTCCTCCCTGTGAGTCAAGGAGAAACAGGTGACAGACAGATATCAGCCTCGGATAACACAGACAGGGCGAGGAAGGTAAAGGAGAGGGGGCCAACGATACGTAAGAAAAGGAGGGAAGGAGAGAGGGATGGTGTCGATTGCTCTTCTTTTTTTTTCCCTTCACATTAAGCGCTCCTTGACATGGGTGTAATGATACTACTCTTACTCTTTGTCTGTTTTTAGAGCCGCGTTTACCTTAGATCTACACACACGGCACAGGCCTGGGTGCTCACTGCAGCTACGTAAGCCGTTTGTCCTCAACATGATCCTTGGCTAAACTTAATCTCCCCGCTACACCTCCCCCCAGACCTTTTCAGTCTAACCCTGCATAATCATTGATCTCCTTTTAGCAAAATGGAGAGCTAAACTTGCAGACAAATTTCCAAACCGCTGAAACCACAGTCAGGCTCTCATAGTTAAAAGATTCATTATGCTCAAAAATGCCCTCATTAAGTCATTCCAGCGTGTGTGAAGAGGCCGGTTCCTCGGGGACGATGGGAGGGTCTGATGCTTTGATCATTCTCTTTCAGCGCCCCGACATTGACACAAACACCCTCACATTTAGCTGTTGATGTTGTTGATTTATTGGGATCAGAGAGACGCTCACAGGGGATCTCCAGCATTGAGATTCAGGACCTTTTATTGTAATCTGTTTTACAACGTTTCTAACAGCAGGTCTCCACATATCAAAAGACATCGGTGAAAAATGTATAGCAGGTGTGTCTCCTTGGATTACCTCTGCTTGAACACTCTGCCAAAAACCACAAACTGACTTCCCTTTAAATCCTTGAAAAGACTCAGGAGTGGCAGACCGCCAAAAAAAAAAAAAAGAAAAAAGAAAAAGTGACCTCAGTTTTACCATATTTTGTTGTCAGTCTGCTGGCTAACATCAGGCTGCGTTGCAGGTCAGAGTTGCCCGAATGATTTTCAGCATACACCCAATGTCAGCCCCCCCCCCCCAAAAAGTCTGAGTTACATTAAGAATACACAAAGAGAAATAAGAGAGTGAAAATAATATAGCTATCACTTCTCAATTTGCTGCTCTGCCTCTTAGCACCAGGGGGCATTACACTGAGAACAGCATTATTTTTTAGCAACAGGGGTCTGAATAAACAATATTAGAAAAGAGTGGGGCGATGACAAGACTGGAATTTCTTTTATGCTGATACTGTATTTAATTTTTTTTTTCTTGCTTTCATTATTTGAATATGTGTCATTCATTTCTTGTCCACATTTGTACACCAAAAATAAGTTTGACATCATTTTTACGATGTTTCCTTAACGCAGATCACGATAACTTTCAGGATTATTTTACAGATATTCCCCAGAATTAACAACTGAAAATGAAACGTGGTCTCAGTTCTTGTCCTAAATAGCTCTAACTATTGTAGAGTCATTCCTCCTTCAAGCACATTGCATCAGGGTGAATCACTCACTCTTCACAGTGCAGATAATACAGTAGAAACAACTCCCTCATTCACAGTACAACAGAGGAAAACCTCAGGGGACAGTGGTTACAGAAAACTAACAAGTACAAGAGCATAAATTAGAAATCTGCTGCGAGCATGAAGATAAAACAGCTGATATTTGTTCATATCTTGATAAGTGGAATGATACGCTAATGTGCATGGATTTTTACCAACTATAAACTTCAAGGAAGGAAGAAAATTCTTTATGTTGGCAAGTCGGTGCAGTGTACCAGCACATCCACCAGAGGGAGAAAGAGAGCCACAAACATGTGTCCATGTCTAAAGTATTTTCAGCTTCATAATAAATTCACTTTGTAAAAATAATAAAAAATAGCATATGTATCTTTTAAAACATCACATCTATGTTTGAGTCCCGTTCAAATCCAACTCCAGGTCACATTTAATCAATAAAAGTGCCTCGTGCTTCCCCCTCGTTCACATGCAAAACAGCAGCCTGGGTGTTTTTCATCAGCTGATCATCAAGGTAGAATAAAGAAAGAAGAAGCCATCAAGAGTTTCAAGACACGGGGTGAGCTGCAAACATTTCCTGATGATCAAATTAAAAAATAAAAATAAAAAAAACCACACACATAAGGTAGTGACATACAAATAAGAGACTTGAAGTACACGTTGAGCTTCATTGATCAGAAATGAGGTTGTGACTGATGTTTGGAAACATTTTTGTCAATGCAGGCCCAGAGGTGTGTTTGTTTTGTAGGCTCTACCTAACGCGGGCTGGGGTGGAGTCAGTGGATGCGAGGCACTGGGTGCAGCAGGGTCATGTGCTCGGCGCCGTTGAAAGGCAGGCGCTGAGTGCAGTAATGGTGCACCACCTCTGGGATGCTGGGGAACACGCAGCTGCTCTGGTCCAGGGTGTAGCCGTTTTCTTTGGTCTGGGCGACAATGATATGAACACAGCCTTGGCTCGTCCTGAGGAGAGGAAAAGAGAAAGGGGAATTAACCAAAAATATTATAAATTCATATATCCTGGTGTGTGTTATGAGCCTGAGAGATGAAAACAGAATTTCTTAGTCAAAATAAAACATGGATTCGTTTTGATATTTTCATTATATAATGTTTTCGTAATACCCTCTGGCATCCGTGCCCTGTCTGTGATACTCCAAACACATTCATTACTGAAGATAAGAATACTTCACAGTTTCCTTTTTATCAATGGCAACATTTTTCCTAAAACCGTAGTTTTTTTGGAAACATTACTCAAACAGCAGTAAATAGTGTGAATTAATCCACATTTAAATGCTCTAGAATGAACTACATATTTAATGCAATGACAGAAACATGTTAGCCAGTGATATGATACAGAGGAACAAGCTACATCAGGCTTTGGATACATAGGTAATACTTACTAGCGCACATTTATTGTTGGTTTTGGTTTGTTGAAGGGGTTTGTCAGCAATAAGTATAAGTATAAAAGTACTGAATATTAACTTTTACGTCAAAATGTAAATGTGAAAAAAAGTCACTTATGACATGAACTTTGACTTTCAACTGTTCCGTTTACAACTGGGCGTATTACATTTGAATCCTATTCATATACTGCAGTTTGTGACCAGTGTGAGTAATATTTCAGCCCTGTAGACACCACTGATGCACTTTCCGGTTACACTCACTTGAGGGCGATGGAGTACTTGCTGTTGTCCGACTCACTGTTCCTGACCAGGAAGCTGGCCTCTTTGCAGGACTGCAGCTGAAACTCCGCCTCCTGGCGAGTCACACAGCCATGGTACCAGCTGAGACAGATGGTGGGAGTGAGGGAGGATTACATTTCATCTGCTATTGATCAAGTGTGGAACTTCATTTTATACAAAATCCCTGGAAATGAACCTTAATGTAACTATGTATTAACATTCTGGCGTGAGGTTTTTTTTTGTTTTTTTTTTGCAAGAATGGAAAACACATGGGCACGCACTTGAATATATTTCATGCGGATGGCATTTGAATTTGTTGTGATAAAGTTTGAGTATAAAAGTTTAAATATACGTTGAATGTATCTACAGGGAAAAGCCAACACTGAGGTAAAATCATTGTCTTTTGCTCATTATTTTTTTTGTCAGAAATTATGTCCAGGGTTTGGCTGAATTATTCTATATCCATCATACTAGTTCTGGTACCTCTGTTTTTCCAGGGGCAGGGAGGGGTCCACGCAGCAGGCCTCGGTGTCAGGGCTGCTGCCCGGGGTGGAGGGAGGCGACAGGGTCGGGGGTGAGGATCGCAGGATCTTCTGGGTCCAGCTCTTCTGCCTCAGATGCTGATGCTGTGACAGCGGCTGGGCTGGTGGATGTTGGGGCTGCCTGGTGAGCGTGGGGTGAGGTGTCTCATCTTTGGCTGGGCGTTCAGGGCTGTCAAACTGTGCTGGGGGAAGGAGAGTGATGAGAGAAGATGTGAATTCTTATGTAAAAAGACACAACTGACTCTACGCCTTGAGTTTGAACTGGATGCTGAAGCCTCCAGTAAATATAGAATAAGAAGACACCGCTTTGATGTTTCATGCAAGATATTATTCCGTATGCTGTTGGTCTATCCAGCGTATAAAATATAAATGTGAGAGCAGGCCTGACTTGTTTTTTGAACAAATATTTTTCATAGGGATCTAAGGCAGTGGAGAAGCAGGGTCGGCACTGTGTGTTACATAAATGTTACTGGTTACTAGTTCAGCAAAAGTGTAACCAGTGTCACAACTCAAAAAAGGGACAGTCTAAAGTCAGCACCAACTTTTATTTCTTTTAGTTACTGTTGAAAGTTTTGCTGTTTGGGGTGTAAAGGTAAGAATAAGATTAACAATTTGAAAGTGCAGGAGGCTCGGTTCACTTTCACATTAAAAAATATTCCTAGAATTGGAGCTCAGATATCATCAAGTTCTGCTGTACCTGACAGAGTTTTGACAATGTGCTCCTTCTTCCACTCCCAGGGCAGCTCGTACTCAGTGGAGGGACGAGGGTCCAGCTCCGGCCGCGTGACCGCTGTCTTGTCGCCGTCACCGCTTCCCTCATATGGGACATCATAGATCTGCAGGGGCGCAGACTGACCTTCCTCCACCACGCCCTCGCTCCCCTCCATCACCACACACACCTTCAGCAGGTCCTTGGACCCCCGACGTCTGATCTCTTGCAGGTAGAAAGACGTGAGATCAAAGATTAAGAGCTCTGCTAATGAACACTAAAGCGGCGTACAGTATGAGTGATGTATGTCAGTGAGTGAGCAGCAGAACAGTCTCTAATCTATTTCTAGTGCCACACCTCTGCTGCCACCTGGACTCCCATGAACATGTTTTAATGGGTTAAAGGGCTGATGGCACTTCAACACAACTCTACCCCAGTGCAAGAAAATGCAAGAAAAACATTAAGAGTTACAACTGTAGCATCTCACACACTCATTGTACAGTTTTGTACTTTGTTCTACTCATTTTTAAACACTGATCACCTCTTTATTGATCCATACATTCTCCAGTTGTAGCTCTTTATTTAACAATTTTTTTTTACAGTTCGTAGAGAAAAGCAAACTGAATTTCATCCTCATCAAATGCATCTTATTCTCAATGCAGATTATGATAAAGCGTTACATCAGGAATAGTGATGGCTTTATCAAATAAATCATATTGTTTAGTATTGGTTGCTGCCATCAACATGTGTTTGTGTTTGGATTTTTTGGTTTTATGTTTTCCTAAAACTGCTGATTGCCAGACAAATAGAGTTTAAATCAATTTAAATCTATTCTGTGCTTTTTTCCGGCTGGGAAAAATAAATTTCAATTAATAGTCGGAATTAGACATGGAATTATGAACTAAAACTATGAAATTAATTACATGTTAGTCCCACTAAAACATAGGATTTGTTTCTGGTATCCAGAGTGTTCATAATTATGCTGCCCTACTCTCCTTGCTTTGCTTGATGAATCTCAGTGACTCAGAAACTTGCTTACTTCCTCAGTATGATTTAAGCCTCATAAATTGACTCAGTCACATCATCACATCCTCTGTAGACTTCTTTGAGGAGGCCTGGAAGTAGTGCAGGCACTGATTGAAGTAAAATCTACTAGAGAGCAGTGCAATAAAACATTTTCACATTCACAGCAGGCTATTGTGTAACCCTGTTTAGTTAAAACAATGGAGTGATGGAAGGAAAGGTCAGGGGGGCATGTGATTGGACGACGGATCACCAGTCATCCTGGATGCTGGGAAGTTTTGATAAATGGTCAGACAGGTCCATATAGGGGTTTACACAGATCTGCATCCGAGAGGAGGGAGGGGGGGCGCGCTGAGGGCCGGCTTCCTTTTTAGAGAATAGTACCAGGAAACAGAGACAGGAAAGAGGAAGCAGGGGCAGGAAACTGCACCCATTGTCCGAACGCAACAGAGTTGCCGTGGCAACCCCATGGGGTACAGAGAGCACTAGGGGAATGAGTTCATGTTCTCACTCCTCGGCCCAGAGAGACTGGAAATGAGAATCCTGTCATTCACAGAGAGGCTGGTCAGTCAAACACAGCTGTACAGACTCAGTGATCAGGGACTGAATGAAATGACAAATCTTACTGTAACAGCTGACAGCTACAAGAGAAGGCAGCGAGAGCATATTAATCAAAGTCTTACCAGTAATCATCTGCTGGGCGTCGTAAGGCTCCATGTAACCGTCATTCTCCCCGACCCTCTCCGCCTCCCTTTGCTCTCTGGTCTTCTGAGCATCAAATGGGTCTGCGTAATCCTCAAGAATTATCACCTGCATCACAAAATACATGGAAATATAGATATATAATATAAATTATAGTGTTAAATATCACCCAGTTTAAAATAGGGCTGCAAGTAACGATTAGTTTATTGTCTGATCTGCTGATTGTTTTCTTGATTATATTTTGCCTATAAAATGTCAGAAAATGCTGATTATATTTGGCCAGAGCCCAAAGTGACATCTTCAGATATCTTGTTTGTTGGAACAACAGTCCAAAACCCAAATATATTCAATTTACTATCATATATGGCAAAGAAATACAGTAAATTCTCACATTTTGAAAAGCTGGAACCAGCGAATCTTTGGCATTTTTGCTTGAAAAATGACAAAAACAAATTAATCGAATATCAAAGTAGCTGCATTTAAAACATGACATGTGGAGTCAATGAAGAGGTACTGGATTTCATTTGATAGGGCTAAAAGGTTAGGTCAGGTGAACCTCAATAAACTACAAGGCAGGCTTCAGCTAGTTAGAAGAATAACTGGCGCCTCGTTTACATTTTGTCTGAAGAGGCACTCTAGTCGTAAAGCCCACTCTCTTCACACTCATATCTCTCTGTGCACTGTTTTCTGCCACACCAGTCATGCTTGACTGTCCTGGCATCTTATCACCACCATATAATTTCTTGTTTATTTTACAGGCCACTGGCCAAGAGACAATAATAGGCCGTAAAATAAAGCTGTCTCTCTAATCACCTCCAGTGGTGCTCCCTTTCCAAAGAAATGCTGCCATTTGTCTGTGTTTGAATAAAGTAGCAGATGTTTGACAGCGTGAAACTAGTTGGGAGAGGTTTAGTGGGACAAATTTGCCTTAAATCACCTTCACCTCCTGTGGATTGACTGAGGAACTCAAAGGTAGAAATACAACACACATTATCTAGAACTCGGCCGATCAGAACTAGAGGCTGACTTATGAATATGAGATCAAGAAGGTTTACTCCCTTTCTGCAACATAAAACTCCCACTTTATTCTTCCACTCTGTTATCAGTCTTTTTTTCTCACCATCTTTCCACTGTCACCTCCCTGACTTCTCTTCTTTTTTTTATTTTCAAAGCCAAGCTGGAGGGGACTTGAGTTAGCGCGTGAGTGTCAAATGACACTATGCTTTTTATAACATGATAGCCTTCACCAGGGGGCCTCAATCTAGTGAAAGAGAGGGATGGGGCAGAGGGAGGGTGGGTGGAGGGAAAAAGGGGAATACTGAGCCAGAGAGAGGAGAAGAGGAAGGTAAAGGCCTCATGTCTGACCACAGCTTTGTATTCAAGGCAAGGAAGGTGTGGGTGTAAGGGCGAGGGGTGGAGAGGAAGAGAAAGAGAGATAGAAAGACAGACTGGGAGGAGTGGACACAATGGGTGTCACGGAGACAAAGGGGAGGGAGAAACAGAAACAATAATATCAATTTTCAGAGCTTGGACTGGATCCTGGCTGCTTCATTGTCACTAGTATTGATGACACCACATGTTATTTTTGCTGGCGTAGAATTTGTTGCTCCGCTGCTAGGATTACAGAAAGGTGCCTCAGATTCAGCTAGACACCCGGAAATCATTCAGCAGTGGTGGGAGAAGCATTTGCATCTTTTACGTATGTAAAAGCAGCAATACCACACTGTAAAAATACTCAGTTACAGTAACTTTACTTAGGATAAGTAAAAGTACAGACAAACAATAAAATGTACTTCAAGTATCAAAAGTAAAAGTATTTGTCAGGCAGAAGACTGTCTGTGCTATATATAATATCTTAGATTATTGTTGATCACTGATGTATTAATTGGTCAAGTTAGAGATAGTCATGTTTGGCTATATAGTCTACTGTTTTGTAGTTTCATCATATGTTTTTTTAACCCATCATTGATTTTCTTAATCTGAAAAGTAGCCTAACTAGTAACCATAGCAACTAGATGAAGATTTTTTTTATCTACTTTCATTTCTTCTGAAATGTAGGAATGTAAAGTAGCATATAATGGAAATATTCAAATAAAGTAAAAGAAGTATTAAAATTGAACAACACCTGGATAAACGTAGCCCACTTATTCTCCACAGGAGTCCATAGGGAAACATTACCACCTAAATCAGTCAACAGCTGTAGGATATTTAACAGTGACACTGACTTCAGAGCAGATATACTCTCTCATTCTAATCATTTTTAAAATATCAAAAAATAGATTCTGTTTGATTTCAAAATGTTAACACTCAAATATCACAGCAAAAATGTGGCGACAACAAATTAAGTTTTTCATGCCATAGATACCATAGGTCTTAAAGGAATGGTATTTGAATGACGTTTAACACCTTACAGGGGGAAAACAAGAAGAAACGTACATTTACGAGACGCAACTACATCATCAGGATATGATAGCAAAAACTCAGGGCTGAGATTGTAACTCACTGTCTCTGTCTTGCACTGGGCTGGTTTCTCTGCTTCCGGTACCACTTGGCTGCTGATGGTACCGCTGTTGAAGTTGGGGCTTTTGTCCTGTTTGTCCACTCTGATCAGCCGGTTGATGTAGGCATTGGCAGACGGGGAGCTTTTCGGGGGTCTTTGCTGCTCCTCAAACACCGGCTCCGCTTTGGAGTTCTTGCGACTCTTGCCAGACAGGAGCGTGTCCCAAACTTTTCCATCTTTCGGGGAGGTGACACCGTTTCTATTCAGCTCTATGGCTGAGTTCTTTCGGTTTCTTCCGGACAGGAGAGACCCAACTCCTCCACCACCACCTCCGCCTGTGCTGTCAGCAGAGGAGTTTTTGCGGTGGCCCGTTTTGGAGCCTGTTGTTTTGGTACCAATGCTGGCCACTAGACCGCCTTTATTGGCTCTTGGTTGTGAGCCGGACTCGGAGGCTGAGCGGATCCTGTCGGTACCATTCTTCAGATTGATGGGGAACTCCTTGAACCACTTTGCCATTGCAACTCAGATGGAAACCAATAAACCTCTCTGCCTTCTCCGACACCTTTTAGCGCCATACACCAGGGCCCCAGAGACGCACCTTTAGAAATCACAGCCTTTCTAACAAAAGACTTCCGTTGCTTTATTCTAGGACAGAGCCTGTGTAGACTACAGGATCTCCACACCTCAGTTTAAAGCATATCATAAATACCTTTAAAAAGTCAGTGGCTCTATTCTTACACCTCCAACTTTTAAAATGGATGTAAGTAAAAGACTTGCAACCTTCATGCCTGTTTGGCAAGGGAATAAAACGAAACAATACCCCTATTTTATCCCATTTGTGGTTTTCTTACACCTGTTCCTTCTTCTGCTCAGAGGAAAAGTTTATTCCCTTTGGATGAAGAGGTGTCTTCTGAGTGGGAAGACCCGAAAGAAGGCAAAGTTTTTCTTGCTTCTGATTTGTGGTCCCATTCCCAGAGTGGCTTATCTGATCTTTAACAACCGTCCACTGTCGCAACGAGGCTCCTGACTGCGCCTGGTTTATGGAGGGGAGGGGGGTTACTGAAGTTGTGAGGGGGGAGGCAGGACCGGGTGGGCGGTGATTAATTGTAGAGACCATGGTGGAATAGCCATTTGAGGAAATCAGACCTATAACCAGGTAACCCACCAAAGATAGTCACATCGGTAGCCTATTATTCCAGGGATTTATCCTATAAGTAATGCAGCACTGTAAAATAATTCTACACGTCTCAATGTGGTTTTTGCGAACAGAAATCAGTACACAGGCCTCCTGAAATGCTGCTTTTTCAATAAATATTATTGATTCTGCTCTGATGCACTAATAATAGGCTCCCACCTCCTTTCATGCCAAAGTTTTTTCAGATAGCGACTAAAACCAAAGTTGACAGTTATGCTAATATTTTGATGTTACGTATTAATTCAATATTAATCATGATGTCATTTGATAATGTACTTAATTGGCTGTCTAATTAATGTTCACCCCTAGTTTAATTGTACAGGGTATTGTTGGGAAATGGTCCGTTCTGAGCTGCTCCATATGTACCAGCGAAAGGTAGATACTATCCATAAATTAAAAAATATGTACTGTGAACGACAGTGGGGTTGGTAGATTTTCAAAATAAAAATGTATAACGTTATATTCTAGGCAATAAATTCTGTATTTTTATAAATTCTTTCAAAAATACCTTTGCTAGTTATGAATTATACCTATCGACACCCCCATTTTTGTGACGAGATGAAACCTTCCATGGTGCGCGATACTCCTGCTTGTCCCTCTTTGTCCGGTGGCGACAGAAGGCCATGATAATTATGGCAAAATTTGCGTTTTTGAATGAATTATAGTTGAATGGTGGATCATCAAGCATACACCGTGTGAGGACTGGTTTGCTGGCAATGACACACCAGAGAGTTTCAATTTAAAGGACAGCAGAGCAAGCAACGGAGAAAGGGTACAGTTTGCTTCCAAGACAGTCTGCAAGATGGCTAGCTATCTTCAGTGGCATGCTAACGTTAGCTAGCAAGCTAATGTTAGCATAGTAAACAACAGTTTTCAAAACGTGATCGATTGCTTTATCTCATACATGCTGTATTAAGTGAAATTAAGTGCACATTTTCACAAGTGAATGTAGAAATATAAACCACAGTTTCGGATTAATGTGCCAGTGTTGCGGCTACTCAACGCTGCTAGCTAGCCACATTGAGTAACGTGGCTAGCTAGTTAGCCAAGGCAGTAACTAGCTTGCGTTAGCTAGCTGGTCGAGTTTTTAGCTACACATCTGTAAGTGATCATTTTAGACAGAGAGCGAGAAAGGGGTGGGGGGTGCCCTGTAACTTGCTTGTACTGGCAGACGAGCCAGGTAGCAAGCAACTAGTTTCACTCAGCTAGCAGAAACTGGCTTGCAACAAGACGAACTTCTGCTAAATACCGTGAACCAGCTCAGGTTTACCTGACGTTTATTTGGTGACCAAATCCCGGCGTGACAGACACCGTGGCGAAAGATTTGCAGCTGGAAAGGAGTTTGCAGACCTGGGCCGGCGTTATAATACAATTTAGTTACCAATACGTGTTAGTTACTGCTGTGATGATAACCATTTTATCGTTACTGACATGACCTGAAGGCAGATTCCACCTACTCGGCTCATTGCCTTCAAGACGTCGTCATTTTTAACTTTTTTTTTCTTGCATATGAACGGTGATATGCCACTTCACCGACAGTCATATTAGCTAATGGCTGCCGAATCGGGGAGACTACTGGCGGGACAAGGAAAACGAAGCAAAGGTAGGAATTAATTTCACCCATCTCCCAATCAGATCGGAATCATCCATTACTGCGCTGCAATGGGCTGCACTGGTGCTGTTAGCAAATCCCTTCTCGCCTCCCCCATATGTAAACTTCACGACTGTCTCCGGTGGTGGCTGTTTCTCACAGAGTGGACCTGTGAACGGGGTTGATGTCTATCTTGCTATCAATGTACCTTCAACTTCGTTTCCTCGTTCTCATGTCTTCGTCTTTTCCTGTCTCCCTCATTGACCTTACCTCTTCTGCCTCTGTTTGCGGCCTCTCTCCCTCTCGCCTGGGTCATTTGGTCTGCCTGGGTCATTTGCGATTCAAGGCTTCATAACCTTGGTGATGATAACGCCTGGATGTTCAGCATCTTGTCCTCATGCCAGTCTATGTCCCATCATTGAATCCATCTCAACTGTTGGACTTGAAAAAGAGGCCCTAGGTCTAAAGCTGCTCCACTCTGTCACTAAGGGGTATTGGCCAATCCAAATGTGATGCTGCACTTGATTGGTGGTGGACCAATGGCATGAGACACTGAGGCCTATTTTTGTTGTGGCTAATATTATATTTCCCCCTTTCCGCCCCTTCCCTCCATATTTTACTATTTCAGCTTCACAGATGAAGAGCCCGGAGAAGAAGAAGGCAAGAAAATCAACCACTCAGGTAATAGTTGTGTTTGCAAATATGATTATTTCGCTACATAGAAGACCCTGAAGGTTGATGCAATGAGAATTTAAGTTACCTGGTTTCAAAAAGCAATAAACAAACAAACATTTGCTCTGTATTTTCTTCTCTGTTGTTGTAGGCGGCGGGGTTCTCCCACCTCACTGAGTTTGCACCCCCCCCTACCCCCATGGTGGACCACCTGGTCGCCTCCAACCCGTTTGACGATGACTTTGGGCCCCCATCTCGACCAAGTGGGGCAGGTGGACCAGGTGGCGCTCCGTTTCTTCCCAGCCCAGGCGCAGGCGGAGGAGGTGGGTATGGAGGTGGAGGCAGAATGAGCGCAGGCATGGGCTTCATGGGAGGCCCAGGTGGACCAGGCGGCGGCCAGCCTGGACGGAGGCCCCCGTTCGGCCCTCCATCCAACGCTGGACCTCACCACCAGCTAGGATTTGGAGGAATGCCTGGCTTTGGAGGTGGCGGTGGGGGAGGCAGTGGGGGAGGAGGAGGAGGAGGTGGTGGATTCCCCCCTGGTGGCCCTTCTCAGTTTAATATGCCACCAAACTTCAGTCCACCCATGCACCCTGGGCCAGGATTCAACCCCATGTTGTCTCCGGGCGGTATGGGAGGTCCTGGAGGAGGGGGACCACCCCATCCTCGGTTTGGCATACCCCCACAGCAGCAGCATGGACAGGGAGGACACCCATTCAACAGCCCACCATTACCTGGTGGTGGAGGCCCGAGAGGGCCCCCACATGGTCCCCTGCCTCCCATGGGAGGCGGCATGGGTCCTGGGATGAACATGATGGGTGGCATGGGTGGTGGTCCCGGAGGCAACATGGTGGGAGGGTTGCCAGGTATGCCCCCTCAAGGACAGTTCCCTCCATCACAGGATGGCCCCTACCCTGGCCCCAGTCCACCAGGGCCAGGCAACGAGGATGGAAAGAACTTTGGTGGAGGAGGGGCACCGCCTGGGCCTCCGCAGCAGCAGCAACAACAGCAGCAGCAGCAGCTTAACCTAAATCCCAACGGCCCCCCTCCTAATAATACCACTCCTGGCCCTCCTCCTAACTCTGGCCCACCACAGCCTGGGGGCGGTTTCCCTGGTCACCCTGACGTCCAGCAGCCCAACGCCAATACACCTGGTCAGCCTCCATCAGCACCGCCACAGCCTAACCCCAACTCTTCTCCTACCGGTCCCCTGAATGGATCAGGCCAGCCCCAGCATCCGGCACCCAGTCAGCTACAGCCCCCCAGCAACACAAACACCCCAAACTCTAATAACTCAAACCAGCAGCAGCAGCAACAGTCTACTCCACCTAACTCTGCCCCTGGCTCCACGCCTTACAACCAGCAGAACAACACTCCTGTTGCTGGCGGTCCAATGCCAAACGCTGCCCCCAATTCAGGTCAGAACAACATGACCAACAACAATGGCGGCAACACACCTGGCAGCAACCCTAATCCCCCCTCTAACTCCACATCCACCCCAAACACCCAGTCTCCCCTGCCCCCTGGCCCTGCTGCCCCATCAACCGGGCCCGGTTCTGGCCCCGGAAAACTCGGTGGCCCTGGAATGGTCTTCCCTTGCGGCCTTTGTATGGCGGAGGTGCATGACGACCAGGATGCCATCCTGTGCGAGGCATCGTGCCAGCGCTGGTTCCACCGGGACTGCACAGGCCTGACAGAGCCAGCGTATGGGCTGCTGACTCGAGAGAGTGCTGCTGTTTGGGCCTGTGACTTCTGCATCAAGACCAAGGACATCCAGGCCGTGTTTGTGCGCCAGGGATTAGGCCAGCTGGTGGCAGCTAATGAGAGTTGAGGAGTGGATGACAATGGAGCAGCGACACGTAAGGACACATGGAGACATCTTGGTTCTGATCTAAGTGAATGACCAGTGTGTCATGTCAGCTACTTGCCGGAATTTTTTTCTTGACGAGCCCTTTACTTGTTCACTACACAGAGAAACACACTCATTGACGTTCATGCTTATATATATATATATATATATAGCACTTTGAGTGACTCTAGGCAAATGATTTTTCTCCCCCACCCCCTATAGGAGTCAAATCATGATGAATGTTAAACTACACAGTCCTTCAGACATCTAGCCTGCCAACCAGCAAAGCACTGACACCAACACACTACCTCACACACTTTGTGACTGACTTGCACGGAAGCTCCCGCACTGACTGACTGTGATTGACTCGCCACACTCATGCACCACATGAGTGCGATGATATTTCAAACACATATACACACAAACCCACATTAGGCGGGGGAAGAAATGTTGAAATATTCGAAATACACCCCACCGTGTTTTGACACAATGACTCAAAAATATCAACATTATTCTTTTTATCTTCATGGCTTTAAATTAAAACGCAATATATAAATTCTTAAAAACTGAAATTTAAAAGGGACTGGGGTTTCATTCATTAATTGATTCACAGCTTTATTTGCCGTCAAAATGCTTCATTCTAGCACTGCCCAATCACAGTTAGCCTTTTTTTTCTGCAAGCAAGTGAAAGGAAAATGGAAAAATACATCAGTGTCTTGCAATGTAAACTGTCAGTATCAGGAGTATTGTGAAACATAAATGTCAAGTGAGGAAAAAAAAATCCATTTTTAAATTTTGTTCATAATTCCTGCACCTGCACAAATGCATACACACACACATACACACACACACACACACACACACACACTTTGACCCTGTACTTCTTAAATGTTTCATTTTGTACCCAGTGCTAATTAATCCAAAGGACACCTGGGCTGAGATTTCATCAACACTTCACAGAGAAAGTTTTTACCACAGAAATAGTTGTAAATATTAGGACAAAACATTTGTCTGGAACTCCCATCAGTTGTGAACATGCCGAAGAGTTGACCAATGAACAAAATAATGAGTTGAACCTATGTGTCTTGGTTGTATACAATATGGCGTCTTGGTTTTTATACAGTACAATTGAGTCAACCATTTCTTTTTATCTCTGCAGTACACATGAATTGTGAAATCAGTGCTTTTTGGATGGTGTTGGCATAGCAAGTAGTGACATCATGTCATATCAGATGTGCATAGTCCTTTTTTTAAAAAAAAAAAAAAAGAAAGAAAAAAAAATATGAGGGGAGGGGGGTGCATGTGAACCAATGCAGTAACTGTCTGATCTGTTTATGTTTATATTCTGGCCTCTGTGCTGCAAGAGGCCTTGAAGTAGACCAAATAACTAAAGAGCGAAAAATACCCATTTTTCACATTTCTGTCACGGTATAAGGTGTTTATAACTATTCTTCCTTCTCTCTTTCCTTAATTTTTCTTTATTCAATGTCCAAGTTGCCTTTCTTTTCTTGCTCTCTCAGCTGTTCCTTTTTATTTTGTACTGGTATTTGTGCTGTGCTTTTGCTCTGCTCTGGCGCCTCCTGGTGGAACCTGGAGGAACCAGTGAGTCCCACATCAGGTGGGGAAGGGAAAGGTACTGAACTCTGAAGTAAAGACAGATTTTTTTGTACTTGTCCATGTCTGTTTTTATTCCCATCTTTATTTCTTTGCTTATTGTCATATTAAAATGAGGGTTGGAGAACCCATTGAAACAGATAACAATGGAATTCCTCTGTCATAACACTCAGTTTTAGTTACAGTACTGTTATTAACTTTCCCAGATCATCGTGTTAAGTCATCACCAGTGATTTGCAAGGTTTTCTTCTCAGTTTATTATGAAATTTATTCAAAAAAATAATTGGACATTTTGCAACAGTTCTTTTGTGAGGCTTTTATTAATGGAATAATAGTTGACTATGTTTCCTATATCCTAATAATTTCCTAATAAGTTTCCAGGAAAAAAAAAGCAATTTGACAGTAACTAAAACGGAGAAATGTTCAAAAGTCCAAATTAATTCCAAAGAAATGTTGTGATAGAATAACCAAGAGAATTTGAATCATTGCTATAGGCAAACAAACCCTTCAACAAATATGCATATTAAAGTTTCCGACAATAAATTAGTCATTATTATTTACTTGGGTTTAAATGGAGCTGTTCAAGGAAATCCGCATGTGCACTCAACACAGCTCAAAACTTCAAATCTCCCTTCTGACCATAATTACTGAATTACATAGTTTTCCCCAGGAAACAGTAAATTATTAGGAGAGTGTTTTGATGTTTAAGATAATTGAGAGTCTTTACAAAGACAAACATGAGTGATACCACAGTTTATTTTAATATAGATATTATGGTTGGCCTATTGATGTATAGAGAAGGGTTAAGATTTATTTTAGGTCACTAGGCAAAAAGCAAAAAAAAATGCAAGTGCCCCATTTTTACACTTACAATTTCAGTTTAATGATTATATAGGCTGTAGTGTAGCCAACGGAAGTAAATAACCATGTTAACTAGCTATAATCGCCGTTTTCTGTCAATACTTCATTAGTTTTGCCTCAGCAGCCTGTCTTGGTATTGGATATAATAAGAACCCAAAACTACCATTGAGACATTTAAAATTTGATTGAGAGATAATTTCCCATAACACCTCTGTGCAAACCGGTCGCACCATTGACTGTATTAATAACCCGTGTGTGCAGAGATGAAACTGAGTTCGCAGCAGGCGCCGCCTCTTCGGGGAGCCTCCCACCAATGAAGTCGGTCCTGAGGCGGGACGATGACTGTCCGATGTGCTGGCAACAGGTTGCGCTGGTAGCGGGGTGAATATCCCCCATGTCCTCAGTTGCTTGAGTAACATCTTCTCATCCCATCAGCACTGTACAGGACTGCTGCTGCTGCTGCCGCCGCTGCTGCTGCTACTGTAAGGACTGACACACAGGACCCCTGACTGAGGACGGAGGAATATTTCGCGGGTTATCTTTGCAGGTACAGCAGAACAACTATCTCAGTCTGGGTATTTACACAGCTGCTGTCTGTTTACTGTACGTTTACTTTTGTGGGATTTGGTGTACAAGTGTGTGGATGTATTGGGTGTCTAATACTCTAAGCCCCGTTTTGCTGAGCGGGCATTTCTCTAACATTTGGATAAGCAGAGATGGACACCTGTGGCTTTGTGTTTGGCTTCTGGCCGCCGTCTTCTCGTGCTCAGCTTTTCCTGCTCACGATACTGACCGACAACAAGCCTTTTTGTTTGTCCGCTTTTTCCAGAGGTCTGGATGCAGCTCTGTGTGTGCACCGCTCCGCTGTCTATAATTGGATCTGACTGCGCTGCGTAAAGAGGATATGAGAGGTTATTATAGCAGGTAAATACTACTACTCGGTTGCGACGGCGTCTCGTTGGGAGGCAGGTGAATCGGTTGTTTATCCGGTCGCTCGTGGTCGGCTCGTGTAAACAACCCTGTGGTTTCGACGCGCACCGAAACTGACTGACCGGATAGGTGGGTGTGACGCAATGAGCCCAGGAGCAGACAGGTGCTCTAATGGTTTCCCCCCGTGTGAAGTATCCTCAGTTGACATACTTACATGAATTTGACAGCGATATTATTTAATGAATGAGTTGAGCTGTCTTAAAAAAACTGTAGGTACGTGGTTGAAAAAAAGGGAAACCTTATGAAAGTCCCTCACCTCTTTGCCAACATTAGAGTTTACAACTGATAACTCAGCTGCTGCTGACATGTGTTTCTGTTGCTCAGGGCCACACTACAAGCTCACTTTCAACATCAACAGCTGTTGTTATTTTACACAAGAGAACCTGCCCCTACCTCACCAACACAGCCCACGACAGTTTGCCTGTGGCTTTTCTGTTGTAGAACATTAACTATACTCACCCAAAACAAGTATTCCAGGTATTTGAATTATATGTTTTCAGGTATCAAATAGGGCTGGATGTTAATTCAGGGTTATCATTTATAGGGTTCTTCTTCTGTAATTGCATGGTGATGCGTCCATTTTGTGTTATTGTTTTACAAAAATTCAGTAATCTAAATGAAACTAACAAAACAAGTTAAATAAGGTAAATAATGTTTTACATATGTGGAACATCAGTTTGTTCTGTAATTGTGTCTATATCTGACACAAAAAGTCAAAAAGTCTTTAGTGCTGTAACCAATGATTACTTTCATTAGCTATCTTTTTTTCTCAGTTTATCAAGTGAAATGTCACAATTTTGCTGGTGATATCTTCAATTCCTTTTATTTGTCTGTCCAAAACCCAATGATATTCAGTTTACAAATAAAATAAAATAGAGAAATGCCCATTGGAGAAGCTTGAACAGGCAGATATTTACCCTACAAATTATCAAAATTGTTGCATATTACCACTGATTGTTTATTCTTATAATATAGGCCTACTGACATTGATTACAGCCAAATCACGCAGCCCTATAATGTCAAAGTAACTTCCTCAAGATACCCGGGGGCAAGAGAAACTGTGGGAGAAAGCGAATATGAGGTAAGAAGCAGAGGAGGGTGCAGATACAGAGCCAGAGGACAATGAGGAGTGAACGCTGGGTGAGGAGGAAGGGAAGCGTGATGGCAGACCGGCCCGTTTAGTGACATTCCTGTCTCTGTTGACACAGCCTTTCCTTGTGACAAGCGCGAGAGAGAGAGAGAGAGACAGAGACAGAGAGACAGAGCATGAGAGGAGTGGCACCAGTTGTCACCAACCAGTGCTCAGCTACCGGTTGCTGAACGTGTGCAACAACTGAGCCTTTGTTGAGATCTTTATTTACCCAAGGAGCATGTTTACACCTGGGAGCATCCAGTGTGACCAGTGACCAGCAGCTGAGGGCAGAGCACCTTGTCAACAGTTAAAATAGAGGAAGAGAAACATACATGTTTTGAAACTTCAGATCATTGTTTTGATGTCCAACATGGTCTGCAAAACCCGGCTGCTTGTTGTCATGTCAGGACAGCAGAATTCATTTGTTTTTGCAGTGTATTTTTAGTCTCCAGTTTTTCATCCATTAATTAGTCTCTTCACTTTTCATTTACTGCCTATGTGGACACTTTTCCGCATGTGTAGGCTTTACAGTTGATGCTGCCCCAGTTCTCAGTTTCCTCTTAATCTGTCCTTATTATACAAATGCAAACCACGCGCAATGCCAAGTGTAAAGGGGGACGCCTGGAATCTTAAGAATGTTTTTGGGAAAGACAAAGGCTGACTTTGATTCGCTAATCTAACCTCATTGCTAGTCGAGGTGCTGCCTGTTACACTGTAACCAGCGGTCAGTTAGAGTCGGTTACACTTTAAGCCCTGTGAGAGTCAGTGCTGCAGGTACGGACCAATGAAACAGGCTGGGGTCAGTGTGTTACTGAAATTCAACATTAGCAGAGTATAAAACTAAAGATGGATTAGGATGCTGCACATTACTCCGTACATGCTTGAAAGGAGTGACGCTTATTAGATCAACTGCCTGCCACCAGATGAGGAATGCACAGCGGGTTTGTGCATATGTCTGCGCACACCCATTCATATATGAGTGTGTATGTGCATATGCTTGAGCTGATGTCTGTGCCTGCACAGCTCAAAGTAAACAGTCTACGCCTGAGTGACTCTACTCTGAAGTCTGGTGACTGGGGAGACTCTGGCAAAGGCAGAGGCAGAGAGAAAGAGAGGAGGCCCATTCCTGATATAGCCCCTAGTGTTTAATGCTCCACAGAGCCTGGACAAAAGGAGGAGTATTCACCTTCTCATAGTGTTCATCACTAAGCTAATTTTCAGAGTGTATAAGGTGGAAATGATTTTTTTTTTTTTTTGGCAAAAATGCCGTACGTTTTTATGTTCCAAACCCAAGCTAAGATAACCCTGGTGACATCATCATCATCATACATAAAAAATACCAAAAACTCAGTGGATGATTCACCCAATTGTCTTTTTTTGTGTGTCCTATCTATAATAATGATTGAATAAAAACATAAAGTGGTATTTCAACTTGCTTTTGTAAATTAGATGCAACATATTCATCTTTTTGGTGTGAGGCATCTCATACATTCAAACTACTACTACTACTCCACCGTGTTCTCCCTGCCGTCTCAACACACCCTCTGGAAAAAAAAAGAGAGAAAAAAAAGTCGGCCTGGACCTGTACAAAGAGAGTCTGGGTGCCCGGTGGCATATTTGGCATGACATGAATGATATATTCTGGTTCGAGAATGGAATTTAACCTGTAGAGCAGCAAGAGAAGATGACAGCTTCATCAAGATATACCAGCAATCTGATATTTTAGCTGAGCATCACTGACTCCACCTGGGCAGAAGCAGGCAATTCACACAAAAGACGAGGAGGTCATGAAGAAGGAGTGACGGGTTAAAAGGAGGCATCTGAGTTAGGGAGTTATCACTTTTGTTGAAACAGCAAAAAGGACTAGGGCACATCTTAAGCAGTGCAGTGGCTGGGGTCAGTGAGAGTTGAATCCTCTGCAGGTTTGTACTGTGGAATAGATTTTCTTTTATAAAAAAGGATCTCAGCACCTAAACTTTCATGCTAAATGTCCTTGTTGCTTATGTAACCCTGATTTGCATCTCTGCTCTTTTCCCCTCCCTGTCCGACCAGGCTGCTTGCACAGACACCAGGAAGTGAGAATGAGCTCTCTCTCCACTGACAGGAAGCCGCTCGTTGATTATGGCGTTCAGATACGCTTCATCAAGGACCTCCATGACACAGGCGGAGGCCATCCTGATAAATCCAGAGCAAACAATAGTGCAACGCCTCCTTCCAATAAATATGGGGTGGCAGTGCGGGTTCAGGGAATCTCTGGACAGCCTTATGTGGTCCTGAAAGATGGCGAGAAAGGTGACTCATATGGAGTTCAGCTAAACACTCCCACTCCCAGCTCAGGGTCGACGTCGCCCTGCAACAGCCTCCCCAAAACCAATAAAGAACCAGCAGAATTCGCAAACCCCTACATACTGGCTGCAAACACAGGACACTCCCCTGTTTCTCCAGCAGAAGATGAGGATGGGGAGATTTTCGGGAGCCCGCTTAAGCGACCTCCAGGAGACGGTCAAGCAGGAACACAAGGGGACGAGGAAGGTGGAGCTGGAAGAGAAGGACAGGTGGAAAGGCCAAAAGCTGAACCCCAACTCAAAGCAACAGGCAGTGAAGCAGAGAAAAACAAAGACTCGACCGATACGGAGGAGTATAATGAAGCAGGGCTGAAACCTGTCAAATTAAACGGCGTGGGACCCAGAGGGGTCAAGCAAGCTGGCTCCGGTTTAACTGGCTCTTTGGGGAGGTACAGTGGGAAAAAACAGAGAAAAGATTCCCCTTCAGAGTCGTTCCCAGAACTTCCAGCATCAACTGATGAGGAGCCTGCCCCGGCGATCGACACCAACTCCCTGGCTCCCATCAACAAGCTCATCAGTAAATTTAACAGTTCGACACCAGGCAGCGCCCCACAGACCAGAGGCCGCTCTGGAGCGAGGCAGCGGCTCAGGTTTGACGAGCGCAGGAGGTCCAGAAGTCTTGACGCTAGAGGAGAAGTTCAACCAGAAGTTTCCCTCCCCTCCTCTACCTCTCCCATTCTTATGAACCCTTACGCTGTTCCTCCGTCTACGTCCTCCAATTTGTTGATGTCGTCTGCCCCAGCGAGCGGTAGCCTGGGAAGGAGCCCTGCATCTGTTGCCAAGGTGACAGCACTCGAGGCCCCCAAGCCCAGCTTTAAGTCACCAGGGAAGTTTGTTGCCAAGGATTTCCCTCCAGCTCTACCTAAAAAGCCTGTAAGTGCCAGCTATGAGGAGCTTAGTAGCTATTTTCAGGTATTAAATTGTCTCTTTGTTTTGTGTCTTGTGTTTTTTAATGTTTTTTTATTTTTTTTTACTTTGCTTACTTTCTATTTGAAGGAGATACCCCCGAGGAGCCTGAGTCAAAGCACCAAGGCCATCAGAGGGGAGGAGCCTCAGGTCAAGCAGTCTATTTTCAACACTCTCAAAGACAGGTAAACTACAAACAAGATGTACTGAATAGCTAGAGTCACTGCTACAGTATATGGATACACTGAGTTTTCCAGTCTAATCCTCTGTCCAATGTTTTCTCATCCACAGCAGCGACAGTGAGGGATCCCTCACAAAAAAGGCCAACTTTGGTTACGAGACAACCGGCAGTTTTAAGGTACGGCAAGACATTAAATCCCATTATCATGAACAAATGAAACTAGCTCCGGTGCTCCATGTTTAAATCACAGGATTTCAACTGAGCCAGTTCCATTCACTGAAGAAGACCATGAGATGTGGTCAAAAGACACCAACAAAGGCAACTTTGAGACATCATCTCTTATTGTTGATATGACCATAGTTGTACTATTAGTAGCTGCAGCTGCATTGATAGTACCAGCAGTATAATCTAATAATTATACAATATACTGTATATAAAAATATATATTTTTATTTTATATTGCAGCCATCTAACCTAAAACAGCAAAACCAATACTACTGAATGCACTATGATAACAATTAAGACATTGCATACATTTTGAATGGCACATGTTTGAATTTCTCTTTTGTTGTGCATATTGGTCAAACAAAAAGTTGGAAAGTGATGGCGTCAGGAATGGGGCGGGGGGGGGGTTTCTTCTCAGCAGAGCAGTTTTCATAATAAGGTTAACAGATGGTTGGCAGCCAGTCCTCTATTCTGAGGATATGAAGTTTCTATTTTATTCAACTTTGTCTCCCAGGATCCTCTTCTGGCAGGCCAAACGTAGGAAAATTAAGGGGCTTGCTGAGTATTTCTCTGTCAATTTTGGTGCCTGCTCCTCCGTGCTCCTCTGACACCTTATTA
Source organism: Seriola dumerili (assembly GCF_002260705.1). Classification (NCBI taxonomy): domain Eukaryota; kingdom Metazoa; phylum Chordata; class Actinopteri; order Carangiformes; family Carangidae; genus Seriola; species Seriola dumerili. Next base: position 9,363,872 of record NW_019174365.1, on the reverse strand, counting down.
AAATAGACTGCGCCATGGTTTTTATGAGGACGCACACGCTACTTCCTTTAAATTTGCATCCTTTTGCATAAATCTACATACAGAAGTAACTCCTTTGTGTCCTTACCTTCTCATATCACATGCACTTGATTATGTATGATCCCTTGTTATGTACTTCTCAGCATGGTTGTGGCCATGGCTGCTTGTGAATTATTTGCCCGTCTTGTCTCTTGGCAACGATGCACCTGCAGAGGGAAGCTGTTGAGGGCTCAGTGTGTGTTGAGAGCGCAGTCATTGAGAGCCATCAATAATTGAGTTGGACTGGAACCCTGCACCAGCTGGGGGTTGGCTTGCCGGATGGGACAGATCCTTCTCAGAGGGGTCTTGTTGTACAAAACCTCATTGCCTTTCATGATGTTAACCACGCTGTCCACTTCAGTGGATTTAGCGGCTGATTTCTCAACCAAGCATCCAAGTGTAGGATGAAGGGGGTTTGAACTGTGTTTTTTGCCCGAGGCGATTTCTTCTCCTGCTCTGCTTGTAAACCAAAACATTGCTTTTGTCTGTGATAAACCAAAACATGGGATCAGAGCAGGATCAGATGACGCGTGTTGTTGTACATTAAAGGGCTCATCCAGAGACTGTTATGGGGCCTTTGTGATACAGCCAAAGTCCTGATTCGTATACTGACACAAGCTCAGCCTTTCACTTCAGAGGCTTACTTGCATTTCACAGTGTAATGTGAAGCAGGGTTCACATTCACTGTGTACCACTAATGTATATGTGGCTCACTCTTAAGAGCTTGTGGTGTGTTTTGACTGGTTTAATGCTGGTGTTACCAGTTAATGTGTGTCAGTGGGAGAGTGACTACTTAATGCACCAAGACCCTGTTTGCTCCCCCGGTTAATTGAGGATCAGATGTTGGATGTGTTGGATTACCTGGGTCCAAGACAGCTGACGTGCTGTATGTTTGTTTGTGTAGAGAGTGAACACTGATGGCTGTTGCTTGTTCAAAATGAGGATTGGTTCATAGCCTCTCTGGTTTGTGACAAAAAACAAAGATAGTTATTTTTTGGTCCCTCATCAGCCATTTGAACCAAACAGCTATTTCTTGCATTTCTGGTTGTGGAAGTAAAACTTTCATCCGTTTGCCACAGACAATGTGAAATCATTCACAGTGAGGACTCCTCCCGGGTGAGTTATCATTACAAGAGATCAACAACTGTGTTAAATAATATCCGGTTCTTCGATAAAAAGTCGCAAGTAAAAAAATACATAAAAAAATTCTTAACGAGGACTCCCAAGGTTCATTACAGCAAAAGACATCCAATCACTGATGTTAAAATTATGAAATTATAATAATGATAATGATAAATTATGTTACATCCACCACTGATTTTGTATGGAATCTTTAATCAATTTACTTTTGGGTAAATCCTGGATTAATTCAGCCACTATGAAGCCGTTTGTTGCGAACAAAATGACAGAGGAATCATTTCATTTCTCTTCCTTACTGTTCACGACCTCTCAGAGTTATCTAGCGACCCGGACTAGAGGCAAGCTCAAATCAGCTATTATTTTAGACCAGGCTTATATTGAGTCTCATTTCCATTATGTGATCACATTGTGTTCAAGTATTTCAGCCATGACTAATGTACATAAAGCATGGGAGGAGAGTCTCTTTTAAGGATACAGCTGATGTAATTCAATCCAAATGCTCAAAAGAATTTATACATATTCTCACTTATGTTATCTTCTGTTAATTATCTCTTTGTGAGGACAGAGAGAAACTGAAACGTCCCAGAACGGGATTATCTACACACTGTCCTGCGGGGGACGAGAAGAAAATGAAACAAATCTGTACAAAGTATATCTTCATAATCCATCGCTGATAAGTAACAGAAATGTGAGGTCCCCTGAGGAGCAAAATCGTCTGTGATCCTCACTTTGTCTCTCTTTCTCTGTCTCCGTGTGTGCGTTCCTGTAATGAGTGTGTAGGAGGATAAGAGAGGTTTCATGGGCAGGCTGCGCTTACACCTCCTTCTCAGTGAGCGCGAGCCGTTGACGAGCGGCGGAGTGGTGTGGGCGACAAACGAGATGCTGCTCCGGCTCTGCTCCCCTGCAGCCTGTCAGAAACTGTTGTTTATGTGGGGAGATCGGCTTTTTTTTTATTTTAATTTTTTTTTGACGATGTCTGAGCACAGTGGCAGGGTCTGTTCTCCCTGTCAGAAACTAGGGCAAGAAATCAAAGACATGTTTTTTTTTTTGTTTGTTTTTTTATGTTTAAGATAATACAGAGCACATAATGTATGTGCAAGGTTGACACTGACACTCTGTTGCAATGTTTCCAGTCCTGTTCTCTGTCTTTGTGCTCTCTTTGTTCTTTTTCCTCTAAAGCCTCACCCTCAATCTCCTCTGCACGTGTGTGTGTGTGTGTGTGTGTGTGTGTGCGTGCGTGTGTGTGTGTGTGTGCGTGCGTGTGTGTGTGTGTGTGCGTGCGTGTGTGTGTGTGTGTGCGTGCGTGTGTGTGTGTGTGTGCGTGTGTGTGTGTGTGTGTTTGTGTACAGAAGGGAGGATATGATGGAAGTCTCCAAAAGGGGAATTTTGAGGAACTTCAGGATCAACTCATTCGCTGCAAGAAAGAACTGCTGCAGGCCCATGATGAGTAAGGATGTGTGTGTGTGTGTGTGTGTGTGTGTGGGTGTGGGTGTGGTTTTGCATGTACAGTGTGTACACTTAGCAGCCAACAATAAGCTTCCAGTTATTGCTGCTGTGGCTTTTTTTTGTCAAAGGATCGTTTCCCTATAGCCTGATTGATTGGCTTGCTAATGACTCTGGTGTTGCAGTATTAATAATGCGTGTGTGTGTGTGTGTGTGTGTGTGTGTGTGTGTGTGTGTGTGTGTGCAGACTGGCTGAGGAGCGTATGGCGAGAGAGGGTGCAGAGTCTCGTCTGCGCCTACAGGAAGACCAGCTGGCCGAGCTTCAGGAGGAGCTGAGGAGGGTTTCAGAAAACTCATCTCACTCAGACTCACTGCAGACGGTACTGACACACTGCACGGCTGCACACACACGCAACACTTTTATCTGTCTTTTAACTTACTGTCTACTTATCTCTACATTCCCCCCCTCCCTCCCCCCGTAGGATGTGATGACTCTGCAGGCCGATCTGGCTGAGGCTGCCATGTTACGTCATCGGCAGGAGGATACGCTCCATCAGAGGGAGCGGGAGCTGACGGCCCTGAAGGGAGTGCTGAAGGAGGAGGTTGAGTGTCATGACAGAGAGATGGAGGCTCTGAGGGAGCAGTACAGCCAGGACATGGCCCAACTGAGGAAAACCATGGAACAGGTCACACAGGTGGATGGCACTGATTCTTACATTTTGTGCATCAGTCAGTCACACAGAACTTCACTTTGTTGCAGCTCAGAAGTTAGAACAGAAACCCCTGGGGTTTGAACTGTGGTGCAGCAGTAGTTCATTGAACATTTAACAGAAAATACAATTATTGAAATTTATTCTTCATTAGTTGTCAGTAGTTGAGATATAAGGCAAAATGATGTAAAAAAAAAAAACACTCAAAACAGGGATCAAAGTAATAAAATCTGTGCTGATGATATGTGATGAATCCTAAGAGACTTTTTGAACTGACTCGCCAGTAGGCAACTAATGTTGCGCAACAAGAATTTTGATTCGTAAAATTAAAAGACAGATTTGTCACTTAAACACCAGTAATACACCATAAAAAAGCTGAGGTTGTTTGATGTGAGTGCGGTCTCTGCGTGATCGTCAGCTGCTTTATAAACGCTCCTGAGTTGATTTCAGTTGCGTTTTTGTGCAGTTACTTTGATGTAGGATGGGCGTGTCCCGCTGTGTTTTTGACCTGATGGACCCTGACAAAGAAAGAAGATTTTATTTGGCTCAATAAAACTAAAAATGTTGGTTTCGTGCCTCCGACGTCACTGAACACAAACCAAGTCAGTGAACTGAGGAGAGAACAAGCAAGGCACTGTTTACACAGACAGAACTGAATATACTGGTGCTTAAAGAAACGTATAGTAAATACCACTTTAATAGAATAGGACAGCTTCAAGTCCATTTGGCATTTCTTTTATTTTTACTACAAAGTAAAGTTCTTGCACTTCAGAAAGTCTTGTAGTTTTCAGATCATAAACATCACTCAGTGAGTAGTGTGAGGGATTTGTTTCTTTCTTTCTTTGCAGTTTCGGTCAAAAAAGTGAGTTGACGTCTATTTTGTTTTGAGCTTTTGCTATTTGTGTTTGGGATCCACGTAAACTAATATATTTCCATATATGTTTCCCTTTTATTCATGTGATTATCTTCTTTGATGTTGTTTCAGTGTCAAAGTCAGTAACCTGCAGATTACAGTGAAGTTAACCAGGAAGGATTTTTTAACCTCTCTGACGGTCACAGTAAAACCTGCAATGCAGCAATCACAATGAATATTTCTGAATGTTTCCAACAACTGAAATGATTTCTTTTTTAATCTGTTACATCACAGTCTGGCAAAACACTCCTAAGACAGAGACTGTTTCTTTTCAGAGGAGCTCTTCGTACAGAGGTAATGGGAGAGTAGTCAGGTTATACCTGTCAGGCAGTTTGTGTGTCCTGCAGGTGTTATTAAGGTGATTAAATTGTGACTTGATTTTACAGCCTATTATACAACCAGGCTTTGTCTTGCTCTTCTGTTCTATATATATATTCACGGGTGTACCATGAGGTCAGGCTAAGCCTAGTTAGCTCAGTTAGAAAAGAGAATTTCGCTACTTGTGATTGCAATGTAAAAGTTTTCCGGGTGAATTTCTATCGTAGAGTTTCTTTTTCTATCAGTGGACTATTTTTGGAGTACTGTAGGACGTGCTGTAGAAGAAGTTATGGATATACAGGAATAGATCGTTATGCAGATTTTGGAAACAGTAACAGCAGTGTCAGGCAAAACGTAATACACAGCCCGAGAGCAGGAAATAAGCAGACAGGTTGTCAGCTGCTTTTGATGAGTTGATTTATTTAGCGAGAGGAGGATTAAAGCAGCTGGATCGCTGTTTGTGTCGACTGTACCGTTCTCTATCTTGTATGAAGTTTAATGGTGTTATTTCTTATCTAGAAGTATTTTTTAGAAGTTGAAGAGACGCTGATGAAGGAATAAGCTGAACGTTCTCTGTTCTCTGTTCCTTTGTGTCGAGCATTTGCTTGAAAAGAAACTGAATGAAAAGAAAATGTGACAGATTTGGGTGTGTGAGTTCCCTTTGAATCACTGCTCTTATACAGTATCTCATGATAATGAGAAGGGTGATTGAACAGCGGGAATGAACCCGTGTTATACACTGACTCCGATAACTCAAAATATCTTTTTTCCTTTTTTTTTTGTGTGTATGTTTGTTGGTTACGTATCAGTCCCAGGAGCAGATCGAGGAGGAGAGGGAGAGGGTGAACGCCTCCATGTTGACGCTGGAAGAAGAGCTGGAGAGCTGCAGGGATCAGGGAGAGCAGTGGAAGACGCAGCTGGATGTCACCACACAGGACCTGCACAACACCAGAGAAGAGTAAGTAGTCTATAAGTCTATAAGTGTATTTACATAAATATCTTCTCTATTGCATACACATAGAAATTAATGGCAGATGACCCTTTAAAAAAAAAAAAAACATCAATATCAACCACAAGCATAAAATAGCTGTCACCAAAAACAGATGTATTTCGCACTTTGTGCAGATATGGCACCATTTGCTTCTGTATTTTGTGTGTTTGTGTATGGAGGTAACTCACATCAGAGGCCTCTCTAAATTGTATGAATCATTTGTGAGGTTGGAGTGCACCTACTGTATCTCTTTCAGTATCTAAATATGTGTTTAAAAAAAAACACCAGACAAGCATGAAGTAGCGTTCAAAGACCACAAATATGTGGATAAATCAATGTTGAATTTTAAGGACCCAGGATAGAAGATTATATGTCTAAGATTGCAAATTGATTATGGAGCCATGCCATTACTTGGTTAAATCATACACATTCAAAACAGGCTTGTGTTGACAGCTTTGAACTGGCAGTCGTAACATGTTCCAGCCTCGGTCAAGCATCAAACACACTCTGTCGTATTTGATGTTTTTACAATCAGGAGAATTAGTTCAAAGAATCTGTTGACTGAAAACCTTGCTTTAAAAAAAAAAAAAAAAATGTGTTTTTTTTATTCACTCCTGCAAGATAACATTTCTCTGGAGTTATTTTTAATGCATGCACTCTTTCGCTTGACTTTTCATTCGGCAGGAGCGGGAAGCACGTCAGCCGTCGAATGTGAGAGAGGAAATCAGTGTCACTGTGTTTGGTTCGAGTAGATTTAGACAAGTTTCAATCAGAACTTGAGATGTGCTCCCTGAGATTCACCCGAGAAGCTCATAGATCACAGTGGAGTTTGTGTCTGATGACGTGTTTTGATCATTAGATTGGTGAACCCTGACTAACAGTGATCTGGTGATGACAAACCCAATCATGTCAATCGTTCAAGCCAATCATCATTCAGAAATGTACTTATTTACTTCATTGATTGTGTCTTAATGAAGTTATATTGATCAATCATAATTTTTTTTTTCAATCATCCAATCAAAACAACACATTTCCTGATTGAATTGCTAATGGACATAACTTTGAATAAATAAGTAAGTGGTGCATTTCTCTTTAATGAAAGTGTTCCTCCCTAAACAAAAGGCAGATTCTGGATGTGGTGATATTCTTATGGTTATAACAGTAGTTTCGCTCCCTTTGCGCTTTGTTTGTCGTTTGTCGCGCGTGTTCGTGCTTACGGCCTTGCAGTGTGTGTGTGTGTGTGTGTGTGTGTGTACGTCTGTAGTACATGGCAGCTACTTTCACCACTGTGTGTTCTCTAAGATCTACTGTCTTTCCGCAGGCTGCTGAAATCCCGTTTGGAGAAGAAAGAATTTGAGGGCGAGCTGAAGGATCTTCAGAATTCACTTCTCTCCGTGAAGAAACAAATGCCTGATGATGACCGGTCTTTAGCAGAGGTAATTCATGTTCACATTAGTCACGAGGCAGAACACAGATTCTGCTCGCTGTGTGGGTGACATGCAGGGGCTCATCTTTTTTGTTTTACGGTATGTTTAGTTTTTTATATATATATGTATATATATATATATATATATATATATATCTGTTAGAGCAGTAATGCAACTGTGGGATTTCCTTTGGGTGAAGTTTAGATCATTTCTCTCTCATTTTCATTCATTTTTTCTGCACACACACACACACACACACACAAAATCGCCCTGGCACATTCCTCTTGCTCACACACGCATTATTCATCTCTGATTACTTATCCCAAGGAGCTTCAGCGTTGCCATGACGACCTGAAGCGGGCTCGCGCCGATCTGGANTTTTTTCAATCATCCAATCAAAACAACACATTTCCTGATTGAATTGCTAATGGACATAACTTTGAATAAATAAGTAAGTGGTGCATTTCTCTTTAATGAAAGTGTTCCTCCCTAAACAAAAGGCAGATTCTGGATGTGGTGATATTCTTATGGTTATAACAGTAGTTTCGCTCCCTTTGCGCTTTGTTTGTCGTTTGTCGCGCGTGTTCGTGCTTACGGCCTTGCAGTGTGTGTGTGTGTGTGTGTGTGTGTGTACGTCTGTAGTACATGGCAGCTACTTTCACCACTGTGTGTTCTCTAAGATCTACTGTCTTTCCGCAGGCTGCTGAAATCCCGTTTGGAGAAGAAAGAATTTGAGGGCGAGCTGAAGGATCTTCAGAATTCACTTCTCTCCGTGAAGAAACAAATGCCTGATGATGACCGGTCTTTAGCAGAGGTAATTCACGTTCACATTAGTCACGAGGCAGAACACAGATTCTGCTCGCTGTGTGGGTGACATGCAGGGGCTCATCTTTTTTGTTTTACGGTATGTTTAGTTTTTTATATATATATGTATATATATATATATATATATATATATATCTGTTAGAGCAGTAATGCAACTGTGGGATTTCCTTTGGGTGAAGTTTAGATCATTTCTCTCTCATTTTCATTCATTTTTTCTGCACACACACACACACACACACACAAAATCGCCCTGGCACATTCCTCTTGCTCACACACGCATTATTCATCTCTGATTACTTATCCCAAGGAGCTTCAGCGTTGCCATGACGACCTGAAGCGGGCTCGCGCCGATCTGGACAAACAAAAGGGCGAGTTAGACGAGAAGAGCAAGGCACTTCAAGCCCTGAAGAAAGCGGGTGGAGAGAAAGAGGCCGAGCTTCAGTCTGAAATCAGCAGGTTGAAGGAGCAGTCGCAGAAAGACAAGGCCGAGCTGGAAAAGGCGCTCGAGAAGGCAAAGGAGGTGAAGCAGCGTCTAGATTGTGTGGAAAAGAAGTGAATCTGATCATAGAAATATATTTTAAAGATTAAAGGAACACCTCCTGCATCAGAGAAATGGATTTAATGTACAACATAAATAAGAGATTATAGTTTTTGTGTAAATATCAAAGTCAGTAAATTCTACATGTAATATCAGCTTTCTTTTTTTCACCTTCCCCCCTTCCTCTCTCTGTTTTGACCTACATCTCTCTACAGTCATCAGCTGGAAGAACTGTGGTGGACCATGGCGCCAACCTGGAGCTCCAGGAAGCAAACACTCGCCTCAGAGAGAGGCTGGCACGCATGGTACTGCACAAAAAAAAAAAAAAAAAAAACACACATGCATGCAAAATGATTTCAACACACATACAGTACAAGAATAAAAGAAATGGTCTCCCACACAGACGCTATTTTCAACTGAGAGATGTGAAGTAAATTAGATCCAAAGAAAAACTCAAACATGCAAGCGTGGAAAATAATCCCTCTGAGATAAATTTGCATAAGATGTGCATTGTGCTCCGTGTGCGCCGGAACACCAGCGTATCACAGCTGTTTTAGGAGCTTTAATCGTATTACTTACTGATCATGTGAAGAGCGTAGTCGTACACAAATCAGCATAGGTGCAAAGCTCGTACAAATCCGCATGTCAAGGATATGGAGTAAGACTTTGTTTGGATACGGTGGTCAGGACAATCAAGTTTAAAGTATAGAGTCTATTTTCGAACTGTATTTTGAATATGGAGGGACTTTATTATTTGCCATTCCTCCTATTTTACATCACAGATGTAACAATGCAGCGTACAAAGGCCAATTATGAAATACTGGACAAATACAAATGGGTTGCTATGTGGTGAATATTATTCTCTTCTTAACATCACGCACATGAAATACCTTTTACCTACAACTTGATAGTAATAAAAACACAAATCAGTCCACAAGCTACAAATCCCATGTTCATCAGTGGTCATTTTATCGTTCTCCAGACGCGGCTTCACTCCAGCATGAACCGGAGCTCGGAGGCTGAGGAGGCGGTGGAAGCCCTGGAGGATGAGAACCGCTCCCTGAAGTCTCAGCTGGAGGAGGCCAAGAGAGGAGCCACCCGCCTGAGCAAGGAGAGGGATGAGCTGACCCGGCGGCTGGAGGAGAGAGACCTGGAGAGGGACGCCCTGCGGAGGGGCAAGAGCGACCTGGAGGAACAGAAGAGGCTGCTGGACCGAGCCCTGGAGAAGATTAACAAAGAGGTGTGTGTGTGTGTGTGTGTGTGTGTGTGTGTGTGTGTGTGTGTGTGTGTGTGTGTGTGTGTGTGTGTGTATGTGTGTGTGTGTTTTAGGGTTAGAGCAACAGCATGGTTTGCTCATATATATGGAGATATTGAAATTCATCCCCATTTTTCTCGTCTGCGCTTCCTCCACTGTCAGATGGAGATGATGATGGGAGATTCCCGTCAGTCGGTGGCGTCACTGCAAACACAGCTCGATGACTACAGGGAGCGCTCGAGGAAGGACCTGCTGGAGGCGCAGCGCAACAGCAAAGACAGGCTGGCTGAGCTGCAGAGAGCCCAGAGCAACCTGAAGGCCCAGCAAGATGAGGTGAGGAAGAGGTGTTACAAAAAAAAAGAGGAGACGAGAAGGAGGGGGAAAGTAAATCTGCTTGTGCAGCAAAACCCATTTTTTACATTATTTCAGCATTACATGAGTCAAGTGTTATGTACAAAACAAGATCCCTCAAACAATGGAAACTTAACTGTTATCCCATTTTAGCCCATTAGCCTATTATCCTCTATTGTTTCAAAGCCTTTTAAAAGTGTGGTTTTAGGGATGCCAGTGCTGGTCTGTTGATCCATCACTTTCATTTCATTCAGGGTTCCCAGAGTATGAATCCTAAAGACTTTGGTGATGAGCTGACTTTCCCTCTAGCGCCACCTGGAGGTTGACATTTGTGGTTTTTAAGTGAAATCTCTCATCAGCTACTGGAGAGATTACCATAAAATTTGGCACACACACATTCATGCCCCCCTCACCATGAAATGTAATTGATTCCTTGTCTTTGCACCATCATCAGCTCAAAATTCAAGTTTTCTATCAATAAATAACTGCAAAACTAATCAGCCTCAGTTGTTCTTTTCGTTTAGTGCTAATTAAACTAAAACAGTGGTAACCAACATGGTAAATATTATACCTACTTAACATAATGATAACATTGTAATTGAGGACATGTTTACATACTGATGTTAGCACATAGCTCATAGCACTGCCTGCAGCTTATTATCCAGAAGTGGTTAAGACTTACATAGAAATGTGGAAATATACATTTGACATTTACTCTGAGAAAGTGTAGCAGGGATCTAAAAAGAGCATGTATGTCTGGCAAACCCTAAAGTAGTTATGAAAGCAGAAATTGCATGAGAATGGGTGGAATTCCTATAAAACTACATTACACCGTTTTTTCCCCCAGGTTTCCCGTCTGAAGAGGGATCTGCTGGTGTGCAGTGAGGAGAGAGACAGCGCCCAGTTGGAGAGAGATCTCCTCAGCAACCGTCTCAAACACTTGGAGAGCGAGCTAGAGACCGAAAAGAGCACCCACACCGATCGCACCAGGGAGATCAGGGGCCTGGAGGTGAGCCCTCAAGGTCAAAGGTCATGAACTGGGGAATCTAAAGATGGGTGGGAGTGAACCGTGTGAAATTGTGATATCAAATAGCTTTGAGTATAGGGAGATAAGCCCCAAAAAGGAAATATGTTTCAGTATGTATTAATCTCCGTATCTACCTGTGTGTGTGTGTGTGTGTGTGTGTGTGTGTGTGTGTGTGTGTGTGTGTGTGTGTGTGTTCTCGCAGGATAAAATTAAGACACTGGAGATCGAGCTGGATGAGGAGAGGAGCAGTGTAGAGCTTCTAAACGACCGTATCACACGAAGCAGAGATCAGGTGCCACACAAATACAAATATTTGAATACACATGCAAATAAGCAGGAGGCCTTTTTGTATGCAATAGCAGAAAGGATGACAGGTTTACTTACACTGTCTCCTCATTCTCCTCTCAGGTGGATCAGCTTCGCTCAGAGCTGATGCAGGAGCGTTCGGCAAGACATGACCTGGAGATGGACAAGAGTGCACTTGAGAGACAGGTACTGTTCATTCATTCAGTGTCTGGACATGCACACAAACTCTCACTCTCTCACACACACACACACACACAAACTTGGTTAGCACAGCTTTTTGCGGAAATCACTCGTTTAATCACCTCACCGTGCGGCTCCCCTCCCAGTTGAAGGAGCTGAGGTCTCGTGTGGCAGACATGGAGGGACAGACTCGGCCCTCAGCTGGAATCAACCTGCTGGAAAACAAAATTCAAGAGCTAGAGGAGAGACTTCACAGTGAAGAAAGGTACGACTGAAGACAAAAAGAAACAATCTCTATCAGTCAGTCAGCTCCTGCACACTGTCGACACTCATGAAAATTTACTGAGAAGCTGTTTTGGAAAAACAACCCTCATCAGGCTTTTCATATGTCAAATGACAACAAACTTCAAACATATATATTATATAATATAAGGAATAATAACAAATCTTCAGGACCCAGAAATCAACCATCCATAAAAAAAAGACAACACCTGGAATGGAATGAGGGAAAATATGTCACAACATACCCATTAAAGATGTAATTGTGTCAAAGTATCGTTGTAGTATTGTATGAATTTTGAAATTCTCCCCACAGAGAGAAGGCCGGTATCCAGGCCTCTCAGAGACGAATGGAGAGAAAGCTAAAGGAGCTAAACGCCACGTTAGACCAGGAGAGAAGCCAACACGTTGAGCAGAGAGACCAGGTAAATATCAAGATTTGCATGCAAATAATCTTTGCTCTTTGTTCTAGTGTTTGCTGGTTAAATACAAAAAGCTAAAACTCAAACTGGATCTAACCAATTAGAGGAGCAGTTAGACATTTTAGAATATATGCTTATTAAAGGCGCTTTGTTGCCGGGAGTTAGATGATTCACAGCATAGCACAAAGACTGGAAACTGGGTGATAGACAGATAGACAGATAGACAGATAGACAGATAGATAGATAGATAGATAGATAGATAGATAGATAGATAGATAGATAGATAGATAGATAGATAGATAGATATCTTATTATATAATAATAATAATAATATAATGTTAATTGGTGAGCTGAGTTTAGAGGTATAGGTAGGTGTTGATTTTGTAAAAGCTAGCTGTTTCCCCCTGCCTCCATTTTCTTGAGCTAAGCTAAGCTAATTGGCTGCTGGCTCTAGCTACATATTTACCATACAGACACAAAAGTGGTATCAATCTAACTCCTTACAACAAGTGAAATAAGTATTTTCCTAACTGTCTCGCTGTTCTTTCAAAGTCAGTGAAATTTACTCAGTATCAAATATGCTCCTGTGGTTGTCTCAAGTTTCCTGACTCTTTGTTTGTACTAATTTACCTACTCAACAGTTTTAATAATGTAGTAAGAATTATCTATAGATCCTGTTTGACCTACACCTGCTGTTTAATCATTAACGCAGTTCAAACAGTGTTTATTGCTTCTTTTACATAAGACTAATCTCATCTGTACTCCTCCTGACCCACACCCACCCTGACTCGGTCACCAGAACCCTCCCTGACCTCCCTTCCCCGATCATCTTTCTGCTGCCTCCGCCTTTTTTTCAGTGGCCGTAGTTGACCCCCTTACAACCCCACATACCCCCATCAGACCCCTGGCTTTAACCCCTGCCTGCCTGTCTGGCTTCTTCCCCTCCGCTCCCACGTCTTCACCTGTGACCTCCTCTGTTCCCCTCTAACCCCCTGCCTCTCCCTCTTTCCGTCCCCAGCTGTCTCTGCGTGTGAAGGCCTTGAAACGGCAGGTGGACGAGAGCGAAGGGGAGGTGGAGCGCCTGGAGGGAGTGCGCCGCAAGGTCCTCAGGGACTTGGAGGAGCAGCAGGAGCTCCAGGAGGCACTGCAGGCCAAAGTCACAGCACTGGAGGCAGAACTAAAGTAGGACTTAAGTCTGAGAAATAATGTTGAGCATAGATGTTGTTCAATCACAAAAAAAATATGTTAAGTCGGTTTATATTTGATAACTTTACTGTTCCATACAATGTAGGATGACTTCCTTAACTTTTGGTATTTGACAAGTAACCCCATCACTCTATCTTCTTTACACTAGGTGGCACTCTATAGTAACTAGCATTACACATGGCCTCTGTTGATTGAGCTGCATGAAAGTAGAAGAACTGAGTCATGCTGTTGGATTTTCTGTTGTTTGCTTTCTCTCAGGCGGAAGTCACAGCAAACACATCGTGCAGCTCTGGGCTCCTCCACTTTAAGTTCTGAGGATGAGGACGGTTTCTATGACACCAACATCACCTCCATCCTGAATGAAAGCCACCTGCAGACCACCAGCTCCTAGAATAAAATTACTACAAGAAGAAGAGGTTGTTTTTTTTCCAGTACTTGTAAGATTTTGTCAGAAATTTTATCAGAGATTTTGTCAGAGAAAGGTACTCAGGGCATGAAGGACTCGCTTGTGTGAAGAACTCTGTTGCCATGCACTACAGACTTGCCTTGCAGTTGTTCTTGGGTTTATTTTTAGTGCAACAGTCCAACAGAGACAGGTTGTCAGGATAATTAGATTGCAGTTTTTGAGCCTTCAGCTGTGATTATGATTGCTTATTTGCTGTCATGTTTTATCTGTCTTGAGATCTGTTTCGTGTCTTGCTGAAGAGAAGAATTACAATTACAGTTAGAATTAAGGTTTTACTTCTTGAATTATATTTTCAAAAAGGCTCTTTGCTGTTTCTTTTTTGTATTGACCATATAAACTGTATACTACTGCGGTAGCACATTACTGTGGCATGGTTGATGTTCAGAGGTCATATGGTAGCAAGTGATTTTGCCCATTTTGTTTCAGTGACGTCAGAATTGCAAATTCAAATTTGTTTTAAACCAAAAAATAAAATATTTCCTCTTTTTTTTTTTTAACTGTTCCAGTTGTTGGTTTTATCTGTGTTTGCTTACGCATGATAAGTTACATCTGTCAGTGTTGTTAGTGGCTCCAAGTGTTTCTTTGTGTATTGGAAGTGATGTCATTTTTTTTTTAACCTTTGAATGTGACAGTAATGGGCCATTTAAACTGAGCCTATATTTTTACACTGTATTAGCTGTGCATACCTGTTACTCAAGACAATCAAATATACATAAAGTAACACTGTGTATCCTCATAGATTCATTTTCTCCCTATAGATTTTTCTACTTTAATGGCCATATTTCTGAATGTGGTTCAGTTTATCGCTGCGTATTTAGCTTGGTCCATGTGCATGTTTCACTCAAATGCCTTAAAAATTAGTTTCATATCATGTCGTCATTGCATGTGTTGTGTTTGTATGCTGCTGCTGTAATGATTTAAATAGTATGTCCTGCTGTATGTGTGTATGCTTGCCTCGGCTTGCATCTCCTCTGCATTCCTAATGGAAGTATCGTCACCTTAGCTTTGGAAGCGTTCCACATTTCTCTTTGTTGCAACTGCCTGTGATGATGGTGTTATTATATTTTCAACCTGTCACTTTGAAAATTTGTATTGGGGCAATTACAAGCAAGGATGCTATAATTTAAAGTTTGTTTATTAAGCTGCTGGTAATATTCGGTGAAGAGCTTTATAAGCTTCCCAAAATTGTTGACAGATATTTTAAGTACATTTTCGACCATGTGTTCAATAAAAGGAGATATATTGTAATTTTTCCTGATTTTCTTACTTATTTTATCTTTTTATCTTAATATTTAAACTGTGCAATACTTCTGTAGGAAATGAGGGAGAAAGAGAAGCAAAATAGGTTGTCCAGATGTGAACCAGGGAGATTGTGGTATATGGTCGCCATCTTAACCCTAACCCCTGCGTCGGGGGTACTTCAATATACACGTTATACTTTGTTTACAGTTGGTACAAAATCTCATCATCACTTCATTGACAATGTCTGATGAAGATCTCTGGTAGATCTAACCATGTTAAATTTGCTGGGAGCTCTCCGTTTGTTGCCTGACTTAGACTGTAGAACTTTTTTGGATAGGAGTACTCTATACTCTATTTGTCTATGAAAGCCACAGTTGTGCCGCTGGGATAAAATGGTTAGTCTATGAACCATCGTATCCCAGGGGTGCGCCCATGACGTCGTAACCGCCTGCTTTGTGTGCTCAGTGGGAGAAGTGCCAGTTAGAGGCAGGCCTGAACTTAGTACCAATTAATTCACTCGAAGCCTAACCCTCACTTCACTTCAGTTTACACACAATCTCCTACACAAATATAGTTTTCCTCATTACAATGAAGTCACAAGATAAAAAAAAAAACTAGAGCCTTTACACCTAAGAATGTAAGACTGGGAATGGTCCCACAGTCCAATAAGAAATAAAACAGATCGATACATCATTGAAACATCAGCTCATGATTAGTGGAATCAGTATAGTGTACTGTATTGTCTCACAGCAGGGGATATTTTTTTCGGCACATTCAATCATTCATTCATTTATTCATTCAGAGGTACAAGCAGCATGTCTTCAAATGTTGCATCTGGATGTTGGATTTCAAAGACACAGGGAATGACAGTAGTCCTAACATATGCAAGGGCTTTGCTTTGTATCAGAGACCAGTTTAAAATATCAAAAAAAAACTGGAGGCAAGTTCACACCTTTACAGGGATACAGAGAATACAAGATCAAGGCCTGCTGCTGTCCTGCTGTTCTGTGCAGCAGCTCTTCCACAGCTTATCACTGCCAAACAATTCCGCAGGCCTGATGGTTTACTGTCAAAGAGAATTTCATACTTTGTCAGGCAGCATGGCGTCATGGGGTCACTAACAATGAGGTGACAAATAGCTGTAGACAAAAGGATTTTAAGACCAAATCCCCTAGACTGGCTTCTATAGACATGAAAACACCTCAGCACTCATCCGACAGACTTCTCACTTCATCAGAACTGAGAGGAGTTAACGGTGACTGGATGAACATTGTTTAAATGTGTGAAACTGCAGCCCAGACAGTGAATACTTAAAGCTTTACTTTTCACATTATTCTATCCTAGACTTCTTGGTGGCTCATTACAGTCAGTTGATCATAAACTCAGTTTGAATTCTTGACTATCCAAATTTCTTAAAATGTGCCTCATGCAGTCTTTGCAAGGCACCAAGTGTTCAGAGAAGAAGAAGTCAGACAAAGACAATCTATCTTAGAGAGGGAATATGTCAATTATATCAGAAACCTGAGGGTTTCATTATTATTACATCAGTAACTGTTTTGGATTATGCTCAAACTGTCCCCAAATTATTAGCTGAACTTGTTTCAAAAGAGGCTTGAAAATAAGACTGAGTCTTACGAATATTTTGCGTTGATATTCAGATAAAATGTCCCGACCTCGTTTCATTATTTAAAATCTAGATTCTTTTTCTGAGCTTCCTGTCTGAAGCGAGTGAGCAGTGTGGTTCTTTTAGCTCTGGCTGAGTTTCCCCCTTAGAGACTCAGAGTCTGTAATCCTTAGTTGGTTTACTGTAATTACGGAAGACATCAAGCTGTAATCATGACTCCACCTCGTCTAACCTCTATGCCTCCTTCCTCCTTAGGAACACTTTATGTTGTCTTTCATTATTCTAGATAGTAAAGTATCCAATGACAACTATAAATACCGAATATGCATTTCAGTGTGTCAATCAGCCAAAATAAATGACCATGTGTCTAATTAGATCTGGATTTGGAGTTCAGTCCCTGTAATGAATGATGTAGCTTTTCTATATTTTACTGTAGCTCATCATATTATTTGCAGAACTGAAAGTATTAGTGGTATGAGTGTACCGTCGCGATGTGTGAGAAAGTAAGCAGCAGCTTTACAACTTGAGTGGTCAGCATTCATGTTGCTGGTTGTGAATTACAATGACAATGCAGAAATGTTGTTCTGCGCCAGCACTGATCCATGCTGTTATCCTCCTTTAAAACCTCAGAGGAAGACAGGAGGAATGAGAATGTCATTCATAAAATGTACACAAATACTACAATAACACAAATTAGATAGAGAATATACTGCACTAATATATACCTAAACACAGATTTACCCCAACTTCATGACATTCATCCCTGTCAATGGAAAATTTGGTTTAAAATAACAGTCACACTTTACAATGTACAGAATAGAAAGGTGCCTGCTATTCGACGCCCAAGCCATTAATCTATAGAACCAGTGCATGTTTACTTAAGGCTGTGCTTTTCAAAGTGAGCTGCCTTTTGAGTTTCTGTCATTCTCACCAGTAGTCTATTTACCCTGATAGGTGCCTCACACAAAGCAGTGCAGTACAGCAGTATTTACAGTAGCTAATTGTATTTCAGTGTTGTGTACAAAGTCGCTACTTTTATTTAGATGTCACAGAACAAGTAGCTCTTAAAAATCAAAGATGTAAAACATAATTGCATGATCTCAGCCAGAGCGGAAAAAACACTTAACTTACCTGGGAATTAGACTCTGGTCTTCCTGTGGTAATCGCCCCCACTTTCATGTTATGCCACACCCGTCTGAAAGCAAGTAATAACAAGAAATGAAAAATACAGTGTGTCGTCACAAAGGTTAAACCTTCAAATGAGTTTTAACAGCTTTTTATGTGAATTTATGTTAAAACATGTTGAACTGTTAATGAAAGTAACACCACTTATTTCTCACTGGTTTGATCCATTAATTCAGCGAAGTTCACAATGCTCTCACATTGTCACAGCTACATTGTCAAAAGCTGAAAGTGGGACACTTTCTCTGGGCTCATGTGCCAGGCATGTCACAAAAGGTTTAAAGCCATATGCTGCCAAAGGTAAATGAGTTCAGAGGCCCAACAGGAAAACAATTAAGAGTGTAAGTGGCACCAGAGCCACCTGACATGTGACAGGACTGTTATCAAACAGGGTTATATCCTATTTGCAGGCTTGACACAGAATTAGCTGCAGTAGAGAGGAAGCAGATCACAGACACTGGAAGGTTCCTGGTGCTGTGGTGTTACTAACAGAGAAATTACTGGAAAATGAGGGAGACGTTGAACAAAATTTGTTGAAACAAGACAGATGAAGAGAGAACGCATATGGGATCAATCTGGAAGAAGATCAGGCAGGTGACTGAGGGCAAAATGCTGTGGTTCAGCAGCAATCACACAAAGTGTCTGCCGGATGGAGGGGTCATCAGCTTCTCTGAGGTCAGACACAGTTTTATTTCAGCCATATGTGCTCTTCAGTCATTCTCACCCCTATAGAACCCAGAGATAAATTTTGATTGAATTAATTCTGTTATCTACCTTGAATTTGTAGTATGTACTGACAACCAATTGTGATGTATTATGAAGCATTTTTACTACCACCAAGACAAGACGAGAAGAAATTTAGCATTGTAGCAGAAAAAGAAAAAGGCCAGGGACGTAGGTAGAAAGAGGATACATGTACAGTAAATAAAATAAAAATACATATACAATTTACAAGTAGATTCAATTTTAAGTTAAATCTATGCACAGTCGCCACTTTATAACCACCGTCATTATCAAAGGAAGGGAAAAAAATGAACGAATGTAATACAAAACAGAACTGTTAAAAGATGTGAAAATAATAAAAAAAAGACATCAAGAATAAAAGCGAAATACAGAGAAAAATAGAGCGACCAAGTTTGAAATGACGAAGACTGTGTGCAGTAATTTCTGCCTCCTCCATCCTGATTTATGATTCAGGACATTCCATTTAAATTAGGTGCAGGCATGTAGAGGAGCTGCAGGGTTCAACTTTACTACCTGGCCAGGCGAAGAAGTGAAGAGGGAGGGAGAGAGGGAGCAGAGCAGAGCAGGGCAGAGCAGGGTCCAGGTGTCCTTTCACTTCTCTCCGCGTTCCTGTTGAAGTATTTAACACTTCTTTGCGAGGAGTAGGAGTAGGAGGTGAGGCGAAGGACAGATAGGAATAAAAAACATCTTTCTCTGAAACGTTTTTTTTTTTTTTCCTTTTTATGTCTTGGCTTCATTTTCCGCTGAGAAGATGAGCGGTGGCGTGAAGCAGCCTGTGGAAAATGGAGCGAAGGACAACAAAGCTAACGTGAGTAATGATTAAAACCAGTTTAACTGTTTTCATCCCAAGAGACAGGGTTGAATCCCTGTCAGGTGTAACAGAGCTGCATCTGTGGTGCTCAGTAAACTGTTAAGAGCTACTTACTCCCGCTTTTCATCTCCTGTGTATCACAATGGAAAGAGAGTTTCACAGCTGCGATAGATATCGTTAATTGGCCTCTACGCAGACTCCCCTGTTAAATACATTCTGATCGGTATGTTTGAAGTTCAAATACTTAATATATTTCCCATATGAACGTATGAAAGTGAACTCGACATTTAAATGACATTTAGCAGCTATACTGTGTATATATATATATATATGGCCTACATGTGACTTTTGAAACAAAGCCAAGAAAATGCAGAAACTCGCCTTTCACCAACGTCAGAATACACTGTAGAAAAATCAAAGTGTTCATATATGAAAGCAAAATTTATGAGAACAGTCCTGCATGTGCGTTTTAATCCAACGTAAATTTTTCACGTGATTTTTTTTTTTTTTTTTTTAATCCTCCAGAAAAGTTATATCACAGTCGCCAGATTCAACACAACCAGTGTTTACTGTTTGGATAACGCAACCATTGATAATACACGTTACATTTCAACACAGCCTATATGCAATTGCAGAGGCAACACACAGTGTGTGTCATGTGACTGTATTATCTTTTACAGTATGCACCTGATACAGTATGAGCTTTGGGCTGTAGTATTTCAGTTTGATGGTATTAGCTCTTATTTAAAATGTGGCTAAATTTAAATCAAATGACTGCGATTTGTGTGTGAGTTCAGCTTACTTGATGCCCCTTATCTTCTGCAAGAGCTATATCAAATAATATCAAATCGTCCTTTGTCCCTTTAGTACTTACTCATGCAGGTCAAATAGCAGGTGTGACTGCGGGATTACATAATCATCACATCACTTACTGTCTGTCATGAACTTTTCCTACAGTGACTGCAGTATACTGTATGTGTCACTGTATACATTGCACTTTCACTGAACTTTAACCTGCTCTATGCCTTTGATGTGGAGCCCATATCAGATCATTTTAAATGTGTTTACAGAAGAGGAAAGCGGGTCTAAAGCTCTTTTGCACTTGAAGTCTGAGCCACCCTACTACTAATTTCATTAGAAGTAAAATAAATAATTACTGCCTCCAGCCATGTTTTAGTGCTTATAAATAATTCAAACATTTAAAGTCATTCTAGACCTTTAATAAGTGAATCTGTTGTGAAGGCTCAGTGGAGAAAACATTTGACCTGACATTCTCGAATGTAGAATTTGCAGAGATTTCTGTGCCAAGTCCTCCAAAGAAGCCATTGTACCGAGATGTGCTGGGTGTGTAGTTGAATAGAAATGTCATCCTTTCATTGGCAGTCAAATCATGTTTTTTATCCAGTCTGTGCATAACCTGCTCTTTCACGGTTTGATGCGCATTGCTGTCGTTAAGACTTCCCTGTAACTATCAAAGTATGATGACTATTTAAAAAGTGGCATGAACCAGAATTTGTTAGATGACAGATTAAGCAATACATAACTTGCAATCATTGAAATAGTAAATTAAAAGAATCTGTTGGCTTAAACCATTGAGTTAGTAAGTGTTATGTATTGTCACAATGGCATCCTGTGCACCAGGATGGTGGCATGAATGAACAGATCATTTATTTATATAGACATCTGGCAGGAAGAGGAGAAATACATGTTCATGTCCAGACAAATACACACATGGTACAAAAACATTTTTGGCTCTGACAGATTTGATTAGCTCAAACAAACGATTAAGTTGAGGATCCTGTTGGATTTTTAGAGCTCATCTCTGATGTAGATTGTTGTGAGGCCCTTTAAGACTGAATAAGGGCTTGTTCAGGTTGTTACTATGAATTCATCACTTCAATTTCTCTTTAAGATGTGAAAACGCATTTTCACTAGTCACTGATTGCAGAGGAATGTGTTTTACAGTCAGTCCTGTGATTGCACTGTCAACATGAGCTTTGACCTCTCTTGCATCCTGTTCTGCAAACCCCACCGCTTGTTGCTTTCATAAGGAAAACCTATTTCATTCCACTTAGGAGTTTAATTGTTTTCTTCCTGATCTTGACAAATTACATTTTCGTTAATGTGTGTTGTGTCATAGCGTGAGAACCCGCTGGGAAGAGCAAGAATATTTCAGGGAAAGATATTATTAAAACAGCTTAGCTGGATTGTAATGGGTGTTTTGTCAACTCTACAGTATACCTACATGGCTACATAAGAGAGATGCACTCTAAGCCTCTTGTGTATGAAACCAACATGGGCAAAATGACATGTTTGCACTGCTCACATGTCGATAAAAGGATAAGCAATTAAATATATATATATATATATATATATATATATGTAAACATACAAAACACAAAACTGGTTTAAAAAAAATTCAGACAAGTCCTACATGTAGAATATAATATAGAAATGATGAAACTATTAGTCATCTGACAGAAACCTAATCAACAGCTTTTAAAGTGTGACAGTGCTTGACTTTTATTGGTTTTGTATAATTATAAATTGAATGTCTTTGGTTGTGAATTTAAAGGCATCATCTGGAACTCTGTGAAATGTTTGTTTTGGACTATTTATAGACATAGCTAGGGTTGCTACTAATGATTATCCTTAACATTATTACAACCCTGGCTCAAGGGAAGCAACAAAGGACTTGAACAACACCTATGATAAGTTCCATTGATGGAAGTTTAACTTCTGATGTTTCAGATGGTTAGAGACACACACAGACATGAACATATTTGGAGTGTGGCATTTGACTTTTGTTTGCAGAGTTTTGTTTATACTGCACACACTCACCACGCCAGAGACAGTTATATAAAGGCGCCTCATTAATCTCTATTATGTAAC
The DNA here is from genome assembly GCF_002260705.1 of Seriola dumerili. NCBI lineage: Eukaryota > Metazoa > Chordata > Actinopteri > Carangiformes > Carangidae > Seriola > Seriola dumerili. The sequence goes on along the minus strand of NW_019174365.1, from coordinate 9,341,523 downwards.
TCGCACCAAACATTCCTCAGAGTCCTGCTACCTATCACTGTCACAATGTGCCAGATAAATTCCACAGTTTTATCTGTTTGTCACATGTTGTCCTAAATAAATAAGTTCTGTATCGATTCCATACATTTAGGCTAAGTATTGAGGTTTAACCTAGTCAGTCATTTACTTTGAATCGGAAATTCAGTCAAATTATCAGGCTGTAGAGTTAATATGTGACCGTCAAACATGACTGTGTAGTGTAGATTCACCATCAACAAACTTCTTTATCCGGGGCTGTGTATTATATAACAAGTGGAAATGTTCCTTCTAGTTCTTTCCATTGTGTATGTGGCATTGCAGCCCTGCAGGGGAGGCAAACAACTACATGCCTCCTTGGACTGGCACTGTAGCTCTGTGACTGGGGAGAAAAGGGAGGAAAAAAGGGTTGGGCAGCTGGTGGAGCCTCACCCAGCCATGTAAGGCAAGACAGCAGTGGCTTCCCGCACACTTAGTCACACAGACACAGACAGGTCTGGATCGCAGCTGTGTGAACATCATTGGGAAGAGTCCCAGACAACTTCGTCTGCCCAGGTAGATATCAGAGTGCTTTTTGTGAGATAAAGGATTTGCATTTGGGGTTGTAGAGTGTGACGTGCACGATGGTACTTGGAGTGGTTGGAGTTTTGTCTGCTTGATGAATTAAAGTGACGTGTTTTATCTTGTCACACTTAAAACCAAGGCTTAGTTTCCCACACACCATTTAAGCAAGGCCAAAAAGAGACACTAAAGACATCATCATTTTGTTCAATCTGAGTTTGTGTGAATCTGAATTCATCCTCATTATATATTATTTGACACAGAGCACCTGAATGAAAACATTACCACTGAGTTTATCAGGCAAATAGAAAGTTTAAACCTTTGTAGAGCTACCTCCTATTTGATTTGTCAGTTATGCCATGGATAAGTGATTCAGTTTCTCTCGTAATGATGACGCATAGTGTTGGTATTAATGAGAAAGGAAGAGTCTATAGTTAACATGCGTGGTGGTGTGGAGCAGGACTTCTGCTGATATCAGCAAGTTACCATGTTATTTTAAGTGTTTTATGATGTTCCTTATCATTCAGTTGTGCAGTTGTGTTGCTTAGTAATAAAACTATTTTGTTTTGACTGAAGTCAGAGATGGATGGATTTCACACTTGGCTGTGAACTCTGGTACTTGGGACATTACTTCAGATACTGCTGTATTGCTGCAAACAGTGATCTGCTATCTCTGAATCTTCACAAATCATTTTATTGTCCTTCAATTTTCTCCTTTGAGCTTGTTGGAATGATTCAGTGCACAGATTTACAGCTATGTTTGGTTGATCTTTTATTCATTTTCACTTTTGCATTCGCATTTGTTGTTCTTTAGAATCATTTAGCTGTTCACAGCGGTGATATCATCTCTAATCAGTTTGTTGCTCAGTAACTGGAATTGGCTGGTCCTGTATTGGTTGTGGGAGGTCGCTGTATTAATGAGGAGGCTCCTGTAGCCCAAACGTTGAGGTAAAGTAGTGATGTCACCTCCAAATCTGTAAACATGAGTCGGGTTGGACAGCTTTGTTTGTAACTGTTTTTTTTTTTTTTTTACATTTTCTAATCCAGTATGAGTGGTCTGATCTGCAGTACTGTTGATTATATTCCCTGATAACCTGACTGTCAAATACTATAGTATCTCCTCTACTGTGCTCTATTTTTCTCTGCTATGCTCTAAACAGTTCTTCTTACTCTTAACTACACCATTCATCTGTTATCTCCTCCATGCAGTTCTACTTTAGTGATTTGTACTCTACTCTGAATTCCTTAGTGGTACTTCTGCCTCAGATTCTGTAAGCAGGAGTTGCAGTAAAAATACTGCTACTGTATAACAGTGCTCTGTCCTCCCGCACTGTCTAATACAGTGAAAACAGCACACCAGAGACAGAAACCAGACCCTCCCTCATGGTTCACTACTGCTGCTAAGATAAACAGCTGACCTGTGGCACTAAATAGGTGCCTCCAGTGGTGGATTATTATCCAGAATGTTTATTTTAACGCTTCATTTTGCCTCTGGTGAATAATAACAGTACACATCGAATCGATTTGAGGTCATTGTTTTGCAGCGCACTTATTCAGAGACACTCTCATGACGTGTGAGCAAGGTATGTAGGCTTACAATCATCTGTGGAAGCTGCTTCGACTGCCATTCTTTGATCACATTGATTGCACATAGCATAGCATGTGAAGACTGACTAAATATTAGTAAATTGTTTGGTCAAATGCAGTTTTTTTTTCATAAATCATTGATTACCTAGATTAAACATGGAGTATTATAGATTATTTGCAGTGTCTGCATGTAAACATTTAGCATGAAGTTGACTAAATGACCAGTTGATGTGTGGAGTTTGTGTTTTGATCTATCAAACTCATGGAAATCTAATTTAATATGGATTCATACCTCAGAGGGAGAATCAGTCAACTGTAATGGAACCACAACTGAACACCTCAATGACTGGTGATCATATTATCTCATTATGCTGCAGGTTGATTCTAACAAAATTAATATTAAATGTGTTAATTGCAAATATAATACTCATGTTATATAAGATATGGAAAACCCAGGGGATACCAATTAACCTTGCAGTCTGTGTTTTCACTGTTTTAAAATGAATTGTAAATGCAGTAGAAATGGAAATTAAGTGTTCCATGAACTGCACAGACAAGCCTGGAGGAACAGCTCTCAGAAGTTTCTACCTATTTGCCTTGACACTGGAGACAGATATCTATTGCCATGTGAGTGTATTGAGCAGATAAAAGGGCTGATTCCATTATATACTGTACATCAGAAAAGTATGATTTTGCACACACCCGGGCTGCAGAGAGCAAATGTGGATTAGGACAAAGAGGCATTTAGTTGAGGTGATAATGCACTTTACTGTTACATGCAGTACAACCTGTTTACTTAAAAGATACCCTCATATTCGTTATTGTACTCATTTTCTGTCTGTTGTATTTTCCCTGTCAGCACATGATTAAGAGTGAGAGTTGTTACATCAGAGCTTATAAAAAAACGGACAGGTCAGAACTTCGAAAATATGCAGTGATTCAATGTTTTATTTCAAGCACATGCTATTTGGCCTGTAATGACACCTAATAAGCACCTTTCATGGGAGTGGTTGTTATTCAATCCTGCTTTCAATCATAATCATTAGTTGGGAATGTTTTCATGGTGCTGTGAGGTTGACCTGGCCACTGTAGGTGAGTCAAAGATTTTGAAGTAATGATGCATCAAACTTTTGGTTTTCTGAAATTTGGTGACAATTTGATGATAAGCAGTGATTGTTTTGCTGTTTAGCATTCAGTGTTTGTACCAGCCCATTTTGATCTAATGGTTATATTGTAGTCTGCAGTTTTTTACATTTCTATTTGCCATTTGTTGTGTGGAATAGCAATTCCACAGGGAAGATGCAGCACCTTAAAGGCATTTTAACCAGCACTTAAAAAGGTTTAATGGACTTAACATAGATTGAGTCAGAGATAGTAGTATGAATTGATTTGACTACCACAACATACCTATCATTCGTTTAAAACTTTAAACTTTTAAACTTTATTTTTTAGGAAGAAGTAGCAGACTGGTAACTTATTGCTGATCTATTTATTTTGAAGCTCTGTGTCAACTACATGACTGAAATGTAAATGTGTCTATGGAGCTGTTGCCAAACAAACAGTGAAGAACAGCGTGTGGTGAGGAGCAGAACATTGTGTTTTTGTATATGGTATCCACCTCCCAGGGTGTGTCTGCACCATGTTCCTCTCTGTGTCTCTGGGACAAAGGAGCGCTGGAGCTGTTGCTCCCTCAGATCACAGAGTGAAATTTTGGCCAGCCTGTCACTGCCTCGGCTTTGATGGTTTTCAGACTGCAATTACGCACAAAGAACTGCCATTCAAACTAAACCATTTGCCCTGTGTTTGACTTGTAAAGCAGAGAACTGGTTGCTTACGTAAGTAACCAAATGTGCTACTCCCATGTGATGTTCTGGGTTGCCACTCTTCGTTCTTTTGTCATATTGTGTGTTTACATGACTTATGGTAGGCATGTTCACACGCGCTCTAAAACTGTTTCCACCCATTCACACGCAGGTTTATTTATGTGTCACAGTGGTGCGCGCACACACACACACACACACACACACACACACACACACACACAAACGCACGCAAAGTACAAAACAATTAAAAGCACATGTTCTTTGATCTACAGCATGTATCTTTTTTCAGTTATTTTCTTGATATTTGATATGAATCTGACACACAACAGTGGCCAGAGACATCTCTCCCAGCTTAGGTAACTCACTGTCTCATTAACACGAGCACAGTTTTGTGATCACTTTCACGTGCTCAGTTTCTTTCTTTTTTTTTAGCCAGTGTTGTAACAGACTCTTCATCCTTGTGTGTTTCAGATCTGTAGTACACTGATGTGAAACTGTAGTGCTGCACAGGAATCGATGCATGTTTTGTTAATATTAAATGAGGATAACAGTGTTGTTACTTCTGTCCTCAGCCTCTTTCTTGATCCAGCCAACAAGTCAACTGTTAAATGTCATTAAAATGCAGAAGTATTTTTTGAGTCTTTGTCTAAGGTGTTTCTGTCGGTTGGACAAAGTTGCCACATAAAGCTGTAACATTCAGCTACACTACTGTTGAGTTAATGAGGGCTTTTCTCAGTTTGATGTGACCTGATGACAGAATACAAATAAGCCGACACTTAATATGTGTTGACATATTTGCTCTGTGACGTTGTTACTTGGAAGCTGGATTTATCAAGCGGCTTTTCTCAGGAAAGGAAGAGGGGTTGAATTCAACAAGTTTGTTGTCTGGTGTTCTATTTCACAAGCGTGAAACAAAAGGAGCAACTGCAAAATGTCTTATTCTGATTGGAATACTTTCTACATTCAGATATACCTTTTTATTTCTTCTTGTGTATGATTGTGTTTTATTGATAATTGTCTTGATCAAAAGTACTTCTGAGGTATAAACTCCAAGTTACAAGTTCACATGTGGTGCCACATAATGTCACCAACATGTGTACTGTTGAAGTTGTTATTGTGGCATTATCTTCACACTTAAAGCTGACAACAGACTGTGGCATGTGGAGAATGTGTCATTGCCTCTTTATCATTCCTGCACTGTAACCACAGGTGTCATTAAAGGTGTGTAAAGTGGCTTCATTAAGTGTACAGATGGAACAATGTGTGAGCAGCATCAGTGTGCTTTATGTCAAAATGTTTCTGCAGTTTACCAGGTGACATTGACCAAACAAGGTTTCATCAAAACATGATGTTATACGGCATAAAGTGTGTGAATGTAAAACATCATGCAGGTGAAAGGCCTGACACAGAGAAGACTCATGATGTCTGTTAGCGTGATTTAGGACAGGGGAACAACATCTGGTTCTCTTGCATTTTATGCAACATGCAAGAGTCACACCTACCTGTGAAACTTGTAAAAATACCTTCCTGACAGAAAATAAAAAGCTAGTTCTGGAAAACACACTTTTATGAGCAAAGTTTCAGCTACCACCAGTGTGACACCACTGAGCAGTAGCAACTGTAAACACCTGGTGTTTTCCAAAGCTATATATTCTATAGAAGAAAAACAAACCAACGTGCAACATTGTAGTCACTTAGAGGAAAACTAATTGAGTATTATTGGTATATTCTAACAATACTATAAATTAAATCAACAAAGAAGTTAAGATAATAGATCATTTACTCTGTAAATCTGCCTCAAATCATGACAGATAACAGCAATTCAGTCTTTACCTCATGTACTGTAGGCTGGAGCCACACTGCATACAGCTACAGTGCGTCATATAAAAGCACATACGCAGACACATGCATACAAATATATAAACACAACACCCCTGTGGAGTTAAGGATTAAGGATGGTTCAGGTTGGTGATCAGATAAAGATCAGCCATGTTACATAACTCCCCTGCACCTGGACTTTTATCCTCCAACTGAAGTGGATTTGTCAAAGAGCGAAATGGTTAGTTTTCTTTGCACATTCAGAGAAAAAGCAAAACAACTAGTGTAGAGTTTTACCTGCACTTACTTAAATGGGTGTTGTCCAGGAGGATTAAGAACGTTTTTGTTTGCTTTGGAGAGAATACTTTTTTATTATTATTATTATTATTTTTGTTCTTTGTTATGTAAAAACTGTGATCATACCAGGGAATATTTAGGGAAATTAAATTTAGGTTTTCAACTGCTGTATGTTGTGTATTAAACTATACATTTCTCATCTAGACCCAGACATTTTTTTATCTTCCCATTACACTGTTGCAATATTATCTATTTAAAGTCTGAATAACCACAGGTCAAGAAAGTTTGTCTGACAATTAAATATGTTTTACAGTTTACAGAGTTTTGTACTTTGTTTGTGCCAACATTAGGCCATTCTCAGTGAGTGATCTGATAGTTCTGGATAGATAGTTATACAACATTAAGCAATCAGTAACACTGAATTAGGATGTGAACTTCAACAGCTATGATAAGAACAGTGTGGACTTCCAGGGAAAGCCTGCAGTCAATAACAGGGGTGACTCCATGTTATCAGGAAATGTTTATGCTTAACTGAGCGATAAACATCTTAGAATCAACAAAATAAAGGAGCCATAAAGAAGTTAGAATCCAAACCAAGATCACAAGCTATGAATGAGTCATTGTTGTGAAGAAATGATCCACAGTATTAAAGCTAAAGTTGAAAGAGGAGCACGTCATCTACAAAAGAAAGCTGGAAACACCATGTCCTCCTTATGTCACTCATTCACCGACATGTACGTACAGAATAGAATAGATTAGAATTCCCATTAATACAGAACCCATTATAATAGAATGTGGACAACCACAAAAGAGACGAGAATAGATTACACATACCGACAGAATCGATCGAATAGAAGACACATACCTAGAGAATAGCGATAGAATACATACATAACAAATATAAAACAATACATGGAGATAGAATACAATACATACATAGAGAATTGAATTGAATACACATACCTATAAAAGTAGATCATAAAATAGAATTACCAGTCTTTATGTGTTGTTAACAAAACTATTTTCTATAAATACTCTGTTTTACAGTGACATTGTCAAAGCACAACACAATTCTTTCAATTTGTTTTTGTTGCCAAGGCAACAAAGTTCAGTTGAGAGTGACTCAGTAGTCACGGATGCTTTGAGTGTTGATATTTTTGGCCTCTTCTGGACTGGACTGGTTTCATTTTCTACAGTGAGTGTAGTGGAGTGTTTGGTCACAGTCATCAGACTGAGCCCTGAGGATTCAGTGGAAATATTTCCTCAGTGTCTGTTGCTAGGTTTTACAGTCTAACTGTGTGGCATCCACAGAGGAACTTCAGTATGGGGAAGGTTTATGGCAAAAAGCCCCCCCCCCCCTTTTTCCATGCTCCACCCTCTATTTCACTGGTGACTTTCATTTTGAGCACCTCTTCTTTCTCTTCATTGGTTGCCTTTCTCATAATCCCCCTCCCGCTCCATTTATTCATCTAGTTTCTCTTATCCTCTCATCTTTCATTTCAGGGCCAATGCAGGCGGCTTAGACTCAATCTACAAGATCAGGACCAGTCAGGCTGTACCTCAGAGCGACTCAACAACAAGGTACAACATGAAAGGGGGAAATAATTTTATCATTTCTTTTACTGAAATGAAAGAAAATAGCACATTGTGGGATGTTTACTAAACTTCTTTTTTTTTTAACTGAATGAAGGAGAACAGCATAGCAGTAGTGCTGCCACAAAAACCAGAAGAGCAGGAAGAAACACTTGAACTCGTCACCCCAACAGACGTAGAAGTCGAAGTCATCAAGGTATTTGAGCTTGTTTTTCTGTAATGGTGAAGAGTTGTATTCAGCCAGCTGACCCTTCATGCTTATCTGAACTACATTCACTTGTATTATCTAATACACTCGTACCACTGTGTTACCTAGGTTTACCTCGAAGCCCGTCCAGAGACAGCACAGAGTGTCAGGATGCTAACAGACGAGGTGTCACAGATTCAGGAGGTGTGTGACAAACGGAGCTGAGCAACTTCCCATAGAATAGTGGAGAACACTTGTGTGTGTGTGTGTGTGTGTGTGTGTGTGTGTTTTTTAGGATGTTGGACTCAAATAGCTGGGTTGAATGAGGTGAGGGGTATAGTGGTGTTTCTGCAAAACACATTTTTTCAATACGTGATGTGTTTTCGCTCCTAGGTGAGGTACTGTCTGAAGACTCTGAGAGAGCAGATGGCGGCCAGGCAGAATAATAACAACAACAAGGTACACACCCTCTGCATTCACCTTAAAAATGGATTTCTGAGTGCAGTGCTGCAACAGATGGTTTTTGTAAATAACTAGAACATTAATTGACAGCAATTATTATATTATTATAATTACTTGATTTATCTTTTATTTGCTATTTGTATCTTCTCCATGTGAGGATTTTCTGCTTTCCTCTGGTGTGTAATCACTGTAAATTGATTATATTTAGGTTTTGGGTCGTTGGTTGGACAAAACCAGCAAATTGAAAAGGAGTTGTGAGGAGTATCTTCTTGAATTCCGTAGACCAAGGAATTGATGCTAAGAATACTTGATGGCTTAATCAATAATTAAAATAATCTTTAGTTACTTAGTTGCAGGCCTAATGGAGTGTACTTAACGATGGATTAGAGAACTCAACACAATGCTGCTTTAGGAAACAACAAAGCAAATAGACAAAAAATCTCCAGAAAATTAAGACAATATGTACATACATGACATTTAGAGAATAATAAATAAAACAAAACCAAATAAAGAAACACAATCATTAATTGGGCACATATACATACATGAAGACACACTGAAAATGCAGAAATGCTACAAGTTACACACAACATAACAGACGTTTCAGGTGACTCTGAATTGAGGAACATGAGCTAACAATGTCTGTTTTGATTTCATAATTCCTGTATCATTGCAGATAATGGCTGTACACCTAGCATTAGCCTAACACAACTAACTGTTGCGTATGACTTGACATGTTTCTCTATTGGCAGTGTGTTGCTTTATGTTGCGTATGTGTTCTTTGTTGGTGAATTGATGAATGTGTTTTCATTTTCTTGTGTTTTATTTATTTGCATTTTTTCTGTATGAGATGTACTTAAAGTATTCAGACCCCTTTAAGATTTAATTGATTACATTTTTTAAAGGATAAAATTGCCCTGAGAGATTTCAGTTTTTGATTTTCAATAAAAAAAAAAAAAAAAGTGGTGAATATGTTTTTCAAGTTGTAGAGCTTTGATGTCTTTTAGCCACAGTAGCACATTTGCACATTTTATGAGTGAAATGAGAAATACATCATTAAACCTACTAACCAGCCGCTCTCTCCTTCAGTATCCAGCCAATGGCTTCAGAGTCATCATGCCCAGCAACCAACCAGCTGTCTCCAATGACAACACTGTTCTCATTGAGTCAGATGTTCATGTAAGCTAATCACAAATTAGCCTTCTCTAACATCTTCAGAAGAGTATTTACTGTGGTTTTTATGACTTGTTTATTCATCGGTTTCATATGAATGAACCATGGGAAGTGTCAGGAACCAATTTCAGGTAGAACTAACTTGAATACATTCAAATTTGCATTCAAATGACAGGCATAACATTCATAATGGAAAAAATGTCTGGCCCTCCAGCTGTTTCCTGCACATGCCAGCCAAATGCCTGCTGTTCTACAGAAAATGGTGCCAGACTCTGTGAAGCTGATAACAAAGCTCATGACACACACAGCTAAAGGGATCACTTACATTGTGACTAATGGCGCTCACACACGCACAATATTGTATTTCACATGCATTATTCGATACTCAGTACATCATAACATTTCCTGTAACACAACACCATCATCTACCAAGGAAGTAGTGTGAGAGCAGGGAGGGAATATGTGTGCATTGTGGCTATCCATACACAGTGACCTGTTTGTGTTGTATGTAGGTAAGCTAGGGTCAATTTACGCTGCCCTCCTTTCTAAGTAGTGTCAGATTACACAGCATTGGAAAGTATCCGGTTTGTCTAGGAGGGAGATTTTGTCCACCTAACGGACAGCTCCAAGATAAAAGATTACCTCGGCGCAATTTAACAGACGCCCAGCTTCTTGTCTAAATGCTTTTGTGACCACAGGCTAGACCAAACAACCTTTGAAACATGTAGAAAATGGCCCGTCAGCAGCCTCTCTTATCTGTTTGTTAGCTCCTGTCTTGCCCTCAGGTTCAAGTAGTTTGCCAGATTAAACCTAATTGAGCTTGTCACTTTCTGTCTGCCTGCGCTCTCAGGTTGCAGATACTCAGGAGGAGAGTGTAAAGCTCAGGGAGGTGACCAAGCGTCTGTATGCGCAGCTGAAGGACATGGAGAGGAAGCATCAAGAGGAGAGAGAGAGACTGCAGGTTTGTCTCACGAGATGAGTAACATGACACGATTTCCTGTCTGCAGCTATGACTCACCCTGCTGCTGCTCTCTCGTTCCTTTAATCATCCTCATTATCTCTCAGTGTTATCTTTGGATTTCATCTTTCATCCTGTGATCCTCCACTGGTTGCGTCTTTGCTCTACAATACATTCATCTGTCAGGTCATGTAGGGACACTGCCCGCTGATGTCATCACAGGCTGATCTTTCATGTGCTTTCCCTATCGTCTTTGCCCTCTTTATTGTTTTAGAGGCAGAAACACAATTACATTGATGCAACAGACAGACACGTCAAACCATTTAGGTAGAACATTTACTCATATCAAATTATTTTGTTAATCTTAATTTCCACTCATCAACATGTCATGATTTAGACAGCATAAAAAAGGGGCAGGGCGAATATTACAACACCAACATTGCGCTCTCTAACATGTGCTGAACAGCTCACACTGACAAGAAAAATGAATGGACCTCTTAAAGGGCCTGCCTACCTGCACAGGTGCTTTCAATTATCCTGGCTGATTAGAACACTGGTCAGGTGGTCAGCAGCTTTTACATTGCATTGTGGGGGTGTAGTGTACATCAACAGCACACAAAAAAATCAAATATTTTCCAATATGAACATCTATATACACCTATATACTTAAAACCTACATACATTTGGTATCTAGAAAGGATTTGGGACACAGCTCATGTAATAATAAGTTATCTTGCATTAATAGGTGAAAAAAACGGAAAGAGGGACATGTTATTCAAGCTCAGTTTTTTGTGGTTTTATCCATTATTCCTAATGGCTTCAGTAATATTCTAACCAAGATAATCAGGAAGATCTGGGAAAGCCTCAAATCTGCTAAAAAAGGTGTCTGATTGGGCAAAAAAACCACAATCAAAAAAACCTCCAGGAAAGACAGACATAATCTGAAGGCAAACAGAAAAATTATCAGCCAAACTATGCAGTATTTCAGGTGCACTCGCTTTAGTTTTTACCTCCAAATAAAGGGGTTCAGATAATCTGGCTACACTGTCATCTTGTTTTAAAACAAGTCAAATCACCAGACCACTCGTGTCTCCACTGGATTTTGTTAGTCATGAAGCTGTGTTGTCAAATCTCACTAGTTAAGTGTGCAACATGTTAACATAACCAACAGAAAAAATAACCAGAACTATTAAGATGAGAGCCAAGTTGTAATAAACCAAGTGTATCTATCATTACCTAATGTAGGAAATCCCAAAGCAGTTCTCACTCTGTGCCTTCCCTCACAGGCGGAGTCCAGTGAGCATCAATCTCGCCTGGTTGAGCAGTCAAATAGGCTGCAGAAGGCGGAGGAGCAGTCAAAGGAGAGAGGTCAGCAGGTGGAGGAGCTGCAGAGGCTGCTGGGAAACATGGAGATCGAGAGTGGCATCCTCAAAGACAAGATGGCGGCAGGGGAGGCAGAGCTGCTGCAGCTTAAAGCAGGCAGTGAGGAGGGGGGGGAGAAGGAGCAGAGGTGAGATAGTAAAGTACAATCATTGGTTTGAATAAAACCTAAAAGTTTTTGTTGTTGTTAACAAGCCAAAAAGGTGGAAAAACTTTGTTTCACGGTTAGTTTTAATAGATACCAATGCAAATATAGTCAAATTTATCCACTATCAGAGAACATATCCCTAAATATGAGTTTGATAGGTTGATTATCTATTAACAACTTCCCAAAATACAAATCATACAATTAACATGATGCCCCTCTAGTCAGAATTACAAAAATATTTTGTCCAGTAGCTTTCTTAGTGTATGGCTTTATACTTCATATGTGTCAACTGGCTATTAGTATAACTGAGTGTCCTCACATGTGCATTTGCAGGGTTGTAGAGCTGGAGAAGGAGGTAGCCATGCTGAGAGAAAAGATTCATCACCTTGACGACATGTTAAAGAGTCAGCAGAGGAAGGTCCGCCACATGATCGAACAGGTATTTATATACACAAGCAGGTTGCCTAGTGGTGCAAGGTGCACACAGACACACACACACACACACACACACACACACACACACACACACACACAATGCAAATTATGCCTCTTCTGGCCACAAGCACACAGGAAGCCATTAATAAGGAAATTAGATTTTGAGGAGGCGGACACATAAAGTGTTATTGATATGAGGGAGTGGAGCTGAGAGGAAACGTGTGGTGAAACAAAACTCACTTGTCATGAATAAGTGATGCTGCATCTGCTCTTGTTGAGGAAAAAATGAGTTCTGTTTCTCCTGAGCGTCTGACATTGTTTGTTTGTGTTTGTTTGCTTTGTCTGTAAAACAGCTGCAGAACTCCCGGACTATCATGCAAGAGAGAGATCGAGTCATCAGGGATCTGGAGGAGAAGGTGGCTTTCCTGGAAGCTGAGGTCAGGAGCTGCATATCCCTGCATTCATTAAAAATATATAAATGAATCCACTAAAGGCTTGTTCCTACTTAGACATGTTATTGAGAATATTTTTTTTGTGTGAATCTGTGCTTTAGCCTAGAAAAAGAATCCTAAAGGACACACACATTAATGTTTATTACACCTTTTGCTTTGCAGAACAGAGAAATGCATGACCACATGGAGTACTTCCTGGCAGGCCAGAATCCTCCACCCCTGACGTCCAATGAGAATAAGCCAGAGGTCGTTTACAGGTGACCAATTACTTTTTTTCCCCATTTCCATTTCTGCTCATTTTCTTTGCCACAGCTAATTTCATCCTATTGGGAGTATCTGTCTACTGCTTGTGCTATAGTTAAATGTCCACGTAAACTTCATAACATTAATTTTTCATTTTTTTTATCCCCCTCTGTACAGTAAACCACTCACACCGACAACACAGACCAACAAGGTCCTCCCGTTCATCAAAGTCATTGAGATCAAGTCCTGAATGGAGTGTCAACCAAAGGAATGATCAGAAGTAAAACAAAAAAACTGTAAATATATATTTAACCAGCTACCGGTATATAAAACGTAGGTCTGCAGAAAATTTCTCAGCCATACAGAATCAAAACAGGTAAAGTAAGAGAGAATTGAATCTAGGATACAAACATAGGAGAAATCCTAAAAAGGAAACAAAGAAGGAGCTGTGCAATGCAAAGAATTTTACTGAACCTTTTTAGATGAATTACTGTACAGTTTACTGAGCAGTAGACTATGTCCTGTGTCAGCAAGTCTCAAAGTTCTAGTGGCAGTAGCAAGAGCTCAGTAAAGTTCCCAATGTTGTTAAGTTATCCACCTCCACTTCTCTTCCATTAACAATATAAAATAAGCAGTTTGAGATTATTAACAGTTATTATTGTTGATGTCTCTATGTCACATACACTTGGATAAATGTACAAATAATCATGTTGTGTTGGGTGTTTTCAGCACTTCTTCATGCCACAGCCTGCTCAACCACAATCCTAAGCATCAGGGTTCGGGGTCAAATTCCTCAGTGCTTTGCACCACATTGCCAATGGCAGGCATGTAGTTAGCTATGTCAGCAGTATGATTTATGTTTAACTTCATATATTTCTCTGACATTAGAATGTTATTTTACATATTAGAATTTTGACCTTCTTTGTTTTACTTATGCTGGAAAATACTTAATGGAGGCTACATGTAGAGACAGTGGCTGGATGATGTTACAATTTTTATTCTTATCTACGCTGCCAAGTGCTGCCTCAACACACTCACTATAATAAACTGTTTTGTGCTAAAAGGTGGCATATTTAATAACAATAACTCTGATTTAACTGATAAACTTTCTTGTTGGTATAATTATGCAGTTTGTATGGACCTTACTGTTTCTTTCTGTAAAATACTTTGTTTCAATCCAGGATGAACGTTTTTATAAACTGAATTACCTTTAACTGTGAACCTTGTAGTTAGATACCCCGAAGTTCAGACTGTGTACTTTTATTGTAAACTTTGTTAAATCTTATTTAATTATAATAAATGGCCCGGTTTATCAGACTCATTTGTTGTGCTTGTGAAGTTTCACAGACTTTACTGTATCGTCTCTGTTCTTGCATCTTTACTCCACAACCTTGTGCTGCCACCTAGTGGAGATATTGAGGACACTGAATATGTTTGTTGTTTGTGAGGTTTTTATCTCATACAACAAAAGTATACAACCTCACATAAATACAAAAATCACACATTATCAATTGAATAAGTTATAATCGTCCATATAAATATCTTACATCCCTACAAACACAATCAATCAATCAAAAAGTACATCCATATTTACATTTGGACTTTTGAGAAAAAAATAAAAATGAATCCAGGTGATTTGTCATTAACTTTGCTGTTATTACAAAAATGACAATGAAAACCTTGCCAGGTTGGCTACAATCATTTGTCCTCTGAACACACTCATTAGGTCCAAAATGAAATCAAAGCCATTGGTGTAACACGTCCACATAAGGGCTTCATCATAATGAAAGGAAATAAATCTTGTGACAACAAGATTTTAACAGCCGTTATAAAAAAAAGTCTTTTAAATTACTTAACTTATAGAAAATAGAAGTTTTCCCAAACTTAATTTTGGATCACAGTTTTACAGCTCAGTTGGAAAACAAAGTTACAGCCTCTTACAATTTATTGTTTCTCAGTAGGCTGTGTAACCATTGTGCAGACATGGTCACACACACCATACCAACATTTTCTGACAGTCTGTAACAGCAGTGTTTCACAGCGTGCTCTCCAGTGTGTTGTAGTTGTCTTTGAAACTTTTGAGCTCCAGAAAGTGTTTGGGCCTCTTGCTGCGCTGGCCAGTAGAGGGCAGGTAGGTGACCTGGATGGTGGAAGGAGTGCTGCGGACCGGAGATCCTGTCAAGTCCTTGGCTGCTGACTGGTGATACTGGTCCAGACTGGTGGTGCTGGAATAGGCCTTCACCCTGTGGGAGGAGACAGAAAACAGATGTAAATGGTTGGCAGTGGACAAATACAATGTATGATTAATACTAGTAAAATAATCATATTCATGGATAAAATGGCAGTGAAGTAGCAGCAGTAACACTGAACAGAAGTGGGAAGAAAGTTGTTTAAAAATAGATTGTCACGAGCTGAAAAGATGAGTGCACATAGGTAGAAGATAGGTAGGGAAGATCTTCCCTTTATTATATGTGATTGCACTGATAAAGGCATAATACATCATGAAGCTTGCTGCCAGCCTGCTCAGCTGTAAATGTTTTTACAGCACAGAATATATTACATATTATATATTTATATATACAGATGATGGCGTCCACTTGAATATACATATTTAAAATGAGTACAACCTGACTGTCAATCATCCATTTTGTTCATCAATGAAAAGCAGACTGGCAATGTGAACACTTTATTTTTAGAACTTAAAACTGCTGAGGTGATCACTTGCTAAAGCATGCACCACGCCTCACCCTGTTGGTTTGAGCAATGCAGACCAACAATTTTACAAGACTAACAATGTCAAGTCTGGACCAGTATGACAGTACTTACACATCAGCTAGTTCGTTGAGAGCCTGCTGGTATTCAAGAAACTCTGCCTCCCCAAACACCTGAAACGAAGAGTTAAAATCAAATCAGTAGCATGTTACAACAGCTAATGGCATATACTGTATGTTAAACCCATTATATTTTCCTTTCATCCCTTACCATTGTCACACACACTGAGTCCAACATAAAAGTAAATGTATTCACTTATTGGGCCCTCAAAAATTCCACAATGAAACAAAAAAAAGTAGTTACTATTGTATGTACATTACTTTCTGCTAACAAGCACACAATGCAAAACTGTATTTTATAGATCAGATTAGTAAAGATCACCATTGTTTGACTCAACAGCTGTTAGCGATGACAAAAAATGATGATCGGAAAGTGTCAGAGAAAGATCAATCTATTGCTCACTATGGAGTTTAATATTGAGTGTCTATTTATAGGGAGTAGTAAATGAATGAACAAGGGGGTGATTTCGGACACAGCAACAAAAACACGAGTACACACCCCAGTCCCATGGCGAGCGCTGTCGTAGCCCTCAAGCAATCGGTCAATGAGCGCGCTGTGGCTGCTCTTTATCAGAGAGTGGGAGTTGCGCAACTCTAGCAGCCAGTTCCTGAAGTTGCGTCCTGTAAACGCACTAGGACTGCGGCTTATCTCCTGCAGAGGAATTCCTGAGAACCAAACAGGAAGGAACAAGAAGTGAAGGTTAGAAAACATGACATTTCAATACTACCAACGCGGAAACTGTCACTCTGCAAACTCACGACTTGGTAAACTCATTGAGAAAAATGTATCATTTCAAACACAAAGTTTAAAGGAGAACAGATTTAAGATTGTTTTTGATGAAAGGGTATACTGCTGTTTTTCCACAAGAGGATTTGTTAGATGACGATGGCAATGAGTGTGAGAATAATGTAATCAGTTATGTGATGTGATGATGAGGAGAATTATGCATGTACCTGCAGAATCAATAAGTTTAACCCGCAATTCTAATGTTTCACCTGAGTCACGGATGGCATCCAGAGCTTTCATTCTGTACAGGTAGTTGTAGCAACCTACAGTACAGAGAGCAAAACACAAATAGGGTTTTGTTTTCAGATCACATAATAAAGGACAATATGCAGTGATAATACATTCAGGTGGCAACAAGTTGAGCTGAAAAATTGACTGACTAATCTGCAATCCCTGCTTCAGCCTGTCGTCTTCTTCTGATAGGAGACGAGGTTCGAAACAGATCTCTTGGACTTTGGACAGCCTGGAGTCAATCTCTTCCCTCAAACCCTGTAAATTCATATATATAGAAAATACATAGACTCGTGAACTCTTGCACCAACATCAGCTGCTGCATATTCAGCTTCTGTCTGACAACACGAGGGGAAACCAGGCATGTAAAATGATCAATTTTACCTTAGGCGCATTGTGGCCAATGGGTGCATGGGGTCCCCGACGGGATCTCATTGCAAAACGCATGATTTGCCTTTTGACGAAGATAAACAGCAGCACAAAAACCTGCACACAAAAACAAAACACAACAGGACAGGATCTTAAATCCAGCATCATTAAATGTGTGCTAAACAGCTAGTAACCAAAACTGTAGCGTAGCTCCTTACCAAACTTCCATAGGCCATGACCAAAACAACATTAACCCCTGATAGTGGCGATGATTCTGCCATGTTATCAATTAGTGTGTACAATTTATCTACAGGTCGATTAGCTCGCTAGCAATGAATCTAAACGTTTTGTTGCTACATAAGCTTGTTAGCTAACAGCCGGGTGTTCATTTTGAAATGAGTACCCACTGCAGCACAACCTTTTTATCACTCTGCAGCTTTTAAAGGGTGTTTCTAGAAAGTAAACTATGTAGAGACCGCATTGATACTCCTCTTCGTATTCAGCGACATCACACATGAAATTACGCAGTTCAGCTTGTGCTAGCTATGCGCCGAGAGAGCGACAGTGACCGCTGATTTGCGACGCTCCAAATACCGTAATAACTGTATAAGAGGGACCAGTCACGTCTAACAACGTACCTGTAGTTTAATTCATAATTTGTATGTATAAAATATTTCTTTAGTCCCAGTAATGCTACTGCTGTTTTGTACCATGCAATTTTTTTTTATAAAATGATCTTTCTCCTTGTACAAAAGTGGATATACATAAAATTTTGGATAATCATTTTTCATCATTAATTGACCGGCTGTGCATTTAAACAAGTACTTTACAACAATATAACTGCACATTGTACTGGATTATATATATTACATTATTATTATATCAACATTAGTAGTGGTAGTAGTAGTAACATATTTAGTAAAACTATACTATATTAAATTATACTATTACATACATATACAGTATATAGACCCCTACATACCTTTATATATTGGTTATGTTTTTCTTTTCATTATTCCTACTTGTACATGCACAAATATGTTTAAATTATGAAAATTACATAAAGCACATATTTTACACCATTAAGACCCTTAACAAGTATCTATCTCAATAAGGATTTCAGAGTTGCGGAAGTGGACTCGATTACATAGTTTTGTACACAAGTATTTGCATTCATTTACACATTCTTGTACAAATTTATTGTAAAGTATATATAATAATTTTTCATTCAAGATGTTATTTTCTTGCCCGTCAACCTGTCTCTTGTACAGTTGTAACATGGGAAACTCGAGTCTCTTATTCACTAAATATTAACCAGATATTTTTTACTATCCCTCACTTTTTGTCGTGAGTTTATTATCTGTGCTTTGCATCCCCACCGCTGACATATAATGACTCTGTTGCTGATATAAAACTATATTAGTGAGTGATCACATGTTGTGGGTCCGGTTTCCTCGAAGCGCTGTGTAAACCACGTGACGCAGCTCTCCGTGGTGTCAGAGTGGAAAAGAAACAGGTAAATTCAGTCTCTCGCTTATTGTGTGAGCGAGTCGGTTCGTTATATTTTCTCAATTTAGTTGTATCAACTTGGGGTTCAGGAATTATATCCTGTCCTAAATCCGACTAGAAGGTCGACAACGAGACCACTTGTCGGTCGGTTGTGTAGCAGTCTCTAATATTGAGCCGGGTTTCTGGTCAGTATCGCCTGTTATTTATTTTCATTTTAGGGGCCTGCAGGCCTGCCATTAGCCTCGGTATTTCCATGTCGAGAGCCCGGCCGTCAGATTACACCTGGGCCAGACTGATTGAGAATGTAGCAGAGTGGTGGTGTAGTTTATGAAGCCGCTGCTTTGCTAACGTAGCTAACTAGCCAACGTTTCCTGGCTATGTAGCTATGTGAAACGTCGTTAGTTCGTGGAGTTAGCATGGCTAACAGTCGTTAGCAGACAACTAGTGGCAACGGAGTGGCATGGGCGTTATTGGTTTGACCAGTCGAACATGAAAGCTTCATTGCTCGCTAGTCGTTGATTAGCTTATTAATTTGTTGACCATCAAGATTAGTCAGCTAACGCTATCAATTCAACGTTGTACATCCAGTTATCGGCACTTAGTTAGCTGGTTAGCCAGCGGCTGTTAAAGTTAGCCTCGTAGTCGCCATGAGGTGAAGCCGTGAGAAGCGGAAGCCCACCAAGACTTGAAAGCTGGTTGCTTTCCCCTCGAGTATTAGCCAGTTGGCTAGCGTTTTGGCCATGTGGCTGGCTAGTGGAATTGGATATCTTCGACGGGGCCTGGCTTTAGGCTTGTTTGTGGGCTAGTCCACACAGGGTTTTACGTAACGTATGCAAGATTAAGGAGTAGCTGTCGATAACAAGGTTAACAGTTTGCTGTTGAACAGAGGTGTAGTTGGCTGACTGAACTGTGTGTTTGTATCTTCTCTCTCTCATTTGATGCTATATTCAGTGTAGATCCATCTGTCATTGGCTCTGTGATCATATGATGTCGTTTCACAATGTAGGTTAACTGAACACTACCATGGCTATTTTGATATGTAAAGTGTTGCATCATGTCCCGAGAAGCAGAGTAAGTTAACCTATGTTGTGCACTAGTAAGCCTGGTATGCAACAACACCCAGTGTACCATGGCACTCTAGCTTCCCGGGTCAAACCCGCGACTAGCTTTGGTTTGAGACATTGTCCTAGAAAGGGGCTGAAAAACATCCTTTGTCAACGTTTTCCAGACGTGTCGGAAACAAAGCTGATGGTGTCCTCTTGATACTGCTGAGCTTCCCCCCCACTAGGCAATAAGCTACCAAGCAGTTTGAGGAAGTAGTATTCAAGTTAACCAGACATGCATATGACATAAGTAGGTCATAGTCACAGGTCTGTAATATCTCTCTCATCTTTCTCTCCTTAGGTGTTATTCCTTTGTAAATACTGTTATTTGTATATACTGTAAATGATGACGTCCATGGGCGGGAACCGAGCCCGGGGCAGCTGGGAGCAGACACAGGGCCAGACACAGAGCCAGACACAGCACAAGCAAAGGCCTCAGGTACCCTCACTCTCACCACCTGTCACACTGCCCAGATGCAAAATGACTTGCACCAGGGTTGAATGCAGTCACATCAAGTATTGCTAAATGTTACTTGTTTTTGTTAGATGCAAAGTTTCTGGCTACAAAGCTAAATGGTGCACACACCAACAATTGGAATTGTCAATATAACTTCAAATGTTATATGTATAGCTCAGCATAATATGCTCTCTAAGGGACTGTGAAAAAAAGATTCCAGTTACAGCCATTTTGAGAAGTTTCAGAACTGTTGACACCATATTTTGACAATCAGTAGGGGGATCCCTGATTGTAGGCTTTGGGATTACAGTTACAGTCTTAACTACACTGATCAACTCAGTTTCTAAGTTGACCAGCTAACATCACACAGGTTTTAACACTTATAATGTAGTGTTTGGGCAAGTCTTGAAGCATGTGTGATGACTGTAGAGTCACTTTTGTAGCCACTGATGGCAGTGCTTATGTTGGATGAGACACGGTTGCATGAAAATGTTGTTTTTAGGATAATTTTTGATAAAAGTGTTGTATCAATATTAGAATGTCTGTTTGCTTTTTTCTGAAAAAGCCTACTTTTCCTGCTCCCTGACAAAAGCATACAAAACATAAGTCTTGCCGGATTTTTTTTTTTTTTTTTTTAAATTACATACCATTTAGATAGATAACTGGCATACTATGCAATACTAGTTTGCATGAGATCCTACAAGTTCCCATGAGATGGTGGCCATTTGAGTTTCATGTCTGTGAGATAATCAACTCTAATGGGTTCAATGTTCAAAGTGAAATTTATTTTCCATATGCAATACTAAGTATATAGGGGTAGAAGTGGACACAGAATCTGTTTGTGATGCCATTACAGAGTAGCAAGGAAAAGTGTTTTTTCAGTGTAAGGTCACTGTAACCAAAGTATGTATTATTTGTTTTATTATTTTGTTGGTTAATAATTACTTTAAAGCTAGACTTAGAAATTTTGTAAATGCCTAAATATGAGTTTGTAATTTCTGTCTCTACAAAAAGCAAAACTTGTGCCTCTGTTTGTTCACACGCATGTTGGATGTTTCACTCCTCTTGAAACAGGCTACCGCAGAGCAGATCCGACTCGCGCAGATGATTTCAGACCACAATGATGCGGACTTTGAAGAGAAGGTCAAACAGGTGAGCAGATGGACTGTTCTGCACTGTTCTGTAGCTAACCCTCTGTTCTGACCTTCCGCTGAAATGAGAATTATTACAGAATTGCTTTTTTTGTTTGTTTTTTTGTTTTTTTTACATGTTTCCTTAACTGTGATTTGTTTTTATTTGTTTTTTTTTTAAACACAACATAAGTCTGCAGAACATCCTTTCTATAAATGAAATGCCAGGAGTGTCACCCAGGGGTCATGTCTGTGTCTCATCATGCCACTCTTTCTTTTCCAGCTGATTGACATCACAGGCAAGGACCAGGATGAGTCTATGATTGCACTGCACGATTGCAACGGGGATGTCAACAGAGCCATTAACGTGTTGCTGGAGGGTAGCCCAGACACTGTGAGTATTAGCTTTGTGTGAGGGCTTAGCGCTGTGAGGGCCAGGTTCTGGAGAAATCAGGGCTACACTGGGTTAGATAACTATGGTAATGAACTAACAGTTTATGTTGTATGAGTGCTGCTCCTGTGACAGTTTTAAGCATGGGATGTATGTGGGCAGAGATAGTGTTTTCTTCGTTTAGACAGTTGATTAAGAAAGTCCTTTCTCAAATTTATTACTGTCACACCTTATCAACTAAATTATTTAACAAGAGGTGAACACAGTGATCAACTCATTAAGTTAACATATGATCAATTCTTAAAGATTGCAGTGTATGAATTTACCTTGCAAGTGCAGGACCAAAGACCATCTAAACGAGCCTTCATAGTTCTGTATATACAAGTTGTGATATAAATGTAACCAGTAGAACATGGGGGGTGGATTGAGTCCAGAAAAGAGTGGAAATGCACAGCAAATTAAACAGACATGATGAGGGGTTGTCAGCCACTTAGATTGTCAAGATCCAGGGAGAAAGACTTGGAAAAAGAAATGGGCTGGTTTAATATGACTTGGTGGGAAATTACTGACAAGAGGAACCAAATTTGTTTTTGTTTTCACTTTGTAATTTAAAGATGCTGCTGCCCCGTAGAGTTATCACCTGGTGAAAAATTTGTTAATATATACATTTCTTTTAGATTTGATAATGTTTTAACCTTAGCACATTGTCCTGTGATAATGGCAGGGATGTTAAGATGCACTTGAATTGGCCCTCACTTTTTTTCAGTGAGCGTTCTCTATCTTGGTGAATCAGTACAAAGTTAATAAGTCCAGCAGTACACTGACTTAACAACACTGTCTTATTGTCTTTACTTCTTTCTAAGGACTCTTGGGAAATGGTGGGGAAGAAGAAAGGGGTGTCAGGCCAGAAGGAGACTAACCAAGCAGAGACTGGAGAGGAAGGAAAAGAGAACCGGGAGAAAGGAGGAGAGAAAGATGTAGCACGTCGTCGGGGTGGAGCTCCACGCAAGGGCCGCGGAGCCAGCAGGGGACGAGAGTGTAAGTGTTTACCACGCCTTTATTGTGGGTTTACTTGTTTATTACTTAGTTGTGCTTCTAAATCTAAACGCCCGTTTCCCCACACAAATTCCTCTGTGCGGTATTTTAGAGTTATTTATTTTGATTCTGCTGTGCTTCTATTTTTACTTTGACTGCTTTTGACTTTGTGGTCTCACCAAATTTATCTGTGAGAGCGCTCCATGCACTTGACACTCAAGAATATAAATTCCAGATGCTCATATGGGTGGGATACCTGCATAATAAGTAAATTTGACCAGAGCTTTGGATGCAGGCAGAGTATGCTTTGCTATACAACAGAAATTGCACATTGTCTTATGTTATCTTGACGACAAGTTCAAGGTTGGCCACATTGCTCTAATATGACACTTAAAATTTAACCAGCTCACTATAGCTGCACCATTGTTTACCATTCCTCCAATGCAATATTTATAATTTATCTATTAACAAGGTATACAAAAACATTTTGATATTTTCATTAACAAATTTTTTTCAACAGTGAAAGAAAAATCTGAACACCGTCCGTCATTTTGACAGATTAGAGTAGAGTTAGACGACAGGTTCTGTGGAAATCCCACGTTACAAGACTCTTGTCATATTCTGATCACTTCTCTGAGAGAAATGTTCTCCAACTTCAAACCTCAGGCTGAAGTCGTGTTGGTAATTCCCGTCTCAGGTGTGGTAGCAGAGCACAAGTTCAGCCTTCAGAACTAAATTATGGCCATGAGAAGCCTTCTGTCCAAGGCAAAGAAGTTAAACCAACTCACAGTTGCTTCTGCAGCAATCTCCCAGTGTGGTTGACTGCGCTCAAGTGGGAACCCAGTTTAAATCCATGGAGGAAGGTTTGAGGTCAAGCAAGACCTCAACAGGTTAATTGAGTTCAGGTTAATTGAGTTCAATTTAATTTCACGTTAATGGTTTAATTTCAAGTTTATTTAATTGTAATTGTCTAATTCTGTAAATTGTAGCATTCATATTTGCCTGTTTAGGCACAATGGCTGCAGTGTTTTAGTGCCCTCCTCTGTCACAGCAGGAAAAAAAATTCACATGCTTCATGTGGTGTTGACATGAAAAGTGACCGCACAGTGTGTGTCTCTGGTCATCTTTTCTCTCCATGTCCTTATAGATGCATAATCCAACTTCCTTTTGAAAATTAAATGCTATTATATGCTGTGTTTCATTATCATTAAAAATTTAAATTAAAATGATTGGTAATAATAGATTATCAAAAAATTTTTATTTGACTGTCAAAATGACGGACAACGAGAAAGTCTAACGCAACCTCTGGTAGGGCTCCATGTTCAAATTTGCAACATACATGTCTACGATTTACAAAATATAATCTCCTCTCCTGTGAATTTTGTCAGATCTCACTCAACTAAAGAAACGGTATACTTTGACCCATGCATAAGCAACAAGAGCTTAGGATTCCTGAATTTATCTGCAAATTTGGATGAGTCATTTGTCAAACAAGGCTGCATTACTTGTAGTGCCTTCAAAATGAAAGTCCTGTAATGGTTCATCAGTGGAAGATTTCTAAAGCAAAGAAGCAGCAGAAAATGTTTGGGTTGCATGAACAGTAGCTTTTAAACTCGTGGGAACAGTTTGGCTGCTATCTGTTTGACGTTGAGAATAGAAAAGTTGCACAGGTTCCAAAGAATAAAACCAGGAGCCTTTTATTAAAAAAAAATAATAATAATAATTAAATAAAAAATGGATGATATCACCTGCATGAATATAATTTAAACTATTCAGTGGAGCATCACAACACATCTTGGTTTGAAGTACAATATAACATTTTTTGACATAGTTTCTCTGTAAACTATAAAACATTTTACTACTTAACATTATTATTTTGACTTCTGCATCTGCTGTGTAGTGTCTAAATTTGATGCCATTTTCTCTCTTCTTAACTCAAGTTCGTGGTCAGGAGAATGGTTTGGATGGCGGCAAGGCTGGAGTAGCTGGAAGAGGTGCAGAGCGAGGCCGAAGGGGACGAGGCAGAGGAAGAGGGACTGTTGGTAAGTTGCTGTAATCGTCTTTATTAAAACTCCTTGGTGAAGGTATTGTATACAATTAAAATGAGATGGGCTCCTGGGTGTTATTTTTACGTAAAATGCTGCCATTCTTTCTTGTGACAATAGTTCTCAAACTAGAAAATTGAAGTAAGCTCTTGTTGTCTCCCCAGGAGTATCTGGACGGCGAGGAGGCAGATTTTCAGCGCAGGGCATGGGGTAAGGGAACACCTGCGTTGCCTAAAACCAGAGGGCTTTTGTTCCTCTTTTACCTGTTGCCATGGTCACCAGAGAGCAGGACCCCAGCTTATTGTTTAGTCTTAATCCAAAGGAAGGAGAACATACATCAGCCAATGGGATGGAACAGCATTGGCCCAATGTCTCTCTTCAGAGACTGTATCGTGTCTAAACATTTTCTTTAGAGTGAAATTTGGATAGACCTACTAAGAGGGGTATCTGGGACCCAATTGGCTAACTTCACAGTCTCTGCTCTCTGGCCCTGTGCTGTAGTATTATTCAGTTTGTGTTTTGCCTGTTCTGTGTATCAATTTCTGTGTGTTTGTGTGTGCACAGTCAATAACATGTCAGTTGATTAGCTGGCATCTTATACTGGCAGCTTGACTTGTAGGTGTCATAACCAAGTACTTCTTCTCTTAACTGTGGTGGCATTCTTGATTCATTTCATTGTCATTTAATGGGCAACATTGCAGTAGGGCTTCAGTTGTCATAACAAATATCCTGCCTTTGATGATAAGCAGTCAGATGTAGTGTTATATTATTCTACATTTATAGATTTTTAAATCCCCTTAGGGTTTGCTGAAGTAGTGCATGTGACATAATGTGGCTTTCTCTAGGGAGGTCAAGGGCTGAGTGGCTTCCACCCAAGAAAAGGCTGAATGTTATTTTCTTTCTTACTAAAGCAAGTATTGAATGTGTACTTCAATGCCACTATAAGAATGCCATAAATATATATATATATATTTGTACACAGAGGCTCAGAAGGTGGAGGTGCTTTGCTGACAAAACAGGTTTGTTGAGGTGGTGCTGCAGACAATATAACTATAAGGTTACAAAACATCATACGTCTTTAAGGGATATTTATGGTCTGTTTTTCTCTGATCCTGTGGAAATGCAATTTTCAGCATATTTGTAGAGTGTGGACTCAGATATTGACCTGCATGTCTCAAAGGAATATTTGTTTTGTTTTATGCTGGTTCTAAGTAAGCTTGTTTTTTGTATGTTGAGAGCGTCCACCCCACGCCACAACTATTCTGTGATGACTTTTGCTTCTTGTTGCTAACAGACATGGTTTACCAGCTTGGCTTCAGTGTCATTTAAACACAGTGACTTAAGAAGTATACTTAGTATACTTAGTATAATAAAAGAAGCAGCCTTTAAACAGATAAGGTGTTTGATCAGATTTTTACTGTGTACTGTGTGTACTGGGGGGTGGGGAGGTGGGGGAGCAGGCATCATGTGTGTTGCAATTGGTATCTTGTGCTAGTGCTTTGGACATGATGCCGAGGCAGCTTGTAAATTAATACTGTGAGCTCACAAGGGAAAGGAGCACCACAATTCATTACTGATGATGAGGCTGATCAAAGATATTTGTTGGAAATATCACAAATTCACTGACACTCATTCACTCAGTGGCCGATATGAGATGAAGTAAGTATTCAGAACTACACATATGGGTAATGCTAGCTGGACAACTTGGCCAGATAGGCACACTTACTAGAAAATCAAAGTTACACCATACCTCTGTCATGAAGCAGAGCCGCTTGTAGCTAAGTCATTACTACCTCACTAATGCTACATTGCTCAATAATTTTCATTATTTATTGCAATATAGTGGATCAATATTTTGATGTTTAAAGGTGTTCCCTAGAGTGTCAACACTGTTTAATCAAGTCTTAAGCGTTTAGTATTGGACCATAATAGCTATTGAAGTAATAGGCTAAAAGAAATTTTAGTTTCTCTTATTTTAGAATGGAGCTTAAAACTTAAATCTTCTGTCTATATTCCACTTTTAGGAACATGCATACAGTCTGCTTGTGTATTTGATAGTGTTTGACAGTGTTATCAGTGAATCAAATAATTTAAAGATTTGTATTAATCTGATCCAGTTTAACTGTCCTTCAGATTGTGACACACTGTAATGTGGATGTCGCAACCAGAGTGGTGTTGGATGAAACTGCAGCATGTAATGTGGCTGCATATATCAACCTCATCCATTCCTGATGTTTCCTGGTGTAAAAGGAGACTAGATATTGCTAAGAACGAGAGAACACAGCTCCATTCATTATGTAGCCAGTTGTTTTCAGTTGTACCACAGCATTTGTTGGCTCATTTACAGTGCTGTTTCTTTGGGGTAACTGTTAGCAGCCTTTGTATTTGAGGTCTCTGCTTGAATTTGCAGAGAAGAAACTGTGGGAAGAAACGGCAGTCGAAGTTTGTTGTATCCTTATAGGTCTCTCCTAGTTTGCATATACAAGCCAGAAATTTTAATATATTATGACACAGCTACAAAAACTGAACAAAGTGTAGTTGTACTCTCATGGAAAGAGGATTTATTTTTGAGACAGTTCACTATTAAGTTGGTCATGGTTAATCACAGAGTATATGCATCATTGTGTAAAGATAAAGCAAGTTTTAAATGCCTGTAACAAGTATGGTGGCATAGCAAGACCAAATAAAAGATTGCAGATACACTGGATCATTGAAAAGGATTTCTGAATGTACTCATGTATAACTGCTATCATCTAGCAAGAAACAGTTTGTATTTGTGGTTGCATTGTGTATACTTCTGGTGAGTTGGTTTTCTTGAAATGTCACTAAAAGCACACTGGCTTGCCTTGCATAGTAGAGTGACTGACAGACATGTAGAGTGTTTGTTACAGTACTGGCACAGGTAGATCAAAGGCATTTTGCTTACGCTTATGCTCTGGATTGTGGTCTGAAAAACAAAAGCTTTATCTTCTACTATTACTTTGTTGTGCTTCCTGTAATTGTTGCCATTATTTTTCCTCTAAAGCCAGATTGATAAGGGGCCCAGATATGATATTGCAGGAGGTGAGAGGTGAGTGCATTGCCTCTAGTGTGTCTGTTATTCTTGCTTTCCTTAGGGAGACTTTTGAGTGCCATAAAACAGGATGATGTAATACAAGACATGATCAAAACAGAAAGTATTATCATTCTATTAATAGGATATGAAATAGATATGACCAGTCTGAAAACTGATGTTAAATCTGTTCATGCAAGCCATAAATGCCCTCAGATTTGAACCTGAAGAATCCTAGAGAAATAAAGAAAGCTGCTTGGCTTGACTCAAACAAAAAGTGTTGTTCTTCATCACATTACCTAGGTTGCATCAGACTTATTTTTTTCAGCATACACGGATGTTTCAAATTAAAGAAAGACATGCAGTATCAGAAAGGAGTTGTTGAGGAACAACAAAATAGTATTTAGATGCCTACTCCTCCTCATTTGCATGTCTCCATCGTACAAACTCTCAAAGATGGCACTGGTTTCACTTGAGTCTCGTACCGTTTCCTCTTTTTGTCTTCCTACTACAACCTCTCTATTACATAAAAAATCATAATGATAATAATAATGCTGGAGACTTACTTTAAACAGTACCGATGCACTGAAAACCAACTAAATCACTAGTGGTTTAAACCACTAAGCAGATTTGCTTCTGCTCAGCCTTTTCAAAACATTGACCTGTAGTAGGTAGGATTAAAAAATGGACGCCAGATTTTTGTGTGTGAGCTCCCACCTGTGGCTGATGTTTTTGGAAATGGTTAGTTACTTGATTCTCAGCTCAACTCTTTTTTTTTTTTTTTTTTTTATCACTGTCTTTCCCAGAACATTCAACCCTGCTGACTATGCGGAGCCAGCCCAGACAGAAGAAAACTATGGAGGGGGCAGCACCTGGAACAACACGGGAAACATGGAACTGGAGGAGGGAGCTAGTAAGTTAATTTAGAAAGGTTGCCCTCCAGTAAGAGAAGTTAATCTTATCAATGAAGCCTCTGTTTACCATCCAAACAATTTTAAAATCATGTTTGGCATTCCAAAGAAGCTCCGTCAAAGATGAAAGGAAGGTTCACTTACGTTCAGAGGACACTTGCCTTTTGATGCTGGACGTAGAAGCCTTCTTCATCAACCATGCAAACTGTTTACAAATGCCTAGATCCCAGATGATCTGTATTCCTCACAGATCTTTATGTCCAGATGTCTGTGTGCCCAGGTGAATAAAAGATAATCATCTCTTTTCATGACATTCAACTTTGATCTCCTTGCCTCTGTCTTCGTCTTTAGGGTTGGAATACTCTGCAGGAGAGGGAACAAATTACCCACCTAAGTTTGACTCTGCTCCTGGTAAACATGTCTTCACTTCTCTTGTTTTATGCATTCCTTACTCTGCTTGAAGCTCACTTTGACTATCACAATAATATTGAATGGTTTGTCTTTGACTCATAGGTGCCTGGAGGACAGCTACAGAGGAGTGGGGCACTGAGGACTGGAATGAGGATGTGAGTGTTTGTGGGCTTAACCTCATGCAAGTGCTCTAAATATAAGATTATGTGAGCACTTCTTTTTAAAAAAAAAAAAAAAAAAAAATCTGAGGTTATAGATTTTAGCACAGTTTCACTAATAGAGGACTGGTTCTCTTTTTAATTCTGGATGTGTACTTTTGCCCTCTCAATTTGGACTTCTTCCATCTTCCTCTGCAGCTTTCAGAGACCAAGATATTCACAGCTTCCAGTGTGGCATCCATGCCTCTGCCTCAAGAGAATGTTACCATCACCAAAGGACAGAGGTGGGTCATTTATGCACCTTATTGACCCTCGCTTTCCAGCAAATTTCTTTTTAAGGAACTGGTTGAGAGAAAAATTACATTTGCTTGGTGTTACTTTTTATTTGTTCAACTGGAGCTTTGTCAAGTCACTTTTAATTGCCTTATCATATCATGTCAAGGGGGCCTTTAATTTGATTGATGAAGAATTTTTTATTTGTTTTTGTTGTGTTTCCAGAACAACAATTGGCATTTTTCATGTTTTATCAAAAATAGTTGATTGATTGTTTAAAAATAGCTTCCAGCTGAAGCTATTTAATCTTTTGAAAATCAATTGTTCTAGTGAGTCAACAATGAATCAAGCTTCTCAGTTAAAGAGATCTGCTCCTTTATCTTGTCTTGCAGCATAGTAAACTGGTTATTGCTGTTTTGGACTGAAGATGTCACCTGAGCTTGAATATGTCCGCTTGGAAAATTATAATGAATATGTTTTTCTTTCTTTTTTTTCTCCACTATTTTCTGATGTTTTATAGACCAAATAATTACGAAAAGAAGATGACGATTAATTGAAAATGACCAGATTTTACAACCCTAAGATAGTAAATAGTAGTGATATGTAGTGAAAATAAAGGTTCAGTTGACACGATCACCACCTAAATGTCCAATAAATTTTCCTCCATTGCTCTAGGATTGACCTTGCGGTGCTCCTTGGGAAGACTCCCCCATCCTCCTCCTCAGAGACAGAAAACCCCCCCATGGAAGCCACCCAGCCTCCCTCCTTGTCCCAGTCACTGGTTTTCAGCAATTCCAAGCAAGGGGTGCCACTCTCCCAAACATCCTCCAGCACCCCTTACACCCAGCATAGCATGGTGAGACTCATCATTTAAAAAAAATAAACTAAAAAAAAAACATTGAGGTATTTGTTAATTATGCAGCTATATACACGCTGGCTCTCGAGTTTACTTACTGATGCAAAATTATCTCTTACCTCTTATATCTCAACCACATCCTAACCACACAGGAAAAGCAAAGGACCATTGACATCATGTTGTAATTACACTAATGTAGCAGCAATATTTGCATTTTTGAGATAAGTATCTCTATTAACAATCTACCAACATTGCAGGTCAGCATGCTGAGCAAGGGTTTCGGGGATGTTGGGGACCCTAAAGGAGGTAGCACAGGGACCACTGGCTCTCAGTTCTTGGAGCAGTATAAAACAGCCCAGGCACTGGCCCAGCTGGCAGCCCAGCACTCCCAGGCGGGACCTCCCAACACAACCCCTTCATCCTGGGACACCAGTGCCACCTCACTGGGACAATATGGTGAGATGACACCCTACTGTGATTACTGTCAATGAAACTAAATACATCTGTTGAGACACTTGTTCAATCCCCTTGAGCATAGTAAGGATAATGTGTACTGTATATATTATATTCAATATTTAGCTTTTACACTGTCGGACAATCTGAACTGGTTTTGGGGTTTTCCATCCTAACTTTCTTTTGCCCTCATTCATTGTCCAGACTTGAAGACTCAACCGGAGTCTGCGGTCCATACGCCCTTTACAAAGCGGCAGCCCTACCAGGCCGCCACCTCAACCTCGTCCATGTTGGATGTTTTCCTGCAGGACAAAGGCCTGCCTCCTTCTTCCTCTGTCTCCTCATCTTCTTCCTTACCCCAACAAACAACATCCTCACCCCATGTGGTGCCTCCACCTGCTTCCTCCCTTCCCAAAATGGCAGCAGTCCCTTCTCTAGGTCAGCAAGTTTCTCCAAGTTCTTCAGATGCCCAGGGCTCAAGTCCACTGCCTTTGCAGCAACACAAACTCAAACAACAGAAGAAGAGGACCTCCATTACAACAAAGGTATGCTTCAAATTACAGTTACATTTGGATAGGTTGTGGATGGACAGGCTTTTTCTTCAGATGCTGCTCAAAAATGATGCTCAAAATGCTCAAAAGACCCACATTAAGCAAATCTGATGAAAGTGACTTTTGAACCTCCTCAAGTTTTTAAAAAAAAAAAAAAAAAAAAAAAAAACCTTGTTGTATTGATATGCCACTTATCCTGTCATAACTGGTTTTGCTCTTGGGTTGTGTTGGGACCAAAGTAATGTGTCATGTTTCATGGATCTGATGTCTTGGGTGTGAAAGCAAGCCTTTGATCTTCGAACTGAAGTTTGAAGAAAGAATTATGAGGACAGACTGAGTTTTTAATGCCCCGATTCTTCCTCAGATTCCAGCAATGGCAGTGGAGATGCCTGGTTCAACAGACATCTCAGGCCTCAACCTTCAGTTTGGAGCGCTACAGTTTGGGTCAGAACCAGTTCTATCAGAGTACGAGTCCACCCCTACCACCACGACACCAGCCAACCAGGTTCAGAACAGTCTCTACACGAGCCCCAGCAGGTTGGTACAAATGTAATTTGAATATTTTGGAGGAAGAAAAACCTAAAATATCCTAACCAGCTTCCGGATCAAAGTAACATTTGACAATAAGATGTTATTGTAATGTGTCTATATCTCTATACCACTTTTAAAATGACTGGGCATTAAGCAATTGAAGTTTCTCTGTTGTCTTATACAGTATCTATTAAAAGTAATGATGCATGTACTAGTCTTGAAATTTGGCTTTAAAAGTTTTGTGATGTTCACCAATTTCCACTAATTGTTCTCTAAGAACATAGTCAAACTCGGTCTTGTCAATACCGTTACAATCTGTAGTGAGTCGACTCCAGCTCTCTCCAACTCCAGCCAGATGGACCTGTACGATCAGAGAGCACCTCAGACACGGCGCTACCCTCCTTCAGTCTCCTCCTCCCCTCAGAAGGATATGCAACCCAAGGTAAGGCCAAAGTTCCCACAAGAAAAAAGTGACAGTACCCTAGTTGCATGCATGTTGTAGTACAATGTGCACTGAATAGATGTTATGTTATAGTGGCCCCAAGGTTCTTTTTTTAAAGTTTGGGTCAACCCCTTTATTCTGTCTTCATCACTAAACTCTTTTAGAGATCATTACTTGAACTCGCGTGTTAAAATGCCAAAGGGAGCAGGTGTTCTTAATAAACTGCACACTCAGTGCAGATGGTGTTATTCCATCCCCTCATTTTTCCAGCTCTTTTGTTTTATTAGGTTGTGCTCATTGTAATGCTCTGCTGGTTTCAAACCTGACCTGTAGTTAAAATGCTCTGCATATCAAACAAGCTTTTTGGTGACTGTTTCCAAGAGCCCAACACTCTTCAACTTCTTATCAATGGCCTGTTTCCATAGAAACCTGTGAGCTCACCTTCATTGTTGGTTTTACAGAATGGCTTCAGTTCAATACAAGCAACGCAATCTGTGGAAGGTAAGCGTCTATTTACAAAGCTCTTTTTATTACAAGCATTGTCTGACACATATGTGTCTCACACATTTTTCCTGATCACTCTCTCCCCAGCTGCAGCAGGCTCTGCAGTATCAGTCAAGCCAGCCTCTGATTCAGTCACGCCGGCATCAGTTTCCAGCATGGGCACTTTGACGGACAGCGGCTCAGGTCCTGCCTCCTTGTTGACTACATCCAATCAGACATCCCTTAGTGCTCTAGGGCACAGTGAAGACCTGCCTCCAAGCACCATTCCCCCTCCTCAGCACAACAAGTGAGTTGAAACTAAATGAATACGCATGATATAGTAGGAAATAAAATGTTTTAAGTTATGACCTCTTGGTGAACACAATTATCAGTAGATGTGATGTAATTTGGTGATGAGTGAAACGCTCTGAACCTTCCTCTCCCTCCTCAGCTCTCACCCACCACAACAGAACAGCCTTGCTCCATCTTCAGTCCGGACATCCAACTCAAGCTTACTGGTTAGTCTTTCACATTTTATGTCCATATTAATACCAGAATATATCATCATGTGGATTTTGTGTCTTTTGTTTTGCTTTTGTAAACATTAAAATGGCATTAGATGTTTTTTTTTTTGTTTTTTTTTAAACCAAACAGAAAGCATGGTTGTGTTACATGCTTGTGCAGGGGAGTGTATCTCCCTCCATCTCTATGAGCATTTTTAAAAGCTTCATTTCCTGTGATGGCAGATGAACACATTAGATGTCCATTCACTCTAATGGAAATGTAATTTCATCAGTCCTGACTGCATCTTTCTCTCTTATCCTTTCTATCTCAAAGCATCCCAGCGTAGATGGTGACTCAAGCCTGCACTCCTCCTCCTTCCCTTCCTCCGTCTCAGCCGTGCCATCTTCATCGGTCCCCTCCTCCTCGTCCTCGGTTGCTGCTGCTGCACAAGTCTCCCTAGGGGCCCCTCAGGCCTCCTCGGTCGGCTCTGCCACAGTTTCAGCCCCTTCTGGCCTTGGCCCCGTCAGCAGTCTGACCATGGGCCTCAACACTGCCTCCATGGGTGCCCCAGCTGCAGCAGCCACTACAGTTTCAGTCTCCACGACGGCTTCAGCCATTCCCTCTTCAGCTACTTCATCATCCACACGCAGTTCTGCAGCATCCTCAGGTTAGACATAAACATAAATACATCAGTGGAAAATATCCACCTCCCCCTTCAGACAATTTTTCATCTTAATTATGCGCTATGAAACTTCTGAACAAGAATTAAAAGTGTGGAAGTTTTTCTCCTTCACATTGTCTGTTTCGCATACCTTATTTTTTCCATGACAATATACAGGTAGCAGTAGTGAGTTAAGTGGGTTGTAGCTTTGTTTATTTGTGTTAGGACCACAGAATTCTGGATAACTTGCCAATAAGGTGGACTGCCAGGCTCATGATTCCATACTCTGCTTCACTATAAATTGCTGCTCAAAAGTTGTTCTGTGCTCCATGCATAGAGTAGAGCTTTTCTGTGATTTTTATAACTATTTAAAGCTATTTGTTTTGTGTTGCTATACATGTAATCAATAGCTCTCTAATTTTCTTATTAGAATTATAGTGATATATAACTATATAACTGTTATTGTTGATTGTGTGATCAAGTGGCAGAGTTTTGGAAAGTTTCTCTTGTCTGGATAGCTTCATCTTATTGTACTTTGTGGGGTTGTTTGAGATGATTGTATACAATTGTGCTGCAGCTATACCAAAAGATTGCTTAAAAAGTGTTTTTGACTGTGACCATTGTCTCTGAATAGAAAAACAAGCAAACACACTGTGACCCTTTATTTGATAAGAGCCCAATGTATTTGTCTGGGGTTAGATGAATTGGTTTCCATTTCCTCAGCATCACTGGCAGGGTTTCCATAATTCTGACTCATCTTGGTCTTGATTTGCTTGTTCTCTGAAGCTTTTTGTCCTTTTTTTCTCTCTCTTTTTCACACATGTTAGTTGTTTTCTTCTCTGCTCCCTGTGCCAGTACACTTGTGTGGTGTTATCCAGTCTTGTCATGTATTGATGCAGCTTAGGGAGAAATTACGGTTTTCACTAGGGTTTTTTCTCAACTGCAGGGGCAGGCTTATACCCCCCCTCTCCACCACAGCAAAGTTCAGTGGCTAAACACTCCAAAATCTACCTCTCGTTTCTCCTCTCTCCCTCTTGTTCTGAAGAAGCAAAGGCAATGATTTTGCAGCAGCAAGCCGAAACACTGAATTATTACCACTTGATTTGATGCAGTAAAAAGTGATATGTGGCAGAATCCGCATGTATACCTGAGACTGTGTTAGGTATCAACTGAAACTGAGATTTTAATGATTGATTGAACAGCTTCTTTGTTCCTGAAGTTGATGTCCTGAGTTTACTCTGGAAAATAAGTGGATACATTTTCACAGTGTACAAACTACTTTTGCATTGACTAGCATTGGCTTGAAGAGAAAATCAATACATTCTGCACATTTTGTATCATCTTGTGCATACAGGGAAAGCGCCTCCAAATCTGCCACCTGGAGTGCCCCCTCTACTGCCCAACCCGTACATCATGGCACCAGGACTACTGCACGCCTACCCTGTAAGTTCATGATCAACTCAGGACATTCTCCAAGCTATCTCAAATTTTTACCCATGTTTACCAGATTGTTTATGTTGCTTTATTGGTATAGTTAGTAACACCATTTTCTGGGGCATTTCTTGCTTCATCTCAGCCTCAGGTGTACGGCTATGATGACCTACAGATGCTGCAGACAAGAATACCGCTGGTGAGTGTTCAACTTCTGCAATAAAAACATAATGCACAAGTCATGCATCAGGGTTTTTATTTTACATGTGTTTTTTTTCTTATCTTTTCAGGATTATTACAGCATCCCCTTTGCAACTCCCACAACAGCACTGACTGGCAGAGAGGGCAGCCTGACGAGCAACCCTTATTCTGGTGAGCCATCCTCTAACAATTGCACTTTCTGATAAGTGTAGCTCACTGTGTCTGTTCAATAGTTAGCTGCACATTGAAGAATAAGCTGATGAATACCTAGTTTTATACAATAATCCTGACAAAAATGTAATTAAAAAAAAAAAAAAAAAAAATCCTAGTTTTGTGGTCATTGAACGAAACCATGATGACGGTGAATCTACCTGTGGTCACACATTGACTTTATCAGGATAATATTGGTCACATGGCCTTATAAATATGGTTCCAGTATTAAGTGTTTATTGCTGTTGGCAATATGATATGAATGAATGCTCTATTACAAAGATAAAAGGCAGTTGGATAAATATAAATCATTTTGTGTGATTAACTAATAATATTCTATCCAGCTTATAAATGGTTCAACATTCTGCCTACTGACTCACAATAAGCCAAAACACCTTTCTTTATCATTCTTCATCATGTCCTTTATCTCAGATGTAACCATTTTTATGCCTCCATGCCGGTGACAGCCAGGGCAGCCATGGCTTCGGGTTGTCCATCAGTCAGTCTGTCCGTTCTCGTGAACGCAATAAGTCAGTAACGCTTTGAGTGAATTTTTTTCAAATTTGGCACAAGCATTCACTTGGACTAAAGGATGAACTGATTAGAATATGGTGGCCAAAGGTCACTGTGACCTCACAAATTCATACACTTATTATGACAAAATTTTTCAAAAATATCTAATAGGATAAAATGATGAAGTGATGACATTTTATATCCAAATGGTCAAACTTCACTGTGACATGATGGTGTTCTGCAAAAACACTTCTGGCCATTATTCAACGTTTTCTGCAACTTGGCTGGTTGGCGGAGACATGCAACCGCAAGGCGGTGATTCTAGTCTTGCTCTTACCTGCAGTCTTAATTCTTTCATACCTTTTTAGTAATTTCACACTCTGTCCTTTCCTTTGCAGGAGACTTATCAAAGTTTGGTCGAGGTGATGCATCATCTCCGGCTCCAGCCACAACATTAGCTCAAACACAACAGAACCAGACCCAGACACATCACACCACACAGCAGACCTTCCTTAACCCAGCGCTGCCGCCTGGCTACAGCTACACAAGCCTCCCATACTACACTGGCATGCCAGGCCTGCCCAATACCTTCCAGTACGGACCTGCTGTGTTTCCGGTGAGAATACTTTAGACTTTTCACAGGTTTGCCACCTTATTGGATTCCTGTACTGTCTGTGCTCCCACCCTGAGTTGGCCCTTGTGTTTTTAATATTTTCTCATTTAGGAATAGACATATTATGAAATCAAAACGAAAACAGGTGGCAGGATTTTAACAGCGTCTATTAATGTTCCACAGAAGGGTAGATGATTTTGATGTCCATGTGACCTTTTCTCTAGTGCAAGTATCGGGCTGTATTTTGAAATTTAAACGAGTATTTCCTTATTCTTCAGCTATAAAAACATTCCAAATGAGAGGGAAAAAAAAAAAGATTTTGATGGCTTCCATGACCTTTCTCCTTTTGCAGCTTTGGTCACAACTCTTCAGTTTCTGTTTTTTTTTTTTTGTTTTTTTTTTTTCCCTAGCTTACATGATGAAATTACATACCATGTTTTGTTTTCATCCAGGTGGCTCCTACCTCGTCAAAGCAACACGGTGTGAATGTCGGCGTGAATGCATCAGCCACACCTTTCCAGCAGGCTAGTGGCTATGGTTCCCATGGATACAGCACTGGTGAGACACTAAACCATATCGAAACGCCATGTTTAAAGAGGTCATGCAGGTCATGAAGGTCCTGCTCTATACATACTTGCATACCAATAACTCTGTGCTGTTTCTCACAATGAGCCCATTGGTTTGTCATTGGTGTGGAGTGCATATTTCATTTGAGCTCTGCAGCATCTGCAAGCATAAACATGATGCTTGTGTAAAGGCATTTGTTTTGCTTCTGTCAGGATGGTTGTAAATGGATCATAAAACATTCTTGTCTGTTGATTCTCACTTGAACTGTTGGCGTCAAAGTTAACCAGAGGGTTTTCAACCATGAGCATATTGTTCAGGTTTAGATGTGTCTATTGGAAATGCATCTGCATCTTGTACACAATTTCCATTGCCTGCACACACAAGGAACATGACTCAATAATGCAGCTGTTTCATAATGACGTCTGCCACTGTTATTAAATCGCTTCTCATGATAAAATATATGGGACTACCATTCAGCCTAAATGGAAAAGAGGAGAGGGGCTTGATCAGAAGTGCCCGGCTATACCAGTTTAAATAACAGAGGGGTTAGATTATCGGTCTCCTGCTGTCTTCCGTGGCTTGCTTTGCTCATTTCAGAAAGTGGAGTTCGCCCAAGGGCTTCACCATCCACCCCATCTCCTGCACACACGTTCGTCATAAACACATCTACAAATGGAGCGCCCATCATCTTCCAATATTCCTTAATGACTCCTCTTCGAGCCCATATTCTTTCAGCAGTTTCATAATTTCCTAGTGGCCTTCTGGTATCCACTCCATCACTTTATATTCTTTTTTCCTTTTCAGAGATGCTGTATTTTATTTTCATGCTTTAAATCGTCACTCAATACCCAGCCTTTGGTCACATGTGCAAACACCTATTTGTTCTAAGCTGCATCATCTGCTGCTTTCTGCCATCACCCAACTCAAGCTCACTCTCCACCTCCCCACCCTCCCCTCCCCTCCCACACACACACCCTGCCTGCCCCCTCACTTCCCCCACCTCCTCCCCTCAGACTTGGGTCAAATAGTACTTGCAAATGATGGTTCGCGTTGAATCTGACCTGCTTGTTGTACTGGATGGGTAGGCTTTGCCACACAGGACAATGCAGTTGGTGTCAAAGTTCAGATCATTAAAGCAAAGTATTCAAATGTTGGGATTGTTTCCGACCAGACTTGACACTATCTGTATTGTCATAATTTGGTAAAACCTGTCCATGTGGTACACAGTTTCAAACAAACGCTATGAATTATTTGCAAATGCTATTTGAGGCAGGTCTGCGTCCCCCTGCCTGGTGTGTCTAACGCTGTGGGCTGCGGCTGTGTGTCTGACTGTTGCAGGCTATGAGGATGTGGGCCAGGCTTCAGGGAGTGGGGATTTCTGTAAGGGCGGATACGGCACTGCCGTGGCCGCTGCCGCTTCTGCACAAAACAAGCCAGCCAGCTCTGTCACCGGGCCTGGAGTCGGTGAGTGCCGCCACATGCCAAATTAAAACAAAAAGAAAAAAAAAAACCCTGTCCCTCCCGTCTTCCTCCTTGTGTCACCAACCATCCTTCTCCCCCTCTTTGCTCTCGTTCCTTTGCCTCATCGCTGATGAGCTGTGCCTGTGGGAAGACCCGTCACTACATACGCTTTTAGACAGTCCAACGCAGCCTGCCTCTCTTACAAGCCTTGTCTGCCATTCTGTCTGTCGTCTTCCAGGATAACTCATCATCAATGCAATCTGGTTTTATGTTGATTAATTATCAGGTTTATGGACAAAATGTGGCAGCTCACAAGGGCTTTGGCTGCCATAAACTGATGATGAGTTGCTCTGGTTGATGCTGTCTCATTTTCCCTCTGTGTTGCTTGCTCTTCACTCATGTCGTCATTGCTGGTATGTCCGTCTCCAGAGTAACGAGCTCGCTGTCCTGTGGGTGAAGTAGATTACAACCCAGGAGAGGACAACAAAATGTCTGCGATTCTTGATCATAATAAAGCTGTGATTTAAATAACAGCAGGGTGTGAATATTCAGTTTGAAGAGCTTCATCAAAAGCGGCTGCACTCAACCACTCACATCGGGTACGGGAATGAAAACAAATTTGCCTTGTTAAGATGTGCCTGAGGGTATTTCTGCTGATATTGTGAGTCTTATATTGTGGCATTTCCATGACAAATTTGATGAGAATTAGGGATTGTGTACCCAACCAAGATGATGGAAGAAAATGGCACCAACCTTGAGTATTTCTGCAAATCTTGCACAAGAGCAAATTATTTCTTTGTCTTAAGGCACAGTGTCTTCATTACGTCCTGTTAGTGTCCATAGATTTGAACATGACAGAACAACTGTGCTGCTCTTCCGTCAAATGGTTCTTCATTTACATTGATTTTTCTGATCACGAGTTGTAGACAAAGGCTGTCAAAACCTATGAAAACATGAGTGCCAAAAGATATAGTTGTGAAATGCATAGACTTGTATGCAGTGTTAAGAGTTAATCATGTCGTAGATTGACAGAAAATTAATAACAATTTTATAATTTACTGGTACCAACTTTTCAAATAAGAATATTCCTTGGTTTTCTTTGTCTGATGGCATACTGAATACCTGCGGGGTTTTGGACTATTGTTCAATCAAAGCAAGCGATTTAGATATGCCAGGGAAATTGCAATGGGTTTTTTTTTTTTTTTTTTTTTGTGATATTTCTTTATTTTATAGGTTGGTGGTTATTTTGGGAAAAGAACCATCATATTAATCTATAACTAAATTAATGAGAATAATAATTAATTGAAGTCCTAATAAAGAATACACTGCTCATTCCTTCAGGCGTTGTACACTCAATAGAAGTAGGAGAATTGCAGTTAGGACTGAACACGTGGAAAAATCATAACACATTTTTAAATCTTTGCTCTAAGCACAAAAAAAACCCACTTACATTTTGTCATGAAAACGGCACTAGAAAGTGAGAAAGTGAGTTTTTTTTTTTTTTTTTTTTTTCCTCCTTTCTGCACACCAGTTGACTCTGTTCTGCGTCTCCATGGCGATACAGAGGGTCAGTGTGTGCCAGAACAACCTGAGCAGTAACCACCAGATACAGTCAGGCTTAAACCACTGTGGCTGACTGGAACTGATACACTGCTACATCACCTTCCTCATCCCTCCTCCAATTCATCTCATCCCTCTTCATCCCCTCACCCTGTCTCTGTCGTCATTAAAGGGAAATTCTACTATTATTATCTATGAACTTATGATGACATAGATACTATACCTGAAATTTCCCAGGATTCTCTTTTGTTTTGAAACGAAAGCATTTTTTACTCAGACACTTGGAGAAAGTGTTCATACACATATATAAAGTGTTTATAGAATTACAGATATTAGGTTCCCTGTTGTTAATACACCATTTACTAATTATGCAGATTAAAATCTCATAACCATGTGGCTGGTCATGGTTTGCTAAGTGACAAAGTCCCATTTACATGTTTAGTTGACCAGTTTTTGGACTAAGTTTATGTCCTGTTTCCCCTGTCTCTGCAGGAGTCTCTGTGACATCAAGCAACACGGGGGTACCAGATATTTCAGGGTCTGTTTACACAAAGACGCAGGTAATTACAGAACATGAATGTTT
Source organism: Seriola dumerili (assembly GCF_002260705.1). NCBI lineage: Eukaryota > Metazoa > Chordata > Actinopteri > Carangiformes > Carangidae > Seriola > Seriola dumerili. Next base: position 9,300,078 of record NW_019174365.1, on the reverse strand, counting down.
CGATAAATATTCTAAACCCTTTCTCACAGGAATGGACCCTTATTCTCTCCATATGGTAATGGCATATGATAAAACTGCGTTTAAATTATTACTTTGTGTTTTAGGTTGTCACAGAGACTGGCCAAATACAGTTTGAATCAAGCAAAAAATGTCATGTTTGTTCTTTCTCTCTTCCTCCCTGCAGTCGTTTGAGAAGCAGGGTTTCCACGCTGGCACGCCGGCAGCTTCGTTCAGCCTGCCCTCGGCTTTAGGGAGTGGGGGACCCATCAACCCCCCGGCTGCCGCTGGCTACGCCCCAGCCCCATTCATGCACATCCTGGCACCGCACCAACAACCCCATTCTCAAATTCTGCACCACCACCTGCAGCAGGACGGACAGGTAATGTACATGCTTGTTTTGTTTGCTTCCATCTGTCGGTGCACCTTTCACACCTGTAGTTCAGCGCAGCTGGTCAGAAAAAGAGGTCTCATGTACCCTGATATTACAAGGGAGAAAGTTACAATGCAGTGTGGGTTCTATGTTTCACTCCTTTTTTTAATGAGGAACTGCCAAAATATAAAAAGTAGGACACAACCTGAGTGGCAAAATGATCTTGCATAAATATATCCATCATTTACACAGATGAGATTTTGAGCTTTTTTGGCAGTTCACAATCAGCAGACAGATTTAAAATTAGTATAGCTATTGAAGTCATCCTCACATCACATCTAGTACCACAAAACATATTTGTTGGTGTGGAAGCCTAGATGATTTTCATAAAGGGTCCAAATGTATAACACCTAGTGTTACATGCCATTATTGGTTTTATTTTAAAGATGAATATTCATTAAGTACTACAGGAAGATGAACATAAAACACAGAAACATCGTTACATAGGACGAACTAATGCAACCGATGTTATGTATACAGGGTATCAAGCTGGTTACGCTTTTCAGTTCAGATTAATATGTTGCATGTGAATGCCTTATACATGCCTGTGTAGCCACTGATACACAAGTGTTAGCATATGTTGTACATTTATTTGATGGGTAGATCCATTAAAAACTCATACAGTGCCATTTAAAATTGTCCTTGGTGGGTGAATCATAAAGTGTATAGAGGTTTGTCTTGTCATTAAGCTGCACAGTATTTGAGTAAACACATGGCATGATGTGACGGCTCACTGAACTCTCTCCTCCTTCTGCAGAGCGGCACTGGGCAGCGTAGCCAGAACGCCTCCATTCAGCAGAAGTCTCAGATCAACAAGTCGGCATACAACAGCTACAACTGGGGGGCAAACTAACATCCGCTGTTGGGCCCCCCCACCCCCAACTGTTGACAGAAGCTAGGAGGGGGCTCATCACTCCTTCCGCAAACAGTCTCCACATATAAACTCCCTCTTCCTCCTGCAAAGATTTCCCTCCCCAGTCTCTTGGCCCAGCACTCCTGCAGCTCTGACTGCGGTCAGAGGAGGTGCTGTGCCGAGAGAACGAGCACTGTAATGATGCATGGATGGGTGGGAGGGACAGGAGGGGCTTAGAAAAGAGGGGAGATCGGAGCTAAATGGTTATAGAAATACACCGTCAAGAGGTGAAATATTGAGTGTTGGGAATTTGTATCATGTTAATCCCCCTGCCCCACCCCTTTTTCTTTCACTTGTATGTAACATAGAACTGTTTTCTAAAAGAATGAACATTTCCTGTGCTTTTTTTTTTTTTGGTCTTTTTCCCCCCCTTTTTTTCTTGCTGATGGGGAGGAATGATGTAATATCTGAAGGTGGGGGGACAGGCTGGTTTTGTATTTCTCACCCTCAACTCCCCACTCCTTAATTTTGGTGGAAACTTCCCTCCCACATAAAATATCCAAACACAGTAGTTTGATTAATTGCTGTTAAATGTTTTTTTTTTTTTCTTCTTCTTTTTTTTTTCCTCATTTTTATGTCATTTTAAGTTTGAAGAAACAATTCTCTAAATTGGTAGAGTTGTGAAGTTTATTTTTTACCAAATATAGATATATTATATATAAAGACATATAAGCGAGCTCACTGGCTTGGACTGTGAGGAAAGTGTGTTTGTCATGTGACTGCGTGCATGTTTGTACACACAGGGGCCGTGGTTGTGTACTGTGCTTTGTTTTTTGCCTAGCACAGGGTTTTTCATTATCCAACACCTGTACAGTAACTGTTCCCATGAATTATAAATATGTTGCATAAAGATCGCACCTATTCTGCAAGAGATGTTTAGAATGATTTCCAAGGCCAATACACACCCAGTCTGCCTTCCAGTGTGTGTTATTTTGTTTGTTTCTGAGGCCCCCCCACCTCCTCCCTGCTCCACCGCCTGTCCCCTGACATTGTAAGGAAAACTGCAGCATTGAATACTGATGGACAGAATTGTACTATGGGTTTTTTTTTTTTTTTTTTCTTTTTTTTTTTTGTCAGTGATTTATTTTTTTCTTTTTGTACTGTGCGTTTTAAAAAAAATTTAAATGGATAAACTTGTCTTGTACATATATAAAAAAAAACACAAGTACTGTAGTCCCTGTTTGTTCGATGGCTTTCTCCTTTTCTTTCTCAAATCCTTGCAGACTTGTTAGCTTTTTGTTTCATATATTTTTTTTATTTTGTAAAAATATATAAATATTAAGTAAATAAACGAGAAAAAGACATTTTCATCATTTTGGATGTGAATGTCTTTTAAGAAACTATATTTGTTTCTCATGTGGCTTGTAAATACAGCAGCAGCATCTTCCAGTGGTTTGACAGTGATGCTCAGTGTTTGTGTGTGTTGCTGAACGCTGCCCAAGGCTGGTGAATTGACAAACACTGTAAAAAGAAGCTTGTGCCATCAAGTGTTTAACACAACTGAAACCATCTGACTCAGAGGCTTTGGGGTTGGTTTCTGTTATAGGCCTGAGTTATCTAACAGACTCCAGGGGATCAGCAGTACCAAATTAAACTCCAAACACAGCACATCTCCAGAGATTTGTTTCTTCTTTGTTGTTTACAAGATTTGGATGCACTTTTTTACATCTAAATGAACCTGGTCTATGTGATTTTGACAGCTATCTGCTGAACATACCTGCCATGTACGGAGGATGCCAATTACATGGCAGTTTTGCTGCCAGTTACCTTTCCTAAATAGATGAATATTCTCTTGTTAAATTTCTACCTTTTACATTCTGATTCTGGTCCTGACAGGAGAATGTCATGACATGTGTCCTGTTTTCCTCATGGGATGTTATAGTTAGGGCATTAAATTATCAGACGTGAAGTAAAAAGCAGTGTTGGAAAGTATAGTACATGTACTCGAGCGGGTGTACTGTACCTATTTACAATTCTGAGTTGCATGTACTTGAGTGTTTGGTTTTTTCTACTGTATATTTATACACCACCATATTTCTGAAGGAAAATTATACTTTTTAAACCCAGGACATGTAATTAACCAGTATTAGTTTATAGACGTAACATTTTGAACGAAGGACTTTCACATGTTGGTATTTCTGAAAGTGAATGTCCTTTCACCTGAGTAAAGTGCTCATTATCCAGCAGAATAGCCCCTCAGATTTTTTTTTTTTTTGTATTGCATTAGTATGTAAGCAGCACTTTGATGTTGTCTTTGGTCAAGATGGAGCAAATTTTAACCACTTGATATAATATTGTCCATCCTGCTTGACGTGTTAGCGGTATGTTGATGTATTCTATAACAGTACATCATACTTTATGGTGGTGGAAGAAGTAATGAGATCGGAATATAAGTATAATTTACAAATAATATATACAGTATAAACATACCCCATACAAGTAAAGGCCCTGCATTACAACTTTTATCCAAGTACAGGTATTAGCATCAAAATTTGCTTTAAGATTAAAATTTTAATATGTAAAATTTAAAATAAATTATTTAATTTAATAATTTTATTATGTGTAATACATTAACGTGTAAGAGGGATCTGTATTCAAGGTAGAGCTAAAATTTAACCAGTTTTTAGCCAAATATAGTGAAGAAGTATCAAGTAACAGAAGATAATAATCAACTAAAGTACAAGTACGTCCAAACTGTACAGTGCTTGGGTAAATGTACTTGGTAATATTCCACCACTGACATTTTATATGCTGGCAGGTCGAAGTGTAAGTAACACTAGAAGTACACAAAGTAAATTAGACGCAAAACTGTACTTCTCCAGTACTTGAGTAAATGTACAATGTACCAGTGACGACGGGTAATAATCTGCGCCCATTTGAACTGTCATAACCTCCCAACATCTCACTTTTTTTTTTAGATGCTCGCATTTCGTCTTTGAGATGGATTTACGGTAACGTAGAATTACGTCTGCTTACGTCATTCGGGAAGTATCCAGAACACTTTACGACATTGTTGACAACTGTGACCGTCTGCCGTTGGTACCAGATGGTGAAGATATATAGTTTGTTTAGTTATGATTTAGGTTTGTACAAAGCAGTTGTCACTAAATGAGTGTTTTTGATTTATTTCGTGGGTTCTTCGGAGTACCTGGAGGCCATCATCGTGGCAGAAGGTAAGTTTATGGAGAGGAGAACACAAGCTAACAGAAGTTCGCTAACGTTAGCTCGGTCCGTGTTGTGCTGGGGTAGTTAGGTAATGAAACAGCTTTAGACACCCTCAGCTCTATCAGAAAGGTCAAGATTAGTGCTTCTCTGCCAAGATAACCACAGGGGTGCCTCAGCTCACATGGTAGCTGTTTTATTTAGACCGAGAGTGACCTGGGGTCTAATAAGATTGAGGGCTTTGGGATCCATTAATCAGTCAATACACATTATTGACATGAACATTCATCCATGTTGCTTACTGTAATGTGTCAGGGACCCCTTCTTCGATGCTATGACTCATGATGATGATGATGAGGAAGACGATGAGGATGGATTCTACTATGATGGGTACCGGGGGGACCAGCAGGACCCTTTTGACAGTGCCTGGAGGTTTGGCTTCAGCTTTGGTCCAGACGGGATGAGGATCCAGGAGCCCCCAGTGTTCGGCCACGTCCTCAGGGAGATGGAGGAGATCTTTTCCCAGATGGGCCGCTGGGATGGACAGCCAGAATCTGGACAGTTTGGTACAAACACTGAGCCATGATGTATTCAAGATTATTATCCATTATTATGTGTTGTTGTTTGTGCCCTTCTCTCTGGTTTAGTTGGAAAAAGGTGATGCCACATGCGTCTGTGCACTGATCTGGATTTGACAACCCTTGAATCAAAATATGATTTCAGTTGTGGGGGGAAGATACCATCCAGTTTTAAAGTGAAGACCTGTGTCATCTAATTTTGTTCTCTTATTTTCTCATTTTCTCAGCTGTAGTCTCTGTTTCCTTTATGTTCTAGGTGTTCCCAGTATCATGCGACCACCATCTCAGGACAAAGCAGAGATAGGAGGAGGGGGATCCAGTGGGAATCCCCTGAGAGACTTTATGTTGAAAACCCCTGACAGTGGCCTACGAGGGCCTCAACCAGGGACTTCTAGAGAGCCCAGAATTGATGGCCACCCTTTTTCCAAGGTAAATGAGACTTATTCATCATGATTTTGTTTCGGGGGCAACTTTAACTTTGTTAACTGTTATGTATAAACTACTCTTGGATGTCTTTTAAGTTCAATGATATTTGGAGACGGGGGCCACAGAAAGCTCCAGAGGAGGAGCACAAAGGAGACAGAGGTAGGGGATATTTTCAATCCTTTAGAAAAAGAGATGGAGTAAATGTACTGTGTGATTTCGCCTTGTATCCAACTAATTAGCCATTCTCTCCAGATCTGGACTCTGCAGTGTCCTCTGGGGGCCTTGACCAGATTTTGACACCACCTGCTGGTCAGGCACCGAACCAGCCCAGAATCCGATCATTCTTCCAGTCAGTCAGTATCACCAAGGTGGTGAAACCTGATGGGGTGAGAGAAACTGTTTATCTGAGTTGTATTGTCAATCATATGTTAATATTCTTTCACAGCAGATTTTCAAGTGTTACACGGAGAAACAAATTTGCCCATTTTATCCCAGTGGGAAAACCATGATAGTGATAGGGAGGGCCAGGGACTGTGAAATGATTGTTGCAAGGGCCACACACCATAAAAACATTAGCACTCTTAGTACTGCAAGGCCATTTATAATATTTTGACACAGTAGCAGTGCACAAAATGGCTTTTTATTTATATTACCACTTGTGAGTTATGATTTTTTATGCCATTAACTCATGTTCTTTAATTTAAAACTTAATTAAAGGACATAAAGGACATTTAATTAGTTCCACACAATTGAATTCAATCAAGTCAATTGAGTCAAATTTGATCGTGTAAATTTAACTTAAATTTTCTGAGCATTTATGCCAAGGGTATTAATTTCACTTAATTTAATTTAGTTTAATTACATTTAATTAAATTAATGTACTCAACTAAATTTAATTAAACACATTGACTTAATTGAAATTTAGATTGATTGAAATTTAATTTGATTACATTTAATTTGATTTAATCAATTTTAATTTCAATAAAATGAAAAATCTTCACTTCATATATTATCCAGACAGACAGATATAAACTACAAATTGACTGGCTGGTGGAGGCAAACAACCACAAGGTGGTAATTCTAGTTTTCTGGTTTTGTGCCTGTGTGTCAGACGGTCGAGGAGAGGCGAACAGTTAGAGACGGCCAAGGCAATGAGGAGACCACAGTGACGCGCTCTGGAGGTCCTGCGGGCCTGGAGGGACCAGACCATCGGACTGGCTCTGTTTTACCAGGTGAGTTTATCCCCTCAAATAATAATAATAATAATAATAGAGATAAAATTGAGTACGAACACAAAAAAATTAATGATAAAAAAAAAAAAACAAGTTTAAAAGTAGTACAGCATTGGGGTGGGGTGGGGGGCACTGGGTGTATTTAAACTCTCAGCTGATTCACTATACATGTTTTCAGGGTATTTTTTTTCACTTATTCTTATTCTTATTTTTATTCCAGGTGGTCAACACCCCTTTTCAGACATGCGGGATTATGACTCATTATTCTCCAAATTCTTTGGAGGGTTTAAATAACATGTAAAGTGAAGTATACTCTCTGGACTTATTGACCGTAGCTTTTGTACACTGAAAATATTTCAGTATGTGAGTGTTTCTGTAGACCTGTGAGTTGGCATATTTATAAGATATGTCTATATATGGACAGAACACATACATGACCTTCAGTTGCCAAAATTACTGTTTTGGATTAGGGTCACTGGCCTGTTGATAGCACTGGGTTTTCAACTGAACACGTAGACTAGAGGCGGCCAATCCCAAAGACATACATCAACACCTGGACAAGTCACAATTACATATTTTATTTTTGTATTGTCCTGTAGACAGGCCTGTATGGATGTGAGTGTGTGATGCATCTAATAAAGTCTTAATATATTTACCTAGTGTTTTTTTCCATGTTATTTTTGTATAAGTGAAAGAGACAAAACACATTGTTACTCAGTTCACCTTATTTAGGAGTTTTTGCTTAAATGGCCAATGTTAAGCAAAAGTTACATAGTCACATTTTAGCATTATTTCTACAGTTAATAAAATGCTCATGTGTCAGACACTTTTTTGCCAACTTTAAGTTAATCCTCTGGTTTCAGACACTAGCGAACACTGCAGTCTAAACAAGAGATTTTAACTCTCGAGTGAACTCTGGCATTTCTTTAGAAATACTCGCAGATCTTTGTGTCTTGTGTAAATGTTCATCCTTACATCGCAGACCTTCCTCCAGTTTACTTTATACTCATGGTGTTTTTGCACACTAGATCTTTCTATATAAACAATTGACTGTTCTAACAGCATTATCTGGTTGTCATGTTGGGGTTTATCTTTCTCACTCACATCAGACTCTTATTCTTTAATAACCTCTTGGATATTAAAGGTCACTTGCATCAAATAAAGTAGTATAAGGGGAAACAAAGTATGTATACTCAGAAACGGATGCTGTTGCAGTGAATGACTTGTGGATAGTAAACGAAGTGATCTTTGACAGCGTGAGAGAACTGCAACAAAATGGTTTGGACGGAGCTGCTGCAAAGTGTGTACAGAATAAACAGGAACTGGAACAACTGAACCGTTTGGTGAAGGAACGTATGAATTTTAAATCCAACCCCCCCTTAACCTGATTTCTCACAGTGTATATAATAACTATAATATTGTTTTACTTGGGGGAATTTCCAACATAAGATGCCAGTGAAACATAAACAGCACCGTCTCTAAGACGAATGCAGCTTGTTCTGTTCTTGTCATGTCTTCGCGTGCCGACTTGTTTCTACCAAGCTTATAACATTCTTGATCACTCTAATCTGGAATCAAGCTTATCATGTCCTCATCAGCGTGGCTCATTTATCAAGGCGGGGTATGCATGACTGCAATCCACTTATTCTTATCTCTCTAGCTTATTTAGCTTGTTTGACATTAACCCACTTTCCTCTTCTCCACTGTCCTAACTCCTTTTTCATTTCCTCCTCTAAAGAATGTCCATTAAATAAAAGGCTCCTATGTAATGAATATTTTACTGTGACATTGGTCAGGATAGTGGTTTCCTTGTGTTTAAACAGAGATGTCTCTGATAGACAAAGTATGATAATTCATGTTCAATTAAAATGTAAAAATTCAAGGAGCTCTTTCATGTGTGAAATATGAGAAAGAGGGGAGTGGAGATATCACCGCCCTGATTTTTCCTCTAAAAACCGGCTTCATCCCTGACATTCTAGAGAGCACCATCCTTGCAAACCATTTTAATAAACATGGAGAAATGAAATGGCATGGTGCTAACTCTGGTGTTCTCCCTCAGCTACTTACAAGTTTGTGTTCCTCTCTGAGACATAAAGCTCTTATAATCATGAATTCCCTTTAATGTGAGTATTCATTTTTAAAAGGTTTCAATTAATATTCTCTGCCGTTTAAACATCATCCCCTTTCTCTGTCTGAATGGGTGGGGGAGCTGTTTCCAAAAGGTCCAATGAGAAATAAGATAAAGAACATTTCAGCACCTTCCTTCATTTCAAGTCTATGATGTGCAGAAAGGTAAATGTGAACATGAGTGACTGTTGTTCAACATACAGAAAAATTCAGATTAAAAAGCATTAATTCTTAGAAGCAAATTACTTCCAAAATTTTTCTCTGAACCGTTTGAATTTTTTTTAGCACACGGATACCTGGATTCAAGTCCAGCTCTCAGCTGACTTTTGCCAACCCTCACTTGGCACAACACTCTGCTACTCACCCACGATCTGCATTAGATATCACAGCCAGTAATATTGGTCTGTGTTTTGGTGTACACTTTTGTTGATTTCTCTGCACCAGGAATTTAAAAAAAGTGCTTCCAGCTTACAGACCACGTAAAAATTATGTCAGCACTTCTAATATATTTATCCCCTTTTGAAGTCAGGAGGGTTTTGTAACATTTTCTAAACTTATTTTACACTGGAAATGATTTAAGACAATAGAATAGAGATGAAATACCTGTTGTAAATTTACTTTATTACACTACACTTTGCTTTTCCATTATTACACAATCCAATGCATTCATTTTATTAATATTACAGTATGATAATCTCCTGGCATTTATTTTTATCTCTTACAGTGATTTGTAATGTGGTAACAGTTTTTTTGGACTCGTATAATCTGAACTGAATTGGCAGTAAAATGCACCACTGCACCAGACCAGGCCAGCACATTTAAATACATCATACAATAAACCTGAAATCTACAGCAAAAGCGCTCTTATGTGCTTATTGCTGTTTTTTATCATCTTTATTGTGTTGTGGTCAATTAAACAGACACAATATGACACAAAGGACAAGTCGTTATAAATATACTGAAATAATTTGCGGTGCTGTGAAACAAGAAATATTCTGCTTAATTTTTGGGACACACTTTTTTAGATTTAAATGAAGAATGCTGACCTGAAGAGTGGCATCAGATCCTGTTTGCATTTAGAGAAGAAGTGATGTGGTGACCAATCAAATGAGAGGAGCAATCAGAGCCAATTCCAACCAGGTGGGATGAGAGCTAAACTACCAAGTGAGTGTTATCAAGCCTCTTTGCTAGAGTCCAGTTTGTGTGTGATGAAGTATTTTGTAATCATGCTTGCTGTGATTTAGATTTAAAAAATAAAATAAAAAGATGTCCAACAGAGTGAAATACTCTCCTCTCTTACCTGCACACACACCACCGCCTCAGCCGTGCCATAAAGTGTGTGACGTAGACCACGGCTCCAGTATGAAAGGGCAAACTCTGCTCAGTGAGGCAGTGGCTGCAGTGTTGTGCGGTTCGGATCCACCTGATGACAGAGTCCCAGCTCTGAAAGCTCACCTGTGGCCGGACGGTGCAGAGGAAACCTCAGGGATGGAGAGGCTGCTGAAGAAGTGTCAGATCAGAAACCAGCTGATCAGGGAGTGCATGGCTGAATGCCTTGGAGTCTACATCCTGATTGTGAGTGTTTTGTTTTTTTTTAAGTTTTTTAGTTGCACGAGGTTAAGGTAAGAGAGGTTAACTAAATGTGTAAATTTGCCAGAGTACAGCAAAGAATTCACCCTCTAAAGTCAATTTAGAAAAGACGATTCCTTTTCATCTTTGTCTTTTCCAGCAAATGCAGGCTTTTGCATTTCATTTCATTTAATAAGCTGTAAAATTTAACTTGAACTTTGCCAATTCATCCAAAGTCTCACTTTATCAGTAAACTCGACATCATGTATATAACAGTTTCCTAAAACTATCACATGCTTACTCTTGCTTTGAAGCAGCTAGTGAGTCTTCACAATAGATAACCAAGGACTTTGGCCTTAAAGGAAAACAGAATGAAAGAGAGTGTGACAGTAAGTGAGGGGGAGGATGGGTGAGGTAAAGGGGGAAGATAAAAGAGCGAGGGCGATGCAGAAAACCCTCATCGTTGATTTCAGGATGGACAGTGATGTTTGTTTGTCTCTGCTGGTGAGGTTTGGGTGGTTTTGTTTAATCGTTGGTGTCTATGTAATGACTGTTTCACCAGGGCAATCAACATTTACAACAGAAATCATAAAGCAGTTTCCTTAGAATTTAAGTTCATAAAAATGGAGATGACACCAGGGCAGCACTGTGTTGTTGTTTACCTGTGTCACAAGATTCTGTGTTAACTGTATAGTGAAGATATAAACATCTTTTTTTCATTATTATTTCAGTGACTAAATCAGTAAATCTCACAGGTATTATCAGTTTTTAAATGCACCGTAGAGTCCTGTGGATTCAGATATCTGGATCAGTATGGTTATTGCACACAGTATACAGTATTATATTCTGTTAAGACAACTCATCATCTCATGCAATTGCAGCTGTTTGGATGTGGCTCCGTTGCCCAGGTGACCACAACTCGGGATAAGAAGGGACAGTACCTGTCAATCAATCTGGGTTTTGCTCTGGGAGTAACATTTGGGGTCTTTGTGTCTCGTGGAGTCTCAGGTAAGGGACTGTAGAACAGTTCTGTTTCCCTCCCCAGGGTTTTAATGTTTTCTTTGAATCCCAATGTAAACCATAATATCTTAAAAGGGGAACTCCACTGATTTATTTACAGGTGTAGAGTCCTGCTGCATATATATTTTAAAAAAAAAGGGAGCTGAGTGAAATGTGATAAATGTTATTTTGGTTTGAAGACTACAAGTTTGAAACCTGTAAAAAAAAAAATCTGGGGGTGCAGAGTTTGAAAGAAGTGAGCTTAGCAGACCTCTTCTCCTCTCAGCTTGAGGCTAGCAGCTCAAGGCTACATTAGCTGCTACTAACATCACACACCTGAATCTTAAATTGAAGATCAGTGGCTGAGTTGCATTGTGGGTAATGTAGGTTTTTCAAAGAAAAGGTATCCTTGGAATGAAAGCTGCATCAATTTTGATCTTTTAGCTGTTCAGGAGTGCAATGCTAAACCAGTGGAGAACTGTTTTAAAGGAACTTCTAATGTGCGCCAACAATGTACAAAGAAAAAGAAAGAAGAACTGATACAGAGGCAGAACTGCTGTCCTCTGCATATGGCAAAGTCCACATTTGTGAACCATGGTACATGGTGCAAGTAATGTGCAACTATAAACTATATTGCAAAGGAAGACTTAAAAATATAGATTTAGGACATGGAAAAAAAATACGACCTACTCCTGCTCTCACTAAAAAGTCAAGACCACCCTACTTTCAGCCAAAAGGAAAATGACCAAACTCGCACCCGTTTTCTGAATCCTTCTCCACCCCTAATATTTTTTCTACAGCCCCTATGTTGTAAAGTGACGCACCAAATGGAGAAATTCAGCTGCTTGTGCACAACATGAGAAATTCTTGTAAAATAATAATATGTTTATTTCATGAGACAAAAAAAAATATTTTTAAGTTATGTTTCATGTCAGACCTGAACTCTTGATTATTTCCTTTTCAACAAGGTGCCCATCTGAACCCTGCTGTTTCTCTGAGCTTGTGTGTTTTGGGCAGACATCCATGGCTGAAGCTGCCTTTCTACATCTTCTTCCAAGTGCTTGGAGCCTTTTTGGCTGCAGCAACTGTTGGTCTGCAGTACTACGGTGAGTTTTTTCTTCACTGCAATCACAATCACACCATAGGACACTAGAAACACAAAACATTTTCTATGGGTACAAGGAGACTATTTGTATTCAAGGACAAGACTTGTGCTATTTCTCTAATTGTCAACAAATGACTGAGAAGACCAAAACCAACAGCCTCTCAATAACCCTGTCTGTGGCATTCAGTCCAAACATATTCATTCCTACTGAAGAAAAACACCGTAGATGTAGTTTTATGTTTCAAAAGGAAAAAAAGGTTAAATAATTTCCAAAATAGCTGGCTCTGTATATTATTAGCAAATGTTACTTAAATTGGATTCATTGATGCATTTGTTTGGGGACTATTTTCATCTGTGAATTATTACACATTTGGTGCTCCAGCTGGTATTTCTGGCAGGAGGACTGTGTATGTGAGATTGAAATAAACAACAGTGCCCATCTTCATCATAATGAAGCAACACGTCAGACAGTGGAATGATGTGGTTCGCATGTTTTTCTTTTTTTTTTTTTGATGTCTACAGATGCCATCCACGCATACAGTGGAGGTGAGCTGACGGTGTCGGGTCCCACCGCTACAGCAGGCATATTCTCCACCTACCCAGCCGACTACCTCAGTGTGTGGGGCGGTGTCGTAGACCAGGTCAGATACTGTCACTCCCTTTTTTTTTGTGAGTTTAAAGGCCTGTTACTCACACGAGGGTGAAACATAAGCGTGTTCTACATTTCTCAATAGTCTCTTGAACTTATACAGAGACGCTACTGCTTTTTCATAATTCATGTTCCACTTGTATGAAATCTCTACAGCTGCTGAAACAGTTAAAGGTACTTCTTTTAACTTGGATTTATCTGTTGGCCTCTCGTCTGGGAACAACCATGGTGATAACATACAACATATTCCCATGTTACACCAGGTGATAGGAACAGCCGCATTGCTGCTGTGTGTCCTGGCTCTCGGGGACCAGAGGAACAGCTCCCTCCCTGATGGTCTTCAGCCTGTCCTGGTGGGAGCAGTTGTGCTGGTTATTGGCATCTCGATGGGCTCAAACAGTGGCTACGCCCTCAACCCAGCCAGGGATTTTGGGCCTCGCTTGTTTACGTACATCGCCGGCTGGGGAGCGGATGTTTTCAAGTTAGTAGTTTCAGCCTTTTTACTTATGTCCACTTAGTAAAAAGTGTTGCTCCGCATTAATGACTACAATGGGAAAACCCAGGTTGAACGTTACCCTACTGTCTGCAGGGCTGGAGGAGGCTGGTGGTGGGTTCCTATAGTGGCTCCCTGTGTCGGAGCGCTGCTGGGAACACTGATCTACGAGCTGATGATTGAAGTCCACCATCCTCCCACTCCGTCTGAGCTCCAGATCTCATGTCAGGAGGCCACTGAGGGCAAGACTGGGCTGGAGCTGTGAAAAACCCACTTAGTGGTAAAATGAATCCATGTTAAAGAGGAAAGAACTGTCATACAGAGTAAACTGTGTAAACGGATGTGACTCATGTTTTTGGAGCATGTAGATTTATTCTGCAGAAAAATCCACTACATTGGTCAACAACCCTTGGATGGACTGCTATGAAAGTTAGTACAGACATTAATGGTCCCCAGAGGATGAATGCTTTTCCTCCAGCGCCACCAGCAGGTCAAAGTTTATATCTTACCCAGAAAAACAAATATCTCAACAGCTACAACCTGGATTGGCACCAGATATGAATCATCATAACTTTGGTGGTCCATTAACTTTTCCTCTAGCCCCACCATCAGGTCAAACTTTTAATTGTCCAATACGGTTTATGACCTGCAAAAAAAAAAAATCAGCCTCAGCTGTACTTTGTGGCTTAGTCTTGTCAATAATATGAATTACAAGTGAATGTCATATGAACAGACCTGAAAACTGTCCTATTTGTTAACAGAAAGAAGCTGCAGACATCGCTCTGAATGTGACCCTCAGCTCTGCAGAGAAACCGAGTCAATCCTCTCTTTTACACATTTATTTCGAAACAGCACAAAAGTGTATGGCATTTCAGCAAGCAGACCACAACCATGGAAAAAGAAAATGACATGAAATTTCCACTATTGAGCTATATAAATATGATAGCATGACATATAAAAGATACAAACAAAAAAAATCCACTCGTAGGCCTCCATCACGTGACCATGAAGGCGGTTTTTGAAACATACAAAAGAAATGTGAGTACAGCAAGCACTGATTCTGTAGATAAAAAAGAACCATCTCAAAGAGATAAACATTTGTATTCATACACATTAAGACAACACGACCCCCACACTCTCCCTCTGCTTTGTAATTACAATGTATAGCTACCTCTGGGGGTGGGGGGGATTCTTTTTTTTTCTTTTAAACTTCAAATTGTTTTGGAAAAAAAAGGGAACAGTACAAGTACAAATACTATACGTATTCACATTATCATAACAAGTTACTAAAACCAGAACGCTTTCTTTTAGTGTAATTATATGTATTTACATGGCAAAACTCGTACACATATACTACTGGCAGGAAGCCTGACCTCTCTTCTTCTAGCATTACAATTAACATCACACATTATTCACACTACACAGGTTACAGACCTCTGGTAACCTCGTCTCCTAATGAGATGCTTTCCAAGATTTGCATCTCATGTTTCTGTTGCACGTAAATCGCACTATGTCTAGCAAGATTTGACGCGACCGACTCACACAAATACCAAGAGTCATAATGTGTTTCATATAAATAAATATTATAGCAACATAAAAATCAGTGTCAAATTCTCCAAACGCTCCTGTCATGTTTCAGATGTCGTCAGATCTTTGCTTCAGATCGGTTGTGCACCAGCCTCTGGAGCTGTTGAAAGTGGCCTAATGCCAGAAAAACGGGTGTGGACTTGAAGCAAACAAAAATGAATATCATGAACAATATGAAGTACAAAAATATGGGCACTACAGCTATCAGGAGTACAGTGGGAGGTGTATGTACTAAAGTATGTGTTACATGAGGAAACAGGCAGGTGGCTACACTCAGAGTGAGAGTGATGGAAATGGAAGGACAAGACGTAATTAGATACAGTATGGCTGATATAGAACTGTTTTACTGGGGGGGGGGGGGTTGAGAGCCGTTCCACGATCACAGGTGCGTTCAGATAAGTGACCAGTAACATGATCAAACATGCAGTTACAATCGCACAGAAGAGGTGCCGTAGATTAAAACTGTTTACGGTAGCTTAAAAAAAAGACTGCACAGGAAGCAGCTCTATTTTTATCTCAGGATCAACATTCATATTCTACCACCTCGGGCATGACCCTCGCCTCCTCGTTGTAGAAGATCTGTCAGTTTCAGAGCACCCCGCCCCGCCTCTACTGGGGCTTGTCTGTCTTGTGTGCGGTGAGGAAGGCCATGCCGTGGGTCCTGAAGTGGGTGTTGAGGTCCGTGGCCTTGTCGAAACGTCGGCCACACACCTTGCAGCTCAGATTCCCGTCTCCGTCCTCACCCAGCGCCTGAGGGGAGGCAGCGGGAGAGCCGTCCGGAGAGCCGTGAGCGCGCGGGGTGCCCCGTTCCGCGTCACTCTGGGTGTCCCGCACGCGGTGAGTGATGAAGCGGTGCCTGCTGAGAGAGCCGGCTGATGCGAAGCAGACGCCACACTGCAGGCACTGGAAGGAGGCTGTGTCGGCCCGATGTTGGGGGATGTGGCGCTGAAACTCCGCCCCGTCCTCGGTGGAGAAGCCACAGGGGACGCAACGGAAAATGTTGTCTTCCTCCTCTAACTCGCTGGGTGTCAGCGATGTTGATGCCACGCACGCCCTGGTTCTCTTTGCGGGCCCACCGCCGTCCTCGCCGTCCTCTGTGGCGTTTTCTTCTTCATCTCCTGCCCTGGCTCCAGGAGGCGCACCCTCACCGTCTTGTTCTGAGGAGCTACCTGGACCTTCTCCCCCTGTGGCTGCACGCTTCCTAGTCATGGGTGGTCCCTGAGGACACAAGAAAGGAGAAACAGAATTAACATCTGCGGTATTGACATACAAGGCAAGCAAAAGGCAGAAGAGAAATTTACATCTTGCCAATCACTACTGCTGTGTCTCAATTCCCTCCTGTACATAATTAATAACAAAGACAATATACAACTTGCATAATTTACACATCCAACAACATACAAACAAACAAACTGCATCATTTTCACATACTAAATGTATATAGTATGTACGACCTTACATATGCATTATAGTATGCTGTTTTTGCTCTTCAATATTAACAGGAAATGATGCAATACGTGCAGTGACAAGCATTTGACAGCTTTTCCATTGTTAACACTACATGAAGAAAACTTGTTTATAATTAGCGTTTAGTGAGGAAATGTGACACAGCTTCAGACTACAACTGAGACAAGAGCCTGTTTATGCCCAGGAACAGGGAGAAGTCCGTAACGCTGTCTCGACTCACCTGTCCATCCGTGGTTCTGTGATGAAGCCGAATATGCTTGTCCAATAAGAACCGGCTGCCAAAGGTGCGTTTGCCTTCTGTGCAGTATCTGAAAAATAAATTACGCAGAGTTGAATTACTTCATCCAGCACTGAGATTAAGCCAGACTGAACAAATTCTAGGCCTAATTAATACAGCCTGACTGATACTTTTTTTTTTGAGTTCCTGATATTGATATTTAGGCCAATAGTATTTTTTTTTAAACATACGATACAGATCCCTTAGATTACTTTAGTATTTCTGTACTGCAATTTCTCATTACTTACAGACTGATATGTACATGATATCGATATATCTGCAATAGGCTAATATATGATATATCGGCGGGGTTGATTTATCTGTCTAACTCTAGAATTAGGATTAAAATAGTAATTAATATACCTAAATAGTAAATCAACCATTGAAAACCACCTTTTAGCAAATAATGAATCCATAACATAATAGTGTTGGGTCAATTTGTGTCTGACAAAAC
This sequence comes from Seriola dumerili, assembly GCF_002260705.1. NCBI lineage: Eukaryota > Metazoa > Chordata > Actinopteri > Carangiformes > Carangidae > Seriola > Seriola dumerili. The sequence goes on along the minus strand of NW_019174365.1, from coordinate 9,282,610 downwards.
ATGTATTTGATGAAAGCTTAAGTGACTCACTGGCAATGGAAGACTCTTTTGTTGCCCTCATGAATGACGCGCTCATGACGTCTCAGGCTGGAAGACGTGCTGAACGTGCCTCCACAAATACGACAAGGGAACTTTATAGTGGGTAACACAAACACACACAGGGAGACAGACGGAGATAAGATAAAAAGACATTCAATCTCAGTCAAATGCGCTACAGTACAGAGAGGAAATTAACAACCACCACCTCCACATATGGATAGTTCTTTTCCTGTTTTACAATGAACTATCAGAGGTCACTTTCCATCCACAGAATACAAGTAGCTGGTTAAACAGTTCAAATTTTGTGCGCTGAAATGTTAAAAACCTCAGTGCCCTCCCGAACTGTAATCACTGGACTCAATACAGTAAGATTAAAATAAATAATAGTAATGTCCCACCTTGCCGTGCTCCATCTTCACATGACTCAGATAGTCTTCGTTGTCAGTGAAGGTGGTCTGACACTGGGGGCAGGTCCACTCAGTCGGAGCGCTGGGATGACTGCTGCCCCCTGCAGAGGTCGAGTGACCCCCTGGAGCCTCGTAGTCCTCATCTCCGTCGTCATCGTCGTCCTCTTCCTCCTCCTCTTCCTCCTCCTGTTCCCGCCCCCAGTCCTCTCCGTCGGAGTTGTCAGGTTTTCCAGAGGACTTTGATTTGAGGCCGGAGGGACCGGATGTGTTGGCCGGAGATGAGGCAGGGTTAGAGGCATCGGACTGAGACTCCTGTTTGGCTGATGGGCCTCTGTGAGCGGTCTGAGGTGGGCGGCAGGAAAAGTGTGAGAGAACAGAAAGGCATACAGAGCAAGTGAATTCATTAACCTCTAAAAAATACCAATTACAACAACTGGTTCACAAAAACTCATATCCATTTCTAAAATAACTGCTGTACTTGGTATAGAACTTAAGACAAGGTCACCAGAGAGGAACCCTGCTAAGGCCGATCCAAGAATTGCTATATGCCTTAGTTGACACCACAGTCACTGTAGAAAGCAATGAATGGGCAACACATAAAGGCAAAAGGCTCATTTATGAATGACAAGATATCATCTTGTATCATATTTTCATAACTAAAATATTTAATATCTGATTATTTACTCTGCAAAAAACACACCTTAATATGCTCCATCATTGAACCTTTCTGGGCGTAGAGCTTAGTGCAGTCAGGACACTTGAACACATGCACTTTTTGCTTGGCTAAATGAGTGTCGAAGTGCATGTACAGCAAGGGTTTTTGGGTAAAAACCGTATCACACATCACACACTTGTAGATCATTCTGCAAAAGAAGAAAAATACAGACCAGGGATTTATATCTCAGGGATCTGTTTCCAAAACGTGACTGTAATTTTCCAACATCGTCTGAGAATATTTGTCTGCACGTGGGTCGAAAATGTCCCAAGTATGTTTTGATAGAAGCAGCACACGTACTTGGCCTGTCCTCCAGTGAGCGTTGGGTGCTGGGTGCTGATGTGACTCTGGGCGCTGGGGGAGGACTTGAAGGCCATAGGGCAGCTGGGGCACTTGTGGAAGACCTCGCAGTGAGCAGTCTGAATGTGGGACTTGATGGAGTTCAAACCTCCGAACACGACCTGGCAACTCGAGCACCTTGATAAAGCAGAATGTGATGTGTTAAACCTCCATTATTTTCTTGAACTGAAATTGAATTCATGTTCAGATACGTGTTCACCTTAAAACCTCCAATGCAGACCACATAATCACATATACGTAGATGCATATAATGTAATATATTGACACAAAAGTACAAAATAGACAGACACAAAAGTAATCAAAGGGTTTCAGCTTCTCAAATGTGAATATTTGCTGGTTTTATTAACTGTCTATGAGAGTAAATGTAATATTACTAGGTTCTCCACTGTTTGCTGGACAAAACAAACAATTGGAATACATCATCAACTTGGGCTTTTGAAAATTGTGACGGGCTGTTTTCAACATTTTCTGATGTTCTACAGACCAAACAAATAATCAGCTAATCAATCAATCATGAAAACAATCACTGGTTGTGGTACTAGTGGTGGCGTCATTGTACATTATACACCTAGACAATAAGTCAATCAGGTATGAAACTGAAGTTTAGACATAAGCGGAGGCCAAGTTATGGGACCTTTTAGCAACTGGATACTGTAGTCGTCATGTGAAATGATAACAACGGTTTTGAAAAGTGTCTACACACCTGTAGCCAATGCGCCTGGCAAAGTGCAGACAGGCCTCCTCCAGGTGGGTCTGGAAGCTGGCCTGCCGTGCGATCCCACCACACTCGGGACAGACATGGGGCGCTCTGTGTTTATGGATCCTCTGGTGGGCGGACACAGCACACGAGTTTGGCAGCATCATGGGAGGTGAGCACTGCGTACATGTCTGAGGCAGAAAGAAAGGAAAATAAAACGCAACAATCAGTGACCACCGATGGAAACCAGCATGAAATATATTGTGCTCTCACCACCAAGACTCACAGAGTTGGGAGCAGCTCTGATCTGCTGGAAGTGCGTGACCAGCTCAGCCTTGCCAGAGAATTGTGTTTGGCACTCCGGACATTTGAAGTTGTTGTACTGCAACCCCTCGGCCTTCTTGCAGGGCAGAGGCATCAGTGCTTGGGGGCCCTGAGGTGCACGGCGGACCGGCCGAGGCTGAGATGCTGCTGGAGATGTAGCATCCTTCAATGGGCTGGAGTTGGCGGAGAGGGCGGGGCCTCCAGGTGTGGTAGAAGGAGAGGAGACTGGAGGAGAGGAGGACGAAGAGGAGAGCAGGCCTGGTCAGCCAAAAGGTGGAAATCAGAAGAGACAAATGGGAAATGGTCAATGGAGATGAATCACGAATGTTTTTTTGTTTTTTTTCATGAATATAATCAGAATGACGTATTTTTGTGGTTCTTTCTTGACTCTCTAGGAAAATAAAAATTTATGACGTAGATTTTGATAACTTATTCATCGTGTCATTTTTTTAAGCATAAATGCCAAAAACTGATTCCTGCTTCTCATTTTTTAATATTTGCCTATTCTATAATAATAAATTGAATTTAATTAATATATTGAATATCTTTGGGTTTTTGATTGATGATTGGCCGAAACAAGCAATCTGGAATCTTTTCACTGTTTTCTGACATTTTATAGATCAACCAATAAATCAACTGTTCCAAGAAAATAACAGAGAGATTGCAGTCCTAGCATGTCAACAACATAACTGAATGTTGACTCCAAAAGCATCAAACACTCTTCATACAGAAGGATTAGTTAATGGACGGAAAATTAATCATCAACAATTTTGATGATCAATTCCTTCCATATCTGCTGTTTCCTACTTCTCGAAATGTGAAAGTTTTATGCTTTTTTTCTGTTTTATATAATTGTAAATTGAATTTCTTTGGCGTTTTGGACTTTGATTTGGACAAAACAAGAGACTTTGATGACGTCACATTGGGCTATGGGAGATTGTGATGGGCACTTTATGACTGAACAATTAATCGTAAAAGTAAACAACAAATTAACTAATAATTAAAACAATCGTTAGTTGCAGCCCTACTTACCACCAATGGGTGTTATGTCCTGCTGGCCAATCATCTGCTCCACGGTGACTGGCCTCATGACCAGGTGCGAGCACTGCATGACCAGCCCACGCTCCTTATGCTCCCTGGCATGCAGCAGCAGGCTGCACTTATTGAAGAAGGCCAGTCTCTTAGCGCAATGGTTGCAGGTCACCTCGATGCGGAGTGATCGTCGGTCATAGTGTCGGGCCAAGCTGCGCTCCAGGGCAAAAGCATCTCCGCACTCCAGGCAGCGGTACCCTGTGGCAGGGAGCGGGAGACCCCACTCAGGTGGTGGAGGAGCTGAGAGGTCGGGCTTGTAGCTCGGCAAAAGGTTCTTACTGTTCAGAATTTTGTTAAAAGCCTCCACCAGGCTCGACTGACTGCGGGAGATGACGGCACCTGTGCTGTTGACGATGGAGGCAGGTTTGTTTGACTGGAGAGTGCCGCCGATGATGGTGCCACTGCCTCCGTTAGCCGTCTTATTAGTGGCTGTACGTACACTGATCCCACCAGCAGCAACTGAGAACTTGGGAGAGGAGGCCACAGCTGGAGTTACAGGCAGGGCAGCAGATTTAGTGATGCTAACAGCAGTGGCGGAAACCTTGGCCTTGTCAGATGCAGCCATTTTGTTTTGGACCTTTGTGGCGGCAGCTAGCATGACACTGCTGGCTGCAAGTGTAGACACGGGCAGAGCATTGAGAGCACTTACTTTCTGGGATGTTGTTGTCATGTGTCCTGGGGAAGCTTCAAGTTTTTGGGCCTTGTTTCCTAACACCTTACGCTCCCCAGTTTGAGCTTTAGGGTCCAAACCTTTCCCTGCAGCACCACCTTTAGGCGCTACCCTTGTGACAGTTCTGGTGATTCCACCTGTGGAGGTTTTAATTGTTTTTATTCTGACTTTGAGGGGTCGGGATGGAGCTCCAGAAGCAGCAGGTGCAGCAACGCCTGTTTCTCCTCCATCAGTGGACGGAGGTTTAGGCTTGCCATCATCCACCTCCATCTTTTCCTCACCTGTTCTCACATTTTCTCCCTTGTCAGCTTTGCCATCAACCACCCTATCTATCCCATTCCCTACCTCCATCTCCTCCTCCTCCTCTTTAGGCTCCCGCAGTTCAGATGGAGGTGGAGTGGAGGCCACAGCAGGGCTGGAGCATCTCTTAGTGGCGACTTGAGCAGTTGATTTTGGCATCTCTGGTTCAGGACTCTCTGGTGAGTCTCTCTCTTCTATGACATGTTCTGGGTGCCTGTCCTCCAGCTGGGGACTCTCTGTTGAGCCAGACTGGGGGGTTGAGGAAGTTAGAGATGCCCCTGAAGGAGTGTCCCCAGGTTTAGGGTGAGATGCAGTAGAGGATGTGGGCTGAGTTGAGACCGAGTCAGACTTGTAACGTCGGCTCAGTTGAGTGCAAGTCGGGGAGTCTGGGTTCTCCTGGATGACCAGCGGACTCCCCAAATCAGGGTCAGAATCATCTTCCTCTATCTGCTGGTGCTGAAACCCAGCAGGGCCACTTTTGGGAGCTCCGTTAAAAGGCTGAGATGAGTGCAGTGTGTGTGATGAGAGGGCAGAAGGTGGAGTTGGAAGCAGAGGCTTGGAAGGTGGAAAGAAAGGCGCGGCTAGTCCAACGGGCCCACCTGCAGCCAGAGGAGATGACCCCGCTGATAGAGAGGAGGATGAAGGTAATGATGCTTTTACCCCATCTGCCCTCTCTTGGCCTGTATCCTGCTGCTGCTGGTGTTGCTGCTGTAGAAGCTGCATCTTCCTGGCCCGGCCCACCGGATCTCCAGACCCCTGTGCCACAAGCGGTTTAAGTCTGTTGAAAATGTTACCACCCTGCTTGTGAGGCTTGTTTGCACCGGCACCCGCTGCTTCTGAAGACACTTTAGGGGTGTTCATCGACCACGACGCTCCATTAGACTGGGCCTGGCTGAGGGGAAGGGGCGTAGAGACACCAGATGCCCCAAAACCGTTGTGGTTGAGAGCTTCAGATTCAGCCATTCCAGGGGCACAGGCACCTAGTCTAGGACCCACATCTACCCCTGTGATCACATCAATAGGGTCCTGGTCTGTCTCCCCCTCCCCTCCATCTACGGTCTCCAGGCGGACTTTATTCTTTACAATCACACTAACAATTGAGGTGTCCGCCTGGGGGTCTGAGGGGCTCGGCGGCCTCAAGGATGACCCAACACCCACCACGCTGTCCGACTTTCCCAGGGGTGCGCCTGCAGCTCCATGAGGTCCCTCTGCCTCGTCTGGGGCAGACTGGATGGCCTCTTTGGCATCAATGTCAGGAATGTCAAATGCTGCCAACAGGTCATCAAAATCTGGGGTCTTCATGTCCCCCATACCGGGATTAACTCCTGCAAAAACATAAATTCAGAGACATAATAGCACAAGGCAACAAAATGCACTAGCATGAACATGCCTGGGTTGTTGTCCATTACCCAGCATAATACCTACTACAAAAGCTCAACATGCAAAACGTTAAAATCGTAAATGGTCGTTAAAACATTTCTATTTTCGATGTAAACTCTTGCGTGCACCTTCGTTTGACACAAACTGACAAGCTGCAGCAGGTTAACTTGTTATTGGTGAAGCAGGCTAAGCTTCACGGATCCTGCACTAGCATTTACATTAGCCAGCTAGCATTTTAGCGTCGGCGGTTCTGCAACCAAACCCTTCTCTGGTAACAGGTTCAGCACTAATTTGCTATGAATGGGAAACGCTGCTACAATAAAGCTTTTAGTGCATGCAGAAGCCTTGAAGTAGTGACCATTTAATAGACAGCTGAACCGGGACGGCGTTTCGTAGCAGCGACCTCGGTTATTTTGAGCTAACGATATTCCTCCCCGACTGAGGCTGGCTAGCTGGCCGCTGAGCTCCAGCCAAGACAGAGGGGTCATTTAGCTAACTAGCTAGCGCTCGCCATCAAAAAGCAACCGGAGCGGTTTGCTGAGGTGTGGTTTCACAGCGGTAATAACCCGGTGATCGTAGGGTCGACGATGTCTCAGAAGAGAATGACTGGGATGGGGATTTTCGTTTAATATTGCATGTATTTTGATTGTTTACCTGGATATGCGATTCCCGACTATCCTAGCTCGTTTTCAGCTGAAAATGCTGCGCTTCCCGTCACATGATCCGAAACATCCTATCAGGTTGTGATAGCGCTGGAAAAATGCACGGAGGATGCTGCAAACGACACGTATATTTATTTTCTACTGGGAATGACATAAAACATTCATCAGTGTCCTCAACACACTATTTTTAAACATCGCGTGAAACCACTTGAAACCGGGACCGTCGTCTCTGCATAGAACTGATCGATCACACCTTTTTTCTTATCCCAGTCTACATACAGCACTGTCAACAATATGAGGCTCAGGGGGCAACATAAACACCAAAAAGGCAATGTTTTTACATATAGATTTTATTGCAAAAAACACAAAAACATGACAGGAGTGTGGCTAGATGTTTAGTTTAAGAGCCTGTCATCACAATTTTTTCTTCCCTTCTGGTGGATCAATCAGTAATTATACCATGGAGGGAAAATGTAGGGTAAAGACTGCACAAGGCAGTTTGAGAATAGGCCCATATTATATCAATAAGATCAAATACATGTTGCTGGGAAGTCAGATTTTACACTCATTCAGGGCTGTAGGCGTCTTATTTCTTGTATGTTGGTGCTTTTGAGTGTCTTGACAGAAAAGAATGGTATTAAATGTCAGAGTGCTGTCATGCAGTACAATGCATCAACAATCTTTTTGTATATTAAAGAAATCCTGCATTAGTCTGCAATTGTTTGTTTTTTCTGGTCAATGTCTGAAGTCTTTGCCCCTCTCTTCTGTTCCTCATTTCTTCTTCTCTTCATCCTTTTTGCCATCTGGCTTGTTTCCTGTCTGGGAAGCCAGGGAGCCCATGGCGTTGCGGATGGCCTCATTGTTTGGGTCAACGCCAGGGAGGTTCTCCAAGACACTCTGAAGGAAATCTGGGTCTTGCATCACATCATAGTCATCTTCTTCCTATTCAATTACAATATAGGATACAATCAATTAGGATGGATCCAGTCTTAATTTAACATATTTTAAGATCCCAAGAATCCAATGTTCAGTCATGCTTCATGTGAAGGTAAATGTATGTGTGTGTGTCTGTGTGTGTGTGTGTGTGTGTCTGTGTGTGTGTGTGTGTGTCTGTGTGTGTGTGTGTGTGTCTGTGTGTGTGTGTGTGTGTCTGTGTGTGTGTGTGTGTGTCTGTGTGTGTGTGTGTGTGTCTGTGTGTGTGTGTGTGTGTGTATATATATATGATATCCATACTTATTTTCATGTGTGACTCCTAAAACTATGTCTGCTTATCTTGTATGCTAAGTTCTGCAAAGTGGGAGGAGCTGCTGAAGTATTTTTGTCCACTGTAACTTATCATTTCAAAGTTTTCATTGTATCCTCAATTTTTCTAAGCAAACACTGGCCTCTCCTGGATAATTTAATAATCCTGTAGGTCTTGATTATGGTCATCAGTTTTATAAATATAAGTTTGATATAAGAGAGGCTCTGAATATAATAATGTGCTGTAACAAAATCAAAACCCTTGTTGGTGCAACTGGGAACAAAACACTACACTTTAAAGCTTATCCATCTAAAATTGAGAATCTTAAAGTCAACTAATTTCCACTGCTGAATGTGTTATTAGGATTCTACAACATGTAATCTTTGCTTCAAATCTATGTTAGTGACACACAAAATTCTAAGATCAGTGATTGGACATTTCATACCAAACTCAAGTTTGGAAGTAGCAATTTACTTGAATACTTTTGTATGATTTGAACAGGACTTTCATCTCTATCCAAGCCTTAAAGTCCTCCACATACCAGTCACTTACCAATATCTATGCAGAGAGTGAACTACATTTTTACTCCCAGAACCCTGGACGCCAGAAATAACTCCACCCACTTTGCACCCACAACTCTAGTGGGAATACACAAGGACCAGCTAACAGCAATTTAACCATTGCTTCAGTTTAATCTAAGAGATCATATAATGACTCACCTTGGCTGATTCTGTAGTGTCCATGGCAGCCCCTGTGTCCATTTCTCCATACTCTGTTCACAGTATACATTAAAAGAACTTATGACTTATTATCTTAACAGACATACCAGCAAATATAAGAGTGACTGAAAGTGATATCAGCAGCCTAATGTGTATAATAATCAAATGGAACTCACCTCCTCCAGCAAGAGACATCTGCATGGCATAGGCTATCTGCTCCTCCTCTGTCATGCTGCTGAAGTCAGGAAGCACTGCTGCATCACTCTCAGGCTGAGATACTGACATCTTCAATAAGGCCTCTTCTGATTCTGTGAGGAAAACAAATCAAAAGTAAAGGACCAAAAATGTATCATTCTATCAAATCCTGATAAGTATTATTATAAGTGCTATCTCTTAAGGTAAATTTTTTTAATCCTCCAATTACCGTCTGCACTGGGTGTGGGCATGCCAGCCTCAGCTGCAGAAGCAGCAGCAGCTCTGCGGGCCTCTTCCTCCTGCCTCTGTCGCTGCTCCTCCATTGATACACGCAGGGCCTAAAGGAATACATAAGGACAACTCAGCGAGGAAATTAAGGAAAAAGGCATCACCACTTCTTACTCTAAAAAGATACTTTTTTAGAGTTCTGACAAAGCCACTAAGTACTTGAGAACTGATCAATTTTACCAAAATGTGGCAGTATGGGAAGTATAGTCAGAAGCTTGAATGGGGTACTGGACAGGCATTTGAGTTTTCCCTTTGTACAATCATTGATTATCATCAGGTGGTAAGTGCCATGTTTTCCGTTTTGGTGCCATCATAACAAATAGAAATGTTTGCTTGAAGAACCCTTGAATTTCTCTTAAAATATATGATAAGTTAATAGGGCCCTTGAAACCCATCCTTATGTTGCTTACCAGGGCCAGCTCTGGATCAGCACTAGGATCCACACCAAACTCAAAGTCACTGGCACCAAGACCCATCATAGAGCCTCCTTCACCAGCCAGGATAGGAGAGGAGAGCAGTGCATCAGCCAGACTGGGCCCTGGAGGGACTGTGACAAGGTGGGAACCTGTTCCCTCCTTTCCATTTAGAGTATTTATAAAGGCGGTCAGCTTTTCTGTATTCACCTCCTAAATAAACAGTTGGAGAAAGAGGATAAGGACAACTGAAAATTCTGTTTATAAACAGGTGTAAGGGGTGTAAAATATGGTATTTCAAGAAAATACAATACAAGAAAAAAATATATTATACTTTAATTTACTCTGCCTCAGAGCAATACCATGGAAGATGAATCAAGAATTCCCCACCTCTTCTCCGAAGTTGATGATATCCACATTCACTTTCTCTTTTTTCAAGCGCTTTGCCAACTTCACAAGCTGTAGAATTGGCAGGTTGGGACAGAAGCAGTTAGAGATTAAGAAAAAGAGACACATATTAACAGTGATGTAGACAGTGGGGAAGTTTGTTAAACCTATGATGTATAATCAGTAGGAAATCAACATTTCTCTCTTGAAGAAAGTCTGATACAAGACTTCATACTCACATCTTTTTCATTATCCTCCACAGGACTCCCAACAAAGGCAATGATCCTCATCTTGTGGTTTTTTCCTTGTCTGTGCTTCAGGGCCAGCTACACAGGAAAATAATTCAAAAATGTGGCAATCAAAATCTAGTGTGGCAGAAGGTTTTCATTTACAAATAACATAATTACTAGGTCTAGTCTAGTAAAATCAGAAACATGTTACACACATGAGCCACTCTGATGCCCGTGCAGAAGGTTATCTTTCCTATGGGCTGGACAGCATGGAGTTTGGAAAGGATGCGGCCAGTATCTGGTGTCAGTGTGGTCAGGACCTCACAGTTACTACATGAAAACATAAGACAGCAAGAAAGTAGCACAGACAGCTACAGTTATCCATTATCAGCAATCATGTACATCAAAACTGACAATGTATTCAGAACTGCAATGATTAGCTGATTTAAAAGACAGAAAATCATTAATACATTTTTGGCCTTTTTTAAATAAAAATGTGAAATATCTTTGGATTTTGGAATGCTGGTGAGACTAAATAAGATGTCTGAAGATATCACTTTGGTCTGTGGAAAATTATAACAGGCATTTTTCACAATTTCATTGGCATTTTGTAGTTTAAATTTTAAATTGATGAAGTAATTGGCTGATTAAATCAATAATGAAAATAATGCAGCCCTAATTGTACATCAATAGGCCGGAGTAACTTTAAGTGTTATTATTCAACACTTAACTCTTATTATTACTTGTTGATGTACAGTAGTTATACAGATAAAGAGAAAACTCTTATCGGTGCCTATCAGATGCACATATGCAAAGTGTTATGACTTGTTCTATGTTTAAAGAGAGAAAAACATACTTTGCCATAGTGATGAGGCCCACGTTGTTTTCTGGGTTACTGCGTGTTTTGGAGTGGCAAACAATGTTGACAGCATCTTGCTGAGCCTGTAGCCTCGTCGGTAAGAAGTCTCCATTTCTCATGTATTCACTGTTGTCCACACTGAGGAGAAAACATCACTTTAACGAGGCTCTGACACATCACTGAGCTAACCAGATAACATGATCAATTAATATGTCATTACCATATCAACCTCGACCTTGTTAGGCATTGTAGCTAGTTTACATTAATATGACATCTTAGTTCCTCTTCGCCATCAGCTAACTGTGGAAAAAGTCTGCTTTCTTCACCGGGAAGTTAGTGAACTAGTTGTAGTTACAGTATAAAAAACAGCATTAGCACGATTCGCTAATGTTAGCAATTGGTGACACCACATTCGTCGCTGGTGTAAACAATCAAATCATCGAGGTTCATAACTTCTATACAAAACACTAAATTGTAAAGAACGACATTCATGAATGCGGACACTTCAATACAAAAACAGGAAATCTGTGCTAACTTTAGCTACAATGACTCAGCCGGTCGATAGTGCGTTAGCTGGCTAACCGTCAACGGTCAGTTATATCAGCCCGGTTACAGCGGCATTTCCTCCAAATTCAGGTCTATGAACAACCTAATCGAGTAAACATGAACCATGCCTTCGTATGAACAGTTAATAGATCAACAACCACATAAAAAGGCACTTCATTCTGTTCTTACCAGACCATAGTACTTTCAAGCACCATCTTGGAAAGTTCTTGTTGCTCTCTGATGTAGTCATACAAACTCGCAGGCTATTGGACGAAGACTGAACAAAGCGAAATATGATTGGCCAGGTTTCGTAACCTGAAATTTATTAACGAATAACTGATAGCAATAGACCTTAACTGAGGGTCTCCTTACTACTTCTTTTTGTTGAACTTTCAACCGTATCTGCTCAAGTGGATGGAGTCTTCTCAGCTGTTGTGAAGATATCACAGAAAATATAAGATTCTGACTTTTTTTCTGGAGCTTTCAAGTGCCCCTTATTGTCTGCTTTAGTCTTTTTAAAGCCAGTTGTTTATGTATTATTATTGTCTTATGTTTGGGACATTGAGATGCTTGTCTTTGAAAGGTGTCATACAAAGAAACTAAAAAGTTTACTGATTTGTCATGGAGACAGCTCAGAAAAGAATAGAATAGAATTTTGACTGAAAAAAAACTCCTAACAAGATACGCTTATTAGCTGTTTTCCACTGCATTTCACTGTCTTCATCAGCAGATAGATTTTAAGTTGCCATCAAGACAGCTCAGAATAGAATATAATTATATTTATACTGCAAATACAGACTAGGATTTGGCAGTATGGATAAAAGCCTCTATTGTGATATATGTAATTTTGTACTGATATAGACAATAAAATTAAGATCAACTGAGACACTGTTGATGGATAAAACATCAGGTATGCTCAGGTGTGTATTTTTACGGCAAATTAAGTAATTTAAAGTCTTACTAATTAAGATACTTAACTTTATCAATGCAAAAATAAAATCCAAAATTTCATAAACCAATCATTGTTTATTAATTTGCAACATTGCAACGGTGTAATACACCAAGAAATATAAAAGGGATAGCTACCTCATTATTGACGATAGAAATGTCTGATGATTGACAAATATTATAATATAATTATATTGTCTCACAATATGTATTGTCATATCACCAAGTACTCCTAGAGACAAAAAGTTGAAAATCTGTATAATGGAATACGGTCAACGAAAAGCAATGTGGATTTTTTTCTTTAATAACTAAAGGTACAAGTGTAGAAAAACATGACACCCCCAAAAGAGCAAGATAAAGGAAACTTGTAAATTCATATTCTGCGAAAAGGCATTGTTCTGATCATTGTATACAGATGTGCACACATTTATTGTATACAGTTCAAAAGCAAATTAAGACAAATTAAAGTATACAAAGTAGTATACAGGCTGATTTAACAATTGTTATCATAATAAACAAAATCATCACAAAGTTTTTATATTTTAACAGTTGCATGCCATAGAAACAGGTTTGTTGTGCTTAAGAAAGGAACATTTTCAATCCATCATCACCATTAACAAACATTTTGGAAACCAGAGAAAAACATACAGTAAGAAATACTATATATTCAAGGCAAGTTAAGACAGATTAGAGTTTACAGATGAAATACAGGATGATTAAACAGTTATGATATAAACAAAATCGTTAAAGTTTCACACTTTAACAGTTGCATGCCAAAGGTTTATTGTGCTAAAGAAAGGAACATTTTCAATCCATCATCACCATAACAAACATGGAAACGTGGAAACCAGAGAAATACATACAGTAATAAATACTATAATAAATATAACTATTTACATATTTGGTTCATAGGCTGCATGTTTAACTGCTTTGGAGTTTTGACAATAAGGCACAGTTTAATTTTCAATGTTGGGACAGAGCATTGTCTGACAGTGTCATGTAACAGCCAAAAGAATGGATATATGAAAATGCCCAAATGATGTTTGTTCATCTTATCTCGGTTGGAAAATTGTCAATTCACTTAATGTATTGCACAGTCTATTCATTCACGCATACATATGGTAAGTTCAATTTAAAGTTACCTAACCATCACATCAAATTAAAACACTGCATTTTGAGTGCTCAAACCAACTTGTAACGAACCACCAATTCTATTTCTACAGTTTTAGTTTTGTCTCACTTATGTTCACATGTCAGGTAGCCATCACCATATTTTCCTGGTAAAAAAAAAACAACTGTACCATAGCTGGGGCCTGTCTCAAAAATCTCTCTTTAAGTTGTCAGTCACTACACTCAACACTGGCGAGTCTGGATAACTCATCTCACAACATTCACTCAACTGGTTCCGTTAGCCATGGGCTTACCGGTACAGCTATGAGCTTGTGCACATGACACACAGTGCACAGTTTTTAATTACAAGCCAATCACATGCAACAACAAAAAAATCGTCAACAGTGAATATGATAAGAAATGGATTGAAAATGCTTATGCCTGTGGGTAAAAGGCAGCAACAAAGGTTAAATCAACATTATAATTAATATCACGAATTAGTGCGTAATGTTTAGGAAATTCTAAATGAATACAAAAAGTAGGAATAGGAATACGTCACAATCAAATGCTAAAAATAAATCAATGTGAGAATATATAGGCTTTCTACTGGAGTGGAAAGTAACAGATCACTAAAATTGCTGTAATCCATACTATATTTACTTTATGCGTAACTTTTTTTTTTACTTTTAGCAGCAACTTATAGCAAAGTGGAAAAGTGTCAATACAAAAATGTGGTATCACCCAAGTTTATAGCTGAAATATTCAACAGCAATGTTAAAAGTCTTACCAATCTACATTTCTAATTTTCTTTTGGACTGCACATCCCACCCTAGTTTTTTGAACAAAAGAAAAATCATCTTAGGACGACCTACTCCATTCTCCACAGTAACTAGGAGGAAAGAGAACAAACAAAATGCTCAAGTCTTTATATCTTTATATCTATCTTTATACTGTGTCCTACAATATCTGCTCTCATTTACATTTTGTGACATTTACAAGGTGTAAAATATAACTAACACAGCGCGTACACACACACGCATGCACGCACGCACCACGCACGCATGCACACACACACGCACACACACAGCAATAACAAAAAATAGTTCTAGCACTCATTGGCTTTAAGGTGGCCTGTGTCTGAATTACAGTTACTTTCTTAGCCTGCACATGATGCACATTAGCGTGTGTGCAGGTCTGAAACAGCTTCTGGTGCAGCTCTGCAATCGGATATTAGTGCGGCCTAATTTCATGTGTTATGCATCAACGACACCGTGTCTCCTTATTGTATACACTCAGTTGTTAGTTTATTAGGTACACCTAGCTAAAACTACTGCAGTCTAAATACAAATAGATGTTATGTTATTTAGTCTAAACTAATTTATATAAATGGGGTAGACAAAAATAATAGACATCAGCCAGGATAACATAATACAACAGCACCACAAACCGCATCATACAGTTGAATCACCACCTATAAAATGGTTTCAACAAAAACTGAACATTATAACCTTTATGAAGGTAGGATTTATTGCAGGACTGTTGCATGAAACTGCATTAGTTTTGGTGTACCTAATAAACAGGCAACAGAGTGTATATGACAGGGTTGTATCTTTATATGAACAAAGTCACCCAGTGTTCTCTAGGGCTGCAGCGATGAGCAGTAAATATGTACATAAGACTGCACTGGACCAAAGAAAAATTAAAATTTGAAATAAAACAAACTTTCATTAACATTTATTTCATTGAGTACTGCCGCTAACTAGCTATGCTCTGTTTTGTGAATTTGTTGCCGAGGTGGGACGCCAGTTATACTGTAAACTTTTACTATTAATACTATTTACAATACTATAAATTATAATGGAAAACAAAGTGATTGTACCAGTTTGTAATGAAGTCACACTGTGCTCTTTGGCACTTAGGTTCCTATATTATTATATTTCACCTATAAACTGCTCCTTGTAGGTTTGGTCAGTGGCATTAGTTACTATGACAACCACTCGAACGCGAGCTCTGAAAAGAATAGGTTCACTCCAAACATAACTCAGCCAACTAACTCAGTATTTAATGAGACAGGCCCCAGGTCACTGTTTGCTGTGGTACTTAGATGATCAGTCCATTGGTCACATTTGGTCATAAGTCTATTGGTCTACACACTAAACCTGACCCTGATATCAGATCGTCCAGTGTATAAGTATTAAAAAAACACAACAAATCGTTTTAAAATAACCCTTTGACCCAAACACAAAAAAAGGTGACGGTTAGGATTCACAGTCTATATGGAAGTACAGGTCCATTAGAACGGCTGGTTAAATAGAAACTGCAAGCTGAGGATCACCTCTCTTTCCAGCATGATTTGTATTTAGAGTAAACTTAAAAAACTGAAGACTACATGTGGGACTACAGTCATTTCTTTAAAAAATAAACCATTTTATTCAAAACTGTGTTCCCAATCCAGATAATATAGAGCCAAGTACACACGAGGATGTGCTCCGGCAAGTGGTGAACACAAAAGAGGAATTATTTCCAAAAACTAAACAATGAATTCTTAATGAAAAATTTGAATGGGGAAGTTTTGTTCTTACATAAGGCAAAGTCCTCATGTTACATCCTACACCGAACACTGGCTTAATTGAGCACATCAGTGCCAAGAACAATCTTTGGTTGTGCATACAAGCATTCATATGAGATGAATAATAGTGTTCAATACCCAGAGCATTAATGTACCTGCACTTACTAGTGTCAGAACACAGCCATCCAGTAACATGCCCATGCCATGTTGAGATTTGGAAATCCAAGTGGAAAAATAATAACAAAAAAAAAACAAAAAAAAAAACATTTACTATCCCACTTTATCTCACTGATAAACTTTTCCAATTCTGGTACCTCAAATCACAGCAAAGGGGTTGTAACATTTCATCCATGTTGATATCATCCTCCAAGTTTGTTTCAGGTTCATTTGAGTCCTGTTCTCTTTCCACCATCTACACCTGTAAAGCATAAGCAATGAAGCTGGTTAGAGAACCACCCAGTGTAAGTCAGATGTGTCACAGAAAAACCTGAGAAATTTGAGAAAAATCAACTTACAGAACATTTGCTTGCGCTTGGAACTATGTCACTGAGTGAGATTACATCTTCAGCACCGATACTTTCTTCAAGAGTCCCAAACAGGGCTCTGAAAACAAAAAAAGGAGGAATGGAATTGAACTTGTATTCAGTGTGATACGCTGGGTCAATTGAATATACATTTTGTTAAGAAATGGTTAAGAGACATTTTTGCCTTTATCTTATAATCTCAGGCATCCTTCACTCTATCTGTGTACCACCTACAACAGGTTTACCAGGAAAATAGTTCAACTTAGATTATAGATGGTTCCGGTTAACTCCAGCCAATAGGAGCGTGCACACAGCCTGAAAAGAAAGTCTGCCTGAGGCGTGGTGTTAGAAGGTTGAAATACTGGCTCCTTGTTAACCACGATGAGTTGTTTTTTCATTTAGATTTAGACGTCTTCGTAGTATTTTTGGTGCCATGTGGAAATTGTCCTTAAAAATTTGTGCTAATCACTTGAATAGTTTAATTGCATTAAATACGTGTTGCCAGATGATTAAAGTACCTCAAAATGTTATACAAAATATTAGAAACACCTCTTTGTATAATATAACACAATTCAAGAGTATTACAAAGTATTTCTCAGAGGTCTGATGTATTTGACTGCATTTTAGTAAAGTATGCCTAGATTTTTAAATGATATAGATAGACAGTAGATAGATAAATAGATCTCAATAAGCACCTAACCCTGTTCCCACTTAGACCTGGCAGTGTCGTTTTAGGTCTGTTATTAGACAGTATATTCTCATGTCTGGTAACACCGGCATATTGTAAGAAAATTCAGTAGAATCTGAATGAATCCAACAATTTTTTAAATCCATATATTGCAGAGGACTTGTCATTAAAATTCTGATCTTCATGTGTGATCTACCCTCTTACCTCTTGGGGGTGCTGTGCTCCTGGTCTTTGCTCGAGGTGTTGTTTAAATCCACCCCCACTGACCTGAGGGCATCCTGAGCGTGAATCACAGGCTGAGTTGTGGGAGTTAATCCAGGGTTTCCCAGGGTGGAAGAGGAGACGGCAGTTTCAGCAGCGTTGCCAACAGCGTTGCCGGGTGGTAAGGTCTTTGGGAGGAGGTCAGGACGACCTGACTGCATAACTATGTGAAACGGTTGGAAATACTGTCAATACTATGTTGTGGAAGAGGCACTTCACATGCCTATACATGCTGCTAGACTAAATCTCTGTGGTTGTCAGTACGTATAATTTCTTTCCCATACCACAGTCGAACCCTCCCTATTCTCCTTTTCCCTGTTCTTACCGTTGTCTCCTTCAGTGTCTTCCCTGGTCTCAGAGCTGACTTGACGTTGGAGCAATAGCTGCTGGCTGTTGCTGCTGGTTTGGGTCGACAGAAGAGGCCCAGAGCCAGCTGCTTTTCTCAAAGGACCATGGGCCATTGGACGGCGCTTCTTGGATGGGGAGGTCTTCACTAGATAAAAGAGAGAAAAAGTACTACTTAAGAGCCCAGGAAGTGAGACTGACATTATGTGTTCATTCTCATCCACGGATACAGTTTATACGTACATGAGATCTTCCTGAAGACTGTACTGCACATGAACTTCTGAAATCGTTCTGCATAAAAACTTGGTCTGTGTACTGATACAGTATCCTGAAAAAAATGAAGAACTACAAGTTAATATTTGTATTTTATAATGTAAAACACATAAGTGAAGCTATTAGCTGTACATTACCCCATCATGAACCAGAGCTTTCCATGAGTGTTCAAGCTTCTTTACTAATCTGAAAATTCACACATGAAGAGTACATTACTTACGGAAGTTACATGATCAAACATGTTCACATAACACAATGAAAGCAGAAACATTAAACTGACATCCACTTCAAACTTGATCATTCCTGCTTGCTGTTAGTTCGGGCAGAGCACTAAAGTTGCATTTGCGCTGCTTCACAATCACTAGCTCGTTCATCATCTGACTACCAACATTGAATCATATTCATGCAGGTGTACACTGCAGCCACTATTAACAACAGCAGTCCAAAGTGCACGGTCAAAAAATGCGGGGCGCACATGCATTTTGGGCGTGTGCATATCGCTTTTCCTATTTTAACGGTGGAAAAACCAGTGGCTGCACCGGGCGCATGGTTGAATAGATGCCAAAACGTGGGTAACCTACACTCAATATTGTGTCTGAATGCATCCCGTGTAGACACAGATGAAGGACTGAAGTGGCTGCTGAACTGCTATCATGCTGTTTTTACTGTTTTGGTTATGTAGGCACTGTAAAAGTGACACTGACAAAAACAGTAGTATGTAGATACACAACATGTAAGTACTGTTTACCTATAGGACTGCAGAATGTCAATGATACCAATGTACACCAGCAGCCTCTCGCCTTTTGCGTTTCGTGCGGGTATTCCTCCGGTTCTGTGAAATAAAACAAGAAATATCACCTTGTGCTCTGTCATTCCTTTCAGTAAACACTTTGCTGCGGTGAGAGAAATTGTTAAAAGCAAGCACATGACTGTTCTATGGCCACAGACACCCTGTCACTCACTTGTCCTCCGTGTCCAGTGATCGCATGCTCCCTGCCTCTGCCTGGATGGCCTCTATAGCAGTGCTATACAGGGACTTCTGGCCTTGTGGCCTCCTCTGGTCCATGGCGCCTGCTACAGCCTCTTCGCTTACCTGCTCTCGACAGGCCTGATCTACATTGTGGATTCCCATCAGAAGGCTGTAGTCCATAATCTTGAAACTCTGCAAGAGCTGTATGGAAATCAAGCAGCAGAAATACTGTAAGACCGGAGATTGACTCATGGATTAACTTGAACTGAAAAAGAGTGGATATTTTTAATTAGTAGACTGGGTTTTTTTTTTAATCTAAAATGGATTCGACAGTATCATGCTTGTAGCTTCATGTTTAGAAAAGCATTTTTCTATTGCTCTCACCAGACAGTCTCTGTGGATCGTCTTGCAAACACCACTGTACTTGTCCCCCTCCAGTAACAGCCCCTCAGGCATGTCCTGAAAAAAATCCAGGTCCTTGTATGTGGGCACAGCCTTTTCCCTCTCTTTAGCTGATGCCCGTCGCTTATAGGTGGAGCCCTTTAGATCATACTTGAGGTGCATTCGTACAGCACTCGGGAGCAGATTGTTCATGACAACAATACGGATGTTTTTACCTCCTGCCTGGACACAGTACAGTCCATAGAACTTTGGTAATAAGGTTCGCTTGTTCTGGTTCAGGTTCTAGAGAAAGAAAGAGAAGGAAGGTAAAATATTACAGACAGTAATAAACAAGGATAAATAAATGATGAATGAAAGGAATAAATAAGTAGACAGTCCAAGCCATAAGTAAACATGTCCCATACAAATGATGCCGTCAGTAACAAATATGTCGGCTTATTTCGACATCAACTTGTTAAACATTAGGTAATATATAGGTTATAATGTAGCGCCATCGTTGGCTTGAGAGTGTTAATTCAAAAATGGCCAACAAAATTTATTCATTAGTTATTTTCTTGATTTATGTATATTTATTTTAAATTCCTAGAGCCCAAGGTGATATGGTCAAATTGCTTATTTTGCCCGACCTTCAGTATAAACCAAAAGGTATTTTGTTTACTTTCATATATGACAACGAAATGCATCAAATCCTGTGATTTGAGAAGCTAGAATGAGTAATTGTTTGACATCGTGGCTTGGAAGACGACTGAAACTTTCAATCTATTATCATAATAATTGCAGATTCATTTTCAGTTGATAAACGAATCCATTAATCCACTAATCAAGCATTTCAGCTGCAGACGCTCTACTTTCTAAGTTTGTAAGAGCATCAGTGGTATCTAAGATTTTGCATTTGATGGATAAATGGACAAGAGGATAATGATTAGGAGCCCGTCCATAGTTTTACACGTGCACATTTATCCCACAGATACCATCTTGCACCTGTAGCCTCTCATTAGATCTTACCATAAAGTATCCTGGAAGCAGTTTCTGCAGAAATTCTGCCTCTTTGTGCTGCACTGTCTTAATGATGTACTCGTCATCACTTGAGAGGTAGAAAAGAGATCCACTGGCCCCAGAGTTTGACAGCTCAATCAGCGGCCCATTACACAGAGAATACTGTAACCAGACCAGAGCACAGTGTTAAGACATGTGACATCTAAACCAGACTACAAGACAGACTTTAAGTGTTTATTACAGGAAAATCAACGGTTAGCTGTGTCCTCACATCGTGAGCAGCTCCACCTCTAGCATGTCAACACTTCACTAGTTTCACTTTTTCCACTTCCTCAATCACTCCTTTATTCTTACAGTTCACAGCTCTGTCCCTTTCTTCAGAGTTTTACTGTTCTGCTTGCTTTTTCCACATTTCTGAGATGCTGAGTAAACAAGAATACCATGTAGTCATCAGGCCGGATGCCAAACATCTCCCTGAAGTAGCGGAAGGCAATAGGGGCGTAAGTCTTGAACCTGAAATCTCCATAGTGGTGTGCTGGAGTCAGGTTGCTGCCCTCACTAAAAGACAGAAGAGTAACAGGATAACAGATTAAGTATAGGAGTATTAATGTAGGACACACTCAACATCCTGATACAAGAATTAAAGCGTGCCTTTGCACATCCTTTCAGCATATCATATTTGATATATGATCATAATCTCAAAGACTCACTTGGGGAAGAAGATGCTTTCCACCACTTCAAAATCCTGCAGCAGCACGTCTCTCTCAGGTTTTTGGCTTAAACTGCCCACCGTGTGTGTGATGCCTAACTGGATAGCACCTTTCAGGGCTGACGAGGTCGTCTGGAACAAAGAGAAAACTAACATGTATCAAATGACAAATGATTACAGGTAGCAAGTCACAGTGGCAACTTTTGGAGAGTGTATGTTGACAGTGACACATTTTAAAGACCTCAAGTGTAATCTGAATTGCGCTGCACTTCAACATGAATTACATACTTCAAGTCTGTGAGCATGTTTTAAATCAACAGACAATGGCTTGTAAACAAAACAGAACAAGCACTAAACTAAAAGTTAACCAGTCATAAGTAATCCCCACAATAAGACAAGACTGACAAAAAACAGAATAAATTGTAAAAAATAAAAAAGTTTTTCCATATTTTGAACATTGACGTTGAGGGTAGATCTGCAACAACTTTACAAAGTGAATATCGTTGGGACTGTTGGTCAGAGAAAAAAACAAGACATATGAAGATGTCACCTCTGGCTGATCATGATGGATATTTTTCACTATTGTCTGACATTTTATAGATAAATCGATTAATCGAGAAAATAATTGGCAGAACAACAGACAATGAAAATAACTGTCACTCAAAGTGAGTGAATGTAAATCTGTGTCAGTCAACGATGAGCTGAACTCCCACCTTCTTGTACGTGGTCTCTCCAGTGGGATCAATTCCGCGATGGCCAATAGTTTTTTTCATGGCCGGAGACATGCTAGTGCTTGGACCCTGTCAGTAGAAACATGGCAGAAAGGAGAATTACAAGTGGAAAATAATTCATTGCAAGTTTGCAGCAATATGTTTGAAAGAGGAAGCAAAAGAGGATGTGTCAGCTAAATATTGGTAAATTTCCAACTGTTTAAGATGAATGCAATGTGTGCAATGCATTTCCTCCACAACGAATCAGTCATTTATTACCTCTGGGGAAGCATTTTTCCGAGTCCCAGTTGAATCTGGAGTGAAAAAGAGAGAAAACATACAAGTTATACAAGAAATACACAGGGGGGAAAGGAAATATGTTCATCAAAAAATGCAATTCTTATACTGTATGCATTAATATCAAACAACACAGGTTACATAATTCCCTCATGCTGTAAACAGAGAGTGTCACTGAGCTCTGACACAAGCATGCAGACGCACCTCATTCATTACCTCTGAGAGAAGACAGTTTCCTCCAGTACTGACTCTGCAGGTCTTTGCGTGCAATGGGAGGAATTAGATAAGTATGCTATAACTATTAAAATAAGAAAGCAGTAAATTTTATTTTATTACCCCATATTAAATAATAAGACTATTTAACTGTAGAGCAGGCATTTTCTTCATCTTGTCTAAAAATATATGTTATTGGTTTAATTATGGGAAGTGTGGGATTTGGCATGTTTGGAGCTCGACGGGACATAAAGTCAAAATATATTCTCTTTAGCTCCTTTGATTTTGACCACAGATTATGGGATGAGTCCCATTTTATGAATGCGTAGTGCTAAATCGCTAGAGCCTTAAAAATAATTCACCTTAAAAGGAACAGATCAGATACTGATTCTATATCCAAACAAAAATATTGAATGTAAAACTTTTTAGATACAGTAGGTTCAATGTTAACAGTCTCTACATAAAAAATAATCCAACTGACCCTACAATTTACGGTATTTCGATTATGTGAAAATAGGAAAATGCATAGGAACACAGTTAGTTTTTAATCTGATTGTTAGGAGTCCTCCAAATTTATGTAAACCACATCTTCCAAAATTATCCTAAAGTTCAGTCAGACTTCTCTTGAAGTTTAACAAAAACTGACCACATCCACAGGAGAAATAAGTTGAGATGGTAAAAATACTCCATTAAAAGTAAAACTCCAGCATTGAAAGTGTTAGTAAAGTAAAAGCATGTACGTATAATGTAGTATAGTAAGCATGTGGTATGAAGTAAAAGTACTCAATCCAGAAAAATGTTCCCTGTGTTTTAACATTAAATTATTATTACATTAATGTGTAAAGCATTTTACTATTGTAGCTGGTTGAGGTGGAGCTAATTTCTAAGTATTTTATTTAGGATTATAGCTACTGATTATTTTCTTTTTGGCTGACTGTCTTCTCCATTGATCAACTGATGGAATGGTTTGAAAAACAAAATCAGAAAATAGTGAGAAATGCCCATCACAGTTGTCCACAGCTGAAAGTAAAACCTTCATATTTCTTGTTTTGAGCAATAGTCAAACGTTATTCAGTTTACTATAATTCAACGCAAGGAAAAGCAGCAAATAAAAACCAACTTTTGATTGAAAAAAAATTGATCCATCCCTTCAAATAGTAGGTGGTGTATAATAACACAGTACTTACTGCCAGTGTGGCCCTGCAGCCCCGGAGGCTCCTCTGCAGCTGTGGCCATTCAGAGCAGTAACAGAATTCAGACTTGTTTGTGGTGAAGCTCAGACCTTGAGTCTCTCCTTGTCAGCTTCCTCGGGAAGAGCACTTTCAGAGAGAGTAGGTGGGGACCTGTGAAGACAGAAAGTTGCTCATTAACAAAAAAACACACTCCTGATGACTTCATGCCACAAATATTGACATCAGCCACGTTGGCTTACTCTGCTGATGGAGGAGCTGATCTTGATATAAACCGTGTGTTGAATAATGTAACTAAGGGACGTGGTACTGAATTGTAAGACCAGTACATGTTGTAACAGGCTACCGTAAAAGCTACTGGGATGTCTGGATTGCGACATTTAACGAAATAGAGGCGAGTGAACTAGCTGCGAACTTTAACTTTTGAACATAAACCAAGCCAGTCACACTAATAACTGACCGAAAACAACATGAACAAACAGTAAACTCACTCGAAAATCTTGAGGAGGAGTTCTCGCAGAATCCTGTGTAAGAAAACGCGAACCTTTTCTTTTTTAAAGGCACTATTTTTCCTTAAACTAATAAACAAGGAAGCAGTGCGGAAGCAGCAGTTTTGTGCTCTGCTAAGCTAGCAGGAGCAAGCACAGCACTTCCGGTAAAATATTCTTTCAGAATAAAAAATATCACAATAAAACAACTTTTTCAAATCAACACCCAAAAATGGACAACTAAGAACTTTATTGTGTTCACCACCCCAAAATAAAAACATATCATACATAAACATATGTAAAAAATATATCATTTGTTTATTACATTTAAAATATTATAACATAATAAAACATAAACAAAAGAAAATAATCACATTCATTTGTAAAGATTATTTCACATTTGAAATGACATTGATGGTGTGGTTCAACAATAAAATATAAAGTGCTGTGCAAAAGTTGTAGGTACTTAAAGTAAAAAGTGGATGCTTTCAAAAATGATGCCATGAAAATTGAAGTAAAGAGAAAAAAACTAAATTAAATCAATATTTGGTGAGACCCCCAAATATTGATTAGAACTGTGCCAATTCTCCATGGTACAGTGACACAGTTTTTCAGGGTATTTGGCAAGTAGGATGTAATCACAGACTGACTCCATGATGTTGATTTATATGGGCAGAGTTCATCAAGTTTATCATAGGTTATGTATTTAAAATCTCAAACTTAAAAAATAATTAGAACCTGTTAAGTAAATACATTGGAGTTAAATGCTAAGTAAATGTATGAAGTGTGGAAGCACTCATGTAAAAAACAAATAATTATATTACACAAATTATACTTAGCTTGGTTACATTCCACCACTGCAGAACAATACGTGTTTAAATGCAACCTCTTGACACTCATCTCAAACTTATGTCTTTTCATACAGTAAAATGTTTATTTTGACTGCTCGAACAAAAAGTTTGACTGAAAAAAGAAATATTTAGCAAAACATGTGACCATTACTCAAACATCAGTCAAACAGTGTTGAGATGTTTCAAAGTTTTTATTCGTGACTTTTACCACACATTGCCATTCAGGAGGCAGGTCAGTTAAACTTTTCTTATTGATTATTGATCTGTTAATGTCACACACATAACTACCACACGCAACAGTGACCCATGGTGGACTCTTTTTTTTATTACATGAGTGCAGGGATGGGAAAAATCTCATAACTTGTTTCAAAACTCAACAGTTTTGTCTTTTCCTGAAGCTGCCAAGATGGTGTCTCTCCAAATTTATGTCAAGTCCACTATTGTTCAGAAGAAAAAAAGCACATGAGAACTTGTATATCTTCATTTTAGGCTTTATTGTGGTAACAAACAATACTACCAATTTTTAATGGTTTTTCTGTTGTTGTGACAAAGCTGGGTTAAAATATAGAGCTGACAAAATAAAAACTGTACTGTGCATTTATTGTTCTTACACAGCAGAAACCAAACCGGCATGTCTTGTCCTCCTCTGAGCATCTGAGACAAAGACTGCAGAAAAAATACAAAGCAATAGCTCAGCATTATCTTCCATATATGACTGATGAATTTTTATTTTCTCTTCTTGTTCAAATTCTTCTGAACACATTAGATTCATCTCTTTATTTACTCACCGACAGATACATTTACTAAACTGCTTTGTTCATTTTTGTTTTACACCATCTGTATTTTCATGTTACACTGACATCTATTTTCACCTTTAGCAAGCATTTGCGTTGAAGGTGAATCCCAGCTCCGCAGGGACTTGTGGTGCAGTGTAGCCTGGTGTTGGGTTGTAGTTGGGGTTTGGCAGCTCGCTGTCGAAGCACTTCCACCGTGCGTCTCCTCTGTTCTCACAGCACTCATATGGTACAGTCATAGTGGCGTATTCTTCCACACAGAACTGAGACAGAGCTTGTTTCCACTGCAAGAAAAAGTCACAAAGTTGTGTTTAAACCTCAGCTGGAGAAAAGCACATTTCACCCTTTGTTCACTCGGTTTAATATATTCACTTCTTAATGAATATAGCAAACTACTTTGTCTTTCTGTGTGGGAAAAAAACCACAGGATTTCCTCTTATATCTTTTTTCTTTAATATCTGAGGCACCAGGTTTTTCCTATTTGCCACGAATTATCTATGAAGCCATAAATTCAACCAGTTTTTGTATTACAACTTCTGTTAAATGTGATCATAGTTATGTTAAAATCCTTATATTTGTTTATTCACTAAACAATGTTCTTGAATCGAATCTGACTTGAATCACCTTCTTAACCTAATGATAACAGAGAATATTTTTTGTTTGTTTTTTGGCAATAAAATTTGTTAAAAAATTATATTGTTTGTACATGAGGAAAAATTATACATTTGATTTGTGATTTTATGGAGAGGACAGAAAAACTAAATGCCAAAAGATAACAAAATAATTTAAAACTATGTCACTGTGTATACTAGCACTATGTGTATTTGTGCTTTGTGCTGAGATTATAATATTATCTATAGTGGAATATACAGTGTACTTGGATATGTGGATTATGTATTGGCATACTATTAAACTTTATCCAAACACTCATGTATCTAGACAGAACAGTTTCTTCACCTTAAAGATTAATTTTATTATTAATAAATAATAAATAATAATAGGGATCTCCCCTCAACATGTGCAACATAATGGTACCTTGTCTGTCTATTGTCACAGTCACAGTTGTGTCAGTCTGTTATTGTCTTTGCATTTAGGACTCCACTTCTCCCCCAAAACACACACAAACACAATGAGTGACTCACAGCTTGCTGGGCGCAGCAGAGGATCTGGTGGCTCTGCTGTGCCACTTGTCCACCGCAGCACAAACTGTACCACGACTCCAGACGGTTGATGGCGTTTCCACGACGGCGGAAGTGACTGGCACCGGAGCCTGGGAAGAAGCTGGCCGGGTATCTGGGTCGACCCTCACCCTGATGGCAAATGGCAGCGAGGTTTAGAGCCGTGGGACAGGCGGGCGGGAAAGGGACGTCCGGCTCATTGAGAGAGTTTCTTTGGGTATCTGTGGAAATCAAACATAAAACAAGACAGAGTTTAACAGCATTGCAATTGGAATTGGAACAGTATATTGAATATAAATGCTCACTGAATCAGGAAGAAATTACCTCCTAGATTTGCACCATGAAGAGTCAGCAGTGCAACTATCCAAAATCCCCTGAGGCCTCCAGTTGAAGTCATAGCTGTACAGTGGTGTGGTGGGAACTGAATTTTGAAATGGCAGATTTCTCTCCAACATGTGTCATGAGTGGATCTGCAAACAGCTTATATGGGCGAGGGGAGTGAGTCAGTGGGTATGAAATGCTTGGAAGTGGGGGTGGAAGAGGTGAGGGGAAATGATGGCGTGTGTGTGTGTGTGTGTTTGTGTGTGTGTGTGTGTGTATGTGTGTAGGGAGGGATAAGATAAACATAAAGTGATTTTGACCTTTCGTGATATCTGCTGGCGTGTGCAATGTGCAAAACTATTGCTACAACTTCCCAAGGTCAATCTTAAAGTCTTTGGCCACTGGTGAAATAAACCACCGGTGAAGTATTTTATCATGGACTGTCACAGACTGACATGTTTACCAAAACCTTTCAGTTTTTTTCCCAAAACTTTCAGATCTTTCGGTAAAAACAATTCCCGTTCTCAAAAATTGGCTGAGTGTGCCTCTCGTTATCAAAGGATGGTTTACACTCAGCAAAAATCCTGAACATCTCATGCTGTTTTGACTTGCTGCATGTGAGCGGAAAGGAGGATATATTCACTCGAAATCAGTGAATCACTTCACTTGTTTTCACTCCCCAGAATTCAAACAATCCTCACACAATTATTTCTGCTGTTTGCATTGTGCTGTTAAAAGACGTGTTGATTGATTGATTCTCTACCATTTCTCAGCTTTTTTTGATTGATATTTTATCATTTCATTTTGACATTAAGAACATGTGTCCCTCAGTATTTGATGGGAGTGTCTTTGTGTTTCAAGTGGTTATAGGGGTGTGACCTTAGATATGACCATTCACCACCCTGAACATATGCAGTGTTATCACAAACTGCAATTTGCAGCTGTCAGATAGTGATTCATTGGATTTATAAGTACTGCTCCACTGTAACTCACGTTTTATTTTATTTGTTTTAATTTGTATGTGTGGTCGTTGGACAATAGAGACAGGTCGTGACTCACTTTTTCTCCAGATTTTTCTAATTTAGCCTTCAGACTAGATTGAAATTTTACACTTACTTAAATGTTAAATATTTGGAAAAATCGAACCCCGCACAGGGTTCAATAAAATCACCTGGTGTTCATATTCATTACACACCTATGATAAACATCTATTATGTAAGCCAATTAGTTTAATTTAAGTCAAACTTCTGAGTGGTCTGAACCTAAGTGAAGTGTATTACATATTTAATATGCATTCAATGAAACATCACTGTCAGGTTAGAACCTAACACATAATTTGAATCCATTCTTCACGGGATGAGAAACATCTCCTATTCTCCTGGATAATATCAAAAATGCAGCTGCCATCAAGCCTTAAACAAGGGCCTGACAAGTTGGTATTTCCTTTCACCTGACAAGTGATAGATGAACACATGCAAAGAGAAAATTTTGCCACGTGATTAGTCAGTTGGTCACTTGGCATCCATGAAGGCAGCGTGACACCTTCTCCCTGATTGGCTCCCTCGCCATCACCGAGATGAATAAAAGGGCATCAGTCCAGATGCCATTCATCCAGATTCCTGGCTTTCTGGTTCAGGTAAGATTTATTTTCAAATATTATAACTATACTTTTAACAACAATTTTTAAGTTGGCTGAAGGATTAATTACCTGCAAAAAATGTATAAAAAATCTTTGAATGGTAAATATAGGCAAATTTGATACTTTATCACAATCCTAAAATGTGGTTGCAGTATTTCTAAAACTTGATGCTCTGATGAAGGCATCATGCCAGAAAAAAAAGTCAGATTTGTCAGTCCATTAGTGATACAAAAAAGTCTGAAGAGGTCAAAAGTCCAACAACACTTGTAGCATAAGGAATAAATGTATTTATGATACATGTGTTTCTGGTGTTTTCTCACTTTTCCCTTCTCCATGAAGTTGTACGAGGAATCACTACTCTGCTTCTTGTAACTGAAATTCACTAAAATGATTTTGGGGTGGAGGTCATGCTCTCAGTTTATTACCACTGGAGTTCTGCCTGTTTCCCTGAATATGTTTTGAATATGTCTCGTTTCTTAAACTGTGATTTTTTTTTCTGAATGATCACATTTCATATTTTTTTTTTCAAAATCTAGCATTTAATCTTTTAGAATATTAAATATAAGATAAGACAAAAAAGAAAAAAAAAATCAGCATGTTTGTCTCCAAAATGTCTGTGTATGTGTTGTCATCATACTGGTGGATGGTTAATTTTGGTGATGTGTGCATTATTTTAGGTTTAAGAATGAAAGGGCTGGTCTACTGTCTTGTGGGTTTACTGGTGACTGGTAAGTTGACATAAGAAGGAACTATACATTCCTAAAATGTTTGAAAATGAAGAACTATTCTTGAAATTATATAGTATAATTAATATGTAATATTACAATTCTGCATAGAATATTTTTTTTACTTATGATTCTTAGGGTACATTTCAGTGATTTTACTTTTTTTGCTACATTGTTACTATTACTTACCTAAAAGGTGTGATTACTACCTCTTCTATCCAAATGACCAAATGATGATATTAGACTTTTGGATTTTTCATATCTTAATCTACATCCTTGTGACTTTTGCAGCGCTCAGCTCTGCTTCACCAGCAGGACGAGAGTTTGTCACATCCTTCATGCAAAACCTTGGGAGTGATGGTAGGGAAACTCGGTTCTTGGTTGAGGTTGCAGCTCTGCCCTCTTCACAAGGCAGCACCAAGGTCAAGGTGACTGCTGTGGGTGAGGTCTATGAGAAGGAAATTGATCCTGGTAAAAGTGTTTCCTTCAAGCTGCCCAACAGCATAGAGATGAAAGGCAGTATGAAGTCCCGTCAGACTGTGCTGATTGAGGCTAGCCAAGATGTCACGGTGATGTCTCTCAACTTCAAGCAATACACAGCAGACACCTCTGTGGTTTACCCAGTGAAGGACTGGGGGACTGAGTACCTCGTATTCACTCCTTCCAGCTCTCAGACAGACACCTTTAAAGAATTTTCTATCACTAACCACAAGGAGCCCAACACAGTTGAGATTTTCCTGCAGGGTTCAGTAAAATTCCAGGGGAAATTTTACAGGAGAGGAAGCAAGGTGACCTTAAAGCTCGAGGCATTTGAGACTGTTCAGATTCAGAGTCAGGATAACCTGAGTGGCTCTAAAGTGGTCTCACGCCTTCCTGTTGCCGTCTCCTCAGGACATAGCTGTGTTCAGAAATACACCTCCTGCAACCACGTATATGAACAACTTCTCCCTGTAAACAGCTGGGGGAAAGAGTTCATCATTGCACCCCTGCCTTATCATAAAATCTTTACCTATTTACATGACAGCGTTTTCATCCAAGCATCCCAGCCCACCAAAATTACCATTAATGTTAATGGAAAGGTTCAGAGTTATTCCATGTTTGCAGGACAGACTCTTGAGTTCTACTCTGATTGGCCACATGCTATATATCTGACATCTGAGAAGGGTATCCAGGTCCTGTTTGAATTCAATGGGGGTCCTGAGGACACACCAGAATATTTTGATCCCTTCCTGATGACTATCCTGCCCACAAATCATTTTAGCACTTCCTACTCCCTGCAGGGACAGGGTGATTTCTATAACAATGTTATAGTTGTGGCTCGAAACAAAGATTTGGATAGCATCAAAGTTGATCCAAAGCCCCAGTCTGACAGCTTCAAGTGGCAAAAAGTAGATGGGACTGATTTCTCCTGGGCTGAGATGTACTATAGCACTGGAGAAAACTTCTATCAGATATCTCACCCCAACTCCCCATTTGGCGTCTACAGTTTTGGTGTTGCTTATGCTAATGGATATGGATCCCCTGCATCTGCTGACTCAGCAGGTAAGTAAAAAGAATCAGTCACAAAATAGTGTCACACAAAATATACCACATGACAGCATAGTGCGCAACATTAAAGAACAGCATAGTGTATCATCAAGCAGAGCATAGCATGACACAATGTAACATAGCATAGCATATTACAGCATAGCGTACCGTAGTATAGCATGTCATAGAACAGCATAACATAGTGTATTGTGGCATTGCAACACAGCTTGACATAGCTTCGCATTGCATAACAGTATAGTATAGTGCTATAAAGAACGGTATAATATAGCATAGCATAGCACACCATAGTATAGTATAGAAAGTATAGTATAGAATTGTACACTAAATTAAAGACAGCATAGCATAGCAAGGCACAATAGAGGCTGTTGTAGCGTAGCATAGCATAAAATATCACAGTACAGTAGAGCATAACATGGCATTGTACAGTACATCATAGCATAGTGTAGCAAAGTCTAGCCTGGCATGGCATAATATTTTGTAATATAGTAAACAATAGTATAAAACGGCATAGTGTAGCACACCATATTGCAGCATAGCAAAGGGTAGCATAGTGTAATATGGCACAGCATAGCAGAGCATAACATAGACATAATATATGCATTATATTGTATAAAACGCCACAGGAGCACACTAATAGCATATCATAGCAGAACAGAATAGCACAACACAGCGTAGAGTAGCATAACATAGCATAACATAGCATAATATAGCATAATAGTATTGTACAGTAAATGGCTCATGTGTCCTCTCCTCCTCTTACATTGTGTCAGAGAAACATGACTGCAGCACCATAAAATGTTCCAAAGATGAAGTGTGCCAGATGAAAGCAAACTCCCCAACATGTGTCAAAAAACCACCAGTCATCAAAGCAGGTACCTGCTGGGCCATGGGCGATCCTCACTATCGCACATTCGATGGCAACTACTACAACTTCATGGGCAACTGCACCTACACGATGGTCAAGAACTGCCATGTTGGGGAAGACCTTCCAGCTTTTGAGGTTGACGCTCAGAATTACAAGCGTACTGGTTCAAAGGTCACATTTGTCGGCAAGGTGGTCATTAAGGTCTATGGGTACACTATGGCCATAGTGCGATCAGAGTTTGGCCTTCTGAGGGTGAGTGCATTGTTTTAACAAATTCGACTTCTTATACTATTCATAGAGTCTGTGAAGAAATGTTATTCAGTCAAATAACGCAAAAACACCTGTGAATCTCTTTTAGATGAACTACACATTATGGAATCTCCCTATCAACCTGGGCAATGGCAAAGTGAAGCTATACCAAAGCGGCCTGTCTATCATTGTGGAGACAGATTTTGGCCTGACTGTGCAGTATGACTGGAAGGAGTTTCTTGTCATCACAGTGCCGGGCAGTTTTTCTGGCAAAGTGTGTGGCATGTGCGGCAACTTCAACAGCAAAAAGGAGGATGACATGGTGACTCCTACTGGCTCACAGACCAGCAATGTAGTGGCCCTTGGCAAGAGCTGGAGGGTTCCTGATGTACCAGAGGATGCTCAGTGTCGAGACGAATGCTCGGGCCAGTGTGAGACCTGTGATAGCGACAGCTTTTTTGGCAGCCTAACAGACAGGATCTTCTGTGGCGTCCTTACCCGCATCATGGATGGCCCAATGAGTGACTGTAGTGCTGTCATTGACCCCAAGGTCTTTCATGACATCTGTTTGTATGATGTGTGCATGGGCGAGGGGATGAAGAATTTCCTGTGTAACACCTTACAGGTGTATGCTGATACCTGTCAAAGGGCCGGCATCAAAATTCATGACTGGAGGTACCTCGCTCATTGCTGTGAGTAACGCCAGTTTGAGATATCACCTGTTACTTTCGGGTTTCACCCTGATTCTGTGATTGTAACATATTGTAATTTTGTCTGAAATAGCTCTACCCTCATGCCCAGAGAACAGCCATTATGAGTTCTGTGGGAATGCCTGCCCTGCCACCTGTGAAAACCCAGATGCTGCAAGAACTTGCAACAAAAGCTGTGTGGAGACCTGTGTCTGTGATGAGGGCTTCCTGCTCAGTGGCACAAAATGTGTCCCCAAGGCCCAGTGTGGCTGCTTGTACAAAGGCCACTACATAGAGGCTGGAGTCTCTTTCTTCACCGATGACCTCTGTACCGAGAAGTGCACATGTAACCAAATTACCAAGAAGGTTGACTGTCAGAAACCAGGTTGTAAGCAGGGGTATGAGTGCAAGGTGGTTGATGATCTTCTCGGATGTCACCCTCTTGCGTACACAGAGTGCAGCATGACTGCCGGCCCTCACTTCGAGACCTTTGATGGCCACGATTACAACTTCCACGGCACCTGTGTGTATCAGCTGGCTGGGGTCTGCTCGAAAGATCCTTCCCTGCAACAGTTTGAAGTTTTTGTGCAAAATGATGCCAAAAACGTTGGTTCTGGTGCAAAGTTGGTGGAGGTCACAGTTTATGGGAATTCCATTGTTGTCACAAGGAAGTACAAAGGCTCAGTCCTGGTGAGATGCAATGCAGCAAATTTATCACAGTATAGAAAGTCATCTTTTCTGATAAGTCCCACCTTGAATTAAACAATCTTGTTTTTCAGGTAAATGGAGAAATCACCAACCTTCCTGTCAAACTCAAAGGCAATATAACAGTTCACCAGGTTGGTGACTTTGCTGAGATCAAGGCCGACTTTGGGCTGCTAGTCTCCTATGATTGGCTTTCAACAGTACAAGTCAAAGTCCCCAGTACATATGATGGTGCAATGTGTGGCCTGTGTGGCAATAACAATCACAACCCCAAAGATGACCTACTGCTGAAAAACGGTACGCAGACGGCATCTGCAGAAGAACTAGGAAAAAGTTGGAGGGTTGCTGAAATCCCGGGCTGTGTTGATGGCTGCAAGAACGAGAGCCAATGTCCCAGCTGTGACATCACCCAAAAAGAGAAATATGAGACTGACAGGTACTGCGGTTTGATAAGAAGCCCCACAGGCCCCTTCCATGAATGCCATGCCATCATAAATCCTGAGAGCATTTTTAAGAATTGTGTGTATGATGTGTGCCTTTATAATGGCAAGAAAGGCTCCTGGTGTGCCAATCTCCGCCGTTACACTATAGAATGCCAAAAGAGAGGAGTCAATGTGTCCCACTGGAGGAGAGAGGACTTCTGTCCCATATCTAAGATGGGGCATCCTGACAACAGTCACTATGAACACTGTGGAGATGTTTGCCATGCAACCTGTGAAAACGGGTTACCTCCCACTGGCTGCAAGAGGCCCTGTGAGGAAACATGGGTGTGCAATGACGGCTTCCTACTCAGTGGACACAAGTGTGTGCCTTTTGACCAGTGTGGATGCATGCACGGAAACAAATACATTAGGAAGGGACAGAGTTTTCTGTCTCCAGACTGTCTTCAGAACTGCACCTGCAATGGCACGGTACGTTTTATATAGAGAAGAAATTCACTTCCTCACCAAATTTTACCCTACCTTGTTAGTTGTTCTAAAAATGTCTCCGACTTTAGATGAACTGCGAGCCATACTCCTGTGGGCCATTTGAGAAGTGTACGCTGAGCAAGAATGTTCGGTCATGTCAACCACTGGAAAATGCAACCTGCACAATCGCAGGTGATCCACATTACAAAAACTTTGACAACCATCACTACGACTTCCAAGGCACCTGTACCTACACCGTAGCTACATCGTGCCATCTGGGAGGCTCGCATCTGAAAAACTTCTCTGTGGTGGTGGAGAATGAGAAGTGGACAAGGACAGATACGCCAAATTTGTCTGTTGCCAAGCTTGTTGCTGTGGAGGTGTACGGCTACATCCTACTTCTCCGAAGGCATCAACTTGGATCGATCATGGTTAGTAGTTGTTTTGAGATGGTTGATTAATTTACTGTTCCTCTGTTCATTTAACTTAATCCTGATTTTATATTGATAATAGCTTAATAGAGCTGATATTTTTCTTTGTGTTCCCCAGCTGAATGGCGTCTTGACAACCATTC
This sequence comes from Seriola dumerili, assembly GCF_002260705.1. Taxonomy (NCBI): domain Eukaryota; kingdom Metazoa; phylum Chordata; class Actinopteri; order Carangiformes; family Carangidae; genus Seriola; species Seriola dumerili. The sequence goes on along the minus strand of NW_019174365.1, from coordinate 9,247,345 downwards.
CATTTAACCTCAATGACGGACAGGTGGAAGTCTTCCAAGAAGGCTTTCACTATGCTATCACAACTGATTTTGGCCTGAAAGTGACTTATGACATGGTCTACAAAGTCGAAGTCACTGTTCCTGGAAACTACATGGGCAGAACCTGTGGTCTGTGTGGCAGTTTTAATAACAAGACAGATGAGTATGAGCTTCCTGATGGAAAAATGACCAATGACATAAAGATCTTTGGAGCAGCCTGGAAAGTAGCTGTTCCTGGGGTGATATGCGAAGATGGCTGCAGAGGTGACCAGTGTCCCAAATGTGCCAACGCCCGAAAAGAAATCTTTGAGAAAGATTGTGGAATAATCAAAAATCCTAATGGTCCCTTTGCTGCATGCCACAGCAAACTAAGCCCTGAGTATTACTACAGAGATTGTGTCTATGACGTCTGTATGTCTCAGGGAGACCGCAACGTTCTCTGTCAAAGCATCTCCGCGTACATGACTGACTGTCAGACCACTGGAGTAAAGGTCAACAACTGGAGGACGCCTGATTTCTGCCGTAAGTGTTGTTAATTGCTTTTCTATTTCTGTGTCTGTGTGATGACTGATGGTTCTTCTACTGAACCTAACTCAGATGCTAAGTGTTATGATTTTTATTTCTTCATCCGGCACTTTCTATCCCACATTATTATTTTAGGGACCCAAGAACATTAAAGGAACAGTGTGGAGTTTTTTCTTTTTACCACTAGTAGCACTTGAAGCAGCAACTTTTTGAGTGGATGGCTATTTTTTTTAGTAGTGTGGTTTCACGGTATTCCACTGCCTGACAGCTGGTGGCAGTAATGCCATGAAACAACGTGGCAACAAAGGCAATGAGGAAGAAGATTGCAAGCTAGTGCACATGGATGTAATCAATGCACGATTGGAAACAATAAGAATCGTCTTTGTAAATGTTACATGAGGATGAAAATACATAACACAAAGCATTTGTTGTAAAAAAAATATTGTTTGTTCATTTACAAGAAAACTCCACAAGGCACCTTTACCTTTACCTTCATCTAAAATATATTCAGTGTGTTTGTAATTTCACCAGTTTTTAGAGACACAGACCGTTTAGTTGTATCAGTGTTAGACTATCAATTCATCTTAATATGCTTTCCTTTGTAGCTATTCAGTGTCCTGAAAACAGTCACTACCAGATCTGTGCTGAAACCTGTGGCTCACCATGCCCTGGTCTCACTGACACCTTCACCTGCCCCACCACTTGTGCGGAGGGCTGCGCCTGTAAGGAAGGATACTACTTCAATGGGACTGGCTGTGTGGCTCTGGAGGATTGCAGTTGTTACTACAATGGACGTACCTATAAGGTGGAGTAGCCCTCAGTCCTCAGTTTTGAATGTTTGGATACCTGCTTTCCAGACAGCCAGTGGTCTGTTACATCATATGTTAATGTATTTGCTAGCAAGGACTGTGTTAATAACAATAACAAGCTGGAAACACGCCGACATGATATCAAAGTTGCAATGGCAAACACTTACACGTTTCACAACAGTTTTCCATATACAAGTCGAGCAGACACGGAGCAGCATTAGCATTCATTTGGAAGACATGTTCCTGGTCACCACATACAAAATCCAACATTCATTTCTCTTTCAGTGTTGGATGTTGCTGGATGTTAATTGTTTACTCTCCTCTTTAGATTGGCGAGTCTGTGCTATCTGACAGCTGCCAGCAGCGCTGCAACTGTACAACATCTGGTGAAATGCAGTGTGAGGACTTTTCTTGCAGTGCTACAGAGAAGTGCCAAGAACTCAAGAACGGTATCCTCAGCTGTCAGCCCACACAGTGTCGGGTGGAGACCGGAGGATCTATTACGCTCTTCACTGGCATGACCGGCACTATCTCTGTGATGGGGGCTTATGAGATCATCACACACTGTGACCAATCAGCTGCTGACTGGTTCAGGGTCGTAGCCAACCTCCAAGAATGCAGTGTGTCTGGCGAGAAGAGTGTGGTCGCTATTTACATCTACTTTAATGAACTAGCAGTCACTGTCACTGACAAACAGGAGACCTGGGTGGGTATTTTTGAAGGAGTGGTTCAACATTTTGGGAAATACTTATTCACACTTGTTCGCTTTCTTTTCAATAATTAGACAAGAACGAATGATGCCACTTCTAAATCTTTTCATCAAATATGAAGGTGGAGTCAGGAGACTATTCACTTAGCTTAGTGTAAAAATGGAAGTAGGGAGAAAAATAGCCTGACTCTTTCCAAAGGTAAAAGAAATAACATATCTTGAACACACAGATAAAAAGGGGGATCGATCTTCTCATCAAACTCTCTGCAACAAAGCGAATGACCGTATTTGATGCTGATAACCATATCAAATGATTGTATCTGATGCTGTTTACAGGTCAATGGTAAAAAGGTGACTCTCCCCAGCCTGCACAGAAATAATATCTCTGTGAGACTCATTGAGAAAACCATAGTCATCGAGAAGACGTCACACTTCCAGCTGTCTTACAGCAGCACCCAGGAGATCATTGTAACCGTGAGTGAAAGCATGGCTGGCGAGTTGTGTGGAGCATGTGACAAACACCATCCCCTCAGAGGCACCATGAGCGTCTCGCAGGAAGTAATGCAGGAGTACATGGGCTCATTTTCTGCACCAGACTTCCCTAACTGGTGAGTGGGATACACGCTGGTCCAAGCAGTACACGCCTTTGATTTAGTAGCTTTCCTCAGTTTTGTGAACCTGAAATGAGGTGGCAGTGGACTGAATGTTCAAACTGCTTTTTTAAATAGTATATTTCTCATAACTTTTTTGGGGTTATCATGATGCAATTAACACCTAACATTCATTATTCAAACCATGTAGAAAAGACACAAGAAATAATAATAATCTGAACACTGCTGTAGTCCAAATCCTAGACCGTAAAGAATTCATGTGATAAAGAACTGGAAATATTTATAACAAATTTAATGCAATTTAATCATTTGTAATCTTTTTGCAGTGAGTTGCAGTGAGGTTGCAGTGAGTTTCTTTCACTGCTGTTGGAGTGAAAGAAAATATCCTGTCACCTCCCAGGGATCAACATATCAGTATCATCGTCTGCAGAAACTTCAGCAACAAATCAGCACTGAAAACTGTATTTCTATGGATGATATTCATTAAAATTTTTGTCCTCAAATTTATGATGAAATGGGTTTGTAAAATAATCACAGAATAAACTTCATCTTCTACAGTGATTCAATTTGTGCCTCCTCATTTATTTCTGGAAGGTTCAGACTCTGTACAGGTTTCCATTGTATGTAAATGCACAATATAATAAATTTAGAGGTGCAACGGTTAGTTGATTAATCGTTTAAGCAATAGCTGTTACACTTGGCCTAATGAAAAAGTGACACTGGCGTGAGCTGCTAATTCTGTCCAAATTTAGTATTGATATGAAATGAAAGAGTGAAGGTTAGAACCACTGCCCTAAGTTACACATCATTCATTATCACTTTTTTGAGTGGGATGTCCTCTCATGAGAGTATTTCCTCATATGAAACTTACTGACCCCCTCCCCCAATGATGAAGGTGAGGATGACTGTTGATGTGTTGGACAACTCCAGGTGCCACAATTAGGAAAGACTAACCCAAAGATGACAGGCTACGTTTTTGAGAAATATCCAGTTTTGTATGATGGACCAGGAGTGTCACATGAAAAGTAATAAAACATTTCCATAAATTCATATTTTAATAGCCATTAAAATAGGAATTCTAAAAAGAATTTATAAATGAATGATTAATCCATAAGATTTAAAAATGGATTTACAAAAACAGCATAAAAGACTCTTAAATAAACCATTTAGAAATACATTTATTAATTCATGAATAAATTGAATTTGAAAAACAATTTGGAAAGGCAGTTTAAAAATGGGAATACGCACCTGGATATCTGGATTCCCTCTTCCATTTCCTTCTTCCAGCTGCTTTTCCTTTTCCTGTTAGCTAATCGATGTGGTTAATCATTTAGCTTCTCCTTTTAGCCTTTCCATGACACTCTGGGCCTTCATTACTGGTAAACCCCACTGGTTAGCTCTCAGAGAGCTTATTATATCACATTGTCAAGTGGGATTAACCTGGTTTTACTATCACTGAAGGCCCAGAGAGTTTGGCTAAATAAAATGAATGTTAATCGTTAATTTATAAATTCTTTTTAGAATTCCTATTTTTAATGCCTATTAAAATGTGAAATGAAGGAAATGGTTTATTACTTTTCCTGTGACATCTCTGTTCCTCCAAAGTTTTGGCCATGCATTACATTAGCTGCATAGCTGCTTCTATGACTATGGCCAATAGATCTCAACACAAACATTCAATTAAGAGAATTAAAAGTGACTTACACTATTCATAAAATTATAAATTGGACAAATCTCATTTGTGACACATAAATTTAGGTTTGGTGCTGAACTCACAACATTTCTTCTAGCCTGGTAGCTTAATGCTAACATTGGCTATGTAGCAATAGCAAAACATATAAGTAGCTCCTTTAAACAGTATGTAAATGTACTTAGTTCAGCCCAGTCAGAAGCCGGTGTTGTCCTTTACTCCTCAATACCACAACTAACAAAACACCTTTTTCTCTGATTCCCCAGCTGGAGCTCAGCCTGTCAGCTGCTGTCAGTCATCAACACAGTCCTCCAGTCTGCTACGATAAGAATATTTCCCCAAAGAAATGTAATTTTGTTTTGTATTTTAACTGCATTAATTACAAATGTTTAACAAGAAAAAAGGAATGGTATTTACACAGATGTGGGATTCTTTATTTAAACAAAAATAATTTCATGAATCATTGATGCTGTCAGTTTGGTAGTGCTGGAGGATGGTGATCAATGCAGTTGATAAAAAGCTGGCAGGCCTGGAGTTTACGAACCGCTGAAAAAGAAACAAAGAAATTGTCACGTTTTGAAGTTCCACTGAAATACAATGTAACAAGAATAATAATTGCAACATCTGCATATAATAGTCCCAACAAGTCCTCCAACCTAAACAACCATAGGTGTTGTTTGTCCCTTCCCTTGGATAGGACTCAGGAGTGTACCAGCCGTAAAGGTACTGGACCTTTGTCATCACGGTAACAATAATAAACACGTGGTTAAGGTTGTGGGACAGTCACTGTATATCATTGAATTATTAAGATTGCATATGTTGTTGTTGAACTATAAAAAGGTTTACAATCTTAAAAACTATACAAACTGTATGTACACATTCTAGTGCTTTGATGCTAATCTGAGCATTGCTGCCTATTTATCAGTTATTATTTGGAGGTAGTTTACATGACTCACCACTGGGGGAAATCAGGAGCCACCCATCGCTTAATGTCCAGTGATGCAGAAACACTGCTCAGCCCAAGTGCTGTGTGAACAGGCTTGAGCTTCCCACATGCCCCACATAATGTGTCAGCTACTTTGTCACTGACACTCATGGTGAGTTTATTAGTCGAACTGAAGAACAGCTGAAGGCTGGAAGGGCCGTTAATTCTCACTGTATTGTCAGAAACCACCAGTGTTACATTGTTCTGGGAGAATGTGGTTTGATTAATAGCCCTTCCGTTTATCTGTGAACACAGATTGAATAATTTATAGTAATAAACTTTATATAGGTAAGATTACTGTCATAGCTTCATCCAGACACTTACCCAGATATCATGTTTGCTGTTGACTGTGAACAACACTTCATTGAAGAACACATAAAGAGCCAAAATTGAGTTGACTCCAGGAGTGCATGTATCCAACTTCACCACCACCCTGAACCAGTTTGATGTATGAGATTGGTCACAGATCTGGATAATCTCGTAGGTTCCTGGCACTGTCACGGTACCTCCTTCACCATTAAACACAGTGAGGGTCCCATTGGCCTCCAGAGAGCACTGCTGATGTGTGCAGCCCATCACGCCGTTCTTGACCTGGCAGCTCTCATTGGGGTCACATGTCATTTTGTTGGACAGGATTACTCCAGAGTTCACACAGGTGAGCATTTTATGACAGTCATCTGTTATAATGGACTCTCCAATCTGAAAATATATGGTGATGTTAGTGCTTGGAGGGGCCATATCATGCTTAACTAGTTAGTGGAGTGTAATGTGATTAGGGGTATATGTTAAAAATCATCAATATTCCAACTCTTGAGGTGAATGCTTAAGGAAACAACAAGGCTAATAAAAGACAGGTGGAAAGTCAGGGGATCACCGCAGTCAGTTAGTTTGATCCTCTGTGAACCATGAATGTCTGTACCGAATTCTATGGCTAAACATCTAACAGTTGTTGACATATTTCTTTTCATGCAGCTAATACACCTACCTTTCAAAAGCTATCTAATTCAAATGAGTCAACATAGGCATTGTTATAATGCATTGATAATTGTAATTTATCAATAAGGAGTAACCTGAGCTTTATTTTATCAGATATATAATGTATTAATAATATTTATTTTTTTTACCTTGAGTGTCTGGCCTTTGTAATAACAGCTGCACTGTTCAAAGTTCACACAGCCAGTTCCATTGTGGTGGTAGCCCTTATCACAGGCACAGCCCTCAACACAAGTTGTGGTACATAGGATGGTGTCAGTGAGACCGGGACATGGAGAGGAACAGGGCAGGACACAGGTTTCATAATGGCTGTTGGCAGGGCACGTATATGCTGCACACAAATAGCAAGAGTTAGGAATATTTTTTTTTTATGTTAAATGAACAGATGTGGAGATGTTAGAGATGGATTTTATAATGTAGAATGAAGAATGAAAATGCGCAGACTCACGACAGAGAGAAGGACCTCTCCAGTTCTGAATCTTTGCACCAAAGTCTTGGCAGTCTAACATATACGCAGCAATACTGTGACACAGCATACTTTGTATGTTTTTAGCCATGCAAATATCATAGACACAGTCTCTGAAGTAGGATGCAGGATCAATAATATCATGGCAGGCGGCAAAGGGACCCTCGGGATTGGTGATAATTGCACATTTTGCCTCTAATGCAGCTTTCTTAGGCTCGTCACATTTGGGGCAGATGTCACCACTACAACCATCCTCACAGACCGCTCCAGGCACAGGCACTTTCCACGCCGCTCCAAAGGTCTGTAAGTCTTTGGTCAGGTTTCCATCTGGCAGCTGGAAATCATCTGCTTTGTCATTGTTAAAGTTGCCACACAGACCACAGGTTCTGCCCCGGTAGTTTCCAGGGACAGTGACAGTGATGTGGTAGACCAGATCATAAGTGACCCTCAGGCCAAAATCAGTCAAAATGATATCATTTGCCCCTTCCTGATAAACCCTCACTGCACCATTGAAGAGGTTTTGTGGAAGATGATGTAGGACCCCGTTTATCTGCAGAGAACAATGAATTCTTTCTTATAATTTGGAATTTGATTTGTTGTCAGTCAGGCGTATTTAAAAAATAATTGACAGTAAGTTATGACTCTTATTGCTGTTATTTTCATTTGCATAGGGCAAGCTCAGTTTGAGTCCTTAAGCAATGATGACATTAGTGACATACCCAAACCATTTTAGCTTCATTCCTGCGAAGGATCAAGACGGTTCCATAAACTTCTACTGCCACAAGTTTGGCCACTGAGACCTTGGGGTCGTCCGACATGATATACCACTTCTCATTCTCCACCGCCACTGAGAAGTCTGTGAGACGTGTGCCGCTCAGGTGGCAACCTTCAGCAGCGACGTAGGTGCAGGTGCCTTGGAAGTCATAGGTGGTGTTGTCAAAGGTGTTATAATGTGGATCTCCAGAGATGGAGCAGACTCCTTTTCCCAAAGGCTGACATGATCGCACGTAATTCTTTGTCTCACACTTCTCATATAGACCGCAAGAGGACTGCTTACACTGCACCTAACATGAAAGAGACACAAGCTTGATCATTGTTAATGGACAAATTTTTGTCAGTCATTTATTTGATAGTGATTAAAAAATTCACCCAAATCATTACTCAAGACAATCCATAGTCCACAACATAAATAATACCTAAGAAATCTCCTTTGTAATGTGATTATATGTTTTAATGTTTTAACTACTTGCAATGAACGTCTAACATGTTTTTGCTTTGTATTAGTTGCTTGCATTGTACATTTGCTACTCCGCCTGTGACTTGACTTACACCCTTTTTATGCTTATCTTCTCTTCACCTGCTTCATGTTTCAGCTGCTTTGTCCTTTTAGGATTTTAAAAGCTGTTTATTTTATTGTTAATTTAATGAGTAAGTTGACAATGCTAAATAGGGGGACTTCAACGCACATGAAACTGAAACTATCTGCAAAATCAGCTTTTAAAAAAATATAAAAAACAGTGTAATGGAACATAATGCCAAGTGAGATATGTATGAGTAAATGATGACTGATTAGAATGCATTTCCCATTGCACCACACAAATCATGGAAAAATAAAGATAGACTGATCTTTCGTGTGATCTCTCTCAGCTCTCCTCATGCTTACTGTGCTGTTGCAGGTGCATTCCCTCTGGCAGAGGGCATCAGGGTAGAAGACCTGTCCTTGCTGGTAGTATTTGCCTTCATACGTGCAGCCACATTGGTTGGCAGACACACATTCATTTCCACTCAGAAGGTAACCCTCATTGCAAGCACATCCTTCCATGCACTGAGCTCCACAGTTTGATAGTGTAGAGTCTTTCTCACATGATCCCATACAGCTGCTGGTACAGAGCTCATAGTGGCTATTTGATGGACACTGGGCATCTAGGAACGAGGTAGGGTCAGGATTAGTTCAGTCGTAAAATGGTTTGGAAAAATTCACGAGAATTTGAAGTAAATGTCCTTACCACAGAACTGAGCCGACCTCCAGGAGTATACTTTGGCATCTGTCAGCTGGCAGGCAGCTGTGTATGCAGTCAGAGCCTTGCACTGCATATTCCTGCTACCCTGGTAGAGACAGACATCGTACAGGCAGTCAGCAAGGAAGCCTGCGGGGTCAACCTTGGAGTGGCAGTCACGGAACGGGCCTGCAGGGTCGATGATGAGGCCACAGTAGCTGCTGGTGTTGTACAGAGCTTTCTGAGTGGTGTTACAGCCGGGGCAGGGGCCGCTGCAGCTATCAACACAGCCGGGGATCGTGGCGACTTTCCAGCTCTGACCGAGCGCCTCAGAGGTGGAGGCTTGCTTCCCATCGCTCATCCGCATGTCGTCTTTGGGGTTCAGGTTGTAATTGCCACAAAGACCTTGCATCACGCCCATGTAAGTCCTGGGAACGGTGACAAAAGCTACGCTGTTCCAGTCGTAGTACACCTTCACTCCAAAGTCTGCCTCGATTACAGCAAACCTGCCATTGCTGTAAAGATGCAGTTTATTGTTGCCCAGCGACATTGGGAGGTTGGAGAGTTCACCATTGACCTTAAAAAGATAATAATCATATACAAAAAGGGCCTTTAAGTAATTTGCACAAATAATGATGAGTACATAGAATTTGAAAGCACATGTATGTGGAGTTGCAATAATCATTCGGTTAGCTGATAGATTATCAAAATTATTTTATGTCTGTTTGACGATTCAGTAACATTTGAATCAGGATCTGATGACACCTGATCAAACCACATCCGCACAGTCCTGATAAAGCACTTTAGGTGTTTTTGAGTGTTAAACTCTTGATGGAGGATTTGCTGCTTGTTATTTTTCTTAAACTGGATATCTTTGGGTTTTGGACTGCTAATTGAACAAACAAAGCATTCAGTGACATCACATAAGCATTGAGGAAAGTTTGATGGACATATTTCAATGTTTTCTGATGTCTTATAAACCAAATGATTAATCGATTAATTGAGGAGAAAAAAAAAGATTATTATGAAAACAATAATTAGATGCAGCGCTACAAGTGTTTTGATTATTTGAGAAAATAATTTACCACAACAGTGCCAGCGTATTCCTTGCTGATGACAAAAGTGTACCCATACACTTTGACCTCTACCACCTTGACAGCAGACCCAATCTTCTTATCTTGGCCATTCATCTGCAACACCACACTAAAACTTTCCAGGCCAGTTTTATTGGATGAGACTCCAGCCATCTCATATGCACATGTGCCCTGGAAGTTGTAGCGCTCCCCATCAAAGGTCACAAAGTGTGGGTCTCCAGATACCATGCATGTGGCGTAGTTGACAGGATAGCAACCTCTGATCCCCTTCGCCACCTGGCACTGCTGCCCAGCAGGACAGCTAGTCATGTTGAGGGACAAACGTCCACCAGCGAAGCATGTGTAGCGTCCGGTGCAGCTCTCATCGGCCCAAAAAGATTCTCCGGCTTCCACATAGTGGCCCTGGTACATGCAGCCACACTCGGCCTTGGGGACACACTTGGTGCCGCTGAGCAGGAAGCCGTCATCACAGACACAGTCCTCCACACAGGTGGCGGTGCAGTTTGTGGCAGCGTTTGGGTTTGCACATGTAGTGGGACAGCCACTCCCGCAGAACTCGTAGTGGCTGTTTTCTCTGCACTTGGGTGTAGCTGTGTGGACAAAGAGAAGACAGATCATCAGTTAATGACTTTTATTCAGTGATGGAGAAAGTATTCAGACCCTTTACCCAAGCAAACTACCACATGGTAAACATCCATCGAAAGTGTTACTTTATTAAAAGTATGTATCATATGCAATAAGTTCTTCATGTGCTTTGTATGCAAAACTCTTCATTTGTAAAGTAACTAAAGCCGTCAAATAAATCTGGCGGAGTAGAAGTATAAAATGGCATGAAAAAGAAAAAACTTGAGTGACATACAAGTAGCCGACCTCAAATTTGTACTTCAGTACAAACTTCAGTTCAAATGTACTTAGTTAAATCAGCATTGTATTTACTGACAGCCTAGCTATGCTTCTTAAACTCTGGACTACTCACAGGATTGAGTAGACTTCCTCCAGTTGGAGACTTGGACCCCAGACCTCCGGCAGAGATCAGCATATCCTTGTAGAGTGTTACAAAGATAAGTGTTCACAGCTTCACCCCAACAGAGGTCAAGCATGCAGTTGCTCTGAAGGATGTTGGAGTCAATGTCAGGCTTACAACCTACCACTCCAACATCCTGTATAAGCGCTCTACAGAAGATTTGTTTCTCTAACTTCTCAACTTGACTGAGAGGACACTTTTCACACTGGCCACCACATTCGTCTTTGCAATAGGCATCATCTGTGGCACCGGGAACCCTCCAGCTTTCTCCCAGCGCCGCCACACCGCTGGTCACTGACCCACTGGCAGTCGTGACATCATCTTCCTTTTTGCCGTTGAAGTTGCCACACAGGCCGCACACACTGCCGGCAAAACTGGCTGGCACTGTGATGGCAAGGTACTCGTTCCAGTCATACTGCACGGTCAGGCCGAAATCTGTCTCGATGATGATAAACAGACCTCTCTGGAAAAGCTTCACTTTGCCGTTGTTCAGATTCATTGGGAGAGTCCATTGCTGATAGTTAACCTGGACATAAATCAATCAAATTTCAGTTTTACTCCAGGCAAAGAACAAGTAAGATCAGGCAGAGAAACATAACAAAAACGGAACCAAAACGAAGGTCTTTAAAATTTGTTTTAATTATTTGGATTTTTTAAACAACCCATTTCCCAACATCAAAATGTCCATTCAAAAGCTTCCTCCACACTGCCAGGAATACATTTTGTTGGCCTTAGACGTACATATTTTATATTTATTCTTTTTTTTTTATTATTGTAGAAAGGTAAACTCCCCCAAGGTTTCTAAAATCCCCAAATTGTCACAAAAATAACAAAGTCATGACCTGCATTGCATTTTGAGATTACACACTTTTTTTCTCATTAAACACTGCACTTTGGACCAAGATCTAAAAATGGTGGTGAATGGCTGTTTATATTTACTTGAACATGTTTGAATGTGTAAAGAGACCAAGCTTAAAAGTAAAACTAAAGTAAAACTAAAATTTGTACCATGTATTGTAATTTTCTTTTTGTGTAAAGGTATTTGATATAGTTGGTATCGAAAAAAAGTATTGTTAAGAATCGGTATCAAAGTCAAGGTATTGTATTTTGGTATCGATATTGAAAATGTATTGAAAGACACCCAGTCCTGTTGACAGTTTGTAAAGGTCACAACATTCAGAATTCACAAAATGCCATCAAAAGAAACATGAAACACTTTCACGCTACTCACTGACTCACCCGGACAATATCAAATGCGCCACGCTCTATTTCAATGTTGATCCCGTGAACGTTGACAGTGACCATCCCCACAGACGGGACCTGTACGTTGCCCTTGTTCCTGTTCTTGATGTCCACCTCAAAGGCCGGGAGGTTTGCACCAACATGACAGTTCTTAGCCATGGTGTAGGTGCAGTTTCCCATAAAGGTGTAGTAATGGCTATCAAAGGTGTAGTGGAGATTGCCCATGACCCAGCATATGCCTGACTTCGGTGTTAGAGTGGCAGGTCCTCCTCTGCAAAATCCTTAAAAAAAAGAGAGAAGTGATCCACTGTGTGAATCTATTTGTATTGTGACTGTTCTTTTCTTGAACTCTTTTCCTCAATGTTTCTATTGGATTAAATAAATGAATTCAGCTCACATCAAACAATTCTGAAAAATATCAGCACCAGCATTCAATTCCACATTTGAACATCTCATTACTTCCATGTCTGTGTCAATAACAAATAAACATATTTTAATGTTTACAGATGTCTAAATCACTGATCACTGTTACTCAGGTTTCTATTGCAAAAGAGATCTTGATCTCAATGAGACTACCTGATTAAATGAAGGTAATGATAATAATAATAATAATAATAATAATAATAATAATAATAATAATAATAATAATAATAATAATTAGTATTATTATCACTGGCTGTTTTTCAGCTCTACAGTAATATCTCACACTTGAAGAGTATTGCTTGATAACTTACCACTCAGCAGAAGAGCTGAAAAGATTACAACAAACAACCCCATGTTTGTTAAAGTAGAGGACCTAAAGAGGTAAAAATGGACAGTCAAGAAAATCATACACCTTTAAACATAAACAGAATTACTTTGCCCTCTTACAAGAAATAACATAAAACTTTATAAATATTTGACCCAGTTCTAACTGCATGAGAAGATTCCCATTAGTATCACTGTACTTTAAGTGTTGTTAAAGAAAAAAGCTGAACACTTAGGACTTAGGAAATTATTAACTCCAATACTTAAGATATCTAAATATGTCTTACCTGAGCTGGTGAACAGGCAGTCAGGGGTTCAGATGCAGGACTTAAAGATGCTTAAATACTTTCTGACCTCCACTAATGGACCAATTAGCTTCTAGGTAGCCTTGTGTGGCTTTTCTCAGAAATGAGTAATCACAACAGTTTTTCTTTTGTCTTTGCCGATGTGACTGGAAAAAAGATCAAATCAAATGCCATTGTGCACAATTATTTACCAGGTCACAAAGGAGTTTATTTCAGTGTGAATGGAAACACTAAAGGGTTAAAAAGATAACAAAGAAAATAAAACCTGTGTGGCCTTTCTTATTTGCTTTTTCAAACTTACATGTGATTTTTCTGCTGGCGTTGTGCCCATCGATTTGACTTTACAGAGTAACTGTCAAACATTCATCAGCTGTGATTTGATTGTTGACACTGTGGAACTTTGGTCACCACCCACAAGAATAATGGGTGGGTGTGACTTGTTTAAATACATCATTGTTATGAGCAGCTTCAATGCTGTCGTTATTATTTTCACAAGGATCAAACGGAGGAGTGGACACATCGTGCTGCGATTGTGTCGTAATAAAAAAAGAAAAATTTATTGTGTCACTGTTATGTGTGTAAAGGTAAACAGATAAAGATTCTATCTAATTGTTTTTATCTGCAGAAACACAATACAGGTAAAAGTGACTTATATGGAAATGGCAGTGTTTGTATCATATAAAGTGCATAGAGATTTCTCATACATTGCTGTCCTGTGAAAACCCACGTATCTCCAAAATGTTGGCTTTGAATGAGTTAAGAAAAACAGCCCTGGTTAACAGCTTTGACAGATAATTAAACATCATATTAAAGCCAAATATACTGCTCCAGTCTTTGTCAGTCTTGGGTGATTTGTCTAGATAAAAATATTTGCATATTTGCACTCAAGTTTGTACAAAATGTTAATTATTGTTATTCATTATATGCAAATTTAAGACTCCTTTACAGGATTCTTCTTTTAAAATCAGTCAGCTGGAAATATGAAAAAACTATCTGCAGGGAGTGGCAGAAGAGAGAATATTAGAGCAAGAGATAATGGCAACTGGAAAAATGTAAAGTATTACACAACAACAACATAAGGAAAAAATATATTTAATCAAAAAAACAGAAAAAGAAAAAGGTTCATATGTAGCAGATACTGTGCACTAATAAACCTGGATTCTTAGCTGCCAGTATATCAATATTTGTCAATGTCAACATGCAACCATGGGTTTATTAAACAAGTAACCAACTTGTTTTAACTAACTAAATAAAATCCACACAACTCTGGGATGACATTGCACTATGACATAGTGTCTGTACAAATAAAGCCACATTTTTTCACCCCACCCCAGTAAAACCAGTAAGGCTGGTTGGACCAGCGTTGATTAGGACTGTAATGTCTGTTCAAGCATCAGGGCAGGGCTCCAGCTTCAGCTGCCACAGCTACAGTCCCTAGTCTAGCAGGATAGGAATCCTCACATGGAGAAGTATATTGTAGCTACACCAGGGGTTCCCTGCCCGGGGATTCCCCTCAGGAGGTCACATCATGAAGTAAATCTCTGAGGACACAAGATGATAGAACATGTCTGCTTAGCAAAATGTCATAAAAATCTGAGCTTTTTTTCTTGTGAAATACAGGAGAGTTTCTCTTTTAAATATTAAACAAGACTATCTGGGAGGAGAACGTTGTTTGGTTGAATTGCTCACAGTTTGTAGTCACTGTGCAACCTATCATGAGAGGTTTTCAAGGAGACATTTTTGGCTTGTCACAAAACATTTTTCTGCTTGTTTGGAGTGGAATAAATCATGACATACAAGCATGTGACTCAATCATCACTGAAGCTTCTGCTCCACAGAGGGGATGACAAATAGCAGCAGACAAAAACATCAGATCTGTGTGGAGAGATGAGGAGGCTGTAGCATTCCTCAAATGAATTCATGAAACAAACATATTGCTGTCACATCTCTCTCTTATGGCACTTGACTGGAGAATTAGCATCACCAGTATCTCAACAAACCAGCTCCTAATAGTCACATAATGGTAGCGGATGGAAACACACACTGGATTTTCTTTCGCAAATTTTCTGGACATTTGGTTCAATTTACACAACATGAATAGAAACCTGAGTTTAAGAGCAATGAGACTAAACCAAACCAGTGAAGCTATGATGACAAAACAAAAACAAAGAGCTGAAAGACACTAAAACACACCTTAGAGCTGAGGGAACTGCAGAATAGTAGAAGGTAATAATTATAGGTGGATAAATGGCCGATATGTGATTCTTGTCTGTCTGTCTCTGTGATTACCTGCCCTGCCTCACCTGAGTTAATTACCCAACCAATTCCACCAGTGCCCCTTCGTTCTCCTATGTATAAGTACTTTCCTCTCCCTGACTCCCTTGCCAGATCCTCTTTACCCCCGTGTGAGCGGCCCAGCCATCCCCCTCCTGTTTCTCTGTGAGTGTTTGACCTGGTTTTCTTGACCCAGCTGCCTGTTTTCTTGACTCTGAGTTTTGCCTGACGTTCTTTGGATACCTCTGCCTGCTCTTCACAATAAACTGGTAAACTTTTCTTGTGGTGCGAGTCGTGCACCACCAAGTGTTGCCAAAATTCTGGCCCTTTACATCCACCAACCACAGTGTCATGGATGCATCCCTCATATACTGTATATATATATATATATATATATATATTTTTTTTTTAATGGTTAATGTCTAGCGTTGTGTTTGGATGAAGAAGCCAAGACCAAAGGAGTTAAATAGTAAAATCCTCCAGTCAATTGTGATCATGTAACTCAGCCCTTACACAATTTAAATGACACAATATATTAGTGTACACAATAAATTTAAGCAAGCAATTCATCTCATGAACGTAATTTAACAGACGTAAAACGTGGAAATTAGTCCCATCACAATGTCGTTGCTTACCAATCCCATAGAGTCCAACAGTAAAAAGAGGAGAGGTTAAGGCGGGTGCCCCACTTTTGTTGTGAGTACCCCACGGAAGTGCACGTAGAGCTACAGAAACTCTCAAAAGTTCCACGTTGACTCTGGAGGGATTAACATTTCAGGCCGTAACTATTAACGCAGACTAAATTATAATACTACATATTATTGTTGTATAATTTACATTGTCATATTACTGCTGTAGGCTATAATTAATTCTGCTGCTAGTATGTTTTCAAATACAGTTGTATTAACGATGATCTAGGCAGTTACCCGATGGACAGGTTACCTTTGCAAGAGGCAGGCGCTATCTAGCGTGGCTAAGAAAAACCTGGGACCCACTGTGACCCATGCTAATAAGTCTGTTTGATGTTTTACTCGGCTATATGTAAATGAATCATAACACCTGCTCCGTGGAAAAAGCTCCAGAAACTTGGCTCTGGCCAGAGTCACAGGTGAGCTCATTTACAATCAGCCTGTCAAAGCACGCTATTCTGCTAATCATAAAATTACTTTATTTATATACTGACGGCAATGTCACTTTGTGACAGTCTCTTTGCTTTATCACTACTTCATAAAAGCGACATCGCTACACATTGAATGTTTATTATGTTGCTCAACCTGTTTTCACTGTGAAACCTGATCAGACTACCAGCCTGTCGGAAAAAGAGGGAGAAGGCAAAAGAGCCATGAATTGACACTAGCCGGGCAGGTGACATCCTACTCTTTGAGTCTTGGTGGTTTTCCGTCTGAGGAGACAATATATCAGTGGCACATTGGTGAACAGAAGAAATCAGGAAGTAAATTAGACTACAATTGTAGAAGCAGGTAAGAGGAAGTCGCATAGCTTAACACGTTATCATAGGCTGCCTGCATCTTCAGATATGTTTATCTCGCTCCCTCTCTTTGTTTTCATTTTTCTGCATCACAGTGAAACAAGCAGCAACTATGCGGGGTCTTGGGATCGTGTCCATTTTAACTATCTTGGTGTCCATGGGACTGGTGATGATTATTATGGGCCAAAATCAAGTGCGGTCCATGCTTGAAAGTGAGTGTGAAAGGCTACAAGAGCGGTTAAAGACTCTTGATGAACGACTCTCAAATGAAGATGTCTTTAAAATCGCGGTGGAAAAGCTGGTGGTGCAGGGGACCAAAGCACTGGAGGATCTGGAGGACGCTATAGCCAAACTCGGGCCAGAGATGAAGAAGAAGGAAACAGAAAATGACGCCTGTCAAGCAGAAAAGGTGATGTTTTTTTTATTCCTCTTTTTTTTTTTTGCCTCAGTATTTGCCTGTCATTCTAACACGACCAGACAGTGTGACAGCTCACTTTTGCACTGTTTCCTCCTCTCCACACTCACTATGCAAATGCTAGAGGAGACCTTAGTACATGAATGAAAGGCCAGGGGTAAGTTCTGGAAAACAACTGTCTCAGCCAGTTTGCGGATTTGTATTATTATTATTATTTTTTAATAATAACCATGCACCCTTTTTAGAAAACATTTGAGAATATTAATACCAAAGGGCTTTGTGAGCACAGTATGTTCATAAAGTGTTGGGCAGTGGTGGGAAGTAATGAAGTACCTTTACTCAAGTTATGCTGTTCTGAAGTAAAATTTTAAGGTGTTTGTACTTAAATTAAGTTGGCTTCCATTTCTTTTCACATTATACGTCTATCTGAGAGGGAGTAAGACTGACAAGCAAGTTCAATTTTTGTGTACGTTCCAGTTCACTTTCCCTTTCAATATTGCAGAAAACAAAAACTGATGAGCTTGCTGGCAGTGAGAAGGAACACGCTGAGACTGAAGGTATAACATGCAACTACTTCACAGATACTTTATACTCAGATGATGCTGCCACCATGTGGAGAAAAGTGAGAATTACTGTTTAGGTCTGAATTGTTCCCTCTCTTCTCTTTGTCACATAAGCTTCTTTAAAATCAGAGTCCGATGCCTGGAACCAAGAAATCGATACTCTGAAAGCACAACTGACGGGGCACAGACCGATATGTGATCATCTTAAAACCGGCACACTAGCTGCGTAAGTCACAAGAAAAAGTTTCTTATCACAATAAATCAAACCTTTGCAGATATGGAGCAGGAATAATGGAATAATAATGATCTGATTGTGTCTTCTAGGAAATTATGCGGTATCACCACCACCGTATCCCCTGCTCTGACGTCGATAAACTAAAAAAAAAAAATCTCATCAGCCACCTGACACTACTTGTCCGCCATTTCAGTAACTCAAATTTGTTCTAAGTGTCAGATTGGTTTTGATATTCTTTCTGTTATTCCTGTTACTGATGTATGAAATGTTATTGATATGTTTTTGAGCTTAGGTTTATGTCCCAGCACTGATAATAATTTTTACTGAAGCGTTTGATGCTCTCAGGGGCATTTTCTTCTGTCACATCATTTATCATTTCTGGAATGTGTGGCATGCACTTGTTCCCCACCTATGTTTCTCCATATATACTTTTTGTGGGGCTTATATATATATATAATCTGAAAAAAAATGGAGACTGATGTACGTGAAAAATAAAAATGATGTGAGTGGAAACCAAAGTAATAAAAGAAGATGATAGTAATTAAATACAACTCAAATAATGGTCATGAAATGTTCTAATCAAAAGCCAAACCAAAAAGTTGGGTTTCAAGTTTGTATTTAAATACTTTGCAGCACTTTCAGACAATGCATTTATTGGGTTTTATTTATTTAGTACAAGAAGATTTTCTCAGATTATAAATGAACATTTAATCCTTTCTGAAAATGTAAAAATCACCAAATTTGGAGAAACTAACTTTGGAGATGACTGAATATTGTAATGAATTGTTCCTGACTGAAAACCTCAGAGATTCGTCATTTGAAAAAGTCAAGACAGCACAATCGGTTTCTCGTGAAAAAGTCTTGACTGAAATCAGTTGTTCAGCTGTTTGAGCAACTATGTCACATTGTTCTCTCACAGGACTCCAGTTTCTCACTGCCTGAGGTCAATGACTGTCACTAGGTATTAAAAAAAACCTGCTGACCAAGTTTTTTTTTTCTCTCTCTTTCTGTCTCTTTGGTGTCACTTCTTCTGACATCATCATATTATATCACCTCATGGAGGACAGTCTGTGGAGTTGTTGATCTGTGTTGCATGATACTGACAGGTGTTTCTAATGCTTTCTATACTCATGTATATCAATGAGGTTAGGCTACATGACAGAAACACCTTGTTTGCACCCACACTGCAGTTGATGTTTTGACTCTACTTATTCCCCCACTATATAATGTTTTAAAAGGCTCGGTGTAGAACATGCTTAGTTCAGAACTATTCCCGGATGAACTTTGGCCATAATATCCAACACATTAAACTTTAGCAAGGGGCAAGCTCGAGGTGTGACCCAGTAATTGTGTCTGTAGCTTCTCAAGTGTGCCAGTGTCTGAGTCACTGGTGTAAACTGGAACACGACACCTGCCACTTTAGGGAGCGCATGGCCGACAATGGTGAAATGTGATCGAGTACAGGAGTAGGTGTAATGATTTGGAGGCTGACCTGGTCACAGACAGGGAATTAGAGAGAGACTGAATGTCTGAATACACAGGTGGAATTAAACAAACACATAACTTAGAAGGGCCTGTACAGGTTAGCCTAACTCTTAATCCTTATTATATTTTATATATTCTTTTTTTATTGAATATATAAAATTGTAGTGCTCATCTAACTCCATCAAGATTTCCCACATGTGCTTTTGATTTGCAACAGACTAATTAAAGTGCATTGGTAATTGCAATAATTCCTATTGAGCGGCTGATACAGTATAGCTACCAAATGAAACAGTAAGTTTGTCTATTTTTTTTGTGTCAACATATAAAAATCAGGTCAATCATCCAAAAATGTGTGGACATGTGATTTTAATCCCTAAATCCACAGAGCAGCTAGAAAAAACACCCAGTTTGGGGAAAGAGCAGTCACCACTGTTAAGACGCCTTTGAGCAAGGCAGCGAGTGCACAGCTGTAGCTGCTCACTGAGGCTTTTTCAATTCAATTGTCCAGCAACTCAACTTTAGTAATAATAATACTTAAAAATGAACAATAATAGTTCAACAGTCCAGTTTATTTGACACAAACATCAAATGTCTTTGAGTTTTGGATTGTTGTTTGGACTTAAGGAGTTTGAAAATGTCACCTCAGACTCTGGGAGGCTGTGTTGTTCAGTTTTCACAATTTTCTGATATTATATCAACAAAATAATTAATGTATCAGTTAAAAAAATAACTGGTACACTTATTGCAATCCTAAAAAAACAACATTAAGGGATTGTTTATCATTTCTGCCTTAATTGCACTAAATGTGACCATAAATGTTTTCTATCACTTTTTCTACACTAAAATGATTAAAGTTTCACATTTGTATTAGAAAATAGTCAGCAGTAAATATAGTAAAAAATAAAAATACACAAAAAAGGTCAAAGCAAGGTTTTAGAGGGTTCTGGCATTTTCAAAGAAGGATTAATTCAGTAGGCTAAACTGCAGTAATGCCAACCGAGTTTCTCATTTTTAACTGGAGGAGTTACGTCCACGTTACAGCCGCTTTTAATCAAATTCATATCGAGTGTAACAAGTGAAATGTAGCAGGTATGGAGCCGCGGTGGTTCCCCTCTGCCGACCAATAGTAAGTCATTCACTATATTTTGGGCGTCGCTGACCTGGAGGCTGACCGAGCAACCTGACCTGCAACTGCACCAGAGCTCCGAGGGTGGGAGGGCTCTCCTACCGCCGCGAGGGAGGGGGCGGAGAGAGGTGAGTGATGAGTGGACGCAGTTATGCCAACAAGCCGATTATTGAAGGCTACTGAACCCCCGCTGACAATTTGCGTCCGTCCTCTCATTGCCCAACCGGAGGCGGACACAGACCATCTCAGGCTGAACTTGATATTATTCCTCGGAGTGGACTTCATACATCTCAGGAAAAGTACTTTTTTAAATGGACGTTGCAACTTTTCATGGCTTTACATTGTGAGACGTGCTGTGGGAAAATACACTTTTTCTAAAAGAGATAAAAGTGACCTCCTGGTACTTCATGGTATTTTAATTTGCTGTAGTGTCACCTGAAGATATTCTGTTATATTTTTAAACTATAGTAAGTGCATGGCATTTTAAAGCTTGGCTGTTAAATTGGATAATTGTTTTTATCTGGTATTTTATTCTGTAAAGGAAGTTAACATTAGAGGCAGGCATCAAATGGAAAATGGCATCTGCAGTAAACTTTGTTAGAAAGTGAACTTCATAATCAGGCTCCCTTAAGGGACAGTAGAGCTCTTTTTGCTTTGCTCAGTCTAAGGTGCAAGGTAGCCTTTAAAAATGACCAGTCCCTCCAGGAGTATGGACGTCCAGAGAGGCCTCAGCGAGAGCCCGGCTCCCAAACTGGAGACACCCAGGTATCGCAGCTGGAGCAGCCTCCGTTTCTCAAGGTGGAAAAGTTCTTCCCAGAGGGCAACGCCCCCTGGTACCCCATCCCCGAAGACAGAGAAGAGGAGTGACGTAAACAAGACGCTCTTCTCCCTGGTCAAGACTCACAATGATGACTATACAGCTGACCCCGACGGCCTGCTGGACATCGACGGGGAGGGTGAAGGTGGTGACGATGACCCCCCACAGGACCACTCCACCTACTTCCAGAAGCAGTTTTGCTCCATGCTGCAGCCTGGGGTCAACAAGTTCTCCCTGCGCATGTTTGGCAGTCATCAGGGTGTTGCTGCCGAGCAGGCCAGGGTCAAGAGCTTTGGAGTATGGATCATCCACCCCTACAGTGACTTCAGGTAATGATGAGGTTGGGTTATCTTTAAGATTTCCTCTTAATTTAATCGTTTTTTTGTGGGAAACTTTGCCAACATTATTTCCTCAGAAAATGCAGACAGACAGAAATGCAGAATGGGTGGCACCACATGTCACATGTAACCTTTTCCCCAACACAGGAATACCCAATTTGTCATTGATCCTCCATAAATTACCCCACTGAAGGCGGTTTTCTTCATCCAACTAAAAAGTCTGTGATAGAGTTCTCCGATCCGATTTTTCCAAGGACAGACTGCAGTACAGCAGCTGATGTCATGGTTCCTAGCACATGATAAGGCGATGAAGGGATTTGATTAGTGATACAGTATATAGGACAAGATCATCTGGATTAATGATACCACTCCCCTGTGACTCCCTTTCTTCCTGTTTATCAGGAGGGAGAACTACATTCATTGATCCCAATAATTAAGTGTTCCAATTTGAAAAACAGCCAATAATTTCTTGCTCTAGTTTTGTCTCACTTTTGAAGGATTTGTCGGATCATTACGTTTTTTTTTTGTTTTGGCTGAACAACATCTTAGCAGTGACGCTCAAGCTGTCCGTCTATGTGGTCACTGATAATAGCCGCCATGTAATTTAAACAATTCTTAAACATCCGGCCTATGCCAGACAGGGAGGATAAATCCATGCAGAGGGATTATTGCCCATAAGAATCCCTATAATTCCAATCTTGCTCTATTATGCAATAATACACAGACATCTGAGGGGGGATTACTGAAGGCCTGCTATCCTTAAACCTTATGCTCCAACTTCCCCTTTGAAATGAATGAGTTGGAACAGCACGTTTGTGGTGCTCAACTTTCATGTGTAAAGGTTAAGGTCAGATATCTAGCTGCCTTTTGCATTTTGAATGCAGTTTAAAGTTGGTAAAATAACCAAATTTCTTAATCTGATAGGCTAATGATCTTCTTATCAAATCTTTATATACAGAATATGTAAGTGACAGCAAATAAGTGGAGATAGAGAGGGGGAATAACATGCATGATATGCAATGACAGCATATGATGTGTGTTTTAATTGCTGGGCAACCACAGCACCCCTCTTGTCAAATCTTTATCTCCTTTGTTTTTAGCGATGATCAATGTACAAAACATTCAGATTGTCAACGTAATAATTAGAAATAACCTACAGTCCTCTCACTCGTTTGTTCCAGAGCTGTCGATGGTGTATCAATCTATCCAATAGTTGTTGAGACATTTGCTCAAAACCACAAACAAGGGCATCACCAAAAGCATTAGCATTGATCTTCTGAGGACCATGAACGTCTGTACGAAAACTTCATGACAATCGTTACCATGACAATCGATGGTAGTTGAGATATTTCAGTCTAGACCAAAGTGGTGGTGGCGCCATGCAGGAGCCCCATCACTAGCTTGGCTGACGACAGAAAGGCATCAGGTAGTCGTTTATCTTAACAGCTAATATGTAACAAAACTGGCAAAGCTTAAATTTTAGTTGTTTGAATGTTAGTTCCTCGTTATTCATAACTTCTGCTGCTTTAATAAAGTAAAAGCTAAACTTAGTTGATAAGCAGATTCAACATAAAACGCTATCAAACACCCATAATTCTATTCCTGTTCCACTCCCACTGTTATAATAGCCTTCCTAAAAGCTTTTGATACAGCAGATTACTTCTGTTTCTCTCACACACACTCTCACACATATACAGTATGCACTCACTTCCAGTAAACAGCTGTACTGTCGTCCAGAGTCTCTGCTGGAGTTATTAGCAGTAAGCAACCACTAATCTGTTGCAACATGAGAGGCGATGATAAGTAGTCATGTAAACCAGCGTGGAGACACAGAGGACAGGGACACAAGAGATTGATGGAGGGATAAACGTGAATGAGAACGAGGAACTAATCTATCGGTTCCTGTATCTCCCCTCTGACTGGCTAAAGACGGAGGTTGTTTTCTCACAGGGTTCATAGCACGATCGCCGAGCTGTGACAGTAATCAAAAATAGTCTGGTTCATATTCTGTTACTGTGCCTTTGTAATGAAAGAGAGACTGAGAGCAAGGGAGAGACGCAAAGTGATTGACACTTAATGGAAACAAGCTGTAAGGAAACCCAAACCGTGTCCTCATGATGTATAACAAGACACTGGAGACCTAAATAAAATGGGACTTGCATGACTTGAAGCAGACGAATGACGAGCGCAGTGATGTATGGCACAGACATCTGGGCTTCAACACTCTGATGTCTGAAGCATCAAACCACACATCACAGGCCAGACATGTCCGGCGGTAGTGACCTTTTCTTTTCTACATTGTCTTTTTGATAGCGCACTGAGCCTGGTGAGGTAAACACCATGCATTTTTAACGAGAGGGGTTCCTCCTGTGACAGAAGCTGTTATGACAGTAAGGGTCACCTCTGAAATGGGGACGGCACGCCGTCCACATGATTGGATGACTTTACTCGACTTTACTTCTCTAAGTTAAAATTCTGTAACTGTCAGATCCCATGGAATTAACATGAAGTCTGTATGTGGATAAGGAATAAATGCATGTTAATGCCAGGTATAAATCCACACAGAACAGATTGTGATCAGAATGTGATCGGATTAACCAGACCACATCTGGTAGATGATCTAGCTCACATTTGGTTTTTGATAATGAGTAGTTTTTTGCTTCAGAACGAGTTGAAGCATTCATTCAAACATGCTACACAACACGCGAAAATGTTTCCATTACTCTTCATCAAAGTTGAGAACACTTGACCAGAGCACAGTATGAACTGACTGCTTTAAGCACTAAAATACAGAGCAATAACCTTAATTTGTAAGGTCATGTGTGAACAGGACCATTACTGTGACAAAAAAAAGTGATCTGTGGAGTGGAGACCTCAGCTAATCAACTATGTGTTATATCCTATCCAGTGAGCACCGAAAGATTCTGGACACTAGATATCCAAATATACAGTTGTAGCACTAGTGGAAAAGATTTGGCTGAAAATGAAATGCTCAGCTTTACATCTGCATAACCTTCCACCACTCTTTCACTGTTCTGTCCAGGTTTTACTGGGACATCGTGATGCTCCTGTTGATGATGAGTAATCTGGTGATTTTACCCTGGGGAATCACCTTCTTTGAGGACCAGAACACCATGCCCTGGATCACCTTTAACGTCCTGTCTGACACGCTCTTCCTCATGGACCTGGTTTTCAACTTCCGCACCGGCATCCTGGGGGAAGACAGCCACATCATCTTGGACCCCAAAGAGATCCGCATGCATTACCTCCGCACGTGGTTCGCGGTGGACTTCATCTCCTCCATCCCTGTTGACTATTTTTTCCTCATTGCTGACCTGGAGTCCCGGCACGAGTCATCTGATGTGTACCGCACCGCCCGTGCTCTCCGCATTGTGCGCTTCACAAAGATCCTCAGTCTGCTGCGTCTTCTCCGACTGTCTCGCCTCATCCGCTACATTCATCAGTGGGAAGAGGTAAAGAAAAAGGAGGGAAAGCACGGAAACATGTGCCTGGAAACATATATAACGTATATGTTGTTGTTTTTCTTTTCCTCCACCCAACTTTCTCGCTGTCAGATTTTCCATATGACCTATGACCTGGCCAGTGCAGTGGTGCGTATAGTCAACTTGATTGGCATGATGCTGCTGTTGTGTCACTGGGATGGCTGCTTGACCTTTATGGTGCCGATGCTGCAGGACTTTCCTCCAGACTGCTGGGTATCCAAAAATAATATGGTGGTGAGTTCAGGTTCATCAAAAATGAAGTTAAATACTAACATGTTATAATTAAAAGAGTAGTTCAATATTTTGGGAAGTATGCTTGTTTCTTGCAGAGAGTTAAATGAGAAAATACAACTCTCACATCTGTCTGCTTCAAGTAACAGCTTAGCATAAAGACTTGAAAAAGCAGGAAACAGTTTGTTTAGAGGAAGTCTGCCTACAAACACTTCTATCACTAGTTAACATGTTGTAGCTTGTCTGTTTAGTCTGTAAGTCGCTTCCTGACCAAAGAAATAGCCCAGCATATGACCTGCTTTCTGTATACACACTGACTAAAAGACTCTGGCTTTGGCAATTCATACAGGGAAATACACCTGTTTGCTTTCTTGCTGAGACGTAAATGAGAATAATGATACTATGTCATTACAGTAAATATATTGTAAGTAACAGCTCAGCTTAGCATAAATACTGGAAAGTAGTGGAATCCACCCACCAGCACCTGTAAAGCTCACTTATGGGAATATTATATCTCGTTTGTTAGTTTGTAAAAAAACTGAATTGTAAAAATGACATTTTGTGGTTTTGCAGGGGGTTACATGTCATACGTGCAGTAACTTCATGCAGTCTTCTTTGGACATAGCCAGGCTAGCTGTTTCCCCATGTTTCTTATCTTTGAGCTAAGCTAAACGGCTGTTGCTAATGGTATATTTACCATAGTGACATGAGAGTGGTATCAATCTTCTCATCTAACTCTCAGCAAAAAAATTAAATTAAATTCCAAAAATGTCAAACCACTCCATTAATTGCAACTGCACCAACTTAAGACTTTGTTTACTTTCTTTCTGATAAGAAATAAGAAATTATATGAATCCCAAACTCCACACTTGACGGAAATTATTATCTGAAGCCATGTAAAATATGTTCTCTCATGATAACATTGTCTTGTCCTGTCTCATCTCCCATCGCTTTTACCTCTCAGAATGCTACATGGCACATACAGTACTCATACGCCCTGTTTATGGCCATGAGTCACATGTTGTGTATAGGATACGGTGCCCACCCTCCAGAGGGCTTGACCGACGTTTGGCTCACCATGATCAGTATGGTTGTGGGGGCGACCTGCTACGCCATGTTCCTCGGCCATGCAACTAACCTGGTGCAGTCCTTGGATGCATCACATCGCCAGTATCAAGAGAAGGTAAAGAGCGCTGATCTGCCTCTGAAAAGTTTAACAAACTAAAATTCTTTTGACCTACAGATTCAATTCTTTTGTGAGCAATATGTCTCAGCATCCTCACGTGGATGCTAATGTGATTCTGGCTTCAAGGTTTAATATCACAGCCATGTTTTATATCACAGGCTTGCTTACTTGCTTGTATTTTATTCGTGGAAATCGTGCCAAATGCCTAGAGAATATGTGTATTATCTAATGGATTTTGTGGCCTTAGTCTGACCCTTTCCAGGGGATTTTCACAAGATAAAGCAGAGCGGATGATAGACCAGTGGCGGCACCTTTGTTTTGGATCACTGTTTGCTAATGCCCATTACAAATGAGTTTGTAATCCACTTAAAACTGGGAAAAAGCTGGCGAAACAAATAGAATGAATGCATAATTATTGTGCGTAGGAGTAATTCAGCAAACACATGGTAGAAAATATGACTAAATGTTACATCTGACATAAGTAGTTTAATTTCAATTGTATCCTTATGAAAGTCAAATCACCATGTGTTTTGTACAAATGTTCTCAGTATAAGCAAGTGGAGCAGTACATGTCGTTCCATAAACTGCCAGCAGATGTAAGACAGAGGATCCATGATTATTACGAGCAGCGGTTCCAAGGCAAGATGTTTGACGAGGACAGCATCCTTGGAGAGCTCAGTGATCCGCTCAAGGAGGTGTGTTATTTGAACCCTCGATTTCACTTGGTGTTTCTTCCTTTCTCTCTTTCTTTCTTTTATTTACTCATGCCTACTCAGATGCAAATATAGGTCTGGACAATAAGGTTAAAATACATACAGGTTTGCAAAAAAAAACAACAATATTTTAAAGCTGACTAACAGAAAATTGCAAATATTTTTATAGTCACTTCATAATTTTTTTTCCATTTTTCAAGCAAAAATTCCACATTTTTCATAAGTTTCAGCTTCTCAAATGTGAAGATTTGCTGCTTCTCTTGGTCATATTCGATTAGAAGCTGAATCTTTGGGTTTTGGACTGCTGGTCAAACAAAACTAGACATTTCATAATGTCACCTTGGGCGCTGGGCAGTTGTGATTGCCATTTTTTCACAATTTTCTTCACAGTCTAAACGATAAATTGAAAAAATAACCAGCACATTAAATGATAACAAAAATAATCAAAACCCAGTAGTCGGAAAGTAGTAGTAGTAGCAGTAGATATCTCATCGCCCCTTTGACCATTACTAAATGTTTTCTCTCTTCTCTGTCTCCCCACCATGCAGGAGATAGTCAGCTATAACTGCCGTGGGCTGGTTGCCAACATGCCACTGTTCGCCAACACTGACCCTCATTTTGTGACAGTGATCCTGACCAAGCTGCGTTTCGAAGTCTTCCAACCCGCAGACTTGATCATCCGAGAAGGAACTCTGGGTCGGAAAATGTACTTCATCCAGCACGGCACCGTCACTGTCATCCCACGCGGCAGTAAGGAGATTAAGCTCAGCGATGGAGCGTATTTTGGGGGTAAATCATATGTCACTGACTTCAACCTTCAGACAGTTCCCCATCAAATCTATAAGAGGCTCTGTGGTTCTGCTTCCTCTATGTTGCCGCTCTCCTGTTAAAGCTGCCACTGACCCCCTTTTCACTTCACTGCAGCTGTTAGTGTCCCAAATTTATTACTTATCTGCAACTTATTTTATTATGCATTCTGCATTATATGTAAGGCTGTAAATTTTGATTACTTCCACTACTAATTAATCTGACTGTAATTTTTTTCAGTTAATCAGTTAATTGACGGCCTAGAAATGTCAGAAAATACTGAAAAACAGATATTTAGTCTACGTTCTTGGAAGACTAAAAAAAACAGTAAATATTCAGATTTGATAAGCTGGAACCAGTACATTTTTTCTTTAGAGATGACAATTAAACGATTAAACAATCATCCAAAGAGTTAAGGATTACTTTTGGATTACTGAGAGAGATATATACATCAAACTATCGCTTTCATGGTGAAACTGACTCCCTCTGCCTGGTTTCAGAGATCTGCCTGCTAACCCAGGGCCGACGCACAGCCACTGTCAGGGCTGACACCTACTGTCGTCTTTACTCCCTGAGTGTGGACAGTTTCAACGAGGTCCTGGAGGAACATCCTCTGATGAGGAGGGCGTTTGAGAGCGTAGCTGTGGACCGGCTGGGACGGGTTGCTCGCAGACCCAGTTATCAGCCTCCCCCAACAGAGTGACTTCTTCAGTACCAACAGAGACAGACGCGTGGAGAACATTTGTCACACTTTGACTGAACTTGACCACAAAGAACAACAAAGAAAGAATCAAAGAAACCTTCAGTGTAAATCTTTACTGATTGCTCTTGACTTTAATACTCAGCGAAGGACAACCAGATGGAGACCTTCAATTTTATTTATTAACACATTATTTCTACACTTGGTTGAACATATTGTACCTTCAGTTAATTTAATTTTGTTACTGGAATCTACTTAATCCACATGAGAATTTTGCATTAGATATTTTTACACTTTTCATGTTATATCATCTGTATTATTTACAAACTCTTTGAACATCGATAAGAAAAGAATCTCTATTTTTTTGGTGATACATGTGCTTTTTACCTAGAGCAACTGGCTTTTCTGAATGTAAATACTGCTTTCAGAATCATTTTTTAGTTTCCGGTGTGCTTTCTGAGACTGCAGTTTCATTATCCATCACATCAGTCATACAGCATATTGGAAGCACACAGGAGCACCAGCTGGGCAATACATCACACAGCTTTATGTAGCTCTGATTCAAATGATTCCACGAGTCTGCAGGTTGCATCAAGTGAGGGTTAATGTCAATGTTCACTGTGGATAAGCTGCTGTGATGTAATAGCTCTAACTGTACAGAGACAGTTATACATCACTGTATAAATTACTACATTTCAGGGTACACACATTAGGAGTTGTTTATTTTATAATATTGAAGTATCCAGTATTGTTAGATGTAAACCCCCCCTCCCCCCCCCCACCCCCCCCCACACACACACACACATAAATTTAAAGTTACTCACTTTCCCTTTAAAATGCTGATTAATCTGTTTTCATTTCTGCAAAGAGTTCATTTTTAAACACACTTTTTTCAAATGCTGATTTATAATCTACAATCTGATTTCTGCAAGCAATATTGAATGATTCATTTGAAATGTTTATTGGCTAACTATTGGAAAACAACCCAGAAAGATAAATACAGGTGACTGAGGTTGTAATCATTTAACAGTAAGAACAGATATTAATATTGATTGATAATTGTATTATATGTGTGCTGCTATAACTATATTGACTGAGTGTATTTTTATAGGTAAATTTGATGCAGAGGAAAAAAAAAAGCCTGTGGTTTACAGTAATTTACAGTAAGAACTAATTAACAAGTGAATTGTCCAATTTTAACCAAATGCTGATATCCCTTTTCATCAATTAAACTTTATGATTAATGATCCTCATACTGTCATGTTAATATAACTGTTTCTAAACATAAATATAAAAAATGTTAGTTTTGCCTATGCAGCTGGTTTCACAGGTGTTATTTATTCAAGCTTTTGAGCACACAGGCCTTGAGCATAAATTAATTCTCACTGTCATAAAATTGTATCTTTTTTTTCCTTACTAAAAACGAATTACCTATTGTTTGGTAATTTAGTTTATGACAATGCATCATATTTTAATCTCATATGTTTTGTATGTAAACTCTTAATTTTTTTAAGTAACATGTCACCACAGTTGTCAAATAAATGCAGTGGAGTAAAAGTACAAAATTTGCCTCAGAAAGCAGCAGTGTAGAAGTATATAGTGGCATTAAATAGAATAGCGCTTAAGTATAGTACTGGACACACAGACACAGACTGACCTTTAGTTATGAAAGAATTGTTTCTTGCGGAGAGGGCGGTTCACAGTCATGTTGTGCAACCAGATCTTTTAAATAATCCTCCACGTCGCGGCAGCGGTGTTGTCGATGACTGTGTCCGGGCCGTGTGCGCGTCTACTTCCTGTCGCTATTTCATAAACTCGGGACGTAGAAAAGGTAACGAGAACCGATCGTTTGTTCACTTACATTAAAACTTTTGCGGTGTCATTGCTTTGAATGCAAGAGCTGATATACGCCAGTTAATTTGTATGTTGTCACTGTGAGATCTGCATGCTGCGCTTTGAATCCGCTGCTTTTATTTTGACATTACAAGGTTAACCGTTAGCTAACTCGGCTAAGCCAGGCTAGCAGTAGCTAACTGAGCATGGAGGTCAGTGTGTACTCTTCTCATTACACTTAAGCGAGGCAAAGGAGCTCAAATATAGCCATAGTTACTCAGTTTATTTATAAGTGTATTGACCTAGAACATCACAGCTGGAGTACTGGGATTGATTCACTCAACTTTGTTAGCTAACTGAAAACCTCTGACATAACAACATCACATCTGTAGTTACACAAGATCGCTGTCGAATCTTTTCCACTCCTAAAAGACAGATTTTATCCATCTTGGGTCGCCACCAAAAAGTGACAGTTAATATAGCGTTAGTTACCTTTATTGTGTTTTGTCGTGTTGTAAAAAAAAAAAAAAAAACGCGAAACTGCTGAAACTGAATCTGTGTCGATCAGTTTTCAACCTACTGTTTTTGTTTTGATCAAGTTTGATAAGATGACATGATGAAAAGCTGTTTGGGATTAACGAATAATGGTTGTTATTACATGAAATTACAGCACGAGTCTCGTATCAAACTAATATGTACTGTAGGCAAGTGATAGAATCATTAAAATACATATAACACTAATCCATATGTGTGGTTATGGAATATCACTCAACCAAATTGATTGGTTGTTGCTCTCGTTGAGTCCACTGGGCTACTGGCAAACCAGACCAATACTTTCATTTTCTTGCTTAAATATTTGGGTGATATTAAAGTGCTGATACCACACCTAAGTTTTAGTTCTTAGCTCCTCAGCTCTAATTTGGAAATATGAATGTTTTACTACAAAACCTTTTTCTCAAATTGTGCAAGACTTGTTTTCTTAACACAAGAAGCCACAGAAAACATTTTTCCTGAACATAATGCATTCTAAAACTGGCAAAATCTTGACTTAAATTGAGAAATAATGGCTTTGTGTATGTGTGCAACCGCAATCTTTCTTGCCTAAGCTTTAGGGATTACAAGGGGAAACTGTATGTAACCTTAACTAACTTGCGTGGGCCTCATTTTGTCATTTGACAATACCGTCTGTCCTCTCTGCAGGAAAGATGCTGTCCCTGTCTCGTGCTGTAGTGTGCGGGGTGGCACGAGCCCCAGCTGCTGTCAGTCAAGGCGGAGTGACTGCTATTACTCGATTTAACAGCACAGCGCAGGTACCTGGCCTTTATTCATTTGAAACTAAAATAAATTAATTACATGGTAGCTTTAATTATCATTCACACCCGATGCCTTTGCTTCATTTTTCCAGAGTGCTCCCAAGAAAACAACGTATGGACCGCTGGCAGATGAGGACAGAATTTTCACAAACCTTTATGGTCGTCACGACTGGAGGTAACACCACTGATGTTATTCTCATGTCCTCTGTACAATCTAAAACATATTGTACACGTGGATTTTTTTGATTCTCTTATACAATGCAACAGAGCAGTAAAAGCAAAAGAATAATTCCAGTTATGCAGGTTCTTAACCTGACAAGAATCTTTTGAAGGTTCAAACTTTATCAACAATGTTTGTAGCACAGAACACTGTCCTCACCTACACATATTTGTGTTTCAGGCTGAAGGGGGCTTTGAAGCGTGGTGACTGGTACAAAACTAAGGAGATCCTTCTAAAGGGAGTTGACTGGATCCTCAATGAGATCAAGGTATCTGGGCTGCGTGGGAGGGGCGGAGCTGGTTTCCCTACTGGCATGAAGTGGAGCTTCATGAACAAGCCTAGCGATGGCAGGTCAGTGAGAAGAGTGATAGATGCACGCACATTTCCTTCGTTTTTTTTGCTTGATGTTGTCATGTCATTTGAGGAACCACTGAGGTCTGAGTATGCAATTATTATTACATTAATTCAAATTGTATCTTACAATCCCAATTTCTTGAAAGAGCATGAAAGAAGAAAATTTACAAGTGCAGCTTTAAAACAAGCCAACAGTGAAATCTTGGCCAAACAGATAAAAAGTTTAGACTTTGGACTTATCAAATACAGCGGCTGATTTTGGAAAAAAATGACCCTATTTAACTCACTTCTAATTTTCTTCTTTACTGTAGGCCAAAGTATCTGGTGGTGAATGCAGATGAGGGTGAGCCTGGCACCTGTAAGGACAGGGAGATCATGAGGAACGACCCTCACAAGCTGGTGGAGGGCTGTCTGGTGGCTGGGAAGGCCATGGGGGCGCGTGCTGCTTATATCTATATCAGAGGAGAGTTTTACAATGAATCATCCAACCTGCAGGTAAAAATGGAGTGAATCCTAAGATTTAAAAACCTTTTAATTACAGAGATTAAATAATTTTACTGAACATTTCTCAAGGAAATTCCAAATCAACTTTTGGAGAAAGAAGATAAAAAAAATACCATTTTGCTTTACACTATTCAATATTTCTAAATACACTCTATTGAATTTTGTAAGTACAAGTCTAAGGGCTCAGTCTTTTCCAGAATGGCAAGAATTGGAAGATAATAATTCAATATTGGATCTTTATTCTTTTTTACATTTACAGGTTAAGCTAGGTTAAGTAACAGACACACCTCTTCG
The DNA here is from genome assembly GCF_002260705.1 of Seriola dumerili. NCBI lineage: Eukaryota > Metazoa > Chordata > Actinopteri > Carangiformes > Carangidae > Seriola > Seriola dumerili. The sequence goes on along the minus strand of NW_019174365.1, from coordinate 9,213,730 downwards.
TATAATGCAAAGGACCATCAATGCTCAAATCTGCATACCTTAATTCTGTTACACGTAATATAACTATGACCTTATTCAGATTCAGATAAACTAAAGATTCTATATACATCATGGCAATGGCTTAATTTCAACACAGTGCAGGCGTAAGACAGTTTATTTCCAACACAAGGTATGATTGCACAGTAAAATATAATTCATCCTGTTGAAGTGTTATATTTTCAATATCTGTCCTTAGGTTGCTATCAATGAGGCCTACGCTGCTGGCCTGATTGGAAAGGACGCCTGTGGCTCTGGTTATGACTTTGATGTGTTTGTGATGCGTGGAGCTGGAGCATACATCTGTGGAGAGGAGACCGCTCTTATTGAGTCCCTGGAGGGAAAGCAAGGGAAGCCCCGCCTGAAGCCCCCATTTCCTGCTGACGTTGGTGAGTGGAAAGAGGAGATTGGGGGGGGGAGTACTGATCTTATTCGTCCTTTGCTTGTATCCCCTACTGCATTTTCACACTTGCAACATTTTCTTCAACCTACCAGTAATTACAGTCTATTCCACTTTTCCTACTATTTTACAGGTGTGTTTGGTTGCCCGACAACTGTTGCCAATGTGGAGACGGTATCCGTGGCACCCACCATCTGTCGCCGTGGAGGCTCATGGTTTCTGGGATTTGGCAGAGAGAGGAACTCTGGCACAAAGCTCTTCAATATCTCTGGCCATGTTAACCACCCCTGCACTGTGGAGGAGGAGATGTCTATCCCTCTGAAAGACCTCATCGAGAGGCATGCAGGTACATGACACCAATATTGTAATGAGCCTACTTGACTCATTAATTGAGACAACCTTTTGGAGTTAATAATAACAACTTGGGTTTCAAACTGGGGGATAGAGTGAGATGTTTGTGATGTTTTTATCATGTTATGGGATTTTGTGATTGCAAAAAATTTTCTTGTGAATTAACAAAGTGAATCTGGGGTAAAGGGACACCTACACACATTATTTGTCTGTCTGCATGTGTTTCCCTGCGGAGGAGGGAGGTCATGGACTGAAAAAATTAAGATAGCTTAACATATGCACAGCCTAAGTGAATGTTTTTTTTTGTTTTTTTTTTACTTAATTGAAACAAACATCTGTCCTGTAGGTGGAGTTCGTGGTGGGTGGGACAACCTGCTGGCTGTAATCCCCGGTGGCTCCTCAACACCCCTCATTCCTAAGAGTGTGTGTGAAGAGGTGCTGATGGACTTTGACGGCCTCATTCAAGCTCAGACTGGACTGGGCACAGCTGCTCTTATCGTTATGGACAAATCGGTAAGTTTGCCCCCCTTGCAGCGTAATTTATCATGCATAAAGAAAATAGCAAACATCATTGGTCACATTTGTGTACGTATTGTTTTTGCAGACTGACATTATCAGAGCCATTGCACGCCTGATTGAGTTCTACAAACATGAGAGCTGTGGCCAGTGCACACCATGCAGAGAAGGTAAAGGCTGCTTGAGTATCACTTTATGCAAAGATCATTCTAACCTTAATGCTTCACACACTGGGTCTCAGTCAGGGTCTTTCAATGTCTCGCAATGTCTCTAACAAATTTCAAAATTCTTTTTTTTTTTTTTTCTCTTGTCCTTCTCTTTCTGTAGGGGTGGACTGGATGAACAACATGATGTGGCGTTTTGTGCGTGGTGACGCACGGCCAGCAGAGATCGACATGATTTGGGAGCTCAGTAAGCAAATTGAGGGACACACTATCTGTGCCCTGGGAGATGGTGCGGCATGGCCAGTGCAGGTAACCCCATATACTCTCATAATGCATTTGCATATTTTTAGGATAATTTAAAGAATTAATAAGGAACCGCCTGTGCTAAAGGATACCGCCTTTAGCACAGATTAGCACAGAATTTGACACCCCCAGCCAAGTGACACAAACTGAATATAATAAGCTTCATGAAGGAAAGGTTTATTGCTGGGTTGTTGTATTGGACTGCATTAGATTTAGCTCAGTGTAACTATGAAGAGTAAACACACAACCGCAAACCATAACCTCCAAAAAATGTACTTGAGGTCCTTTATGCCCTGTGTCATTCATTTTTACCCTAAATATTCTCTTCAGGAATTAATGCTTTCACTGATTTTTTTTTTTTTGTTAGGGAAAAAAAACAACTGTTGTTATTCTGCTTTAATTAAATCTAGATTAATTTGCCTTTGTGTTCTCTTTTCTGTGTCCCCAGGGATTGATCAGGCACTTCAGGCCTGTGATGGAAAGCCGAATTGCTGAATACCAGCAGCAGCAGCAGGCCAGGGCTTAAATGGCTCCTTGAACTCCTTGAACTCCTTCTTTTGCCTCATATGCCCTTAACCTCATGCCTGTGTCACTGACAAATTATTTAAAAAGATATGTGCCGTCTTATCACCTCATCATCAAGTTTTACATTGATGTGTCTGCCTTGTCTGATTTACCAATAAAGTTCTATGAACCTTAAATTAGCTTTTTTTTATTTGTAGTCTTTTTGTTGTGTTTTTATGTGTAGAGAAAAGGGGAAAATCATAACTAACATTCATATTTTGTTTTGTCAGTTTTGAAACTGGTAGTTGTTAAAAATTAATTTGAATCATTTGAGCTCCCAAGGTTTATGCAGTGAAAGACTATCATTCAACATTCAGCAGCATAACAAAAGTAGTAAACATTAATTGGTAGAGTTCAAAACAGTCAGGGATTAGCACATATTATGGACATAAATAAAATTCATATAAAACGTTTATAAAATATGCTCTTGTTTTATCATGAGGAGATATTCTTAACATAAAAGTCTTTATTGTTTCAAAATTATATAAATCAAGGTTTCACCTTTTAAAACTTGTATTTCTGCAAAAATGTTTTGACTGAAGCTGAAGGATTGTTTGGTTCATTGTAAACCAACACTGGCGCATTCCAGACAAAGCGCTATTCTAATAATCTCGCGATAACGCCGCCGCCTGCCCACGTCACGTGATGTGGGCATGCCATTCTCGGCGGCTTCGGTTTAGCGGACGAGTCGAACGGTAAGAAATGGTTCCCTCCTTTGAATTGTTTACAAAAACTTAAATCAAATTTAATCGTAATTCCTCACACAGATGCAGCGTTAAAACACACAGGCGTAACACCAAAGGAAGCACAAGGAAATGCAAACTAGAATATTAAAAAAATATATGAGCACAATCATTTCGCTTCTAGTTGTAGCTGTGCATGTCGACTAGCGTCTCTTCCGTCCATCCTTCTGTCAGCGACCTCAGGCCTAACGTCAGCTGTTTTCTTTTTTATTTCATTGCTAGTCTGCCTGACGTATATAAAACACCACCCTCTTCTATTTAACTTTAATTATTTAGCCCAAACATCCAGTTTCTTTGTAAACTGGTTAACTTGACGTTAGCCTGGTCTGTTACTGCTGTGCTCTGCTTTTGTCGGTTCAGCTTTGCATACACCTATGATGCATGTGCAGTGTGTATACTACAGCAATGTGTGCTTATGTTACAGCTCCATGTGGCTGGGTAGTGTGGGAAAGCATCAGCATGGAAATGTTGAAGATAGAGCAAGTCATTGTTGGGAGTGAGATGAGATCCACCTCAGCGGAGATCAAGTCTGAGCCTGTGGTCACCCCTCTGCAGGCCTGTAAGCTAACATTTACTGTATATGCATGATTCATTTATGAATTCTGACTGCTCAGAGTAGGCATGCATTGATGCTCTGCAGTTATGCAGTCTATTCCCACTGTTTCGTTTGAATGAATCTTTTAGCAACTTGTCATCTCCCTGTCATCCAGATCAGCATGAGAGTCTACAATGTTTTCAGTGCTTCATCACCTTCTCTGACACCAAAGCCAAGGAGAGACACATGAGGAAGAGTCATAGAGACCAGTACAAAAAGCAGCTGCAACAGGTAGGGCAAAGCAGACAAAAAAAATGCCAGGTCAGGCTGCTAGTAAACAAACTCAGCAATTCATATGAAATGAAATTCATAATAATACTGATTATTAGGGCTGCTATTGGTGATTATTTTCTTTATAGATTAATGTGAAGAATGTGAATGTTTTGTTGATCAATCATTTGGTTTTTAAAACATGGGGAACACAAATTTTCATAGAGTAAATTAATGTTTTCATTAGTTTGTCCCATCCAACAGTCCAAAACGCAAATACATGTAATTTAGTACCACTGAAAACAAAAGTTAGACATTTTTGCTTGAGAAATGACGAGTGATTTATCCATTATGCATAATGTTACTGGTTCATTTTCTGTGGACTACGGATCAGTTAATCAACTAATTGTTTCAGCTCTTGTGATGACTTTTCGGTGAACTGCAAGTTAACTATGAAGTGTGATGCTATAAGGATTAGAGCCCAACCATGGTTGATGATGATAATGATTTTTGTACATAACATCATTCTGTATGAGAATGGAGATGTAAAGTAAAAAGAAAATTACCTTTCGTCCTTCTTAAAAAACACACACAAAACAGTGAATCATGTCTTGAGTCTGTATTTCACTATTTTGAACAAAGTTTCTGCTCATTATTTTGCAGACTGATACAGTCTTTACTTGTTACAAGTGTGACAAGTGCTTCTCTGCCTCTGAGGACCTCAGCGAGCACCAGGCCTCCCACAGCACAGAGGAGAAGCCCTTCCGCTGCCCTTACTGTCGGAAAAGCTTCTTTACCTTCACTGAGGTGAGGGCACAGCAGGCTACACGTGAGCCTATTTTTTGTGCTGTCTTGTATAGTTTATAGTTTAGTTTGCTTTAAAAATGATAAAACAATTGTTTGTTGTCTTTGATGAGTGTTTAATGTCTCAATGCAGCTGAACAAACACAGACGACATGAATGCATAGAACGACGGTGTCCCTGTAGGGACTGTGGCGCCTTGTTCCCCAGTCCTTCACGACTTCGCAGCCATCGCATTGCAGTGCACCCCCAGCGGCCTGTAGTGGCTGATGACATCAACACCTACCAATGCTGCAAATGTGGTAGTGGTTTCCAGACAGAAGAAGAGCTCCTGCAGCACCAGGAGAGATTCGCTAGTGATATAAACTGTGAAATTAAGCTGCAAGGGAAAAAACGCGGCAGAAAACCCAAGTATGAAGCTCAAGGAGGGATCGTTGACTGCAAGAAGATCAAACATGAAGCGGAAGCAGGGGGATGCAAAGGATATGATGACTCTCTGACAGAGGGATGCCCCTCCAATGAGCTGCAACCAGAGCTTAAGATCCCTTGTCCCGAAGCAAATTGTGACCTCATATTCCCTTCTGTTGCAGCCCTGCGGGCACACAAGAAGGAGGCACATGGGCTTCCCCCTCGCAAGGTTCATGCCTGCACAGATTGTAATGAGAGCTATGCTCGGCCTGATCAGCTCAGAGCACACATGGCCAGGGCTCACCGCTCTGGATACACCTGCCCCACCTGTGGAAAGAGCTTTGCTCGAGAGAGTGTCCTAAAGGTCCACCAGAACACCCACACTGAGGGAGAGAATGTAGCAGAAAAAAGATAATATATGGGGAAAAGACTGCAACTTCACCCTCCCAAATGATTGTCAGAGTATTTCTTACCATATTCTGTTGAGTGTCGGAAGAAGATATTTTAGGGTGAGAGCTTTTGAAACAAGGTTATGCAACACAGTTGGATTAAGAAGGTTGTTTCTGGAGTGTTGTTTTTAATTGCTGTTAGAAGGACAACCTACTCTTGTAAATAAATCTCTGTACATAATTTGGATTTATGTCAAATCGTCATCACAAGGCCCTTTTTGCTGCCCATATTACCTCTGTTGTACCTGAAATGTTTTATATTCACTGTAGAGAAACTAGCTAATTCTCCCTCAAGTGTGGGAGTGTTTTGTATTTAACTGTATTATTTTATTTTCAGAAAAAGTCTTAAGTCTAAGGTGACAATTATACGGAGAATGTACAGTCAGTCCTAAACATAATGAAATCCAAAATCTGATAAATGGGCCAGTGTATAGGATTCTGTACTATGAGACTTGATGTAATCTCTGGGTCTTATTTTTCTTCCGAAAAGTAAATAATTGTTGCATTAAACAATACTTACATTTCTGTGGTGTTTTTGTCTGTCACTTTGTGTGAGTGTCCGTGTGTGTGAATGGGTTATAAGATGCTTATGTCATTTTTTAAAGCAGTATACTGTAGATATACTAACACTGCTACCACTGAATATACTGTATTTAGAGTACTACTTAGCATGTCATACATATGACTCAGAAGAAAAATATCTGACTAAAACTATAAAATTCATTTTTTTTAAATTCTCTTTTAATTTGAGAAAGGGCATAACTAGTTGTCTGTCACTGATCTCAATACCTACTATGTATTAAGCTACACATTTTCATTATTATTATTCATTATTATTCACAGCAATGATTATCAATGATTTTTGCCTATACTATCCAAACTAAATGTAAACTCTTATTTTTACATTTTTGGCTGCTGCTCAGAGAAAGAAAGAAGCAATCAGAATATGTTAACTTGGGCTTCAGGGAACAATGATGGACATTTTGCACAATTTTCTAACATTTTATACACTGATCATTCAGTCACTTATTGCAAAAATAATTATTGGCCATATTGATGAAAATTATTGTTGGTTGCAACTTCATCGGATTTCTGTGTGTCACTTAACAGACAGAAATCAGTTTGATAAAACAACAAAACAACAAATGAGCAAAATATACTATAAATGAGCCACAGATGGATAATAAAGGACATTGCTGACATTGTATTGTAACGGTGCAAGTTTCTAACAAATTAGTAATTAATCAAAAATGAGGGTTTTGGGGCTCCTGGAGGTCTGGAAAGCTGCTCTACACAAGCGAAGTCGCCCAGTGTGTTGAACTGGGGTCGCCCTCGGCCGGCGAAGTTCGTTTTCCCATGATTCCTCTGTGGTTCCTTTCTATCTCGCGCCTTTGCCTCAGAGCGGTCCATCTTGCCTCCCATATCGCTGCAGTCTCCCTCCGCCAGCGCGCCGTCCGTGTTGTTGTAGTAAATAATGGCGGCATCGGGAGGCGGATTATCATCTCCCGCCACCGTCGCGGGCTTGAGCACCCAAGCGCCGGCCCGGGCTCGCTTCCCGGGCCGGCCGTGCACGGCTCGCAGCAGGCTGCGGTCGGAGAAACGTACCAGACGCGGAAGGTTGGGCTCGGACAACGGGGAGCTGGCTGCCGGAGGGCCGAGGCCCGTAAACATCGGGCTCGCGTTGAGCGAGGATCCGTCCCTGCTGCGCCTTCTCGGTGTGGCGGAGAAGCACAGGCGCCAGAAAGATGCGGGGTTCGACTCCAGCAACAGTGAGGAGGTGAATAAGCTAACCATAGCATGTCAGCTGGATTGGTAACAATGCGGCTAATGGGGCATATAAAGACAGTTTGTCTAAAATAACGACATTTAAAAGAATTTGTTTTGCTATTCCCTAAAAGTATTTAAGCTAACGTAGAGCTAGTTAGCGGTAACTTAGCTTGCAAACACTACCCCAAATAAGCGTTGCAGCTAGCTGTTTGCCTGCAGGGGATGCTTAAGAGAGGTTGATGGGTGAACATTTACAGTGTGTTTGCTTCTGCAGGTAATAGGAATTCATTGTCTGTTTTGAAAATGCTATAAGTTGCAACAGCCATACATACACGGAGATCAGTGTCTGTCCAGCTGAGTTTGCTGAAAAGGGCATTAGGCGGAAAGTTTAGCGGTATTGTGATAGCCACGGGTGCGTTTTGTTGTGGAAACCATGAGATGTCTTTGTTTGTTCATCCACCTGACAAAATTTGGTCAGTTGAAGTTCCCACCTAGTGTTGACATCCACATGCTGCTAATCTGGTCGTAGACAAAACGTCGTTGCTGATAACTTGAGGACAGTACTCTCAGCGTCGGAGCTGTCAGCTGACCGCTCGGTGTTTTGAACTTCAGCTCAACGTGGGGTACAACGGGACGAGCCAGGACCGTTACCAAGGCATTATAATCACAAAGCTGAATTTCGATCATACTCCGAGAAATCTTGTCCTGTACCCTTTTTTGCATGGTCCATGTCAACAAACATTAATCACTCCCATTCATTACTGAAGATGATATAAAGATTAAGGTAATCAGGAAACATGTTCTACCCTTTTTAGTCAAACGTATGGGGTCAGTCCAATTCAAAGAAAAAGTAAATTTCCCTGTTAATGCTATGCATAATGCAACACAATTCCTGAATTCAGTTTGTTTGCAAGTTATTGCAAGTGTCATTGTACCTGCAGGTATAATAGATTGTCATACATGATTTCAAGTCTTGTTGATTGTGTTGTGTGAGAGTATTGGAGTGATTTAGACCTAGGTGACAGTTACACTTTTACATAACTTTTATTTTACTTTGATTTGAATATTCAAATGACAAAAGACTAGAAATGCTGGCAAAAGTCAAAACAATGTGGAATAATACATTTTATGTATTTGCTTAAGCACAATATGAGAGTTCAGCCTCTTGCTTTTTGCACAGCTTTGCTCTCTTTGTAGTTAGTTGTAAAAGCTAGAATCTAGTGCTTCAAATTATTAATATTTTAATTAGTGATTAATCGTTGATTCTTTGAAATATCAGAATAGTGAAGGAAAGCCCATAACAAGTTCCCAGAGTCTTCAGATTTGCTTATTTTGTCTAATCAACAGTGCAAAGGGCCAACAGGCTTCATTTTAATAAAGGTACCAGATGTTGACCTTTGGAACCAGAAAATTTTTGACATTGTCGCTTGATGAATAACTTGTGTCGATTCACCAATCATTGTTGCAATCATTCATAATATAACTCATATTATACTGCAAAAAGAGAGGATTCAGATCTGTCAATATGCTTTCATATTTTTTGTTCATAGAAGCCATAGTGTGATGTATCATTCACTTCTAAGGTGGTTTACTTTTAGCACCAGCTACGCAGGTGGTTGGTGATAATGATATAATTCCAAATTGGATCTAATAATATTATTTAATCTCCAGCGCAGAGTCTGACATCAGTCAGACTTCACTGATGCAATCCCTTTAGTATGGACTGTAACAGAGTCACATGGCTGACGCTAGAGCTTGTGGGTGATGCTCAACTGTCACTTAATGCCACACAATCACTTGCTCTGCAGTGCTATGGAACAGATTTCATTAGGGGAATTTCATCTGACAAATTTACAGAGTCCCTATTTTGTGTGTGAAGATGGATGTGAGTAATTGAAAATCAAGTTGAAGTGTGATTTTGATATGCTGTAGTGGGCAGTCTTTGCATCTGAGATAGACGGGTGCTTGAATTAGAGGATGCTGGAGGCTGAGTGTGTTTCAAAGGTTCTTCATAAACTTTGGTAGTAATCGATTTGACAAAATTTTTTATAAGTGGCCATATTGAAATGTTGAAGAGGAGAATTACGCTAAAATGTGCAATTTCTTAATTTCACTAAACATCTCAAGCACTACATTACTGTTGGATAGTGGATTATTTAACCGTATTAAAATGATTGTATCTTACTGAAAAAAATTACACATGTAGAGAGATGGTGCACAGGTAGAAAATCTGTCCAAAACATCCAAATATTTTGTTACAATCATTTAATTGTTGTACTTTTTCTTCAGGAGGAAGATTTCACTGGATTTGGGACCACAACCGTTCGTCCACAGAAAACTTCTGGCACTGTTCCTCGGTCTTTGTCACTCAGCCATTCTACAGGAACAAAGTCTCTCATTGGAAAAATTTTACCCAAGTCCCCAAAACCAGCTCTGATTGGGAAAATTGTACCAAGGGCTCCTAAAGAAGGCCAGGGTGCCAAAGAGAGCCCAGTAGAAGACAAAGAAATACCCAAGGTGGTAATTAAACTGCATGGCAAGCAGGTAGGTCTCACTGCAAAAGCCAAACATGCAGATGAGCAGGCCTCAGGTAGACAGAGCAGTAAAAAATCAGTTGACTTTGTAAAGAAAGCAGGAGAAACAGCCGACTCAGGCAACTCGCAAAACCAAACAGCCGCTACCTCAGCTGGTGGCACTAAGCAAAATAAGCTGGTGAGCACTGTGACAGCAGTCAAGGGCACAGAAAAAGCTTCCAAGGTCAAAGAACAAGGTGAGGTGTCAGAGGACTCAGACACAGACCAATCCCAGCCACAGAGCTCTGTGAAACAAATGAAGAGATTTCGATTTGGGCACACAAGGCGCACATCTCAAGCAGTCGCTCTGTCATTTACATCCTTTCACAAACGGCAGAAGAAGAGAATGGCTAAGGGTATGGGTGCCTCTCCTGAGGCTGGAGCTGAGGCCGGCGCTCAGAGTGGAGAGGAGGCAGCGATGCCCCTCGAGTGTAAAGCTGAAGTTTCCTCTGAGAAACGAACAAACAAAAGACCACGCAGGTCTTTGTTTGGGCACAGGCGAAAGGCTAAACCAACTATTAGACGTCCAAAGCTGGGCCGTACTCGCACTAGGCGAGTTTTTTACACCTATATAACTGAGCCCGTTCCAGCCACACCGACGCAGGACGGGAACGAGCAGCAACTGCAAGGTCAAAATATCACACCATCAGAAGGTGAACCCAGCTCATTTTCTGAACAAGTCCAGCAGAGCTCCAACTCCTCGACTCCTGTAATGAGCGCACGGTCCTCCCGCGTTATTAAAGCTCCGAAGAGGTTCTTGGACGAGGAAATGATTCCCTTTCCAAAGGGCCCTCTGTCAACATGGCTGAAGAGTCAACAGAGAGAGGATGGAAAAGCGAGTGCATCACATCCTGAGTTAGGTTATGATGGCAACTCATTACAGTCAGACAGTGACTCTTTATCTGCTTTTGACAGCCCATCTGCTGTGCCGAAGTTTTCATCAAAGCCCAGTCCAGGCACGAGCCACCTGGAGATCTACAAGAACCTCAAAAAACTGACCTTGAAACTGGCGGAAAAAAAGAAAGGCCAGCCCGACACTCAAGGGGATTATACACATCATGGTGACGGCTTGACCTCTCATGTCAGGAAGAGGAGGAGGTCAAAGCTTATGATGGAGGAGATGGAGTCTCCTGGTGTTGTGAGGAAACTAGCTGTTGTGGTGAACGCTGATGTGGAAGCGCCCTCTTATATGCCGTTTGAAGATATTGGCAACAATAGTAAGATTTTTTTTTTCTTTTTGGGTAATTATTTATGAAGATTGTGCTACTTAATTGTAGCCATAATTTTGAAAATGCCTTTTCTTAATTGGGCAAAACAGTTGATTTCAGGTTAAACTGAGAAAGAAAATATGGTTCTCGAGTCAGCAGAGATTTCAGTCCTTGGTTAGTGTTTTTTGATTTTGAGCTGTTTTAGCTTTATTTGACAGGTCAAATTCACTGGTGAAATCACCAAAACTGGGTCTGAGAATGCCATGATGGGTTTTTTAATATCGTGGAAATTGCAAAGAGATAATTTAACACACTGACACTGTGTTTGCTTGACTGTTTAGTTCATAGGAGGGTTTTTGATAAGTGGTCCTACAATTATGGGATGTTGTGTTGTACATCAGCTAACCACAGTTGCTTTTTTCATGCCAATTGGTACAGATCAAGCAGGAGGCATGACAGGGGACAGTCAGGAGGCTTTAGAAGTCAGTGGACCAAGCCATCGAATTGGTCTCAGTGGTGCTAATAAGAGGATGCTCCACCTGCTGAAGAAAGCCAAAGTCCAGCTCATCAAAATTGATCAGCAGAAGCAGCTCAAGTTGTCACAGGTAAGAATCCAAGTTCTCAAATCTGTGCAAATTTTGTGGTCTTACACATTGTAATTGACATTGATTGTAAAGAATAATTAATAGATATTTAAGGACGGCACCTTGGGCTCTGGAAAACCGTGAGGGGGGGCTTTTCACAATTTTCTGACATTTTATTGACAAAATGATTAATCAGTTAATTGTAATTTACTGAATAATCGACTGTGAAAAAATGTGAGTTGCAGCACTAATCATTTCACATATGTGCACAAATGCAACATTTCTTCTTGTAAAAAACGATCCCTTTTTTGGGCACCATCTTGTTTACTAACTAGTATCAATATACCAGATTCATTGTGGTAATGACTGCTGGCTAAAACTTTCAATTGATAAGTGACATCAGCCAAAATCATTACGACCAGTAGATCAAAGAAAGTACATGAACATGCACATAACATGTCTTATTTGAGTCTGAACCATACAGGTCAGATGGCAAGTGACTTTGCTATTTATTTAGGAAGGTATAGTAAAAAAGTGATGTTATAGTATATCTTACATAAAACCTTTGTTTTTCAACCTTGTCTGGACCAAAAGTTGGGCTCGAGAGAATCACGAGTGCCGGTGAGTGGAAGGAGGAGGAGGAGGAGGAGAGTTGGCGCATCTCCCAAAGATACTAGTCCTCAGGTAATACTTTTATCTTGTAAATGTGCATTTTATGTTGCTTGTCTGTGTTTGATTAAATCCAAGTAGCATCAGTCTGCTGAATATGTTGTAATCACCTGTGTTGAGTCTCATCTTGATCATTTATTATGTGCTCGGGAGGAGCTTCTCTGTAGTACATAAAGCTGTGGGAAACAAGCATTACCTGCTACAGTTTATCCACTTACCAGGAAATCAACTAAATACCACCTTTTGAAATAAATAAATGATCAAGTGATACTATTGTAATTTGTTTTTTATCCAGGTGATTCCATGTTTTTTCTTGTGTGTGTTTGTTTGCAGGAGCAACCGTTGGGTGGTCCAAGGATCAAACATGTCTGTCGGGCAGCAGCAGTGGCTCTGGGGCAGCCCCGTGCCATGGTGCCAGATGATATTCCCAGACTCAGCGCCCTGCCACTGCACGAGAGAGAGGGCATCACCTTCTCTCCCACAGCAGAAGGTACAGTGCAGCTACATGTGTTGTTTTTAAGCATAAAAGCAGAAATTAACTTCCCTTTGCTTTTACTTAGAGAAGGGCGAGCACTTCGGTACATTTTGAATTACATTGTCTGTGTGTGATGATTTCAACTAAGGTTTCACAATCCAGGAACTGACATTTTAAATTTTACTCAAAATTAACATGTTAAAACTTGTAAATCAACTTATTCTTACAGTGTGCATATTCTCAATTCATTACAAGAATCTCCCCACTGTGTAAAGTTGAAGTTAAAGTGAATGACCCATACAAGTACTATCAATTTTATATAATGGTAAATTGCTTGTTAACTAAACTTAGTTTGCATTGTATTTGAAAAGTCAAATGTGTGTCTTCTTTCCTTTGGACCAACCAGTAAAAACAGGAGGGAAGGCAAAGCAGTCATGGTCTTTGATGACATGAGGGAAATGATGTTGCTAACAGATGCTTAATACGCTTATTCGCTGTTTAACTCATTGGCTCTGGATATGATCTGGTTGTGATGTCCAGAAACTGACACACAACAAAACACAAAGGAGGGACGTCAACCAGAGAAGTACAGCACATATGCTGGTCTCAAAGTCTTAAAAAGCATTGAATTCAGTTTCCTTAGTTTTCCCTAGAAGGCATTTTAAAAGTCTTAAATTTAATTTACAAAAGTCTTTGATATTCTTTGTTGCCTGCAGTAGACAGTAATGTTGGTTATAAAATGTTTTTGTGTCTGACTGTGGGTTGTTGGAAGACATTGCACACCTATAAACTAATAGAAGGATTGTAGCTACAGTGGGTTGTGCTGCAGGAGGCTGTTCAATCCTTTCTTTTGAGTTTCAGTCGGCACCATCAGACCTGTAGCAAACACTGTCACTATTGCCAGTTACAGCATCAAGCACCTCAAATGTTGATTTCGCACAAAGTGAAATGGGCTCAAATGAATGAATCATTTTTCATTGGTCATTTCGTCCATCCATATATCGATGGATATACGACCGCTGATACGTAAAACAAAGAAATACCAAATATATCTTTTGAAACAGTGTCACCATTGCCCAGTACATTCCTTGGTTACAATTATTTAAACAAAAATCTCAAAATATGTTTATTTATGTTATGGGTTGTGTAAAGAAAATGAATTACCGATATATTATTAACAGATTTATGAAACTCTAAAGGATATCACTATTGCTGAGTGTTATGATTGTGAAACAAGTAATAAATTGCATTCTGTTTGGTATTGAAAAGTCTTAAAGTCTGAATCATCATCATCTTTCAAAGACAAGTTCAGAAGCTCACATCCACACAACATATTGAAACGTGTGCAGCATCAGCTGTTGCAATAGGAGTTACTACAACCCTGGATTAGTCAGGATTACTGCATCATTTATAGAGTGATTGTAAAAAAAAAAAAAAAAAAAAAAAAAAAAAAATAGATGGACTTGATACTGTACATAACCATGATTTCAGGTAGGTTAACTGTTTTTCAATCCAATTTGTGAAAATGCTTCATTAGCATTGTCCAGACTTAAATTAACTTCTGCCATTTTTTGTTTGGCAAAGCTGCTCTGCTAGTGTATTATAATGAAAAAATTCACCGGCTAAAATATTCTTTCAAACTGGCATAATTAAGCTTCTGCAATTATAAACACACCTTCAAAAAAACAGAATTTCTTTTGTAAAAGAGCACAGTTTTGATTGCTTTTGGCAAAGTTAACCTGCTGAGCAAAAAAACCTGCTTTGTTAGTTCAATGTAGTTGTAATTAAAATATTTGCCAGCCAAAATATCTTTTGTCACACACAGATTAGCCACCGCTGTTGGAAAGCTATACCCAACACTGGTCAAGTGAGCATCACTCAGTATGAGGTGAGGAAGTGCTGTTTGACAAATAGACTCACTGCCCTGTCTCTTAATGAACACATCTAGTGCAGTTGGCAAAAATGGATCCTTACTCAAGGTTATTCCAGTTACATTATTCTTTTAAAATGATGACAGTCACCACCTCTGAGAAATTGTGTGAAGTTGCTTTGTGCCAGCTCGCATTAAAATATCACCACTGGAGGATGCAAGAGGTTGTAAATCATTTCCAATCTGCTCTTAGTACTTTATAATCTAATCTAGTCAGGCAGGGGGATTTCCACCAGCAATGGGTTTCTCTCAGACTCCTGATGTGTTCACTCTATCCAAGAGTGTCTTCTAGATGTCCAACACTTCAGGGAACCAATAGTAACCTGTAGCCATAGAAACCGGGTTTGCTTGTTGGACAGAAGACCACTAAATGAGAGTAAATGAGTATGTAAGCACCTCCAATCACAACAGTTAGACCTGTAATGTCTCCTGCCGACTGGCATCCAAAGATGTCAGCCCCACATCACATGTACATAATGATGTTTGAAATGTCTGTCGTGGCTCTTTTACCCATCCTCTCTGTGTCTCGCTTGCAGATGTGGCAGATGATGACGATGACATCTCTGATCAGGGCAGGGCTCAGTGGGTTGTCTCTCAGGAAAACATCCAGCGGAGGAGGAGGGGGAGGGGAAAGGGCCACAAGTTCAGAAAGAGGAAGGTATTGAGTCGGTATGCACCTGGGGGAGTGCGCGCCCGGCGCTGTGGACGCTGCCCAGGCTGTTTGATAGAGGACGACTGCGCAAAGTGTGTCAACTGCCTTGACAAGCCCAAATTCGGAGGGCCCAACACCAAGCGGCAGTGTTGCATGTAAGTTAAACCAATCACAAATTCATTTTGTTTTGTTGTTCTTTTTGGAATAGAGACAGGCTGGTGAAAATGCTAATTTCACTGCATAAGATTAATTTGTTGCGTGGGCATTTCTCACAGACCACTTGTGAACTATTGATGAACTCTTAGGAGATGCTTTAAAGGCCACTCGGATAGGTGGTCTGCAAGATCTTGATTTTTTCCTACTTTGTCATGGAAAATGAACTTTGGGCGATCAGACGACTGGAAAGTGAAGAAATGTCTCAAAGCTGAACCGTGTATTAGCTTGTTATCTAACTGCATTGTGATTAACCAGCACTCTGTGTAGACACAAATGCTTGCCAGTAGTTTAAAGGAATGGTTTGACATTTGGGGAAATTTGATGATAAGATCAGTATCACTTTAATGCCTGCACAGTAACTACGACGCTACAGCCAGCAGTGGGTTAGCTTAGCTTAGCATAAAGACTGGAAACGGGGAAACTGCTAGCGAGTTAATAAATGTTTTTTTTACACTCTCACTCTCACTCTCACTCACTTTTACAACAAATGTTTCCGATCTTTATGTTAAGTTTAGCTAATCTGCTACTAGAATAGCATCATATTTAACATGCAGACATGAGAGTGAAAGTGAATTAGCATATTTCCCAAAATGTCAAGCCATTGCTTTGAAGATAGGTAGCAGTAATCATGTTTTGGAGAAAAAAAAAATAGCAGAACTGACATCATTTACATTTCGGACTGACTAAACTAAGTTAACTTCAGTTTCTAAAATGTTTGAGTCAGTGGTGCCTAAAATTCTGTTTAACTTCTAGGTTAAGCGTTTTTGTTCATGAAACATGAAAATACTTCTTATTTCTTTCCAGTAAAACATATTAAACTATCCAGTTAATGAAGGCAAGTCGACTCTTACAGTTAAACACATTCATAGATGGGTACACATGAGCTTTACCTTGGAGATATAATTACATTTGACTCTTTCTCCTGCTCCCCAGATATAAAAAGTGTGAGCGGATTGAGAAAGCAAAGATTGAGCGCATTGTCAGACCATTTAAAGGTATGTCTCATTATAGATGCTCCTGCTGTAATTTTTTCTTCTCCCTAAGTTCATATTTCTTATTCAGTTTCACCAGATACATTTTTGGTAATTCCAATAATAATATCGAAATGTTTAATTTGTGTGCATAATAATCATGAGGTTCCTTTTTCTCAGTCCAGGCGAGGCGGTTGTCAGGCTCCGTGTCAAGCAGTGATGACGCGAACTGGGGCTTTGGAGGAGCAGGCGAGGGATCGTCCTCGATGGCGCCTGGAGTCAGGAAACAGTCACTGCGTAACATCACACCACGCTCCTACAGCAGCCTGCTTAAATCCGAATCTGAATCTGAAGGAGAAGAGGGAGAGGGAGAAGAGGACAAGACGGATAAATCAACAGCCAAGCCAAATGTTGCTGCTGCAAGCAACCAAGGTAACTTAAGCTGTGTTGCTGTTAATGTGACTCAAATCTTTGTGTGTCTTTACTTTTTACTGTTGATTTTGAAGGCATTGGGTTGGAGCTGTGATTAATTCCAAGCCTTTTTTGCTCTGTGGGGGAATTTTGATTTATGTTAAAGTTTTACAATATGATCTCAAAAGTAAGATAAAATCACAATAGGAGCATATCACATCAGAAGTTGTTAGATCAGATCAATTGATGAGATTGGTTTTGAGTCGATAGCTCCTGAGCCTTTTTCTCCAGATTCCATCTGTTTCCAGTCTGTTTTCATTTTAATCATGAGACCTTTAGTACATATCTTTCACACCTCCCTGCTGTTGCTTTTATAACTTTGTGTCATTGTGTTGGATTACCTGCTCTGTAGTTATCTTTGATATCGCTGTAGGTATGTAAAAGGTTACATAGTGATAGAAATAATCTTTTCCAAAGTTGTAACTACACATTCACCCAGATGTTGTAACATTTACTTCCTAGGCTGCACACACATCTGCACACTGTTGGCAGAGCTACCATACAATAAGGATCGGTTTGTTTTTTTTTTCTGTGGGGTAGTGTTGTTTTAATAGTGCACACAAGATAATTTTCTTGCGCAGGTTTGATTTAAAATTTTAGGATCCTTGGTTGTTAAATTTATATTTGAAAGGATTTTATGAGCCCGGGGTCATGAATGATTTGCACAAAAAAGGACTATTCTTTCTGAAACTCTAAGGAAGATTTCAGAATTGTGTCTTAAATCTGTTAATCTTCTTTTGGAGATCTTGCTCCTCAAGATGGCGGATCAGTCCCAGATGACCCTCCAGCTGAGGCGGTGAAGCATCGCCGGCCATTCTCCAGAGGAACCGGGAGCAGACCCAGAGCTCACAAGGTAAAAACATCCGGCGAATTTCCCTCCTCGTCTCCAGTGTACCACCTAACCAAGCCTGGGTCAGATTGTATTTTTGGAAAATGGTTTTTGCGTATATTGGTTATCTGCTACATTTTCTTATAGGTGGTGTTAACAAATTTTAACAATACAAAACCCACCATTTGAAATAATTTATTTCCAAAGTAAAATGGCCACTTTAAATGAAATGGTTAACTAACAGTTTGTTGTCTGAATCATGATTATTCAAACACCCACCAATTATTTCCAAATAATACTTTGCCCAGGCCTTTCAGTTTTTTTCTCATTTTCAATTTATTCTTCTGTGTTGGAATGAGTGATTTCTAATAACTTTTTTGAAATTTAGCCTTGCTTATCTTCTGTTTCTGACTCTTAAGTTTCTCCTTCGTATTAAACACCTTGCATGTACCTAACTTCAAGCTCTCAAGCTGTGTTCATGGTAAAATGCAGTCCATTTTTCTTTTTAGTACAATGCACCCCGCCTGTTCGGTTTGTTTTGGAGGCAGTACATAATATTGATGGTGTCTTGCACACAGTTTCCTATGACTATCCAGGCTCCACTTTGGAAATGTTATCTCTATCTTGACTATCTTAACTGGAAGGAAAAACTCAAATCGTGCTTCAGTAATGTTTTTTCTTCTTCACACATGTAGCCAACATAGGCTGTACAGCATTATGCACACATGGTTTACAGCAGGTTTTTAAATTTTCTGCCTGGGACAGATAGAGAGGACCCCAGCTTAAGAAAATAGCCAGTACCAAAAGAGAATAAAAAACACTACTCTTTCTATTATACTGTTGTAAAACATGATACATTTTCCCATATCCATATAAAGACGCATTCATGTCAAAACAGTCATTGTATGTTCAGTTTATTTTGAGAGAAATCCAATAATGATATACAATAATGTCAAAATCTGACTAACGATAATTGTATAATTTCAGTGTCATACTGTGTCATACTTCAAGCTAAGAGCATCAATAGCATCAATCTTGGCTGCGCTGCCTCTTTGCTCCGGCTGATTGTAGTTGAAATGTACATTTGACTTCTTCAAATCACATGGCAATCTAATCAACCACATGATTCATTCTCTTTTTTCTAACCTTTAAATCTCCATTGCTTGAATCACCTGCCAAGCTTCATAATTTTTAATAACTCCTTTAAGATTGAGAAAAGTTGTCCTGTATTCATGTAAAGAGGCTTCTTTCATGTGTTTTCATCTGCATTTGTTGATTGTGAATTTGTAGTGCTGGTTATTACATACATATGCACAATGTTTAAAACATCACGCTCTGAGATCATGGTGATTGTGTGCTGCTTGTCAATGATCATAGAGGCACAGGTTTTTGTTGCTGTAAGCCAATAACCCCATCTTCCTCCTCCTTCCATAATACATCAGCAACGAAGGAAGCCACCATATTTTGAAGACTAGAATAAAGAGGAAGCAAGTACACAGACTCAATCACATACGGTTTATATTAGTGACATTCTAAACAAAGTAACATGCAGGTTTTCCTGGTTTTGCTCAATTTTGTGCGGCTATCCCTTTTGTTAGCTGTAGATTTGTCCACAGTGCTCGCTCACTACAGTGTAGGAGTGTAATGCCAACTTTCTCAAGGGGAAGAATGTAAACAACAGTGCTTGTGGCCAGCACACTGGTGGGTGCAAAATAAAACCCTTAGTTACAGGTTGTTAGTGGAGGTCCACTGGTCAGGAAATGCTGTTTCATGCTGTTTCATCTATTTGGAGTACCTGCATGAATGTAATTACGCATGCACCTTTGAAAATGCAGATATAAATACCCGCATGTACATGCTAGGCACTTTTAAACACATTGTATGTGCATGTGTCAGTAGTTTCATGACAATTTTGGTTTCTTGTGGAAGTTTAGGTTTTGGTGCGAACTTGCAGGGGATTCATGCAAGTTGCAGGAGACTGAAGATGTCTTTATATCTCCTATTACAGAAAAAAGCCTATTTAACAAACTGCAAATTTCACAGATCGTTAATAGCCTTACAACATAGGAATCAGCTGTGCTATATTTAATAATATAGAATTATAGCAGCAGTACATTGCATATTGCACAGGGAGAATGGACCAACCCCTCTTTTGAAACTAACAAACTAAGAGAACAACACTATGCATTTTGCCATGAAGCTGACTTTCTAAAGGGTTGTCAACAAAGTAGGTGTTAGTTTTTTTTAGTTTTTTTTTTTTTTTGTCATTATGTAGTAGTTTGCACTAGAGACATGAATACTTTGCTAATTGCACCTCTCTGTCTGTATCTACTGAATTCATTTGCATTTTTCTAGATTCTACTTAATCTTTTCTGATTTACTATGCCTTGCTAACATATTCTGGAGGTCATAGTGCTCCCCCCTTTTTCTGTCACTTTGGCTGCTGCCGGTCGCCGCCTCTGCATGCCACTGGTATTGGTGTCACTGTGGAACCTGTCTTGCTGGTTGGCTTAGGCAGTCCCCTCCTTCACAGGAACAGGAGAATACGGAAGAGACGGAGCCCAGAGAAACTTTCCCCGAAACCAGCCCATCCAGACGCCCATTGCCGAAGCTGCAGCAGCAGCTACAAATACACTTACTACGTCTGCCTGATTTTATCCTGCAGTCTGCTCTGTCTTTGACGGAGAAGTTGCCCCAGTGTCTGGATCAGTGTGCTGCACAGATGCATCCAGAATTGTCCCAGCCTGTAACACAGACCACTACACCTTCTTCTTCAGAATTTTCTGAGCCTATAACACAGACCACTACTTCATATTCATCACACTCCACCACACCGTCTCTTCCATTGTCCCAGCCTGTAATGCAGCCTGCTTCTCCACTTTCACCACATGCCGTAACAGACTATCCACAGAAATCTCTGCTGTTGCGTTTGCACCGTTTGCCCCAGTCTGTGGTGCAGTCAGCTCTGCATTTGCACAAATGTACACTGTCATCGTCTCAACAACATCCGCAGTCCATACTGCACTCAGCTCTGACAGAGGTGTCATCAAAGTTGTGTTTTCAGGGACATCCAGAGTCTGAGGTGCAGCACCCAGATGAGAGTGAGACAAACAGAGCTAACAAACAAACTGTGCCAGAGCCCCCTCAGACTGTCGGTCCAGGCACAGAGTTACAGGAGGGCAAACAGGAGGAGCAGGAGGACGAACAAGTGGATCAGCCTGAAGAGGAGGAGGACGCTTCTGTAAAAGAGACAGTGCTGAAAACCTGTCCAACAACTGACCCACAATATGTCCTTCGTTCCCAGAATCCTGCAGAGTGTGCGTCAGTGAACACCCTGACAGGGTTAACTAACGGATTTCCCCAAAAGGGCCTGTTGCAGAACAAGTACAAGATCCGCGTGGACTTTAAGGTGGGTGTTAGCACTTGTGTTGTGTGGCATTTTTATATTACCACTCACTGGGGTATATGATATTGACTGTATATTGCTTTTCAGCACTGAGACTATGTTTACATTTCACATTTTTCCTAAATGAAAGAGATTAGAGACTCCACAAGAGAACACTCTGTAGTCTGAGTTCAGTATTGAAGAGAAAAAATACATCTCTGAGGATTATGACTGTTTTTGTAAGAACACTCAGCTCTAAATAAAAGGAAAATAAACAGGTGTCTCATTTCAGTAAGAGAACTTGGTGCACTGCAGCTGACGTTCTGTAGTTTGTTTGATGGAGCACAGCAGCCACATCTGGAGGTTTGATTAACATTTGGCTTCTCTTACTAGAAGTGAAGACACACTCTACTGTCAAGAACTTGTGTTGAAAGTGTCCAGCAAGTCTTTACATTTGACATGTTCTCTTTAGCATAAATTAGTAAATTAAAAGCTTTATTGTGGTCGTATAAGAACACTTTTTAGCTTGAAAGCAAAAACTATGTATCCGTTTGAGATTTTTAAATGGCTTTAATCCAGAAGTTACATAGGTAAAAGACTCGAGCAGTAGGCATGTTTATTATTGTAACATGTTGAGGACCAGCTAATCTAAAAGCAGTTATTGGATTACGGCAGCCGCTTATTTTGATACAATTAATTCGAATGAAGAAGCTCATAAATCCTCAAACTAATAGAGAAGAAAACTCCGATCACTTCTCTTATGCAGTTTTTTTTTACTTGTCTGTACCAGGAGGACTGTGCCGTCCAGAATGTATGGCTAATGGGTGGCCTCAGCGTCCTCACATCTGTCCCTACCACACCACAACCCGTCTGTCTGCTCTGTGCCAGTAAAGGACGACATGAGGTAATTCAGCTCTTTAGATACTTTGCTAGATTGCTCAGTCTCCTGTAAAGTGTTGTATGTAATGATAATTAGAATATTCTGAGTAATTTTGCTGTTATCTTGTGTTCTTATTTTACACTTGTAAACTCATTACTGGTTTGAATATTTGTTGCAGTCTTCAGTAATGGAGTCATCATTTGGTTTAGTTTATAATAATCTCGTCATTTTGGTGCGCTGCAGTGCAAGTAATCTTTTGTCTCTCCACAGATGATATTCTGCCAGATCTGCTGTGAGCCTTTCCACAGTTTTTGCCTCTTGCCAGAGGAGCGCCCCAAGGAGGAGAACAAGGAGAACTGGTGCTGCAGGCGCTGCAAATTCTGCCACGTGTGTGGACGTAGAAGCAAGAGCACAAAGGTATGCAACCTAGCAACACTCTCACAACATCAACATATGTGTGATTCCTGATAAAGGATAAAAGTCCCCCAAAGTCGTCTTTTTTGCTTTCCTCTGCTGAAAACAAATTTTGATGGAAGTAAAAATTGTATTGCATTTTTATGAATTATATATAAAAGTGCTACTTCTGCAGCCAGCAGAGACAGGAAAAACTGGGAGAGTTGACAGATGACAGAGGTGCTAGCCTCACTCTTAACGGCTCTCCTAATATACCCTTCTCTGTGATTTTTTTTTTCCCCTCTAGCCTGTGTTACAGTGCAGGAGATGCCACACCTCCTACCATCCTTCCTGCTTGGGACCAACATACCCTAAACCAATGAACTGCAGCATGCCCTGGGTATTTGCTTTTATAACCTTAAAACTATGGTCTGCCATGGTCTTTGCAACACTAACAGAAAATTCATAAATGTTATGAATAATTGTAATAATAATTGTAAAATTATGTAAGTTTTATCCACATGTGAAACCTACATGAAATAAGATATAACACAAAATAACTGTTCATCATTGAGAATCTGTGAGGTTTTGGTAGGGAAAAAGTCCCTGGACTTCATATGTGTGTGTGCTATTTTCTGACTTTGTGTTTATGTAGGTGTGCATGACATGCATTCGGTGTAAAAGCTGTGGTGTGACTCCTGGAAAGTCCTGGGACTTGGCCTGGAACCACGAGCAGGATCTCTGTCCTGACTGCACTTCTCTCCACAGCAAAGGTAAGGCCTCTGAGTGACACCAGTGTTGCCTCAAGGATCTGTAGCCATAAATGTGAATACTCAGTAAATACATGGTTCATTGGTTAACTCATGACACGGTCTGGGAGGTTTACAACCAAACACGTCCACTGTTGCTGAGAGGGATGACCTGGACTTATATATAGTTCAAATGTGTGGCACTGACAAAGGATGATGTGACTGATATCTGATCTGTATTTACATCAGGTAATTTCTGCACTGTCTGCCACAAGTGCTATGATGACAACAAACAACATACACAGATGATTCAGTGTTCAAAGTGCAACCACTGGATTCATTACATATGTGAAGGACTTTCAGGTGAGTAACACTTTATTTGTTAAATGAGTTTTCATTCAAACTAAACACTAGATCTTCTTGACTGACAGGTTTAGTGTTCATAAGATTAAGTGACAGTATGTGAAAGAATTTGATAACTGATATGGGGAATTAATAAAAATAAAAAAAAATAAAACATCTGTTTGGCTATGTAAAATATTACAACATAGAAGCACACTAATAAATTAAAATTACATCTTAACCACTTCAATAAACAATACTTAAATAGACAAAAAATAAACTCTTAATATGTCTAATAAATCATAATTTTGAGACAATTTATACACATAGATATAAATAGATTCACACATAGAAATGTATAGTACATAGTGTTAATGCGGTTCTGATCTTGCTGGATGCACATTGCTCAAAATGATTCATAGCCTTTCAAATGTTAAAACATAATGTGCTGATAACTGGATAATTTATAGTTTTTATGAATTTGCACTGAAGCGTTCATGTTTTCTGTGTCATTGCAGAGGAGCTGTTTGGATTACTGTCAAGCCAACGAGGACAGGTGGTTTTCACCTGTTCACCCTGTGGCCAACGCCGGACTGAACGCAGGAGCCTGAAGGAGGAGTTGCAGAGCAGGCTGATAGCCGGGCTGGGGGACGTGCTCACCCACCTCCTCAACGACGACATCACAAAGCACCTCCTTATCTGTAAAGCGGTGAGAGATCTCCGCAGCCCTGTGAAAGACAAATATCCAAAGAGAGAGAAATGAACACTACAGAAATTTGCTTTTATTCATAAAAATGTTAAGTTTTGATCTTTTTTTATTATTCGGATGTTGTTTTATTATTACATTTTGTCATTTTTGTCTTTCAGTGTCAGGAAACGAATGACTCAGGGTTTGTCAGGGAACAGCGTCCAGTCTGCGATCTGCAAGTCATGGAGAAGAAGTTTAAAGGGGGCGGTTACACCTCAATAGTGAGTCTATTCTCCATTATAATCTGCTAATTATGGGAATCAGTCATCACATTCAGTTCAGTGAAATTAATAAAATGAGTTATGTCACCTAATTATTTCTGTCTTTCTATGTCGCTCTTTTCTTTTTTGAAACCCACTTTTGTGAGATGCTCTTGATTGAACCCTTGGCCTCTTTTCTTTTTTTTTTTTTTTTTTCAGAAAACTTTCCATGCGGATGTCATCTCTGTGATGAGGAAGTGGCTGAAGAAGGAGGAGCTCCTCCCTGAGGATCAGAGATTGACCAGTCAGGCCAGGACACACTATGTCAAAGTAAGCTCTCCCACGGTCTTAGTGTATTTTTAAAACCCCCTCTTTCATTGATTTCCTGTGGAGTTTTCTATTTTTTCCCTCCATTTTAGTTTTCATGGCCACATGATGGAATGTGGAGCTGAGTCACTAGACACCGAACTATAAACAGACTGTTTGACTAAAATATTGTCCAAAAATAGACAGTGTCCTTGACCACAATTTAACCTTGGTTTGCCTTTGATCTTAAATGTTGTGTTTCTGACAGTTGGTGGAGCGAGTTTTCACTTGGTTTCCTGCACGCGTTCTGAAGAAGTGGAGCTCGTTCTCTGAAGAATTCCCAAGGTAAATTTATTAACAAGAACACTAAACTTAACATTGTTCCCTCAGTATATATACATTCACATTATTCCTTCATTGTGCATATTTGAATGTTATAGCATAGTTGAGGCTTTAGGTGAGAGTTCAGTCTATTTAACTACAATTGAAATGACTTGGAGAATAAAAGCGTCATTAAGGAGGCTATTGTAGATGGGCTTTTGTCTCAAATGTCTTCCCCGGTCCTCCACTCTGTTTGACTGTTCATATCTTTCCCTCTGTAGTGGCATGCTCCCTGAGGCAGTCCTCCCACCATCTAAGGAGCACAGCTATGCACAGTGGCTGGAGAGGACATACCAGCCTAAGGAGTCCAGGGGCCCAACGGCGGGGAAAACTCTGCTGTCGTCACTCACTGCACAGCAGCCTGGTGCATCGCACAGCCTCCCTCTGCATTCACATGGTATGGAGAATATAGCAGCCTGTTCTGTGTCATGTCTGTTCAGGAATGTGATCTTAGTCCGAACCTTTGGACGTACAACTACCGTCAGTTTAATTCTTGGAGTTAAAGATCACATCTGTTACAGGTTGTGACATTTGCAAAAAAAAAAAAAAATGCAAAAAGACTGTGCGATTTTATTAATTGTATTGATTTGTTTATGTTGTTTTTTCAGGTTTCAAACATATAACAAAATATAAACATTTGGTGCTCCTCCCTCACAGGTGTAAAAGATGACCTGGAAGCTACCAAGAGTAAAGATATGAGGCAGTGTGCATTGTGTCAGCAGTACGGAGACTCTGCTCCCAATGTGAGTTTTGCTGTTTTTCAGTGTCCACAATGCAAGGGCTGCAACTAATATTCTCATTATCTTTGAGTCTGCAGATTATTTTCTTGATTAATCAGAAAGCAGAAATCAACAACAAAAATTTCTTACTGCCAAAGGAGACTCTTTTATTTTTCATCTGACAATAGTCCCAAACCCAAAGATATTTAGCAGTTTTTATAGAATGTAAGTCAAGGACAAGCAGTTAATCCGTATTGTCTTATGTTCTTGTGAAGATGCAACATTGTGGTCTTAAAATGTAATCAATTAACAAAGTAGTACCAGATTAATCGACCAGTTGTTTCAGCCACCTTACTTTTCACTTCACTTCACTTCTACTGTCTTAATTTCACATAAAACGTATATAAATATTAATATATATCAAAAATCAAATATAAATATTTGAAATATTTTAATACAGAAACAGGATGCATTATGTTTACATTGCAGCAGTTGCGTTGACTTTTTACTAAATGTCCTTGTCATACTTGTTTTTTATATAAAAATGGTGACTTTCTGCAGCTTATTAAGTGACATGAATGTATTTCTTTATCCCAATAGGATGCAGGACGGCTGTTGTACTTGGGACAGAATGAGTGGGCCCACATTAACTGCTGCCTTTGGTCTGCAGAGGTGTATGAGGACAACAGTGCACTTTTGCAAGTGCACAGCGCTGTCTCAAGAGGGCGCCACCTGGTAAGATACTATCAGGAAATAAATTAAATGTTTATTATGTCTTTAGTAGCTGGATTGTTACTTGTCACTCTAGCTCTAAATGTTGTTGGGATTGCAGTTTGCAGAAGTTACATAACTCTGTGATAAACCTGTGTGAAAATGATTATGATAGATAATTAACATGAATGTTTTTGTCCTTCATTCTCCAGCGTTGTGATCGTTGTGGACAGTCAGGAGCCACTGTGGGCTGCTGTCTTGCCACCTGCCAGAGTAATTTCCATTTCATGTGTGCTCGCGCCCAGAACTGCGTGTTTCAGCAGGACAGGAAGATGTACTGCTACAAACACAGGGATCTTGTCAGTGCAAAGGTATAGGCACAATATTCCTCTCATCTTTTTGTTTTTAGTTGTATTATAGTTATGAATTACGGTTTACATTTATGTCAGAGCGGAAAGTATTAGTCTTTCATTCACTCACCCCTCACACCTGCTGATGTTCTTTTCATTGTACTGATTTATGATATACCATATGTTTCCAGATGGTGTCTGGGAAAGGGTTTGAAGTCCCTCGACGGGTGTACGTGGACTTTGAAGGGATCAATTTCAGGAGAAAGTTCCTCACAGGCCTCGAGCCCGAATCAATAAACATGACCATAGGTAAAAATATCTGTTTGTTGTCTGTTCACCACTGTACAGGATGTGTGTCTTCATAAGGGGATAAAATATTACTACTACAGTATACATCACTATTCTCAGTTGGCTGAACCCCATCATTAAGGTTTTTTTCCTCATTTTCCCAGGCTCTCTACAGATTCAGAAACTTGGTGTGTTGTCAGAGCTGTCATCTAATGGGAGGATGCTGTATCCTGTCGGCTATCAGTAAGTGGTCATTGTCATTATGAAGCCATATTCAGGTCACTTAACGCTGTTTAAAGATATATTTTAAGTGTTGTTCTCACAAAACATGCCAAGCAATTTTGATTGGTTGATTGGTTTACACTTGTGGCATTTGAGATAATTGCTAATCTTTTATGTTTATCTTTTTTTTTTTTTTTTAAATGTTGTGTGTGTATACTACTTTTGTAGTATACACACACAACATTAAAAAAAATTCTTATTCGGCATGTTTGAGTAAAAACCAAAATACTTTGTAGGACAACATTCATGATACTTTTGGGAGCTTGCTCCTGCTACTGTTGCATCATCAGAATGACTCTAAATAACTTCTTTGTCTTTATGTTTATTTATATAACACATTTGTCTTCCCTTTATTCTCTAGATGTTCTCGGTTGTACTGGAGCACTGTGGACCCCCGCAGGCGCTGTAAGTACACCTGTAAGGTGACCGAAGTGAGCACACCTCTCCCTGGTGAGGAACAAGATCCGAGATGGGACCAAGAAGAGAATCACACCATAGTTCACAGTCCCAAACACCACAGAGGTGAGCAGGACCTTACAGATCGCTCTGTTCTGGAAACAGTTTTGATGAGAGCAGTGACAGTGAAACAAAACTTAAAAGTTGAAACGCAAAGGCTGAAAGAAGCGAATACAAATTGTATATTGGAGGTCTGAGTGAGGGTTTTTGTCGCAGTAAGTGACACATTACACAACAACTTCATCAGTTTTAATATTTATTACTGCAGCTTTAAATGCATTTTTCATGTAATATGACACAGTGGTTGGTAACATTTTCTTCTTTGACAGATATGGAGTCCCCTGATCGCTTAAGCTCCACATCCAGCCCAATTAAGTCCACTACCCCATCACCCAACTCTAAACTGCACAATACACCTGGATCCAAAAGTCCTGGTTATACACAGACCAGGAGACCAGCTGGAGGATCATTTCGACCTCTCCCATCTCCAGGTAAATAGTTTCAAAAGAAATTTTACAAAATACTTTTTTGTTTTGATAATTTACCTTGTTTACACTGACATTTCCTCAGTATTTACAGTGTTATATCTTAGTGTATTCGTGAAGTAGACCGCATTGTTCACTCTGTTGTTTGATGCTCTCAGGGTCCGCTCCCCCCAAATCCCATCACATCCTGACACTGAGGGACTTGGAGGACACCCGTCGACCTCGCAGGCTGTCATCAAGAAGCCGCTGCAGTTCCTCACCAACAGACAGCGACCCATCTGTACCGATGACCCTCCGCTCCGGTGGCACCGTCCACTCCAGATGTGCCCTGTTCAGTTCCCCACCAAGATCATCAAGCTTCGGACCAGCCTCGCCTCCTCTGTCTCGACAAAACTCAACATCTCCAGTCTGGAGCTCCCCACCTAGGTCCAACTCCAGCATTTCTGCAGGGCTGTCACCTCGGCAAGGAGCTATCACTCACTCCCCCAAGGGGAGACAAAACTTTAAAATCACCACTCCAGTTTCTGCCGAGGTTCCCCAAGACTTCCTAGCATCGTCTGAGGCAGAAGACGCAGCCGTGGCCACAACCAATGGGATCTCACTAGCCCCTGATAACTTGGAAGAGGAAGTTGCCCACCTGATGTCCCAGGAGCTGCCTTACACTGTGTTTGACACTGACACAGAGGTGGCAGTGGCCTCCATGCTGAATGCAAAACTCGAGTTTGACGAGGCTCTGCTAACTGAGAATGTCGTACTTCACTGCGGAGCACAAGGTGGTAGAGGAGAGGTGGAAGGTGTTGTGCAGGATGTGGAAATGCAGGAACATAATCAGGAGAACGACTCTGAAGATGAAGACTCAAGCCATTACTTTAAGTTTTCACGTACAGTGGTGTGTGATGCAGCTAGTGGCTCAGATGCCTCCGGTCAGCTCGCTTCAGCGCAGTCGATCTCGCAGTTAGATGGGGCGGACAGTGGGTCAGAGAGTGATGAAAGCGAAGTCGGCAATGATGAAGCTCAGGACGCTAAAATTCACAATCATAATACACCTACTAAACAGCTGACGATTGCACTAAAGAGGCTGGAGTCAATCTACACTGTGTCAAAGTCAACAGTCCAACAAGGAGCAACTGAGCCAGAGTTTCAGGAAAATTCTCCACCATCTGCTCTTCTTGAATCGGATTATGTACATGATGAGATGTCGGTTCAGGAGGAAGAGGTCCCGATGAGCTCTGAAATACCAACATCTCACAATGATCTATTATTGGATTCGGCTACAGGTCATTTTGTTTCTGCTGGAGATGGCTCTGTATTACACCAAAATAATGAAGGTGATGATAAAGATGACAGCGTCTCATCAGCTGACTCAGCTGACGGATTCAAAGACGATTTAAATGACCCCGACTACTCACCAGAATCTAAAACCAAAAAGTCTCCCACAGCGCAGATGAAAACCATCGTGTTGAAGACAAAACGTCCCACATCAAACCTCAAACGCCTGTCGCCAAAACCGTATCTTCCGCAGCAGCATAAACTCAAATTGCTGTTGCCTTCTCCACCCACACAAACTGTAAATAATGCGTCTGTTTCCTCTGCTGCTGCCACTTTTTGTACAGTCCCACGCACAGTGAGATCCCCCATTGTAATCAATGGCTTAAATGCTTTACCTATTCAACCTGGTGCCAAACAGAGCAGAACCATCGCCATCCGCTTGGACAGCTCCAAGCCAGGAAGTCGGCAGCAGGTAGTGACTCCGAATCAGGCTGCAGCCACTGACTCGCCTCCATCCTCTGCTCCTTCCCCACAAGTCCTGCTGGTCAACCGTCAAGGTCAGATTCTCATCAAAGACCCGAGGTCAAACACTTACCAGTCACTCAATACAAATTCTCCTACTTACAGTAAAATAAGCCAGATAGCCAAGATTCTCCACAGTGGAAACGCTTTGCAGCGCTCTGTCCCTCGTGTCATAATAAAGCCTCGCTCCAACCCTTCTGCCACAAACGCCCCTGCTGCCAGTAACCACACAACAACGGCGGAGAGAAAAATCATTGTCAGAGTGGTGCCAGTGAAAAGCGGCGGCACTCCCACTTCTACAGCTCCCACTTCTACAGCTCCCACTAGCGTCCGGAGCGTAACTGAACCTGGTCTCTCCAACATCGAAGAAAGCACTGCTCAGGCTATTATTGACAGAGCCATGGCTACCCACCGCCACGCGCAAAGGACAAAACCCATCATCCTCAGTAACCCTCGACAGCCAAAGGTCAGACATCGAAGATCATCCCAGTTTCAGGACGCAGAGGACTCAGATCAGTCACCAGAGGCGTGTTCAGAGTTGCCCAGCAGTTTAATCAATGAAGCAGATTTGAACTCGCAATCAACACCTGCCTCATCACGCCACCAGGTGAGAGTTAAGAGAGTGTCATCAGTGTCTGAAAGGCCCTCTCGGAAGAAATCCAAGATGGACTTCTTGATGGATCCCTCAAGTGAAGTGGATGACGTTAATGAAGCCAGGTATTGAAAGACTTGTAATTCTTTTCTTAGTAAATAAAACAGATGATAAAAACTAATATTTGTACTGGTCTAAATGTTGACACATGATGAAGATATTTAATAGTTTGTGTATTAATCCAACTATTACCTTCAGTGGCTTCTACGGCCTCCAGAGAGGTGGAAAAGATGTTGAAATATAAAATACAATGTTTTGATTTCATTCAGCAGATCCAGTGGTGTGAGAATGAAAGCACCAACAATGAAGGACATTCTTGATCTAGACCAGAAAAGATTTTCTGATGAGCCTGAGCCACTGAGAATTACTGCTCCACCACCGCCTACACCCTCCAGGTTAGTTCATCTTCAAAGTGTCCTCATTTAGATTATTATGATATAAAGTAACAAAGAGGTAAATGTTAGAGTCAGATTACATAAAGTTGAAGCTCAATATTTACCCACTTCGCAAGTCAGCTAATTTTAAAAGAAAAAGTTTCCATTTGCAACCTTTTAAATACTATTGGAAGAAATGTTCTGAATCAAATTCTTGCAAAATTTAGTTTTTCTTTCCTGAACAGGGCTATTTTGGAAGTGGTATTGAAAGTACCTGCCAATCTTGTTGCTACATTTATTGTTTATACTATTATTTATTTGTTTGTCCTTTCTGCTCAGGCGTTCTCAGGTTGAGAGTCCACCTACATCTGAACACACCAACAGCCACAGTATGAGTAATACACACATGTGGGTCAGCGCTCGCCACGGAGACCTCTCTGAATGGGGCCCTTATTCAGGTTTGTGACTGAACATTAAATGTTTATTTATTTGGAGCTCTATCAGTGTCACCAGCATAGCAGCTGCTCTTTTTAATGTTCACAGTAAAAAAACAAAAAACAAAACATGCAACAGCAATTAAATGTGATTAAATGATTTTAAATATTTCCAAAAGCCACTCAGAGACTAATCCCATTATAGTGTGATGTTATGAGATGGTATCTTGTTCTTAAATTTGCCTGACAAAATCTAATTACTCAAAATCTAATTAAGTTAAATTATTTAACTATAATCATAGCTGGAAATATTGGAAATATTGTACATATCACTTTCTTGCAATTACATTTAATTCTACAGGTTTCAGCTCAGAAGAAGATGCACCTGCACCTAGATACAGAAAGAGGACGTACATGAACCAGCCCCATCTGCGCTTTGAAATCACCAGTGAAGATGGCTTCAGTGTTAAAGCTAACAGTATAGAGGGTAATAGCAGTTTTTTGACTTCGTGTTGACTTCGTTTTGTGCATGTGAAGTGTTACAGAGCTCACACACCTTCCTTGTCTCTTTCCTCCCTCAGTCGCCTGGCGTGCAGTGATTGACGGTGTCCTTGAAGCCCGAGCCGCCTTCCACCTGAAGCAGCTGCCCCTGGGTGGGATGAGTGGGCCGCGGGTGCTCGGTGTGGTCCACGACGCCGTCATCTTCCTGCTGGAGCAGCTGCAGGGGGCCGCAAACTGCAAACAGCACCGCTTCCGCTTCCACCGCTGTGATGACATCGAGGAAGAGCTTCCCCTCAACCCGAGTGGCAGTGCCCGAGCTGAAATCTACACACGGTACCAACACAGCCCCAGTTACTTTCTGTTAAAACTGTTTTTAAATAAACTCGTTGATAAGATTTATTTAAATGTTATTAGTTGATGGCTTTACTTTTATTTCTTGTCTGCGATTTAATTACACCTCAAATAAATTGTATTTTTTCTTTCCTCTTTTCCTAACTAGGAAAGCAACTTTTGATATGTTCAACTTCCTGGCATCGCAGCACAGAGAGCCCCCTGACATTATAGGGCCCTTTGATGAAGAAGAAGATGAATTCCCACTGAAATCTTCCAGGTTAGAGCATTTCAGTTTTGCCACTTTCTTGCTCCTGAACATTTGAATTGTAACCCACTACACTCCATGTTGAATATGAGTTTAAAATTTGACAGATTCAGTGCCACCTTTTCTTTGTTTCACTCTGACAGGCGGGCCACCAGCAGTGAGCTTCCCATGGCTATGAGATTCAGGCACCTGGAGAAACTCTCCAAAGAAGCAGTAGGAGTTTACAGGTAATGGCAAACAAATAGCAGAAAAGAAATTTATGAATTTAAAACACACCATGTGTGCTCAATTATATTTCCTACCTTGCTTCTTTTAGATCTCAAATTCATGGGCGTGGACTTTTCTGTAAGAGGAACATCGAGGCGGGAGAGATGGTGATAGAGTACGCTGGTACCGTCATTCGCTCTGTCCTCACTGATAAGCGGGAGAAATATTATGACAGCAAGGTGACTAAACACAATACGCACTATTGTATTTTGAAATCATCATCATCATGACATACAGAGATTGTTGCTGAATTCCAATGTCCGATGCACTTTAATGCGTATGCTCCTGGGAAGTCTGCATGTCAAGGTCCACATGGGACCTCAGCTGGACCTTTTGCAGACTATCAGAGTCACAGAACTTAAGTTAGACCTTGGTTCCTCCAGGGAAATGCAGGTAGGAGGAACTGAGATCCTCAGAAGTTTTCTGTTTCCCAGGAAAACACCTAATATTTGTTCAGATATTGGCAAATTGGCACCATTAAAAGTGCCGATTTTGCTCTTATTGGCTATTTATAAATAATTAGCAATTCCTGGTTGGAGGGAAAAAAAGAAAACCTCAAAATGTGATGATTTTCAGGTTCTGCGGTTATAAGTCCTTTTTCTATAATTCCAAAGTGGATTGAGCGGATTGAGAGGACAATCGTCCCGTTGTTTTTACAACATTCTTCATGCACCTGTGCCTCTGCTGTACGTTTGCCTTTATCTCCTCCTGCACTCTCCCCCCTTCAAATCTACAACACTCCCCTGAGAAGGTCTTTGAAAACACCTGATTTATCGCAGATTAGATGATGTAGAAGAAAGGAATACTAACAATAATAATGTAGCCTCCCATATTTATTTCTGAGGCAATTTGTATCTTACATTTTTGATGTGCAAGTTAATTGATACGGTGAGGCTCAGTACTGGACTAAGTGAAGCAGAAACTCCTGCACATATCTTGTACAATTGTCAGTACAGTTCAACCCCTCACGGCCCAGAGAGTGTCAGGGTTCAGTCCACAAGTCGGGGGGTGAGCATTCGGATTCAGTCCCTGCCTCATTATTTTGCAAGTTCATTTGTGTTTCACTGATGTGACCTGCTGTTCCTGATATCCTGTGCGTTTTGAGCATGTCTGTTAAAATGTAAACGTATATCCACTTTTGAAAAAAGAATGAACTTCAAATGACTCTGACTGAATAATAGTTGCTTTGAGCAAAAGCAAACCACTGCACAAAGTGCAGTTAAGCAGTTAAATGCGGTTAAAATGTGGAAACATTTTGTAAGTCTGTTGTTTAATCACTCTCAGGGCATCGGCTGCTACATGTTCCGAATCGACGACTTTGACGTGGTGGACGCAACGATGCAAGGCAACGCGGCTCGTTTCATCAACCACTCGTGTGAGCCAAACTGCTACTCTCGTGTCATCAACGTAGACGGCCGCAAGCACATCGTCATCTTTGCCCTGAGAAAGATCTACCGGGGAGAAGAGCTCACCTACGACTACAAGTTCCCCATCGAGGACGAGGACAACAAGCTGCACTGCAACTGCGGGACAAGACGCTGTCGACGCTTCCTGAATTAGTACAGCATCTCACTCACTCACTCACTCACTCACTCACTCACTCACTCACTCACTCACTCACTCACTCACTCCCACACACACACACACACACACACACACACAGACACACACACACACACACACACACACACACCCACACACACCATGTACCAATAGCCATCTTGTTAAATGCACTTGAATTCAGGAGGTGGACTTTTATGAGATGTTGAAGGCGACTGATGTGACGTAGCCATAAGAGTGAGGTTGCTGATGCACACAAACTGATCTACTGAGTCTTCACTTCATTGGAAGCGTAATTTAAAAACTGGGCGAGGGCAGAATTCAGTTGTTTATTCTCTGTCGTCTGAAGTGATGTTAACAGTCACAGAAACCAGATTAGAGCCATATGTCAAAGCTCGGGATGAAGACTATTTATAGAGTTTCAGACTGCTGGATTGTTGTTTTTTTTTTTTTTTTCTTGGATTCATGTACTGTTTGACCATCTCATACACCACACTCTTTCAGTTTTACATTACCAAATCTGTCATCAATAGCTCTTTGCTGCAACCGGAGCTAGACAACAGCCAGAAGATTACTGCCAGCTACAGACGGTGCAAACTAAAATAACCTGATTGCAGTTATTACTGTGTAAAGAGGGATCCATTATTATGCTGGTGTCTTTGTAAATACAAGGTCTCAGAGAAGGATGAGGTGAATTAATTTCATTCAACACCTTACTTTGTCAAGACCCTCTCTGGCAGCACCGGTGTCCCAGCAGACGGGACAAATTTTATTTCAGAACAATATATACACGTTAGACTCAAAGCACCTCATGTACATTGTTGTGCAGCTACGTTTTAATGTCACTCTGGATACCACAGGGACAATGATGTTTCAGGTGCTGGTGACATTTACCCTAAAAGGTAGTTTTAATATAGTCACCCAAACCTTTTCCCTCATTCAGTCAGTTGAAATGTCTTGTTTTTATTTGTAACGGCAGATATGCTGTGACCTAAATGCTTTTATCCCACTATAACAGTCTGTTCTTTATTTGTTCATTTGTGCCGTTTGTGTATTTTAAGGTCTATGAGGGAGTTTCCGAATATAGTGATCTTGCTCTACTCAGTCCCTTATAAATCTTTTTGTATTTTTGTATATTTGAACAATAAATGTATATTCAACAAGCTGATGGAAATAAATGTGTTTGAACTTTTAACTTTCTGTTTGTAAGTGAAGGCTGACTAATAGAACTGAAGCTACTGCTGAGTAATGATCCTAAGTTAATGTTTTTTGGGGTTTTTTGTCCGCAGCTGTTTTGCACCCTCTCCCTCCTGTTTTTGTCTTTCACTGGTGTACTACCTCAAAGGTGTTATGAAGCAAGATTTAATTTAATTACACAACACATTTGGTGGAAAAAATGCTTCCTCATTTCCTCATTGTTCAATCTTTCCAATCATTACATCTTTATGGTATGAAAACAACCAAGATCAATACTATTAAACACTGACTTACTATTATGCCTGCAATTATTTTGTGAATAGAGGTGGCCACTCTTTTTTTTTTTTTTTTGTGCCCGTTTATTCCTGCGTGCATCCCTTCCCAGCTGATTGATGTAGATAGGATCCTAAACTTCAGGCTGAGTGCTGTGGATGTATGTTTTGTTTTTTAGGATTAATAATTGAATTTGACACGCAAAGCTTTGTTACTTTATCGGCTCACAATGAATCCTTACCTGTACATAGTTGTATAAAGAATTTCTAAACCTGTTAAATATTTTTTTATCTGCAATTTTTTTTTTTATTTATGTTCAATAAAAATTTGAAATGTTCAGAATTTTCTTTTGCCCGTTTTTTTTTTACCATTCAGTATATATTGAATGAATTAAATTAAATACAATTTGCGATTCTCAGGCGAACATACATAAATACACATGAACATTTATACATCACAATGCATCAATATTACAAATTTTAGATTAATTCAAATACGCCATAAAACTGGAAGACAAATTTGATAATTGATCAAAATCGGACAATTTCACTTTCGCAAACATTTGATGGTAGAGATTGTCAGGAGAAAAAATACAAGAAAAACTAATAAGCTACTGGCCATTTAAACCCAGTCATCTAAGCAAAAAGAAAACAATATGAAGACAAATATTTTCTGGCAAAGACAAAATCTATGTTCCTCATGCTGATATGGGACCTATGAAAAAAAAAAAAAAATCCTGCACACTGTTGATGGCTTGTACTCACTTCATCTAATTCATATAGTCAAATGGCAAAAAGTATTAGACTGCATTGGTTTTGGCTAATTAACTGTAAACTTAAGAACTATGCTAAATACTAGTGGCAACCTGGGGTCAGGACCCCTATTGGGGATTGTGAGATTATTACTTGGGTAGGAAATACACGAGAACTAAATATATTTTTTTGTGTGTTTTTGTTATTCTGTTTTTTTTTTTTTTCTGACATTCTGTGTAGGTTTTCCTCTTCAAGTGAAGTAGTCTGAGACAGGTAGTTCAACTCAAAAACATGCAACCTCACATTTTAACACTGGTTTGTATAAGAGGGGCACAAACAGTTTAACTTAATGATGCTTAATACATATACAACCTTCATTTCCACCCTTTGTGACCACCCTTGTTACCTTTTATATCTGAGCAATGCTTACTCATCACAGGCTGCATATGTCCCTGAGATTTATCTTATGTCCCGTTGAGGGGGTCCTGAACCTCAGGTTGGGGGACACAGTCATCTTTCTCTTACGCTGCATTTTCTCCTGTGTTGCTGCTGCAGTTTTGCAACAGTCTTATCAGGTTTTCTGTGGATTAGGAAGACACAGAATAGTGACTCCTGCAAATGGTGAACTGCTATCAGGCATTACCACAGCTGAAGTACGCTACTGTATTTCTGGACAAATAAACACGCTATAGGAGATGCAACATCTGTTTTATGACTGAGTCTAAAACTGACAGTAAAGATGTTTTTGATGTTAAGTTCCACAGTGTGTGTGTGTGTGTGTGTGTGTGTGTGTGTGTGTGTGTGTATGTACGTATGTATATATGTATATATGTATCATCGTTGAAATTACATAATTGCTGGTTGCATAACTATCAGTTGAACACTTAAATCAGAAATTCCCTTAAGTGACCTGGTGGTTTTTATCCCAAGGTCTTGCTGTTGCTTTCAGCCATATGGCTCCTTCCCAGAACAGTTTTGCCTTTTACTTTCCTGACCTTGAGAAAGT
Organism: Seriola dumerili; assembly: GCF_002260705.1. Classification (NCBI taxonomy): domain Eukaryota; kingdom Metazoa; phylum Chordata; class Actinopteri; order Carangiformes; family Carangidae; genus Seriola; species Seriola dumerili. The sequence goes on along the minus strand of NW_019174365.1, from coordinate 9,175,765 downwards.
TGGGAATGTAAAATGCTGGACAGGTGTATAAAAGGAGTTTCAGTGTGGGCTTTCTCTTACATTCAACGACCATGAAGGCCCTGGTATTCCTTGCTCTGCTTGGAGCAGCGTGTAAGAGACTAACAAATTTTATTCTTCTTTTCTGTTTTTGAAATATGAATGTGGTAAAGTTATTCTAATGCACTTGTTTCATTACTATAAAAGTTTATTCAAGTACCACTCTGTTATATTTTCTGGAGATTTTTTTGTTTTTGTTTTTTTGAGTGTTCCTAGGGGTTTTTCCATATGTCATATTATACATTTTTTTGCTGTTTCAGTTGCTGCAGCTGAGGATGATAAGATTGTTGGAGGGTATGAGTGTCCCAAACACTCTGTCCCCTACCAGGTGTCTCTGAACGCCGGATACCACTTCTGCGGTGGATCCCTCATCTCCAGCCAGTGGGTGGTGTCCGCTGCTCACTGCTACAAGTCGTAAGTGCAGGAAATGACATTCTGCATGACCTTGCATGCTTTACTGAGGAATTAGTCCAAAATATACATCAAAGACCACCTCCAGACACGTTTAAGACATACAAAAATACTCTGCCTCTGAATATGTTTCATTTGAAAAGTTTAACAACTTCAATGAAAAGTCTGTTCCCAGTGTAAGTGCACTGGGAGTTTCCTCATCACATTTGTTTAAGTTGCATTGGCTCCTAAACTAGTTGTGATGCACCAACACGTTTTAAACTGGGATTTAAGTTGAGCCCAGAAAAATTTTCCCCTTTCAGCAGATTAATGTGAAAAGAGCAAACTCTGCACATGCTTAACACACTTTTGAAAGGACGGCGACTTTGAATTTAATCATAGCAAAGCACTGGGATCATTTTTGATAATGCATTAATACCAGGGTTTTATTGGTTTGCAGCTAAGTGTAGTTTGCCCAATGACTTGTAATGCATACTGTACTTACAGACCTAAGACACTGTTGCATGATTTAAAATACAGCATAAAAAGGCTCTTTAAAAATCTCCCAACTGCTTGTGCTAATTTCCAAGGTAAAACAAGTGTAGATTAATTTGTGCTATATTTAAAGCACGACTAATGTGAGATCTTTGGAAGATGAAATAACACAAACTTTTTGTTACCAATTTTAAATTGAATTTATGAAAAATAAAACACATCCTTGCTCAATTCAATGCACTCACAGGTTTGGCTGTTTCAGCCTTACTTGGTCTGGTATGACCAGCAGCTTATGGTGGCTAATGTTAGGAAACTATTGATAGATGTTGCTTTGAAAATGAAAACACTCAGAGAAAATGTTCCATAGGCTCATGATGATCAAAATGATGCAGAAATCATTGTTAGGAAAACTAACTTAACTTTCATTGCCTCCACCAGTCGTATCCAGGTCCGTCTTGGTGAGCACAACATCGCTGTGAATGAGGGCACCGAGCAGTGGATTGATGGCGCCAAGATGATCAAGCACCCACAGTACAACAGCCACAACCTGGACAACGACATCATGCTGATCAAACTGAGCCGCCCCGCCACCCTCAACAGCTACGTCCAGACTGTGGCCCTGCCCACTCGCTGCCCCGTGGCCGACGAAAACTGCCTGGTGTCCGGGTGGGGAAACATGTCCGCCAACGGCAGTAAGTTGAGTCTGAAAGCTCAGACACAAAGAAGTGGGGTGGTTGAGGTTGTAAATGTGGTCAAAAATGATGATGTAGGTTGTGATTCATTCTGCACTGAGGTAAAGAAAACAACTGATAGACAGCAGCTGGAAGAGCCTAACCATGTCATTGTGTGGGTCTGAATGAGTTCTGATCATAAAAGACAAGCCTTATTAATCAAAGGAATGTACTGCTATAACTAGCCAGGTTCAAGCCAGGTTTAATACTAAATAGCTGGGGTACCTCTTTAACATAGAAAAAGTACATTTAATTCATACAGCCCATACAGCCGTGCACGCTGACATGCATCTCTATGTCTCATAGTTTAGGCCTGCAACAAATTAGAGCTGCTACAGATTGTTATTTATTTTTTAGTGTCAGTGTTACTGATTAATCAAGTAATTGTTTAGTCCATAAAATGTCAGAAAATCAATTTCCCAGAACCCAATGTGACATCTTTATATTGCATTTTGTTCGACCAGCGGTCCCAAAACCAAGTGTTTGTAGTTTACAACCATTTGAAAAAAAGAGGAAAGCTGCAAATCTTCACAAACTGGCAACCACCAAACATTTGGCATTTGTTCCTGATAAATTAAGGATTAATTACCAAAGTGGGAGTAAATAAACTTTTCATCTACAAATTAGTTAATCAACTCATCACAACATTACTCATATCATACTTGATATCTCATAATATCCATGTGATACAGAGGAAATTATAGTATTTACATACTAGTTGATCCAGAAACTGAGACTTGCCTTCCTGCTCCCCAGGCAACTTCCCCGACAGGCTGCAGTGCCTGAGGCAGCCCATCATCGATGACAGGATCTGCAGGAACGCCTACCCCCACCTCTTCACCGAGAACATGGTTTGCTCCGGATTTATGCACGGAGGCGCCAGCAGCTGCCAAGTGAGTTGGACTAAACCACAGTGAACACGCAGGGAGTCAGGTGGTAGATGACGGTGCATCACCTTCCTGCAGTGCAAGCAGTCTGTGACTCAGGGGTGTGGTACTAAGCGCACAAAAGTACACAGTACGGCCCTTATTTTTCACTGAGCCTTGGTTATGCTTCTTTCTTAAATGCAAATTATGCATATATCTACTCTGATACCCACTTTTTGAATTACCCCTACACCACTGCCACTGCTGTGAATGCAGGAAGAAGATGCAACAGTATTGCAAGAGACACATTTACCCTCTGATCATGTTTCCTCTTCTAGTTTATTTAATGCTTTATGATCAGTGTAATTGAAATAAAGTGGAAGGATCATATAAAAGCATATATGGGAGGATACTCAGTGTGTAACACTATAATCATTAAACGGTACATTAATATGAAACAGTAAGACATTTTATTTCTATGAGTAATTGACTTTGAATATCCAATTCACAACCACCTACACCAGTATTACATTATGTGGCTAATATCTGCCGACGTAGTGGTTTTTATCATAATACATTGTTGATATTGATATATTATTGGCTGAGTATGGCTGTTAGCTATCAGTTTAATATCTTTGGTTGTATTGGGTCATTGTTGGCAATGTTGCAAATCAGTGTACACAACAGCTTTATGGCAGCACTGGATTCACAGGAACTTTGAATCTACGTGATGACTTTATTTGTTGGGTATTTAATGACAACAGTCATGTCCTTCTGATTATTTTATCTATAAACTGTTCCCATAAAATTTACTATAGTGCAATATTCTTATTTTTTACTCATGCTGTGAAAGAAAATCCAACACAGACCCTCCTGGTTTTGAGGATTGACAAGTTAATTCTGTGAATGTACTTTGTTGGATCTTAAAGAGTAATTTAACACCACCTTAAAATCTTGTTTTCGCTGACCTGTAGAGGTTTAACTTGTCACCTTGCTGCTGTGATGCACATGTGTAGACCAGGACCCCGTGAAAACTCTCTTGGGTGGTTACAGTTGCAACAAAGCACACTTCTGACCACACCCAAAGGTGAAACAGGCTTGAGACTCTCGACCAGAGAGGGCAGCAAAACACTTCTTTTCAGCCTGGTGTTATGTTACTCTATTGTTCTCGAGTTACAGAACGTGCTATGTATTAACTGAGCACTCACAGTAACATTTAAACCCCTGTTCTTCCTCTGCCTGTGTTTGCAGGGAGACTCCGGTGGTCCTCTGGTGTGTAATGGTCAGCTGCAGGGAGTCGTGTCCTGGGGGTATGACTGTGCCATGCAGGGACACCCCAGTGTCTATGCCCGTGTGTGCCGCTACAACAGCTGGATCAGCACTGTTATGCGAAACAACTAAAGACACACAGTCACCCATACATCCACATGCAAGCTAACACTACAACACCATATTCAGTATTCAGACTCAGTTTAATCAGAACACCTTATGTATTATCATGTCATTCATATACATCTCATAAATAAAATGTTTGAGCATAACATTCTGTAACCAACACTGAAGACAAAGAATTGAATAAATTAATAAAAATATACATTAACATCCATTTCTTTCTTTTTTACATTGAGTTTCACAGTTGTTGTCAAAACAACATTAAAATGCTTTTGCTTAGAAATACTGCATTCTTCCTGTGCCCATTCTGTGTTTTGGTGTCGCAACACCACAGCTGTCATGAAATTCATAATGAATTTCAAACGACAAAGAAACCTAAAACTGTTGCCAAACATCCATGTATAATATTTAATTTGTTCTTACAGTACTATAGACACATGCATACTATAGACACATCTCTATGAAGTGCCTTTTGTAATGTGGGCACTGGAGTGATAAGGGAAACAAGCGAACTTGAGTAAATAAGCAGTAAGGCATAACTGCATTTCACTCGTCTGGATTCTTTGCATGCATTCCTCAGATGGCGCTTTGTAAACTTCGCTGTTTCTTGTTTGCTGAGGCAACCTAAACATACAGAGATAAAGAGTGAGAGAGCAGGAAGGATAGTCATGCCGCCATATCAAACAGGAAAGCATGTGCACTGGTCATAAAAAATATTTAGGGATGGCATGAATGTAAACATGTAACTTAGTTACATAAATACAAACATTAAAGCAGTTTTAGTTTAATCATTGTCATTATGGCAATAACTGACACAGAACACAAGAGGGAGCCACTCATTTGAGGAGCGGACATGGTGGCAAAGTATTCTTACCGTTTTGTTTAAAATGTGTTTTAAAATAAATATTTTCAGTTAAACATTATGACAAGTAATTTAAGAGTAATTTAAAACTATATCTACTTTTTTGAGTCAGTAAATTATTTGTATAGTTACTTTATAATACTATCAATTCACTAAAATTATACTTCTTTTTTTCTAGACAAAATCATATAAATTCTGTCTTCTAGACCAGAAAAAAATTAAATGTAACCTTACCCATGATGCACAAAGGGGTTGCAATCTGGATTTGAACACATTTTATGAATGCATGTAAACTAAAACTGAGTGTTTGGCTGCTATTTAAAGTATGATCATAATTCACTTTCATTTAAATAATTACTGAAATAATATATACAGAGATCACGTAGGACAGGATAACAATAAAATGTCCTATTGGCTCATGCATATACATACATATAAACTGCAGTTGCCGCAGTAACAACTCACCTGACCTGCGATCCTATCAAGATCTCTCTGACCCTGAGGAGTAAGTCTCCGTCCACTGTAAGCAAATGTTAATGAAAAAATCATCCATTACCTCTTCAGGTCACCACTTTACAGTCTCATACCCAGCATCCACCTCTCTTACCCACTGGGGTCCTTCTCTACCATCTTGAGGCCCTCCAGAGCCTGGAGGACCTTCCTGGCCACATTCCTGGAGCCCACGCTGAAGTGGGCAGGGCAAACACCGTTCCTCTGACGCCCTCCGTAGATCTTGATCATGGAGCCCACGCCCACCCCTCCGCGAAGGTACAGGTGACGGGCTGTGGATGCTGGTGAAATGTACAAACAGTATATACTTTACTTTGCAATATGTCCCTGTTTTATCATCTGAAACGCTCTTGACTTGTTCACCCAAAAGACATGAAATCAAACATTCCAACTTATCAAATGTGTGAAATTCTTCTTATGCTATTGTTAGGTCAATAAACCTGAGGAGATAACATACACAGCAGCTGAGGGAGGATTGTGTGCATATGCTTTTACAGTATATACTGTACCAGTTGTGGAAAACCTCATAGGACGGGCCAATATTACACAAGGAGTATTATCATTTATCACATGGGTTCCTGAAATAGGGTCCAGAGACCAGCAGGAGTCCTTGTGATGATCACAGGGGTGTCTAGGAAAATGTAAATAATTTTACATGTATTTCACTCATTTGATGTTGGTGAAATCACATTTGATGTACATATCAAGACACAGAGTTGTTTTATTTAGTGTAAAATCACATGATCAGTGGGGTTTCCCAAAACTAATCTTTATATAAACAGGTTGATCTTAAAAATATCTATATGGGTGTGAGGGAGGAAGGAAGGAAATGCTGAAAAACATTTAATTTCACTCATTTTTTGGTAAAATGTTTTGTCTTTAAAATGCAAGGAAACATGGACACATGCCCAGAACCCAAGATGTTGCAATTCAACAGTAAACAAAATCCCACAGGGACAGATAAAGAAAAGCTGCAAATCCTAATATTAAAGAAGCTGGAATATACAGATTTTTGGCATTTTAGCTTTGTTACAGCTGCTGCAGATGAACTGATGAAACACTTTCAGTGTGACCAACCTGCTCTGGTGTAAAACCAGTTGTCATCACAGGGTGCCAGCTCCTTGTGCCTGGCAAGCTTCACTGTGTCAACCCACTCTGGGACCTTCAGTTTGCCAGACCTGAAAAATCAATTATCAGTTGATGTGATGAATCAACTGACGGGCCATTAGCTCAAACAACATATGGCACAGGAAGACAGGATTTATTCAACACATACTGTATGTATTTTATTTACATATTTATTAATGTTTTTTTTCCTGAAATATCAACATTTAGGCTTATTTATTATGTAATTTAGGTGAGATGAGACTGAAGATTGAATGAGGCAGTATGAGTAGAAAGAGATCCCACACGTTTAAAATTTAAAATAAGTGATTCTGGAATCAATAATGACATGAATAAATACAGAAAGATATATGTAAACCATGGGATTTTTAAAGCTGTGGTCAATATGCTCATGAAATAAAATTTAACTCTGCTGCTTTTCACTTTTTTATTTCACAAGGTAACTTTTAAAAAAAAAATTACTTTTCATCAAAAAGTTTATCTTTCAATCGTTAATAAAGAAACTCCAATTTTAAATTAAAATGCAATGAATTTTCTCATCACATTAAAGTCAACTCTTTATTTTTGCCCTTTACTTACATTCACCGTCAGCCTGAGTGATTGACAGGTGGATACCAACCAGTCATGCAGCTGTAAGGCTGGTTTTTCAGCTTTACTTACTTTTTGAGGAAAGCTGAGAGAGCCCTGACAAACTCCTGCTGGTTGACATCTTTCACCGTGACACTGGGCATCTAAAAGGCAAATTGGAAACAAAGGTGAGTTTAAAATTGAATTTTAAATGCTCTCAGAGTGACCTCGGGAGCCAAATGCGCCGTTGGAACAGTCGGAGTAGAGCTGTGACATTTTTTGCTAACGTTAGCCACTAGCTAGCTAGCTAAAGTAACTGTAACTGGTGGCAGGCAAGACGTAACGCCTCTGACAGCTACCCATATATACAGCTCTCATAACATCCAGTAATAACCAGTGTCTTACTTTTCATATACCCTGCTAAGCAGACGGCCAGGTGGTCAGGTTTGGGATGGAGTTTAGTCCCCGTTTAGCCGATGGCAGCTAATGCGGTGAAGCAGCAAAAGAAAGGATGCTGAGGAGGGAGGGAGGGAGGGAGACTGCCCTCATTTGGAAAGGATGATGATACCGTAGCCTGAATTAACCTCACCAACAGCTGCAAATTCCTGCTTATCCCTGCCCTTAAACCAAAGTAACTCGAACACTAACGGTAATATTCTCCATTTATATTTTAATCGCACGGTATGGTTCATATATGTGTAAAAGTGATGGTTAAACAATGTTGACACTGAGGTTTTCCACTCTGATGCTGGATGTGAGCTATCCCTGTTGAATCCCGGCCACAGTGTCTCAGCAGAGGGTAAAGTTGTGGCACCTTTTTCACTTCTCTTGCCCATTTCTCTGTTTTATCAGACCAAAAGGCTTTTCAGGAAGTGTGCTGCAGTCAGCAGGAGAGGAGAAAGCAGCTCAGTGAGGAAGACACCACCAGTGAAGGGTTAGTAACCCTCACCCACTCACCCGTCTTTATTCCCTTGAATGAAATATGTCTGTAGCTTAAAAGCAATGCAAACATTGCCAGTAATCATGATCTTCCTATTGAAGAAAGCTGTGAAAGCTGTTTGCCACAATAGGGCAGAATATGTCATTTTCTTTAGGTTCAGTCTACTGTCCAGGGCTCTGTTTGCCAAAGTGACTGCTGTCCTTGGAAAACAAAGCAGTATGCAGTGACTAATATCGGTATTTCATAAATAAAAGCTTGTAATCCTGTCACAAATGTAGTTATGTGTAAAGACAGCATAGAGACAGAGCTACCTAAGCAAGGTGACCAGTTTTTCAGGCACATTTCTTTCTTGACTTCCCATGACCTGGCTTCCTTCTCCTCTGTTTGGACCTCTCTCTGACATCATATTAAATTCTCATAACTTTCATTTTAATTTTTCATTCATTCCGCCCTCTGTCTACCTCTCACAGTATTTGCAGACAACCTGTAAATTGAATTGTAATATAAAAAAAATGCTAAATTGTCATTAGATTAACTGTAATTTAAAAATAGATTTTTAATTTCACAGTATCTGAGACACTAAAACACCTGTTTGACACTCTGGGCTGGTTAAATACAATGAGAACTGCCATTTATTATTACTGTTGACAAGTCGGCAGATTATTTTATGCACTTTATCATTTAGAGTATAAAATATAAAACATGTGCTGATGTGTGTACGTCATGACAGGCTTGCACTGAAATTTTAAATAAGTATTACGGTAGATGTGTTAAAGCTAAAATTAGTCAAATACTTAAAAAAATCCCTTTTGGTTTTGTTTTTTTGATTTGTAATGATTAACTGACAAAATGATAGATGGATTAATTAACAGTGAAAACATTCAACATTCATTCATTCCTTGCTGCACTGATCATATTATGTTGTCTCCAAAGCATTGCTTAATTTTAGTACTTTCTTATAAATGCAGTTTGACACTCTAGATACTGAAAATACAGAAAATACTGCTGTTTTAATTATTTCTTTCCTTGTCCCCAAAAAGTCATGTAATTCTTCTCTGGTATGTCGGCTAACATCATATGTGGATTACCTCCAGCATGTGAACCACGGCATGTAAAGCCTAGGTAGATGAATGCTTGTTTACAAATGCGAAGACAAATACACACAAATACACACACACCTACTCATACACACACGCACGCACACACACACACACACACACACACACACATAGACACATACACACAGAGCAGCCCTGTGCTCTCTGTGTCAGCCCGTCTAAGCTTCTTCCCCTCCCCCCCTCTCAACATCTCTCTCCCCTTTTTTGTCCCCCTCACCCTCTCCTTTTCCCTCCCACTTGCTCTCTCCTGCCTGCTAGCACTATTTCAAGCCTCTGCCTAGGAGAGAGAGAGAGAGAGAGAGAGAGAGAGAGAGAGAGAGAGAGGGGAGGGGAAAGCAGACAGGATTTAGAGTTCAAGTGCACGTGCAGAAAATAGGCTGAATAGAGGAGAGTCGGAGCAGAAAGGAAACCAGGAAAAGGAACGGCAGGGGCGGGAGACAAAGCACACAGTAGCTCTTTCTCCTCTTCTTTCTTCCTCTCTATTTTCTTCTCACAGAAAGAGAAGGTATTAGCAGAGGAATGGGGGTGTGAAAAAATGAAAAGCCCAAAATTCGAATACCGTGAGCGTAAAGGAAAAAAAATGTATTCCTATTCCTGCCCCCTCCTCTTTCCTCTCCCCACCGACACACTCCTCCTCTATCCCTCCCTCTTGGATATTTCTCCATGAACCCCCCGGTCTCTCTCTTTCTCTCTCTCTCCCTCTCTCTCTCTTCTCGCTGGCTTTCCTTTCTCTCCCCTCCCACCTCACATGCACACACCCCGGACTCCTTCCTACTCCTTCCTCTCACGCGCGCTTACTATCCACTTTCACTGGAGACCGACTGCAACAAGCTCGGTTTTTTCCTCTTTTTTCTTTTGCTTGCCATTCTTTGCTTTTGGTTATGCCCTCATGTATGGAGGCAACGCGACACAGACGCTTCACCCCTACTATGCGTGGCGCCCCAGAAAAACGCAGGCCGTGGATTGTCTCTGCGTTAGACTGCATGCCACAAACCTCTTGTCCTTTCCTGTAAACAGTTTTTTCTCATCTGCAGTATTTTTTGTTTTTCAACTCAAAACTCGACTTCTGTTTAGAAACCTTTTTTTAAAATTTTTTTTTTATCTCATCTGTATTGTGAAGCGGGAGCTGAGGGTTGAAGAAAGAGAAAAGAGTGTCCGATGAATGGACAGATGAAGGGGACAGAGGCAAAGAATGAGGGGAAAATGGAGAGCATGGTCTGCGGAAGAAAGTGAGAAAGACACAGAGAGAGAGAGAGAGAGGGAGAGAGAGAGAGAGAGGAGAAAGAGTACCGGCACTGGCAAGAAAAACGGGAGGGGGAAGAGAGGAGAAGGGGGACCAGTAGGGGATAGACTTAGGAAGGAGGGACGGCTGGATAGGAATTGGCAAAATCGCGGGAAAAAGGAGAAAAAACAAAACTCCAGAATGAGAAGAAACAGGACTTCTCACCAAACTCAGACTCGCCGTCTATGGTCGCCTCTCATTTTTATTTTTTGACATGATTTTTCATCACTTCTCCGGTCACCCTCTCACTCATCTGTGAGTATACTGTGTGTACATGTCCTTTTCCTTTCTCATACATGCATCCTCTCTGCCTTTCCTTTTTTCTTTAAAGCCTTCTCCTCTCCCCCGCCTTGCCTTTGCTTCATTTTTCAACTCTCGTCTTTTTTTTTCTTGTTTGAAAAACGTGTTCCCTAGGTTGCTAATCCCCCCATCCTGTTCGTCTATCCCATCTCGCGCTCCACCTCTCTCCCTCTTTCACTGTCTCTCTCTTTCCTCCTTCAGCTCCTCTTTATCATGGGTTATCGCTGTTCTCTTTGCCTCTCCTTGAAGGATTACCTCTGCTCACATTTAGATGAGGGCTTTGGAAAGGGATCACTGAGTGCACACAGTTTTAGGGGGCCCAAGTATGGGAGGGTAGCACATGAAGGAGGCAGGGTGTGTGCATTTGTGTGTGTATCTATCTGTATTAGTCATGTGTATCTGTGTGTCTGTGCATGTGTGTGTTAGTATGTTGGGGTGTGATTTAGAGTTAAAGGAGCCAGCAGCAGCAGACGGTCACTCCTGCTTACGCATGCGTGGATTTGCACAATCACGTTTCATGTTTCATATTCAGGGAATGAGTGTGCGATGGTGTTAGTTATAAAATACACAGAAATTAAAGGTGAAGTGTCAAAATGAGGCGAAATGAAGAGGTGAAAACACTGTAAGTACTGCGGGTTTTCTTCTTCTACTCATTAGATTTTTTACTCCTCCCATGCTTTCCCCCTTTTTCTATCCCATCTTCCATCCATTCATCCGGGTATCCCCAGTTTATGTGTTGGTCCGCCTGTAAAGACAAAACCCGCTGTCCAAGATGTGATTCGGTGTCAACAAAAGATAAGGGTGGATTTATTCGAGAATGTAAGCTAAATAAAAAACTGGAGTCAGTTTCAACAAGTTTTTCATTTTTACAACCTTCGCATTTGGCAGAGATTACTTTTGTCTGATGTGGTGAAGTTAGGTAAAGATGGAGGCTTTGGTGCAAATCCGTGATGTGAAGATGTCGACAGTAAGAGATTACATGAATGCATTATTGTACTCTTAGTACAGTAGACATAACGCTAGGGAGTAGACAGAGGCATGCGATATATAGCGCAAGCCTGCTATCGTCCATTTGCAGTCCATCTGCTGTAACCTCCATCGAGTACCTTTTCTCCCGTGGTATCAGCCTCAGATATCTCTTGGCATCTCTTTCCTTTCCCTTTTTTCCTATCCTTTGTTTTATATCTGCCTTTTCTGTTTTTTATTTATATAGCATCCTGTTATCTCTACCCACATTTTCTCTATCACTTGCCACAGTTGTTATCTATTTCCGAGATTGTTCACTGGTATCGTTCCGAGGGAAGTGCACACATGTGTGTCTTCCTCCGCCGTCAGTGTTCTTTATGGTTGTGAATGTGTAAACGATAAGCTCTGAAACCCCTTTTGATTCTGCTTGTTTTTGGAATTTTTGTCTGGTTTAAAATCTCTTATTATTATCTGTTTGCGAATGAGGTCAGATCACTGAATTTATGCGAGGATGTGGTCTTCTAAAAAGTTTTGATTAAAAACAGTGCAGATTTAAAAAAAAAAAAAAAAAAAAGTTCTGTTGATATAAATAAGACAGAAGCCAATTGTATAGCCGATGCCGTTAGATAACAGTTACTGGCCTACTTCTTCAATAATGTTCAGTGTCTTAAGCGTGTGCTAGATGAGTTCATATGCAATGATTTGATTAATACACAATGATATGACATTTATGGGCAGACAGCATCACTGCATTCTGTGATAAGCCAAGGGGGGAGGATGCTTTTGTTTAGTAGCGTCCCTGGCTTGACCTTTCCGTGACCTCCACTTTAGCTCTCAAGAAAATGAAGAGAAAAGTCGATGATGTCAAATTTTTTCCTGAACCAAACGTCTGCGCTTGACAGCTAAAGACAGAGAAAAGGTTAGGACAGGCAAGTCCCCTTAGTGCCCACAACTTGCTCTTATTTGTTTTCAAATTTGACTTTTACTTTGCCAGACCTGCCTAGCACCTTTGATTTCACTCCTAAGGGGATTTGATGGTAATGCCAGTGTAGTCAGACCCCCAGGTTATGAAATATTACTCAGACAGACCTGGTGTTATGTAATCTTACATAACTGAGGCGGCAGCTCAGCAGGCTCGTGATCAGGGGCTCTGGAGGAGAGGCTATATGGGTCTGCTTATGGTATGAACTCACTGGCAGGGTCAACACACTCCTGAATACCTGGGCCTTAAAGGGGAAGAGGCCCCCACTGCAGTATCCACACATATGGTCTTAAGTGCCTGACACCTAAAGGTTGAGGAAGTAGAATATCCTCACCTATAGCAGATTGCAGGCTTTTTGTCCCTGTCATTGTATGTACCCTTCTGCTTCTGTTTAAGTTGAGCTCTTATGTCCTCAATTATCTTAAAATCATTTGCTTATCCCTGATTGAATTCAGCCTCTAGTGTAATGATTGTTCTGCTTCATCTTCTGCTTCACACTAAACTAGCTTACATCTGACTGCATGGCCCAGTCTTCACACATTATGTTAAAGATATTCAAGCTTCTACAATCCAGTACTGTTCCCATGTTTCTGTACCAGCTCTCTGTGAATCTTGTGTGTTTCTCATTCATAATTGATGACATTCAACCGCAGCATACATTAATGGATCGAACAGACCTCAGGAATTCCCATGCAAGCTGCTATTGTGTATAGCAGGTTTGAATTTGTGCAGCTGAATTTGCTGGAAACCGACAAACTGGCGAGTACAACAGCCTAACAGGCCGGGTGTGAAACACAAATAGTACAAATGCCTGCAAGAGTGTTGTATTCAATGAAGAATCGAAAAGATCTTAAAATAATAGTAGATGTAGAATCAAATAAAACAAATTCAAATGTACATTCTATCTGATACCATTATATGTTTATAATAATTTTTAATTATTCTATTGAATTGATCATATGGTTAAATATGCAGTAAGGGTATGAATTGAAATTAAGAATTGGGTTGGATCCAGGGAGGTTTAACACACGAATAAAAGACACGTAATCCAGAATCAGTTCATAAATAGTATCAAATATCATATTCTAGAGAATACCTACAATTCTCAATGTAATGATAATCCAAATAATGTATGTCTGTTTTTCAGATTGAGCCTCGAAGAGAACCAGAACCTTTTCATCGTAGATGATGGTGATTTTCATCAGGTAAGGAAATATTTTCTGTTCATTTATTTAATTCAAAAAAAGGTCCAGAATAAGCAGCAGTTGCTTTACTTTTTATTTTTTTATTCTATTTCTTCTTAGATAGATTGAGTGTGTATGTATTGAGAGTGTATGTATAAATTTGTGTAAAATCAAGTGCTTTACTGACCAGGTTTTTGCTTAATGGCACTCAGCAGTCAGGAACACTTGGTCAGCCATTTTAGTCTGTGGCCTGATCGAAACGCCAATACACCATCAGAATAATTGAATTACTCTTCCCTGAGTCATTCTGTCGTGATTAACCTCAGAGATATGTGCTAACCGCTGGCCAATGTGAAAGCAGCAAGCAGACAAGCTTTCATTTTGCTAGGACACCTATTTGAGTCAGTTTGGTGTAACACTGTTGGCTGTGACTTATCTTAGTAAGCAACGAGTGAAAGGTCATCTGTTGGTCACATCCCGATTATCAGATGTTGCTGAAAAGTGAGAGAGTGCGGGTATAAAGAGCGGCCTGTGGTCTAGCCTTGAAGCTAGCTTTGGAGATGCCTCACATTACATTTTTGTCTTTGTGCTGATGTCACCCCCATGCCCCCGGTCCAGCAGCAGGAGAATAAGAGCTACATTCTGCCTCCACGACACAATAGAGCCCTTCTTGCCCTGATATTTTCACAATGTGTTTTTGCAGGGCCCTGTGCATACACACATTCTCTGCAGGCGGCACAGAACGTTGATTCAGAGCTGGTTGAGCTGTGCACTCTACCCGATATTTTAATTCTTGTCGAAGGTGTTTGCTCAGTTTTAATTTGAAGTTAACTCTGCTTTAAAAACTGCGTAATGTCGACAGCATGTGTCTGTCCGAGATAGATATATCTCTTGGGTCAGTGACAGAGAAGCCATGTAAGCTACTGCAGTACAGTATGGTGGTGTGGCATGGGTTAACGTCTGAGGACCGGAGGAATGTGTCCGGGTCGACAGGGAGAATTCCTCAGTCCTGCGCGACTAGGTCACTGCACTGACAAGAGTCTGCCACCTATTTCCGCATGCGCACTGCCGCCCTGCGCCTCTGTCTCATTGCCCTCCTCTGTCTTTTTCTAATTCTGCCTGCCTATCTGTCTCTCGCTCCCCTCTTTCTCTCTCTGTCTGGCTCCAAGTCTGTCCTTCTCTCTCCCCTTCCTTTCTTTTGCGTTTCATCATTTCATCTTTTGTTCTTCCTGCTCGCTCTTTGTCTGTCTCTGTCTGTCTCATGTGTGTCTCTTTTAGTTAATCTGTCTGTCTGTCTTTCAGTCACGCCATCTATTTTGCTGTTCTATTTTGCCTCATATTTTTTCTCACTCTTCCTTCTGTCTTTTATTTGTCCCCATGCACTTTTTGCTGGTGTTTTTCATCTTCAAATATTCATGCCTTTAGGTATTTATACTCCAAACGTCATTATCCTGTCATTGCTGTCTGGTTTATCCATTCGCCAACCCTTCACCCTCCAATCTTTTTTTGTATTAAGTCTGTCTCTCCCTTTCTGTCTCACTCTTTTTCTGTGGCACATTGAGTTCAGTGCTGCAGGTGCTTTCAAGAGGACATGTCGGGAGTGCAGGGGAGTGAGACAAAAGAAGACGCAGAGATTTACATTCTCTGTATGCTCGTAAATATGATACTGGCATGCTTGTTATTAATGCAGTGCTGTTAGCATGCATATGGTGCCTGGTGGTGCTGGTCATGTATGATTTATATGGTGTGTTCCCACACACAGGCCGAGGGCTTTCATGCCAGCTATCAGTATTCCTGAGTGAAGGAGTTTGCAGAGTCTCACCTCTTCATTGGCTGACAGCGGGGGTGACAGACAGACCCCCAGGTACAGGAGTGTTTCCGCTGATGGCAGACGTGGTGATTTGACACGGTCTGAACCTTGCACACATGCTCACTGAATGGAAGCACATTTCTTTTTTTTACACAGATATAGAGTATGCACAGCTTTATAGCTCATGCAGAGGCTCATCTGGACATTCTCATGTTCTTTTTACACTACATCCACACGTGTGAATTACTTGTGTTGTCACTTTAGTTCAGTGACAGATGTTCATGGTTTTCCATAATAGGACTGTGAGAAATTTAAAAAACAGAATTAAGTCATTTTAGCACATTTTTGCACGTTATTGACAAAAGACTACACCATCTGCATTACTCTCTTTTCCTTTCTGAATTATAGCCTATATAACATGTTAAATTATTGATTGTTCCATCATGCCCATCTTGTAGCCCATTTAGGTCAAAACCATCTGAATTCCATAAAAGGTATTCACCATTTCAGAAATTGACATCCACTATAACAAAGTCATTGCTTGTATCAAAGCATGGGATGTAACAATTTGTCAACTGTTTGAGTCATCAGTCAAAACAAAATTATCGCCAACTTTGGTTTGGTTAATTGATTAATTGATTGAATTAATTATCAAGCAAATGTGCTAAACATTGTCTGGTTTTAGTTTCTCAGGTGTTGAGGATTTGTTGCTATTCCTTTGTTCTAAATGACTGTAAATTGAATGAGTCAATTTGTACTGTTTGTTGAACAAAACAAGACATTTGAAGATGTCAACCTGTCCTCTGGGAAAGAAGACATTTTGTACATGTACAACTCATATTTTACTGTTTGACCATACCATTATGTCATGTTGAATTATTGACTGTGCTGTCATGCCCATCTTGCAGTCATTTTAGGTTAAAACTAACCAACTGAATTATTAAGTGAAGAGTTTAATTCCATTGAAAATATATTCAACATTTCAGAAACTGTCCCCTACTGCAACCAAGTGATAGCTTGTATAGAACCACATTACATTTAGAGCTGAAACGATTAGTTGATTGAATACTAGATCAACAGAAGATCAAACCACAACTGTTTTGATGATTTATGAATCATTTTATTTTTAAGCAATACTGAAAAATTTCACTGGCTTCAGCTTTTTAAATGTTAATATTTCTTTGTCTTTTATAATAATAAAAAAAATATCTTCGGGTGTTAGACTGTTAGTTGGACAAAACAAAACGTGAAGACAGCAACTTGGGCTTAGGGAACATGCAATGGGCATTTTCGCAGTTTTCCAATATTTAATTGGCTAATCAGTTAATGGATACTTGAAAATAAAATGGACAGATTAATCAGTAATTGAAATAATGGTTAGTTGCAGCCCAAATATTTATGCGTATGTATATAAAAATCATTTTACATACAGTACTGTGATGTGACTATAGTGTGTAGTTACTGTTCTGTGATGTCAAATTATTTATTGTACTGTCTAACTAGTCATCAGAATTATTATATGTAGAGATTAATGCCTTGAAAAAGATACTCAACATTTTGGAAACCAGACTAAAATGATTTCATAACTGTGTGAGACTGAACTATTTTAGGTAACAAAATCTCCAAATGGGATTCAGAATTATAGCTCTTCAAATAATATTTCATTTAGCTCTGACAACATGGGTGTCAATCTGTGTTTGTTTGTTTGTTTGCGTTTGTGTGTTCGTCGGCCTGCCACCAAGCACCTAAAGCCCTGACAGTTTCAGACAGTGAAGGGAGGTGAGACGTGAGTAATAACAGTGACTGATGATGTCACAGACAGCATCGCGCCGCTTCAGCTGCCCCCCTGACCCGGCTTTAGGATGGCGGCAGCAGCGCGCAAGCACCCGTGGGTAACACACGCCAAAGCACATTAGAGGCAGGGAGATGGAGAGAGGCGGGGATGGAACACACAGAACACAGCTCAGGGGGACAGAGAGAGAGAGAGAGAGACGGAGAGACAGATAGAGAGGGGGGAGGCTGTCAGATTAAAGAGGAGAGAGAAGAGGAAAAGCTGAGAGACATGCCGATGTTTGCCTCTCCATGCTTTTTTTTTTTTTTTTTTAGCAGACTGTCTGGTTGGAGTTGATGTTCTACATCACTGCCTCAAGTATCTCTCACTGTCTCGCTCTCTGTCCGTCTGCAGCTCTCTCTGTAGGTTTTGCTTCCTCTATCACTTAAGAAAAAGATAAGGGAAACATTGATATGTGGTTTGTAAGAAAATTAAACAACATCAACTTTGATAGTCAGTTAATTGTTAAAGTCATCTAATGATGTTTTGCTGTTTCTCACATTTTGATGTTATTGTAATTGGACTGATTAATAGAAATCTAGATAATAGGATGTGTCTTACTCACTTTATTGGCCCTTTTTGTACGCAGAACACACTTTTATCTGCAGCATCTGTGTCTTTCTCTGCCTCTCTCTTTATCTCGTTTGTATCCATGGTCACTGTCTCTCAACTTCACTCACTGTTCAAACTTTCCAAAGGTGAAAATGATAAAAAATGATAGTGTGAGTTCAACAAGGGTGAGCAACAGTGATGTAGTTAAAGGACTGCTGATGTCACTGTTTCAGACATTATTCTCTGCACAAGTCTGATAGAATGACTCAGAGGGCAGCTGTCACTGGCTGCAAGTCCTCTTAACCAGCCCCTCCTTTGCTCCACTGGGACCATTCTGTGCTACTAAATATGAAACTTATGACGATTCATATGAAGAAGTAGTAGCATCTATGTATCGCTGAGACTCACTGAGGGATAATAGAATGTATAATCTAAAACAATATGATACAAGAGCCAATACTTTGCATATAAAGTGAGAGAAATTTTTACACTTTCATGGTTGAACTCAAAATCCACATTATATGGCTATAGAAGGTTAGTAGTGCTAGTATTCAGGTTAATGTAGGTATCCTCTTGAATTAAACAATATCACTTACACCATACAGAATATTTTCTAAGGCATCAGATGCCGCATTCAAAGCTAACTGAGACATTAATCATTGAAATCCATCTCAAGAGCCGAGGAACCTTGAGCTGGAAATGAAGAGTGCCCGTTCGCAAGCACTCAGCAGCCATGTGTTTGTTTTTGCCACAATCACTTCAAAGTCTCATTCAGTTCTGACTCCCAAATGGCTCTTGATGCTTTGATCTCACAGCCGAGAGATGAGCAGATACACAAAGCCAAGCAATCCTGTTTGCAATTTCATGGCGATACTACGAAGCAAAAGAATCAAATATTTTACAAGATAGGTGGAAATCTCTGCTCTGGTATGCCATACTGTCTCACCAAAAAGAAAAATGTAACTGAGATAATGAACAATAGAATATACAGTAAATGTACTGAACAATTTATACGTTAATCTACAAACAACAACACAAATACTTGATGATACTCATAATAGACCGGGAAGATGTTATCAATACTGCTGCAATTCAAAAATAGATGGATAAATAAAAAATGAAGACGTCATCTTAGACAGACAAAAATTTTAATCGACATTAAAAAAAAAACTGTATATTGTCACCCTATTAACATTGATAAAGAACATTTGTTAATAGTGTAAATTGTGTTTCAAGCCAAGTGTTAAATCATAGTACTCTCCAAACCTTCCAGTAAGACAATGAAGAATTGGATGGGAGAAGTCTAGACTTCTTTCCAATCTGAATGCATTAGGTCCTTATAGGTTTGGCTTCAAATGTCAAGCTCCAACTGGGAGTTTAAGTTGAAAGGTCACAATTAAATCCTCTCTAGCCTGAGATTTCTAATCTTACCATGCTAGGCAAGAAGGGAATGTGTTATTTAGGTGCAGAATAGAAGTAAAGGGGTCAAAGTTCACTTTGACTACAGCTGCTGTGTGCAGACAGTGGCAGATGATGTTGCTCTGAGATCTGAGATCAAGATTTGTTTATTTACAGCCATGACCCTCTCACCTCAGTCATCACCAGATTGGTCTTTGACAAAAAAATATGCAGTTTCAAAAAGGGAATACCAAATTACTCTAATATTGGAAAAACACTGGTGATTGATTACTATTCACTACTCCGTAAAGCATCAGAAGTACGATGCTTTATTGAAACAGTGGATTGAAAAAAAGGAAATTCTAGTTAAAATGTTAATACACAGCGGTTAATTATTTTATTTACACATCATTTTTACTTTTTAGAGCATCTTTCTGTGAAAAATAAAATACAACAAAGAGAGGGCAAATGTGTGACTTAGTTTTCTTAATGGAGAAATAGAAGCACTATGCAGCTTCATTTCACTGATACATTCCATTAAAACCGATCACCACCAGCGATGCAGGAATGCTGGGTTTTTCTCCAGTGCACTGCTGCTCTCATGTCTCTTTCTGTTTTCTCTCTAACTCGCTTAACCATCCATTTTAACCGTCAGTGACCTCAAAGCACCGAGGTTTTGGCTGTAGAAATGAGTGGTCTCTCCCAAGTGTGCAGTTAGTCGCTGAGCTGCTGGTAACACATCACCCCTCCAACCCACCAACACCACCCCACCCCCTCCTCCTCCTCCTCTCTGGCGCATCACCCCACTCACTCGCTTTCAATCTCTCCTTCTCTCTCCTTCACTCCCTGGCTTCATATTGATCTGAATTCATTTGTTTCTTATTGATCTGCCACTCCACCCTCTGCCGCATTGAACAAACACAAGGACACACACCATGTGCACACAAGCCTCATGCACGCACTTGTAGAGAGAGAAAACACCCATTTACAAGACTGTTGTACGTAAGCTGCTTTGAAGGTCAGTATGCACACCCATACATTGCCGACAGACACACCTGCAATCACACATTCTTCATGTGAGAGTTTTCAGCGGCTGAGAACACAAAGGTTTGGAGGGGTCTCAGCTCAAGCATCAAACAAGCTAATGACATACAAAGGAACCTGGATTTCGTATTGATCCAACACCTCAGGAGAGAGATGAAAACACAGGCAGTCCAGGACTGGCACCGATAGGCAACACAATTACAGCTGCAGTTCATTTCTCAGGTTTGCTGAATTGTACTCAGAATAATTAGTGCAACAAATTAGAGGAATTCAGTTTGGTGCCGAATATTCACAGGTATGTGAGCCAAGGTGTAATTTGTGGTAGTAATTTTGTATTTAGTCTTCTGATTACCAAAAATAAGTCAGTCAAGTTTAAGGCTACGCAATGTTGCATTGGCTGTATTGTTAGCAATACAGAGGAATTTAAGAATAGGATATGTTTTATTGAAGGTTCAGAGCAAAAACCTAAAAAAAAAAATCAAAATTACACAGAAATAAAACATATAAACATGTTTGTTTGCCCATATAATTATATATATATATTTTATTGTCGACAAATCCCATATAAAAGCAAAAATCAGCAGCGTGTTAGTGGGTGTTGAGACTGAAAGTAGCCCTGCCTTGTATGTTGCTTCAGGTACTGAAGTCCAGTCTATGAATTTGAAGGTTTGTCAAATTCCAAAATGCTGGTTTTTAATACTCATGACACACACAATGGCAGTATGTCATGGCAGCAATTATTATATCTCTTGTTGTGACTTGTGACTTCATTCACATTACAAAATACTCTACCAAGAAATTGCACCTGCATTTATGTGATTTGTGTTTTGCAGGATGATGTTGTGCTGTGGTCTGTGAAAAGCTGAGCCAGGTTCAACTTTTTTGTTGGATGAGTAGTACAATTAGTGAATTAAGTGATAAGTTGATTGAGAGGAAATTAATTGCTGTCTGTTTTGATAATCAATTGGTCGTTTCTAGTAAATTGAAGAATTTGGGTTGGACGGTCATCTTTAGGAAACTAGATTGGACTTTTTTAACTTTTTTGAATGTTTCATAGAGCAAATGATCCATTAATAAAGCCAAAACCACGAGCACCCTGTGTTACCACCTCTGGTGCATTGCCAGATTGGTTGAATTCAAAAAGAGGCTATATTTGAATTAGTCTCTCTCTCAATACTTTTCTGCTTCCTTACCCTTTCCTGTCTCTGGCTAGAGGCCCGAAGTGTGTTGGTTCCTTCTAAAGTCATAAATCTATAACAATGGGTCACAAATGTATACTTCGATTTAAAAAACAAAACAAAAAAACAGTTGGACAATGTAGAGTTTAGCTAATGTTACTCACGGACGAGTAAATAGTGCATTTACTATATTCAGCTGCAGATTAATATGTGCTAGTGAGTATTTATGTCACCATGACGTTGTATGTGGGGTCGACTCAAATTTAGCTACAGAGGTCATGTTCATGGTAATGAAGGAACATGTCATCCAGTTCAATGGTGGGGCCCATTGATGTGTTTTGAATAGTTTTTGGACAACAATGGAGCTCTACACAGGAAGAAAATCATTAGTCATTAGTTGGTTGTGGTCTTTCCATAGGAGCTTTTGATACAAAAATATATGTTTATCCTTAAAGACTCAGTGTTAAATTGAGCATTTTGAGTGGCACCTCTCTGTCTTTAATAAGCTGTGACAGGTTGACCAACCTTTCCTGCGGCCCCACCAGCCACTCTAAACTTTTGGTTGGTGGCATCAAGTTGCCATGACACCAGACTGTTTGTCCTGCCCTCTGACCTCCTTTCAGGACATGCTGTGCTCAGTCAGAATGCATCTCCAGCAGCGGCTTGAGTTCAAAGGGCCGGGTGGGGGGAGACAAGGGGGAGAGGCTGTGCTTCCTCTCGGTAATATTAGATAAGATACACCGCAGGCAATATTCGCCCTCCCTAAGTGCATGCAGACAGGAACACACAGACCCATATATACGTACACATGTGGGAATTAATGAGCGCACACTAACACAAAAGCAGAACATTGCCATCTTTGTTGTCTTTCATTGTGTTGCAGTGTCATGATTATTGCATTTGTTTGCCTCACTGCTGTTTAATTTATAATGTCTGATTGTATTTTCCAACATTATTAATGTATTATTCATCACCATTGTCTTTAACTGTCTCTGCTGTACATGTATTTTTGTACCACTCTCCCATTCATGCTTTGTTGATGGCACAGTATTCATTCTCACCATTATGTCCCACTTTGTTAATCCATTTCATACTCTGCACACTATGTTTGATACATCCTCTGTCATAAATGCATGTGCTTCCATTCATTTCTTTGTGCTGCAAAGTGCTTCATCTCTAATCAGGGATTGGTTTATTATGATTTAATTGTCTTGTAGTATTCTTTCATGATCGAGTCTGGGATGATTTTTGCTGCAAACAGCATTACAAGGCTATGTGGCCTGGATAAAAGCCCAGATAGGGTCTTGTCTGGGTGGCTGACATTATTTATTTACTTATCCCAACTTCATGGCTCAATGTGTTTATTGATGTTCCCCTTCCTATCCTGTGGTATGCTGATAATCTGCATGATGCTCTGCTGATTTCAGGAATGCCGTGGTCAACCACAGAAGCTCCCCAGTGTGAAGAGAGCCATGGGAAAAACCTCAAACTAGATCCTGGTTGTGAGGTAAATGCTTTGGCAACATCTGTTTCTTCCCGTTTATACCAACAAAGACTCTTTGAATCTTACTGAAATGAAAGAGAGAGCAAACAGCTTGAGAGATCAGAGCTAGTGATGGAGAACGTCAGCTCCAAGTATACAGAGAGTCACTAGCATTTTTATGTCTCTCGGGTTCTTTTTTCTTCTCTGGCTGCCTCTTTCTGTCTCCTCTTGTCTCTTTTATTCTTATTCTCATCATAAAAAACAAGTTTGTTCTTACTGACGGTGTGTAATGAAGCAAAATTGTTATATTGCCGCCACTATAACCAGACTACTTCTCAACTATTAGCTATCACACAATAAGACCTTTTGAAAAAAGACTAAAGCTCAGAGCCATCATGCATGTTATTCAAAATAATTGCATATGGGACCTAACATAACTGCTTGCTAGATTATTCTCTGTCCCTTCTTTCTCTTAGACAAACACACACACTTTACCAAGAAAAAAAGGTTAGAGTATATTAGCCAACAAAAGCTGCCTCCCACCATTTGTCACCCACAGAGTCAAACAAGCAATAAGTAAACCAATTCAAAAAGGTACATATTATTTAAAATAATGACATATTGGATGCATATAAAGCCCTCATTATGAAACAAGAACATTAAATTGTTCATTTACATTTTTTTCAAGCTGTGAAGTGGTGTGTGCATTGTACACATTTGTGAACACACATACACCAACATGGACACAGTGCCTCTCCTACTCACACACAACACCACACACATATATGCAGGACATGCACACACACACACATACTGGCCCACACAACCCAATAGCCATTGACAACAGTGCCCTAGCAACCATTGGGCATCATGCCAAGCCACTGAGGTTGCCTAGTAGTGTGTTCCCATGGTAACATTTTCTGCCTTTGTAAATAAGGTACAAGGAGGGTGGGGGGTGGGGGGGTTGGGAGAAATTGCACTACAGAGTCTCATTCTATCCTGAGAGAGCTAATAATTTATGGTTTGTGAGTAGCAGATACTTATCCTGTCCCTGCACCAAGCTGTCATCTGACTGAAGAGGTGCATTAGCATCAGTGGGGATCTCAGGTCCGAGTCCTCGCGACACAGGGTCAGATCCAGTTTTGGAGGGGACAGAGGAGAAGTGTAATCTTCTTTCTCAGTCTCTAAATGACTTCTTTTTTAAACGATATTACTGTGAAAGTACTGATCCATTCTGTTGTAGGCATTAGTAAAGTTAAATGTAAATTTTTTACACGTTTTCTGAGAATATTTCATTTAGGAAATTATCTGTGTATGTGTCTGTTTGTTTGCCTATCCACATACTCATTTTTTCTTGTCACATAGTCACTCATCCTAGTTTTATTCTGTTTTACTGCAATTTTCATTCAATTTTTTGTAATTATCTTATCCTATCCTATCTAAAACAGTTATGTTCACCTAAACAGGTTGTGCCCCTCTATAAAATCAACTGGACCATCAGCGGTCCTTGGCCCTGAGTTTGAGAACCACTGTCTGAGGCCTGCATTCCTGTTGAGGTGGCACTTGCCAGACGATTCATAGCTGTGGTTAACAGTTTATTTGCTGTCACTGGGCAGATTTCGCTCCTCTGTGCCCCTACATTTTTTGGGTGGTACTCTTTGTGCGTCACTTCTCAAAGACGATGAGTGGTTGAAAGCCACCTGAAATCTTTGTTCTATCTTTGACAGCAGAGCCTAACTGTTCTAGGTATTTTTTTAATAATGTTTTTTTTTTTATGAGTGGTTGAAAGCCACCTGAAATCTTTGTTCTATCTTTGACAGCAGAGCCTAACTGTTCTAGGTATTTTTTTAATAATGTTTTTTTTTTTTAATTGACAGAAATGGCAGCTCTGTGCTTGCTTTAAGTAATTTTCTCTGATTAAATATTTCTCCTGTTAGTCAATCACTCAATTTTGTTTTTTCTTTTTTGTCGTGTTTTTCATGTAAAACACCACAAGGTCTTCTTTTCCTTCCTTTCCTCTCTGACCCTTCACTGTTGTTGACAAATTTCATGTATTTTATACATATTTTTGAAGATTTCAGAACAGAATATTTCCTGTTGTCACGTCACCAGTTCTCAAAATTTCGTAATTGATTGCATCTTAGAAGTCATGGCCATAAATTTTACGTCTAGTTTAGGTGAAATGAGGAAACAAAATTTCTGATTTTAAGTGTTCACTTCTTTCTTGAATATGCTTATTATAAATTGCGTGCCTTTCCTTAACCAAAATCCTTCTTATCAAAGGAGCAGAGATTTTGTTGTTCATAATGGATAAGTACCTGCTGACAGTTTTCAAACAAAATCTGAAACGTATGCAGTGGATAATTCCTCAAAATACAACTAATTATTTTAGCAATGATGACTGAGAAAGAATATGTTGTCACTCAGTATTGTTTCAGCTGTTGTTAGGCAACAGTACGTGATGATCATGTACATGATTATCCATATCCCCAGAGTCATTATTGGATGTGATAACAATTTAAATTAAATTAACAAACTTTCTGATAAATTTCTGATAAATTAAATTTGAGAGTTGTTATGTTGCTCATGGGCCAAATTGTTTATCGTCAAATAGTTTGGACACTAATCGAATGTTGTTATAAATTATGAGAAAGTACAATTGCTAATACTGATTTAACTACTTACTAACTTACTAACTAATGTTTGACTTAAGCCTCACGTTTTCATGAGGTCATGGTAGTAGTAGTCATGACATGACTATACATGTATATATAAATTTATATCTTTGGGATTCTGATGCGCTGGTAGCACAACCAGTTTTCTACAAATTTCAAGTTCATTAACATTTTGGTGATTTTGGTACCTAGATATATACTTTGCTTTGCTCTCTCAAGAGGGTGAACTGTAATCCTCACAAAGCTTCACCTGAACCGACACCAGCCGGGGTTCGGGCTTATCTGCCACCTCGGCCTCCAGTGCAGGGACTTCCCACCAGACTCGCATTGGCAAACAAACACACCCAGGCAGATTGGCAAAGAGCTGGCATTGGCACAACCATGCCGCATTCATGCGTGATTCGACTGCGAATGAGACGGTGAGAGAGGTTTAAAAAGGGGAGGAGAGGAATCAAGGGGATGAAGGGGGGGAGACTTAGTTGGTATGAACAGAGAGATTGTCTGAGAAAAAAAAAGTTGTAAAAGATTTTGAGGCCTGAAATGTTCGGTGATGAAGGACAAATAAGAGGCACTTAGAGAGGCAGGAGGACGGCCAAAGAAAGAAAATGAAGGGTAGGCGGAGGGTGGGCTTTTAGCATGGCAGAGGGCAGTGGAGAGAGACGAGGTGAATGGGTTTGCATTTGGAAGCTGGCCAATAAAAAAAACAATCTATGTCTCTATTAAGCACATGGTGCTGCCATACATTTTGAAGTTAACACTTAGTTGGTTCATTTTTCATTTAATAATAGTAAAATGGTAAATCTTTAGTACAGTCAACAAGTTGAGACTGGTTACAAATGGTTTTATCCACGTAACGTAATTGAACAAGACCCAACACAGCCATTCATCATCTCTCATTTACCTGTTCTTTACCATACATATTAGTATGCAGTTCTGGTCCCGGCAGACAGTAGAGTGAGTAACCGTTTTGAGGAATCAGTGATACACCTCTAATGTGTTTGAATCCAGCTTCATCAGTGAGGTCCCAGTCATCTAAGACTTAAAGGTTGTATTTTTGGTGCAATGACCAGGCTAAATGGGAGGCCTAGCAACTCTGCTGTGCAGCAGCTATCAAGTAATCAATGAGTCCTTGAGGCACACAGGAGTGTCAAAATACAGCCATTGACTGCTAACAACAGCCAATTTGCTGCTTTTGCAGGAGATCACCTTAGCTTGATGTCGAATGTGTGGGTGCACCCCATTATTTATGGAGCATAATGAGGGAGATTGACTGGATAGTGCTGTTACTCCAAATTGCCATCCAATTACTCACCCATTAGATCCTATTTGTTACATCAAAAAGTGCTCTACAATGCACCAGTTTCTGCCTTAGCCTTAAAGTGCCGTATTAAATATTGCAAATCAAATTGCCCTGTTTAAATGTGTTGAGATTCCTGACACCATTCCCGAGATTCTGATGAAGAAAAAGTAAATAAACAAACTGACACACATTAACTGAACTCAATCAAGATAAAATGCTGCTTTTGTATTTGTATTTTCAAGTTCATTCCACTCATTCATGCACTCACTCATATGTCCCACCCACCCACCCATATATCTATGGCTGGTAAGAAGCATTGCCATTTCTACAGGTGACACCATGTGCCACCATCATTTACTGGCTTCTTTGTAGGGTGCTTCACATCTGTGACATTGTTTGGCCTTGTTAATACAAAGACCCTCACTTCAGCTATTCTGTTTGGTAACATTTGATAATAATCCACCGCCACAAGGTCAGTTGGCCTTTTTAGGAACACAAAGCTTTTTGAAAAATATTTTTTACCTTGATGTGGTTGCTAGGTGGAGAGAGACAGAATTGGAGAGAACATACAAAAATGATCTGAGAATGCTTCAAAAGAACCAGGGGCCTTTTTCATAAAAGTGACCTGCAAGCTTACAAATTGCAAACTATTGCAACCTCATAAACTTCATAAATAATTGCTTGTAATTCTGAGATAGATTTGCAAGTCCCACCGGTCTCTCACATGCTCATGTGTGGGTCACGTGTCAAGTGTGATGTTTGTCTTGATTAGTAAAAGGTGCAAAATTAGTAAAAAGAAAAAAAAATGTTGCAAATCACAGATCGAAAGTTGTAAATTTGGTGAAACGTGTCCTAAGTTACACGACAGGCAAAAGTGAAATAGGACAAAACCTGACGGTGGGGCAAAAAAGCAAAAAATACAACTCACACTTAATTTGAAGCCTGGGCAATGGAAGGTGAGGTTATTTTTATAGCACCTTTCAACAATGCAATCAAAAGGACTTTACATACAACAGAAAAGGCATTAAGACAAGATATAAGTAGACAGGCATATAAATAGAATAGAATACATAGAAGATAAAAATAAGCTAAAATTGAATAAAACACTAGATTGGAATAGTTAAAATTACAGTGCAGTCATAATGAAATGGGAGGTATAACTGAACAACCTTGTCTCATAGAAAGTACATTTATATACAACTAAGCAACAGTAAATACTTTTTGAAGGAAACATCTTTGCGACCAGATTACATTTTCTATTAATGTAATTGAAATCTTAATCTTAATTGTACATATTTTGCAGATTGCAAATATGTTTATACTGAAGGTATCAGTAAAATGTTTGCAGACGATGTATTTGTTTTCTGCTAAAATAGACAATCTTGCAGTACACTCACAGCACTTGGTAAAAGTTAAGGAAGAGTTGTAGTCTGGTTTGATACAGAAAAAGCACACATTGATTTAAGACACGATGTGTTTATTAACATTTAACCAAAACCACAATATTTCCCTAGCCTTCACCAAAGGGCTTTTGTTACCTAAAACCACAAACTCTGTGGAATGTGGAAGCAAAATCCAGTCTGACAGTTGTGCACTTTATACGCCTGCAATCCTCCCTGACCACATCCTGGTGACTCTGTTGCATCAATAATAATAATAATACAATAACAATATATAATATATATAATATTGATAATGAGAAAGAAATGTTAGTTGCAGCTTCAATATATAATTAAATCTTAATATTTGTTGTTTAATATGTTGAGGTAAAATACTACCATAGACAGTTAAGAATTCACACAACAGGGAGAACTGTTGTTCCTTCGACCAGCTGAGGCTGTGATAGCTAACCTACCTAACAGACCAGGAGTATTCGACTTTAACCTCAGAATGACAATGAAGTACTGCTCAGTAGTGCTGAATGGAGTCTTTGAGGATGTGGAAGATTCCACCAGCTCCACTTGCAGAAGTAGGTCAGGCAGACGCCTACAGTAAGCAACTGCAGGTTAAGTGCTTGTCTTTGTATTCAGAGACAGCCTTGGCCTCTAGTGGGAGGGGGGGTGGTCTATGTTCTGTGTCTACCCACAAGAGGGAGACAAGTCCACAAAAATGCATGGAGTGCAGTAAGTGGAGTGACTCTCCAATATTATCAGTTTAAATTCCAACAATATCACAGAATTATACTTGAATCTTGTAGCCACAGACTAAGCTTTAAAAAAAAAAATCCAACATATTACTTTATTAGCTTTTGGTTGAAACTAGAGATATGCCACAGTCTAATTCTTGTGATGAAATAATATTTTCACATTTCTTGGAAAATATACTCAAGTATATAGTGATTGTGTTAATCTGAAACGTAGCTTTGTGATGAATGTACACGATTATGAATGAAATGGAAGATAAGGGTAGGACATACGACAGGTAGAGACAGACAAAGACAGACAGACAAAAGTTATAGGAGGACCCTGCGAGGAAGAGGAAGAGACTCCAGTGCTGACCCTGCTCCGGTGCTCTGCAGCGTGAGGTAGTTGGTTGTATGGTTTCGCATAATAAACAGCCTGGAGATAACTGTACAACCTTCTAGCTTTCCCTGCGGTGTCACCCAGACTTCATATGAATGCCGTCAACCTTCATGCTTCTTCAAGTGGTGAGTATGAAGACTTACATGGACAAAAAGGACAAAAAGTTCTAAAAATGACGACTTTTTATAGGAGGATAGGAATAAATAAGGATGGGAATAAAGGTCAATGCAGAGGGCTGTAAACTACATTAAACAAGAATAATATTCTGAGGTTGATCCACTTTGTAAGGTGTAACACAGTATATTCTCTTTTTGTCTGTACAGTTGAAAAAATTTTTTTTCATGGTCTGCTTTACTAAGTGTCTGGTGGATGTCTTTTACAGTGATGGACAAAAGAGATGCACTGATAGTCCTCGCCATTAAATCCATTAAAATAATTGTACAGCAAATTCAATTCCAAGCTCATAATAATAATGACACAAAAACAAGGTTCAAAACTGTTTCTGCACCAACTTTAAATCTAAAACATCTGAAATACTAATCAGGTTTTGCTGTCGAGGTCCAGCTAATCCAGACATCAATATACGCACCTTGCTCTGCAGTGCTGTTTGATTTGTTATTTGGTGCAGTCCAATGGGGTGTAGAGCCAACTATCGATAGCTGTTTGTTTCTTAGCATGCCGTGCACAAAAACACAGAGCGTCTCTTTAGACAACATTAAGCTGGAATGCTGAAACCAGTAAAACAGGAGAGTCCCCTCTTTAGAGAACTCATATTTTAAATAATTTCATTGTGTGTCAGCAGTCTGTAAAATAAGAAGTGTCAGTTTAATCTGTACATCGGGTTCGGATCCATCAAGCTTGATTTAAATGAATTTAAACTGCATTATGATACGGCCTTGGATTTTTAACATTTTTTATTGTATTAGATACTGCACAAATGAAGAATTTTACGGCAAGACATATGTAGTTTTTGTTTGATTTTGCAAGTCGTTTTCAGTGCATCTTTATTCAGTTGACAAAACAATCTCCAGAGTTAACTATCTATGCTGCTGTCTGTATTCATGGCAGATAATGACAGTGTGCCCAGACATTAGTATCAGTGTGTCTTGAAACTCGGGGCTGTATGTGAACTTGCTTACCGCCTCCGCCTCCTTCCCCTCTCCTTCCCCTCTCCTTCCTGCCGCCCCCCCCCCCCCCCCCCCCCCCCCCCCCCCCCCCCCCCCCCTGTCCGCCAGTGGGTCTGCTAGTGGCTCAGACACTCAGTATCCGCATTGCGTTGCAGTGCTCCAGCGAGGAAGGGAAAAAAGAGCATATATCAGCAATCTCTGCCGAGCACTGCTCTTTTCTGTACGCACACAAAGAAACGACTCCCTGGCATGTTCCAATTCAAGAGGAAATACAGTCACAATAGAGACGCCTGCCACTCGCTATTTTATAAACGTTGGCCGATTCCTGCGTTTGTTTTTACATTTAATGCTGACATTTGATACTTAATGCCGACCGATATTTTGTTGCATATTTTGTCCTGTTAGCATCTGTAATTTCTTATTAATTGCTGTTAAGTTTATTGTATTATATTCCGTTTTATCAAAACAGCATGAAAGTAAAAAAATGTCTTGATTTATTGAAGATTGTCGCAACAAATTTCCCAGATTTTCACCCACATGAAGTGTAATTTTGAGAGTTTTTCTGTTAAATGTACAAAGATGGACAAAGTTCAACTATGATGGAAATTGAGGTTTCACAATTTGCTGACAGCTTTCTTATCGCTCACCATATGACAGAGGATATTTGGGAATTTGTGTGAAAAAAAGGCGGTTAGATAGATATGTGATGAACTGTGCAGATAGTGGACTGTTGTGTTAATGAAATATGGAAGAAGAGCAGCAGTGTTGTGGTCAGAAAGGCTGGGAGGTTAATCACCTTTGGGCTTGCTGTGGCTTTGATCCTCATGCTGTGTGAAATCCACAGCCTCCGTCTGTGAGATCCCCCCAACCCCTTTCCCACCCCCACCCTCCGTTCCCTCCCTTCCTCACACACACGAGCCCTCTCACATAGATGCATGTGTGCACAGCAGTGCACGAGGACATGCGCGCGCACACCTCACACACATGCGCCTCCCTCTGAACACGTTGACTCTCTCTCTCCTCCAGATGCACGAACATAACAGCGCAAGTTCAAACACACTCAAACAAACACAGAGTAATAGACACCCATGTTGAGAGACACGGCATCGTGTGAACGTAGACTGCAAGATGGGGCGAGACGGGACGTCACGCCTGGAAAAAATGTAAGGGGTTAGAGTAGGAGAGGGGGGAAGAGAGGGGGAGAGACAAGGAGGGAAGGATGAAAATGAGGGGAAGGGCTGAGACAGAGCAGAGGGAGGCGGGGACAGAGTGATAGAGAGTGTTCAGGCTAGAGAAGAAGAAAGAGCGATAGCTGGAGATACTGCATGCTTGCATAAGTGTGTGTGAGTGTGTGAGTGCGTGCGTGCATGTGTTTGTGTGTGATGTATGTAGGTGACACAGATTTATGAAAGGAGAGGGTCATAGATGAAGGCGCTGTTGGTGGTTGGGGGTTGGGGGAAGTGGGGGTGTTGGTACAGCACCAGATAATGGAATCAATGCAATTGTCTGTGTGTGTTATACTGTGTGTGTCTGCGTGTGTGTGTCTGTGTGTAGCGTACCTGCCTCATAGACATTGCTTGCCCGGACTCTAATCGCCTGGAGAATTAGTGATGTGACTTGGCAGAGGGAAACAGGCACAAAACAGAGCCAGGGACAGCGCCTGAGAGAGGGATAGAAGAAGAGGAGAGACAAAAAGAGGAGAGCGAGAGATGGAGGGGTAGCGAGAGGGGAATAGCTTTTCTGTTCACCGCCGCGTACTCGCTCAGAGAAAAGGAAGACTGAAGATGGGGCAGGATAGGTTTTATCATGCGTTATTTCCTTTACCACTGGATTAATTGATGCTTATTTTCTCTCAGGGGGAAAACGGATCAATAACTCATCGTAAGAGTGCGTTGTGTTATGTGTGTGTGTGTGTGTGTGTGTGCGCGCGTACCTCTTTTATGTACATGCACTTGTTGTATGCATGTGCATACGGACATGAGTACAAATGTGTGCATGTGTTCATGTAAGGAACACCAGGCAAAGGCAAATGGTGAGTTCAGGATGACTTGAGCGGGCCGGATAACAAATCGAGACAATTCGACTGACCACGTCCACCCGCCATCTTTCCGTCATTTGTGTCCACCTTCATGTTTATTCTTTTTGACATAGGTTATTTTTTACATGAGAATATTTCACTTCATTCTCTCTTTTAGCCTCTGGTTTCATCCTCCGGTCTTTGTCTCTGGTGCTTCAAAGAGCAGCAGAGGCGCTCATAAAACTGGGACAGAGGAAAATATCTCAAAGCACAGAGACAAAGAGGAAACAGAGAGAGGCAGCAAAAGGCTTCATGCTCTGTGTGCCTTTGTGGAGTTGCATGTTCGTCTGCATGTGTGTGCACCTGGCCACAGACAGATTTTGTAAGTTAGAGACACATGTTCTGGATTGTTGGCGGACGATAAAGCTGTCGTCTGCACAGACTTACATGTGATGCAAATGGAGCTTTTCAGCTGTGTACCAGTTGTTTGAACCCTGGCTCATATTCTTCATGTGGCATCTGCAGTGTCAGGCTTGTGTGACATTTATTTTGTCTGGGGAAGAGTAAATCAGTGTTACTCCCTCAAGGCTGAACATCTTTGTCATGGGGGAGTGATTGCATAATCCTGTGAGATCACAAGGCCTGTAGGAAATATAAGACGACAGTGTTGTCTGCGGCTTCAGGCACAGCTGTCTGTGGATGTTTCATGCATGTGCACAAGCA
The DNA here is from genome assembly GCF_002260705.1 of Seriola dumerili. Taxonomy (NCBI): domain Eukaryota; kingdom Metazoa; phylum Chordata; class Actinopteri; order Carangiformes; family Carangidae; genus Seriola; species Seriola dumerili. Next base: position 9,142,338 of record NW_019174365.1, on the reverse strand, counting down.
AAGAGTGTATGTGTGTGTGTCTATGAACTGTATGACCGCTCTGTTGGAGCTTAACGCTCATATAGGCCAGGCGGTTGTATGTTCATCCCATATGCAAATCGGATTTATACGTTAAATTTGAGGATTTTGCTCTGCGTATGTGCGCCTGCCTTCAAATGCTTTGTCTATCTGTCTGCCAGCAGGGGGCATTTTGTTTGAACGTCTTACTGCACAGACCTGCACTGAATAACAGGCGCTGGCTATGTCAGGAAGGAAAGACAGTGAAAGGGCCCTGAAAATGTATTGAACGGATAAATACTGCTGTGAGAATTGATATTTATATGTTTAGTGATGTATTTTAACATTTTCCTCCGTCTTTTGCAGGCTGTGATCCAGTCCAGTTCATGCAGACGAAACATTTCGTGTCGGACTGCATCGGCATCGATAACAAACAACGGTAATCATCAAATATGATGTATGACGTAGAGTCTATTTTTGTTGTAATGTATAAAGATGCTATGTAAGTAAATCAAATGTTTTTATGTGCAGGTTTAGAAAAGTTACTCTCACAGGCTTAACAAAATAATTCACAATAAATATACGACATACGTCACTGAAATATATTTTTGTATGTTAAAATTTCACAACTTGCAGTAGTATTTAAGACTTTGGATTTGAACTGTGGACGAGGATGATTGAGCAGCTGACCATCAGCTCCTGCATTTTCAGTCCAGGGGTGTCTGTCGGTGTGCGTCATTGTCCCTGAGACCCTTAACCTGTGATGATATGAAAGGTCACAGGTGAGGTCCTTGGGAACAAAGGTGCATGCAGTTGCCTCTGGAGACCACGACATTTCCTGTCATTAGACTGAGAGAAACATTCTTACATTGCCAGACAACACGTCATGAGATTATCACAAATATCAGAAATGTGTAATAGATGTGTAATAGATCAGAGTAAATCTGCTGAGCAGTCATAGAACTAGACGTTTTGAATGCATGAAGTCATCCGAAGAGAATTCCCCAAACTTTCCAGACATCAGGAAAAGCCAAGAAGGGACACCGTGGTTTGCTGGAGGGGGCAGTACCTTTTGGCCGACTTTGTGAGATGAACAGTTACACGGTTCAATAAGAAGGCAGCCAAGGGTCATGACCCCGATATATGATTCACATGGGATTTTTGAAATCTGTTCACAGACACTGAAAATAACAACACTGAAGACCTGTAGTCAAAAGAAGGAAACGCTTTGATGGTTAATTTTATGAAAAGACAAAAAATTTCCTAGGCTGACAGTGACATATACAGAAAGCATGTTTGGTGTACCAAAACAGTCCAAAACCTAATTATGTTTAGTTTACTGTCAGAAAAATGTTTGAATAATAACCTAAGCAATTAATCAATTGTCCAAATAGTTGATTCATTTTATAAATTTTCCATAATTTCCATGGATGAATGATCTGCACCTTGCTCTGGATTTTCCTTTTTGTGATGACAATAAAATTCAAGAAATTGTGAAAACTTGTATTGTTTTTGTTAAATACCATGTAAATCCAACAAAAACTGAAAAAACTTTTTTTTTTTTAAAAATGTAATCAGCTCTTTTCTTTTGTGGCACACAAACAGTGTAGGCAACGTTTTTGCTCACCCAGTCAGGAATTGAATGTGCGATAAATGTTTCAGATTAGTGCAGTGAAGATCAACATGTGATATTAGGCTCCAACAGAGAGCACAAATCAAGCTTCTTCACTGCCACATTTTTCTGACCACTTAACAAACCGCCACAGCTGCAGTTTTCAGGTGAATAAATGAAAGTGACGTGGTCTTTTTTCAGACTCTCGCCCTGACACTCAGCCAGGGTGGCTCAGTGTTCCCTGGCTCTCAGCCCTCCATGTGTTTGTGCATCCCAGGACAGTTGACATTGATTGTGCAGGAGACAGACTGAGCCACATTAGTACCCAGCTCGGGCCTGCCGCTGAAAAACACATTAACTGGCTGCATTGGGAGCCCTGTCTGGTAACCATGGCAAAGCACACAGGGAGGGAGGAGGGAGGGAGGAGGAGGAGGGTTGAGACGGGGCAGCGGGTTCAGCACACAGTCTCTCAGGGGTTGTCTTTCTCAAGCACTCCTTTCCTTTCCTCCGGCCACGTCTGTCATTTTCTTTCAGCCTCTCTCTCCCTCTTTTGAACTGACAGCTTCTCTCTCGCTCTCTCTGTCTCTCTGTCTCTCTGTCTCTCTGTCTTTGGTGTCCTCACACACATATAAACACAATTTGCATATTTCTTTCTCTTTTCTTGCATTCCTCTCATTGATGCTGACCTCATCACTCTGCCCTTACCTCATACTCCACCCCCTTATCCAACTACCCTGTGCAACATAATCTGCCTCTCTCTAATTTGCCTCTTTTTTCTGGCCTTTTCCCCCCATGCCTTTTGTTCCATTGTCAATATGGTTCCCCTCTGTGGAGAGGTACAGGAGAGACAAGACGGAGCTAGAACAACGTGAAAATATGGAATAAGTTGATAGTGACAAACCATCTGAAGAAGGACAGAGGAGCTGAATGTGTACATTGCGCATAGTGTTAAATTCTTTTTACATTTGTTTTCTCATACTTCATTATATGCATACAGTATTTTATGCTCATAATGTATATTGCAGGCCTGTTACAGTTTTCTAAGGTTACTAAACTATTCTATGCATCTGCTGATGTACTTCAGCTGCTGTTATACTTCAGGTTCCCCGTGTGGGATCAATAAAATGTTATCTTATAAATCAGTCACACCCTCTTTAAATAAGAATTAGACTGGTCTTTTGTCGGCAGATCTTTTAATGGAAATTTCCACCTCCGAGCTGCACTCAGGCTGACCAACTTAAAATATTTAGTTATGTGCTTTTTCTCTGTAATTGTGTTCAAGCACAATTTTAGGTACTTGTACTTTTGAGTCTTTATATGAGGGAAGACTTTAAAAGTGAAAATATATATTAACTTAATTAACTACTTACGTATGATCAGCTATGCAAATTTTTCTGAACCGCTGCTAATGTGGCCTCTAGTTACAGGATAATGGTAAATGACAATACAGTAGCTCAGTATTGTCTGTTACACAGTAAAATATAAAGTTTGTAAAAAAAATAAAAATAAATTATTATTAGCCACCATAAGCTACTGGTCATTCCAGACCGAATAAGGCTGGTAAAACCCTGAGTGTATTGAATTCACCATTCAACTTTTCATTTGAGGAAGAATGTGTTATTTCTTCTTGTAAAAGTGACATTGCCTCACTTCAAACCAAATATATTAAAGCAGTTAAGCCGGCCACAACTAGCCCATCGTTTTCTTCCCCTTCTCTTACAGTCATGCAAATGAAATCCCTCTTTAAACTGAAATATAGGCCCACAGATCTGATGTTTTTGGATATTGTCATGCACATACACATGCTGAGATGAGACAACAGAAATACCAATGCAGTAGTGAAAAAGTGGAGCAACCAACTTCCTATGCTATTCTTCAAATAAAGTCTGCCAAATCTGCTAGATTCCCTTCCTAGAATACAACTAAAATGTATGTATTCTTCCATCAATAAGAACTCATCAGAAATGACGTACATTTTACTGAAAGGCATAGCCCGTAAATCATTGACTTTGTCTTAGGTTTGACTTATTTTACACTACAAGCAAATCATTTTCTCTTCAGGATAACAATTAAACCAATTTTATGAAACCATGTTTGTAATTTGGGTTTATACCAAACATTAACATACCATCTTTTCTTAGACCATTATTATTATTATTGTTACAATTCTAGTTTTTAGAATTAGAGGAATTTTATTATGAGATTATGTAAACATGTTTCTGTCAGTAGAATTTTAGAATTTATATTGTTTATCATGCTGCTACAGAGTTGCATCAGTCGTGTTACTTTCCTCCATCACAGTAAATGTTCCACATTTCATCAGATTCATCTATAGGGGGCACTGCTGAGTTACAGTCCCGCAGTCACAGTGCTTGGTTGAGGTGGCAATGCATAAACTAAAGTAAAACAATGTACGTAATTCAAATTGAATAACAAAAAATCAATACATACTATTTCACCTAACTATCCACTTTGTGATAGCATTTACTCCACTACTGTATATTTCAGAGTCAAATAAATATTTTATATAGTTGCTAGTTTGCTTCTAAAAAAGTATGTCTGAAGAGTTTAAACAAGTCAGCATTATGCGCAGTTGCTGTCTAGAGGTCTAGAGGTTGCTTAAATACTTACATTCATGACTGTATGTCCATGCTCAGTTTTAATAGATTCAAAATATGATGTTAGCATTTACCAAAAGAAATCAAAGAGGAACACACAATACTACCTTATATTCTGGGTAAGCTGTAACAATAGTTTTGACAAAATATAACATAGATTGTATCAGATGTTGATGAAGTAGACATACCAACCAAACTAAGCCCTACATAGTGCAACAGTAGCTGAGACACAGCTGACTAGTCTCATAGTGTGAGGTCAGTGTGACATCTCAAAATATTTTCATCGAACAAAGGTTGAAGAAATTTGATTTTTCTCTCTGCAAAATCAGGAATGTGGTTGTAAAATTGTTAACTTTGCTCATGCCCTTTTCCTTTATGTTGTGTGAGCATGAGACCAAATTAAGCAATGTTGCATGATCAGAATCATTGATCAGCTTGCCTGTATTATACACCTCAGTTTAATTATAGTCACATCTTTACCACTAATATGTCTGTTCTTTTTTTTAAGGGTGTTATCTTCTTATAACCTACTACAGCACATGATGTAAACTTGCAGATATCATTTGTATCAAGCTGGGAGTGATGCTTTTAATTCTCGTGGTTGTACGGTATTATGTTGGTGTTGTGTCTTTTCAGAGGAGATAAGATATAAGATAAGATAGACTGTAGGAGCCAAAATGTGCATTTTGCCAGCGTTGTTTATTTGTTTTGGTTGCACACATTAATTTGATTATCACTTCCGGCAGTGGACACAGGGGTGTGGTTTCACTTTATTTACCTGTTCATTAGTGTGGCGGGATTCAGACAAGGAGGGTGAGTGAGACTCCGATATTTTATGTTGACCGTTATGTTTTGATTTAAGTTCTCTAAAACCACAACTGCTGATCAGTACCTGATGTTTCTAAAAAACAGTGTCAAACTCTTATGGACTAAGCAATGGATTTGTGCAAATGCGTCACAGGTAAGAGACCACTCAACTCTCCGACGGCTTTCTTTAATGAACTAAATAGCCGCTACACAAACTTTACTGAGTGTCAGCAGCAGAAATACAATACACAGACAGATGCAGTCAAATGTCCAGTATACTACATATATTATGAGCACATACTTAAAATTAAGAATGAAAAAACAAATACTTAATACAAATACTTACACATGACGACATAAATTGTAAGTATAAAGTGTATTGAAGTAAAACACTCACAATATGAAGATACTTTGTGGTCTGTGTAGTGTCAGAGATAGCAGTGTGAAAGTGGAGGCAATTAAGTTACATTGCAAATGTGGATATAAATCATGGTATAAATCTAGATCCCACATATGGGCAGTGTATGTGGGGGGTCACAGTACCAGCCTGGGAGGGGAACTCAGACTCTCCGCTGCTGTTTCCTCCGGAGCCTCCTGAACGTCACGGACGGCCGGAAGCGGTCGCAAATTTAAACCGCCACCACGCAACAATAAAAGCGTACTTTACTTTACGGGCTGTGTGATGAACCAGTATTTGATGAAAAATTAAACTAAAATCGTGCCGAGGATTTCTTTAAGGTGAGATATGCACTCTGTTGATTACTCCATTGTATCTGCTTTGCAATGCTTGCTACTTTCTCCATCGCCGTCGATTTTGAAGCTGACTATTACCTGGAAAACAATCTGGTCCAGAGTCATCGCGATTGTTTAAGGCCCTAAATCTGATCAAATTTACGGTCCTTCAGTTGCAGCTGATAATGCATGTGGTCTGTATGATTTTTTAAAATTAAAATGCATTTGTTTCAATATGTAAATATGTAGTCCAAGAACAAAAAAATATTAGTATTTGCATGCAGCGACGTTAACTGTCCACATGTTGTTGCTAGCCTCCTGAGCACTTCTCCGTCGGTGCAGCTTCCCGCCGTTGAAAGATTGCACTCCAGACAATAGACGTGGCCGTGCAAAACCCATCCTTTTAATAATAATAACAATATGCAAATTTGATCAATTATTTTCCAAATAATATTTAAAAATATGCTATGTGTGTATACTGTCTTACTCTGCTGACTAGATTATTTGTGTAGATTGTATTTGCTCGCTGTGATTTTCATTAGGATAGAAAATAATATTTATTTACTTTCCAGAAATGTGGTTTTCATTAATAACAGTTTTTCTGAAAATGGAAAACATTCTCTGGCTGGTATGAGTGCATCACTAAAGCATTTGACAGTCTTACTTGGATATAGAAAATGTTCTGACTCATAAAGTTTAAAAAAGCTCATAGTAATTGATTTTTATGTAAATAATGAGTGTATAGATACAAGTGAGTAGGCTTATGAGTGCTCCCGAATATGTAACTAATGTTAACAAGTCTATTTTTGCAAATGATCAATCGAAGGTAAATTTTAAAATGTGTACTTCAACATATTACATATTATTTCACCATATTAAGATAGGTACATGGGTTTAGATTATCAATATGGCCTATGTAACCCTTTAATCAGGTATCACTTTTTTATAGGGATCAGCCAATATGTTTTTTTTCAGGCAGTTATCGGTAATCAAGGAGACCAATAACCAATATTTGGAACCGATATGCCAACACAAAACTACTGTATATATTATGTTGTCCACCCTATTCATATAATGGAAAGTAAGCTAAATAACAAAAACACTTCTGTATAATGTAATAAAGCTACACACACTACATCCTCCATAATGATAATAAGGTTGAATCGACAACTGTCTGAAACAATTTTATTACAAACTGAACATTATAACCTTCATGAAGAAAGATATACTGCCAGACTGTTGTATTAGACTACATCAGTTTTAGCTAGATGTTCCTAAAAAACTGACAACTTAGTGTATATTAGTAATTAAGGCCCAACACCTATTGTTTCTGTAGAGATTATTATTTTTCTGATGGAATATTTGATTTGAGGGCCTTGACATTCTCAAAAACTCATGAAAATTGGCACACACCTCCAGACTGTTACAAAATGCAAAGTTCAATAGTGATTGGGATAGGGCGTGTCCAGCAGGCTCCATAGTGCCCCCGAACGTAGGGCCATGTCAACATCGAGGTCCTCGGATGTTCATGAAATTCGATGGGATGATCCTACATATAGTAAAGGATTTCCTGCCGCACGTTTGACCTAGATGTATGAAACTTGGTAGGCATGTCTACCTTGTTGAGATCTACAAAAAAGCCTCTTGACCCATAAGCTAAATTCAACTGAAAGTCTGCCATTTTGAATTTAGTGTGCACTTTTGGTTTAATTTGAACTCCTCCTGGAGTTTTAATCAGATCAGCTCCACATTTTGTGCATACCATCTTAAGACCTTTGTGATCTTAAATTGCAAAATTGCGGGCGCATGGCAAATTTCGTGGCTTCGCCATGACAGAGGAATGTCATGTTTCACAGTAGCCCCTGCAGTAGGATTCACCTAGATGGATGAAAATTGGTAGGCATGTGTATTCTATTTCACAGTTGTTGAACGCCGCGTTGTTGAACGGACAGGAAGTCATTGTAACTCCTATATATTTTGGCCAATGTTCTCCAATCTTGGTCAGAAAATGCATCACAACCTTTGTATGATTCAGTGTGAAAATTATGAGTAGTTGTGAGTGCCGGCGTGGGGAGTTGTGATGCTTCGCCAATAAACGGGAAGTTATTAGAACTATAGTACACCTTGCCCAATCTGCCCCGAACTTCACAAATTTGATGACTGTTCCACACTGAAGACATCTGCATGGAAATATAAAGTTATACACATAGTGCCAACTACTGGATACAGGAAATAATCCTGGAGAGACAATCATTTGATGTACATGAGATTTCCATGCACTTGATGGACAGCAAGATAATGCATGTTTGGTGCATCTTTCATGCAACACATCTTCTCCTCCGCCATACGGTCCATGTGGGAAATCTTGCTTGTGAGTGCGGTGTCGCGTGTTCGTGATGATGCAGGGCGGCAGTGACCGGCCTCCTGCCAGCGCCCCCGCTGTCCACAAGAATGCAAGGACCTGCTCAACGCTGCTTGCAGCTTTAATTATTAGTTGTATGGACAGGCTGCAAAGTGCCTGACTGGAATTAATTGGTTGATTTTGGTGCTGTCCTCACCTGAGAACTGATTCATGTGGCAGCCTAAAGATGTTCTTTAATAGTTCTATCATATTATTATTATTATTATTATTATTATTATTATTACCAATTTTTTTCCCTTCCCCCTTTTAAAATGTAACATGTTTACTCAGAGTACTTTTTAACTGACTTACTTTGTACTTTAATCTGAGAACATTTTTATTTCTAGTGTAGTAAAAGTGTCTTTTCAGTAACAGTAGTTAGTTGCCATTCACGTGCTGACGTGCCGCAGTCAGTGTAGTGTCTCATCTCCAGTTGCAGGAGTTTCTTATACTAGTAGTGTTTATTGCTACTCTATTTTATCACAGGTAATTCTTCCTTTTCTCTAATCACAGTGTCTAACTACCTCCTGTACATTTTAACTGTAGGTCTGCTCCAGCACTCACAGCTCTGTGTTCCTTTTAGCGACTTTCACTAATTCAGCAATTGTTCACATGCTATTCAGATCAGCTAGTTACTTTAGCTTAGCAGTAAGCGCTAGTGTCTCTTTCTCTCTGTCTCTCTCTCTCTCTCTCTCTCTCTCTCACTCTCTCACTCTCTCTCTCTCTCTCTTTCTTTCCCTTTCCCTGTGTGTCTTGGATCCACAGATGAACTTGTTCATCAGAGTGTGGTGTTGTTGTAACTTCAGTGTAGAGGACTGTGATGTTTATTGCAAGTTCAGCGATGTTTGCTGTCTTGCCTTCGACACACAGTTCCACTTGTGAACCGGAGCAGCTCTGGTCTGTGTCCGCCTGTGTACACAACAGCCTTCAGTGTGATAGGCTATTACCCATGATGTCTAACCAATCAGATGGTGCAGTGGGCGGGATATTTCTTCAGACCATAGAATGCTGACTAGAGACCAGAGACAGGCGGCTGCATCAGAGCCATTTTTAAATTAATACAAATGATTGGTTTTTGGTTAAAGAAAATAACAATACAGATAATTGGAAAATGCAGAATTTTACCACCGATAATCGGTCAGTCGATCCCTGCTTTTTTATTTCAACCTTATTTCCAATATAGTAGAAATTAAACATGAAATTATTTATTGTTATATTAAGAAAATGTGCTTGTTTTTGCAAGACTATATATGTTCCCATTTATCACTTTATTATGATTTTACTTTCTCGTTAAAATAACATCTATTTTATATCTATCTAAAATTTTTAATATTTCAGGAGTTTTTGGTTTTAAGGTGATGTCATCAAATTTCTTGTCAGAACAACTGTCCAAAACCCCCAAAATATTGAATTTAATATTATGTGAAGCAAATAAAAGCAGCTAATTCAAACATTTCAGAACCCCCAAAACATCAACTGTTTTGCATTTTTTCTTGAAAAATGACTAATGATTAATCAATTTATCAAACTAGTTGTTGATAAGTTTGGTTCAAATCAACTTAATTGTTGTAGCTGTAGTTAAACAAGAAACAGTTTTCATTGTTTGATTGCATTTATGATTGTTCTGTTCATATTTTGGGATTCATGTGAAAAAAACAAACAGAATTGTGTAAAAATCAAAGTCCTGTTTGATCACATTTACACTAATGTAATCGATATTAAATACTTGAATGTACACTTATTATTAAGTAAATACTAATTGTGGTTTTCAATGTCCAATTTACAGGTCCAAACCTAACAGTCCAAGCAGAAGGCAGAGGTACGGAAGAAGAAATAAGGATGGCTGAGACAGAACAAGGAGATGGTGTGAGCAATGAGGGGGAGTCTAGTGTAGATATGTCCAGCAACAGTCCAATTAAAAGAGGAAGGGGGCGACCACAAGGTTCAAAAAAGCTGAAGGTTTGCGTAACAGACGTTAACTTAATGGAGCTGGTTTCAGGCATTTCCAATGGTGGGTCCACACAGCCCCAGAGAGGAAGAGGGCGTCCAAAACACACAGTGCAGGACGGGTCAGGAGATGTCCATTCTGATAATTCTGTGCAAACTCATAGGGGTAAAGGGAGGCCAAAAGGGTCTAAGAAAGAGGCCAGTAATGAAGGCAATCCTGTGACAGACATTTCTCCTAAAAAAAGAGGCAGGCCAAAAAAGTCTGTCAGTACCCCAGAGAAGGTTGCTGCTGAAGATTTGCCAAACGGTGGCTCTAATACTCCTAAAATGGGAAGGGGTCGTCCAAAAGGATCCACAAAGCGCAAATCAGAAAGTTTATCAAGTGGTGAAGAAGATGAGGGTAGGTCTGTAAAACCCAGTAGAAGAGGTCGACCAAAGGGCTCTCTTAATAAGAAACCCAGACTGGAGGAAGAGGTGAGCAGTGAGGGGGAAGCAGAAACTGATGGAAGCCCGCCAAAAAGGGAGAGCGGTTGGCTCAGAAAGGTGGAGGCAAATACCAGTGAGACGTTGACACAAGATACATCAAATGGCATCTCAAACATGCCTCGGAGAGGGAGGGGAAGGCCAAGAAAAAGTTTTGAACAGAAGAAAAAAAAACAAAAACTGCTCACAGATGGCTCCCAGCATGGTAAGAGGGGAAGAGGTCGGCCCAAAGGTTCTTTAAACAAGATGCGCCCTGCATTTAAGTTGGTACAGTACGGCACAGCAAGCCGGCCTCGGAGAGTACATGTCTCACCCCCAAAAGAGAAGCCTGCTCGACCAAAACAGCCAGCCAAAAGGGGAAGGCCAAGGAAGTATCCTCTGCCAGCACCTGAGGATCGGAAAAAGAAGCCGAAAGTATGGAAGCCGCTTGGACGGCCAAGGAAATACCCACGTGTTGATCCCCCAGAGGGAGCTCCACCAGCCCCTCACAGAAGGCCTGGTCGGCCTCGCAAGTCTGATTCTAAGAGAGGCGCACACTTACGCAAGAATTGGCCTACCACTCCATCCTCACCTCGCAACCCCAATGATGGACCCCCAAGAAAAAGAGGCCGCCCCCCAAGTGCTGCAGAAAGTGGAGATGTCACACCACGGAAAAGAGGCCGCCCTAAAGGTTCTGTCAACAAAAATAAAGCCAGTAGTGAAACACAGCTCGACAGCGCAATCCCAAACCATTCAAAAGTAAAGAGTGAGTCATCTGTGGTTGAGGTGGAATTTGAAGGAGAGCCAGCAGAAGAGGAGGTGGAGCATGATGCGCAGACGATACCCACCGCCGATGATACTAAAGAAACGTTGATTGAACAGGATGCAAGCTTGGGAGTTGGTAACCAGGCTTGATAAACGATCCCGGTGTGACCAAAAAAGTTGCTGTAGTAGTTGCTGTTGAAAACATAGAATACAATCTTTGTCAATGAAAACACACGTTTTTAACATTTTGTCAGTTGAGTAGGCTAGATATTCAGCAGCTCCTCGGTTTTTCTAACTAACTTGTTCATCTTGTTTTATTGTGCTTGATTATTTTTAAAAGAAAACTATTTCTGTCATTTGAGTAAGCAGTACTACTAATAACCTTTTACTTGAACTGGCATGTAGAGTTTATTATTATAGACTGATTGTTCCAGTTTTCATTGAGCTTTCAGATCTAGTGTTTGTCACTTTAAATGTGCAAGTAAAACAGTTGTTGGGGAATGACTTGTAGGAGAAGAAGTCCAAACAACTGTTGGAGAGAGGAGAAAAAAGAAGAAAAGGAAAAAAAAACACTAACAGTGAAAACATAGAGAGCCGAAGTCCTGGCATCAGATCTGTGCTATAACTTCCTTTCCACTAGCTTCTGTAACTGTCTATTTAGCTTCATCTGTCTTTCTAGAAAAATTAAATCTTTTCCTTGGGTTTACTTTCCATATTCTAAGATAAACTGGCATATCAGTATAGAGCGATATGTGATATTTGCCAACTGATGTCCAAACACCTCCTTTTTTTTAAATGTATGTCCCCTTGATTTTAAAATATTTTTACAGTTTTATAGGAACAGAGAGGAGAGGAATATTGACATATAGATCCTAAAAACTATATTTATTATCGCTAACCTGTATTTGGCATGTCACAAGAGATAAATTAAAAAATTCACTGACAGGATTAGAACTTGGAGGAAGTTTTTTATTTTTTTTATTTCACCGTTTCATTAAAGGGGCTATAATGAATATTTTTTATAATAATAGCGTGTGAAATGACAATGTGAAAGCAGTTACTTAACCATGCTTAACCCACAGAGAATTATCACCTGGATCTGCAGCTCCCTTTGGCTTTAAAAGAGCTTTATAGTGAGTTTCAGCTCATGTTCTAGTCCAGTTCTGTCCAGTCCTTAAATTTCCTCACCGTCTACGCTCTCATAGAGTTTTCAGTTGTTTTTAGCAAAAAAGCCACAGCACACAGCCTGCTCTGCACCAAACAGCAAAAAGACACAGTCAGTGACTAGCTGCTGAACATAATGCAGCATTTAGCAGCTAAAGAGCAAGATATTTCCCTCAGGAGTTGGTAGAGACCAAAAACAGAGCAAAAAGTGAATATGGGACTTGCATTCACCTGGTGGTCATAAACATTACTCCAAATGAATGATAATGTTAATCTGTAGCTGCTGGACAAGTAAATACTTCACCAATATCAACTTAAAAGGTGATTATATTTCAATGATGTGCTCTCAAATTGTTTCCGCTGCGCCAAAGTGGCCAAAACAAGTTGAAGCAGGTTTAGGCCATGATGCACTATGGCTTATTGGAACTTGTTAAGGGCAGCTTAAATCAGAAAAACTGACACCAGCGATATTAGAACCATGCAGATACAAAAGTCCAAAAAAAGACCACTTTCCCATTCACCAGGAAAGTACTGTTGATAAGACTGGAATTTTAGTTATTTATGTCATTCAAATTATTGTGAAGCATTACTTCGGCTCTCTATTGAGTATCTGTGGGGAGAGTTTTGGGGTTTTGCAAAATATGTCTAAATGATGTCATTATTTTTCTCAATGCCATTTCAGAGTTTATCATATCGCCATATTTGTTTTTGCCTTAATTGTCAAAGCTATGAATGTACCATCAGTCTCAATTAATTTAGATCAATGAGTTGTACCGCATAGATCGTTTCATGCATTACTGGATTTGACGAAAAGCTCTGTATCAAACGCCTTCCCGTCGCTCATAGTCGCCTTGAAGATTTCCTCCTCCACTTGTAGCATCTACTCTTTTTTTGTTTCAGCTGCTGTTGAGTTGCAGTCATTATTTCAGCCTTTATGCTGTTTACGTGCAGCTGTGAAATCTTTTCTGTTTTTTAATAATTTGGGACTGTCATGAAATTAAATTCAAGTGATTGGATTGATTTCACAAACATTAATTTACCTGTTTTTGAGCATTTGTGTAAAAACTTGTGTGACATGACTTGTACATCACATCATTACTGATATTAACATCTTAACGGTTGGGTCAAACAATTGACGTTTCTAAATGCCAAACTGCTTCTGTGTGTGTCCAGTTATCATATGTAAAACAATGTGAGATGAGGATGGAAATAGAGGCTTAAGGTTTTGAAAAATCACATTGAAATTTGAAATGGCTTTGTGAAGTCAAATCATTTTAAGTGGACATATTTGGATTTTGTGTGTTTTAACAAGAAGCTAATAATTTATGGCGAGTATGGTCTTGAAATAAAATGTTGATCTTGCCGTTTTATTTTTCACATGGTAGTGTGATGTTCGGATCAGATGTGACTGAATTCCTTCAATTCCTGTTTATTTTTATTCTACCCTACTATTTAACTTAATCCAGGCAACTCCAACAGCAGTAATTAGCTGTTTATTATAGTGTTTGTGTGTAGCTGCTCCAGCCCTACCATTCCTTTTTGATGACGTCATTGATGCACTATGCACCTCAGTCAAGCTGAATCAAAGGTTGTATGTGTTTTGACAAATGAATCACTACTAACTGTATAACCAGTACTATTCAGGTTCTGAAATAAAATAAAAAAACAGTAGTGCTCTCTGTAAAATAGCTTTCAGGGAGTGTTAGTATTGTTTATTAAACATTTAAAACAAAGGAGAATTGCATTTTGATTAGTTAGTATTAAAAATGATGTTAGTGCAGTTTTTTATTGTATATCTCTATAGAACTTCACTGTGTAGTCTGTAAGTACTGCACAGAAATTTTACTCAGACAATGCATTCTCAACTGCGCAGGGAATAACTTACTGTCATGGTATGTAAATTCCTGTTAGTTAATCAAACAGACCAAGATAAAGGTCCACACATGGAAAAATGAAATGTCTGCTCGTGATGGCATGAGTGTAGTTTTTACATGTAAGTTGTTTAGACTCTGACATTAGGATAAAGAGTGAATTATTAAATTGAGAACATTAATTACCAGTTTGACAGCACAAATAATAACTCCAGAAGATAGATTACTAATTTGAGAGCACAAATGACAAATTTTAGAAAACAAATGATTAAATGGAAAGCATTAATTACAAATTTGATAGCATGTATTAGTAAGTTGAGAGCACAAATTATTAAATGGAAAGCACAAACTAATTATTTGAGGGCCGTTTATTTCATCTAGTCAAATTTCAAATTCAAGAGCACAGATTCTTAAATAGATAGCATGAATTATGAAACGGACAGCACAAATGATTGATTCAAACACAAATTAAACTGAGAGCACATAATACTAATTTGAGCATGGATTCTTATGTAGAGACCATGAATTACTAATTTGATAGCAGGGATCATTAAATCGAAAGCACAAATTATTTAATGGAAAGCACAAAATACTAATTTGAGACCACAGATTCTTATCTAGAGAACAGAAATTAGTCATTTGAGAGAACAAATCATGAAATGGAGACCCTGAAATAGCTGACTAATATGATAGCCTGTTTTATTAAATAGGAAAGCACAAATTACAAATTCAAGAGCACAGATTTTAAAAGAGGTCATGAATTATTGGAAGCACAAATTATTAGTTCAAGCACGAATTATTAAATTGAGAGCATGAATTACTAATTTGAGCACCGATTATTAAATAGAAACCAAAAATTACCAGTTGGAGAGCACAAATTCTGATAAATTATTAAATAGGCTAGAGAGCATGGATTACTAAATCAAGACCACAAATTATTAATTTGAACACAATTTTTTGAATCTATAGAATGAATTACCAATTTGAGAGCACAAAGTTAATTTAAAAAAAAAAAAAAAAACTTCCTGGTGCTTCTTCGGTCTTGAAAAGAGAGACGAGATGTCGGGATCGTTGGGATTAAGGAACTACAAGAGGGAGTGACGTCAGATTCAAACAAAAGGTGGTCTTTGAGGGTGACGTTTTTGGTATGTGGAAATAGAAGCAGAGTGATGCCTCTTCACTGTTTTCACATCTCTTGTTTAAGAGTGGATTGCGCACCTGGTCACACCAGCCAGGTAACTTCTGACTTCACCAGTAAGGAGCAGGTGAACCAGTGAGCTTGCTTCTTAAAAGGAAAAGTTACGGATTGTTTCTGCGATGTGACCGAATTAAAAACAGGTACGTCAACCGTCAAACGCTCAATATTTTGTTTCTGTTAAAATATGACAAGACTTGGACGTAAATAGACTACAGAGTCGCTAAACAAGTTTTAGCTCCACCCGGAAACTACTTTCCTCACTGCTTTGCACCACCAGGCCTAATTAGCTACAAGATTTGAAAAAGCTGTGTTAGCCCTTCTCTCGTCACAGTAATCTTTGGGCCACATGGTAAACAAAAGCCTTAAAAGCGAAAACAGTGAAGTGTGGCAACAACTCAGTCTGTAAGAAGCTGAAAGTGTTTTCTTAGCAGCAGCTCTCACTGAAGATGTTCACTGTTTGTAATGCACAGTGTGGCAATAATTTGGGATTTAAACAGAGAAGCAAGAAAATGAAAGTTATATAAAGCAGACACTGAGAAGGAAATGCGTTATATTTCTTGCAGGTATTTTAAGTTGGTTGCAATCCTGTTGGGACAAATCTCCCCTGTAACTAGACTCTGCAACTGGACTGAAACGAGAATCAAACTGTGGTTAAATATGTCTTTTTTGGGGGGATTAGGCCTACAGCTATATATATATATATTTAGATTTCAGTCATTGGAAAAGAAGAATCTTTGTCATTACATAAATACACCTTCATCGTACAGTCTCAACAACTTAATTATAATGAACCTAATTTTTAAAGATATTTTAGCGGCTGTAGTAGTTTTTCTGTAGCTGACAAGAGAAAAGGAATGCGGACATGTTTGTACAGCTTGTTATTGACTTTACAGCTGAAATGTATCAGTGTTTTCTGTTAATAATTGGCCAGTTAGAATAATCTTACAGGTATCTCAAAGTTTGGGTGAGGTGGGTTTGCCACACTTCTCAAATTAGATTTTTATGTGATGGTAAATTGAATCTCTTTGGGTTTTGAACTTGAAGAAAGGAATTTAAAGATGTCGCAATGCACTCTGGGAACCTGTGATGGGCATTTTTCACGGTTTTATGACATTGTATAGATCAGACAATTAATCAATCACTGGATTTGCTTCTTTTTTTTTTTTTGGTACTTATTTTGATGTTTGGGAGTCCTATCTTCACCATTTAATACTTAATTATGGTCACACGTATAATATATTTACAGCAACCTTTTAAGTGGAATCTGATTTTCTGACACACTCAAACACAACTGGGCTGCTGCACAAAGCTGAACTTGCTTCATACACTCTGCTGGTCTGTGTGAGGGCAGGACAGGCCATAAAATACAACACACCCATGATAAACAGTGAACTTTGATTCATTTTTTTATGACGCCTAGGGGCAGAATACTGTATTTAACATTGTAACGTTTTTTTTTTCTCACAGGGAAAACAACGAGCATGACTTTTAGAAGCTGGAAGAAGCTTTGTTAACAGGGGGACTCTTCACATCGCCACAGCTATTGACTGAAAAGAGAGACAACTGGATTTAAAAATGTCTGGCCCCGGTGGTTTAGTGTCAGAATTAATTGAAGATGTGGCACTTTCACCTGATGGACCAACTGCAGAGCCAGAAATAGCTGGAAGTAAAAAGCCACAAGAGAGTAACAGTGTTGAGGAAAGAAACAAGATTACAGATGATGAAGATGAAGATGAAGAAAAGGTGTTGAAAGAGAAGGAAAATCAAGAAGAGAACGAGGAAATGACCAGCTCTGCTCTACTGGAGCCAAGCACGTTACCATGGCCTGGAGACAAAGAGAAGAGGCCTCAGACGGACGACGATGACGTCTGTTCAGAGTCTGAAGAGAGGGACACAGGGATCAGCGGAGGAAGCCAAGACCTGTCCGAGAGTCAGACAGAGAGCGACAGAAAGAGCAAAGACAGGTGGAGGGAGAGCATGCCCGAGGGAGAGAGGTGGAGGGATGATGAGATCGAGGTGCAGCGAGACCATAAAGGGGACAGCTCACTGGCAGATGACGAAGAGGAAGAGGAGGATGTTGAAGATGGAGAGTCGAATTGGATCTCGGAGAAAACTGCTCTGGGTTTCACTCCACAAGTCACGATCGTGCGTCCGTCCAGCAAAGAGCTTCCTGAGGAGAGCCGGCTCTTCATAGAGAAGGACACTGAGAAGGAGCCGCAGGTGGAGTCCGACTCAGCATTGCAGTTCTACCCAGAGTGGACGGAGCAGGACGACAAGTTCTGTGAGTATATGACGCAAACCGGGCCCATGTTTATTCTCAGGGAGTCTAAGTTAAATTTAAGACTTTTCAATGCTTAAATGATAACACATAGAACAAAGAATGATGGAAAACCACAAGGGACAATAAGGTGTACAATTTCTTATTAAATACTTGAATCTGATGACATTTATATTGCATTTTTGTCATCTAGCTGTCCTAACTGTATATAACAATAACTCATAGGAATATAATTACTCAACTAAAGCGACCTGGACCTCCATAATCAGCATAAAATGGATAGATGGCTTAACCAATGAAAAATGATTTGTTCTTTGAGGTTTTTGCTAGAACTTGAACTTGCTAGGTTAAAACTGAGTTCAGTCATCAGCAGATTCCCAGACCTAAGTGTCATCTGAAAGAACTGACCAAATTCATGTTTTCAAATTCACTACATCCTTGTTTGTTTGTTTTTTTGTTTGTTTGTTTGTTTGTTTTTTTGTTGTTTGTCATCGAGGTTTGATTTCTGTCGATGTGGCTCATGATTTCAGTGCTGTTGGGCAGATGAATCTTAAATCTCAGCTGTCGGAGCTTCTTAGAATAAAGAGAAGAACGTCCTCGTCCAGCAGCCGCACAGTAAAAGACATTTTGACATGTTGATGGCTGAGTTCCATTTAGCTGCTTCAGTTTCAGGGTCCTGGTGTTGTTCATGTGGCCTCGCTGTCACATCGTCGTGACTTCCTGACACACTTGAATAGAATAGAGTCATTGTTAATTTTGTTAGTGACACTTGTGCTTTCCCTACTATGACAAGTCATATGTGTGCTGTGAAGAAGGTCAAGTATTTTAAAGGTATTTTAAGCCTTTGTTGGTGAGACAATAGAGCAATGGCAGGAAATGAGAGGTAGCGAATGACAAATGTTTCCAGTTGAGTCAGACCGGGGATGTTACGGTTCAGGATCAGCGCCTTAGATCCCTGGGCTACCAGGACCCGAACCCCAACGCTAACATCGGACTTCTTAATCCCCTAATCCTTCCTGACTAACTATTTAGTGATTGCCTTCCCAAATATCTTTCAGCAGCTTCAACAACAGCTATTGAATAAAATTAAGGCGAGATTAATTAAGATTATCATTAAGAAAGATTCTCACAAAGTACTTTGTCATTGTGATCCTAAATTAGCCTGAATCCATTGTTTTTCTTTCTGAGAAGAATAGAGAATACATAATTGATTTGATTTAGAAGCTGAGGGAAAACCAGAGCTCGCTGTGCTGTGGATTTTACGTCATGTAGTATATGCAGCCAGGTGCTGTTCACATTTTTTAAGTAGATTTTTAGCTGGGAGAGTTTCTGTGACACTGCTGTGTTTGTTGTAATCCAGCCAGGTTAAAGTGTTTTCTGCAGCACATTTTCACTCAGTAAGTACCTGCTCTCAGACTAATGGCACAGCGTAATGATCTCTTTTCTCCTTAATCAGATATAATTACATGTCTTGAGATGAATCGAGCAGCGAGTCTCATCCTCTCAGTCTCGCTGTCACCTTCCTGTCCCCGTGAAGACAGTTACAGATACAGATTTTCCACATTTAGTATAAAAACATAGAATAATTATTTGTGTTAAAATAATCTCTGTTCGCTCCTTCCTCAGACCTGTATGAGCATCTGTGTGGTGCAAAACTGAGGCTGGCTCTGGCGACGGCAGCTGCAGGGCTCCTCTTCCCTCTCCTGGTGTGGGGAGGTTACAGACTCCTTCCCTTTGACTCACCGCTGCTGGAGAGCGCTCCCCTCAGGGTGGTGTACACACTACGCTGCTCCTTCTTCGCCATCATCCCCATCCTGCTCGGTAAGACCTCAGTATGTCTTTGTGTTAAGTTTATCATGCACCGAGCAAAACACTATAAGCTGCAAACAAAGCCACACAGGTAACGATGACGCTCGTCTCTCTGTAGGTGTGGTGGTGCAGGGCGTGGCCCGACTGCGTTACAGTGCGCTGAAGCCGCTCTATCAGAGTCAACTGGTGCACAGAGAGGTCGCCGTGCACTGGCACTACGTGAACGAATCACTGGCCCTCTTCCTCTTCTACTTCCTGCAGCTCGCTGTCATGGCAACCTACATCAGCCAGGAGCTGGTCAAACTGGTGCCGCTGCTCACCATCATGTTTGTTTTTGGCAGGTAAGGGTTTTGTCTGTCACACGTAGTTTGATGTTCAGGGTCCAAATCAGGGATGAATGAGGAGGACGATGAGTCCAAACCTGCGATAACTGAAATATAATATACAATATGTAGCGCAGGGACGAAAGATGTTAAATGGGTATAATGTTTATCGTGTTCACGATCAAAGGTTAGCCTGTTAGCATGATGGCGTTTGGTAATTAGCACTAAACACAACATATGTCTGAGGCTGATGAAAGTGTCATCAGTTTTACAGATATTTGGTCATAAACCGAAGTTTTAAACAAATTCAAATTCAGAGGTTATGTGGCTCGACTGAGAATAATGACTGTTGGTGTTGTATTTGGCTGAGCTCTGGCCCCAAAGGTATGAATGAAATGTGTGAAGGAAATGAGCTGTGTGTCTGCGGATTGTTTAATAGCTGTCTAACTCGCAGTGAAATCATTACTGGCTCATTTAAATGAGCCCAGAACTAATAAATGTCTTTACTTACAAAAAGACAAATCACTTCCGGTGACCAACACAGTTTTGTTTTGTGCAGAGAGCTCATGATTATTCTGTCTACACACATTTCCTTTCCAAATGGTAAAGGACCGTAAAACTAAGATTTGGCTTTTTGGACACCCTGTAGCTGTTACTCAGCATGCCTGAAATGCACAAATGCTTTACAACACAAAGTGCACAGTGAAACCATGAGTGATCAGAAAAGATTTAAAAAAAAAAAAATCTCCATCAACCATATTTTAACAGCCGGATTACGTAATAAGATAAGCATTCACCTGCATTTTCACTCCCACATACTGTCTGTTGGTTGTCCATTGGATTTTGCAGAGCTACTTCCTGCTGCAACTTTGATCTGTTGTATTGATCAAAGGTGTTTTTTTGTTTTGGTTTTTTTTTAAGATGCCGCCACCTCACCCTTTTGGCCTCCACATAAAACAGGTTAAACTGGAGATTTGTTTTAAACCTGTCTGATCACTTATAGGGTTTCAAGTCCAGTGAATTTATTCACTATTGTGCAAGTCTGAAGTTCACAGACCACACTTTTTTTTGTTTGACAGTTTTGCATTAAGGCAGGAGTGTACATTAAGGAAAAACATTGAACATCACTAACAATACATTGAGCTGCAGCTACACTATAGTACCACATAATTGAAGGTGTTTTTAGTAGTCTGTTTTGGGGATCATAGGGTTTACTTGAGCTCCAAAATCATCTGATACAGATTGAAAAGCAAGAGAATGAAGAAAAGATGATAGCACTGGGATGAAGGCATCACAGTATTTGTGATTTTGTATTTAAAAATTTGTGTGTTGTCAAAAGTCAGAATGAATATCCTTTATCAGGTCTGCAGTTCTTTCCATACAGAAAATGTGATAAGGTCATGAAACCAGTGAGCTATTGAATCACAACAAAGCATCAAAGCTCTAATCTTGTTACACAAACCAGACTCTTGATGCCTTTTTACATTTCAGCATCAACTTTCAATTGGGACTACTGTGGACTCTGAAAATATTATTCTCAGACAGACTCAAATACATGATGGAAAAATTAGAGCAAGTAAAAAAAAGAAACATCTATCAGGATCATTAATCCAGCTTTGAGTCATCAAGCGCTCGATGCAAAAACTGTGGAAAGGCACAAAGGAGCTAAGCTGTCTAATGTTCCTGCTGAAAGGTGTGAGTGGGAGTGCGGGCTGATGTGGGTGCTGATCAGATCTTCAGTCATTATTTATCCAAATCAAGATTATAAATGTAAACCAAACGGGGAGAAGTCTGAGCACATCCATCTCATCTGCTTCGTATTTATGTCAATTTCTGTGCTGCAGGCTGATCTACTGGCTCTGCCTCTCTCTGGGCAGCAGCATCAGAGGCCTCGGCTTCGGCTTCTCCTTCTTCCCCATACTGGTCATGCTGGGCGCCAACTTCTACTACGTCTGCTCGTCAGTCGGACAAGGGGCGGTTTTTGAAGTGGAACCACCCACGACCGCTCCTCCTCCTCCCAGTCAGCGTTGGTGGGGTTAAAGGCCGATGTCCATAAGACGGTGAGGTGCTAAGAGACAAACAACTGCAAACACCTGAAACAACATGACTAAATAACACTCAGACAGAAAACCTGCACCAGTCTTTTTGGTGTCTTTTTTTAAAGTTGCGATCCTTAAGATTTCAGTCCTGGTTTGGTGACACCTGTGGTTACTGATGGTAACAGCAAATGCGATTTAATACTGCAGCAAACACTCCTTGAATAGGGTTGTCAGAAACACAGCAGAAGAGGAACAGGTGTATCAGTTTACAGAGCAGCGAAACAAACTCATGTTTTAACAAAGACGTCAGATAATCTAAACTGATCAGATCTAAACCGTCTGATTTAATTAAAAACTGCTGCCGACAAATAACTGCGGGAAAAATGACTGTCATCGTGTTTTGTAGTTGGATTTTTGATTAACACGTTGTTTTTGTTTCCTGCGACTTCACAATAAAAGCCACCCCGTGTTTTGCTAGTTGAATGCTTTTAATTTGAAGCAGCAGTAGGAAAGCAGCGACTTAATACTTGATCTGGAACAGTGCAAAGAGAGTGAACACTTATCAGAAAGATAAAATTATGCTGGATTATAGACATACGTTTCCTGTGACTCACTTGTGCTTATGAACTAAAAAATTGGAAATTGCTGTAAAAATCCTGACCACAAATGGGATCAAAATGGGGTTTGTTTTCATGAAAATCTTAAGGATTACAACTTCTGTGTAAGATAATATCTCTGTCCACAAAGAAATTATTGATATGAACCAGGCTGGGAGTGAATTTGAAGCTCAGATTGTAGACTCTGTATGTTTTGTTTTTTTTTTGTTTGTTTTTTTTTAAGGCGAATATATAACAATATTCACATTGTAATTACAAAGGAAGTTTACATGCAAATTCTTGAGAGAGAGAGAGATGTGGCCTGAACAGTGTGTGTTTACTTATTTTGTACCATATTTCTTCCATTACAAAACTTTAAACGGCCTCTTAACTCCCTCTTGTCTTGAGCTGATGCAATCCAGTTTCAGTTTGAGGCATCCAGTGTTTGGATGTGATGCAGGAAAATACGGACATGCAAAAATAAACATGTGAAACCTGAAAACTATCAGTTATAGGAACTCAATCTAAAGAGCTGGATATCAAAAGTAAATATTGAAGTTGTTTTATGAATTCTTTAATTTTATTTTGTTAGGACACAGGTGGTACTAATCTTTAAACTATATATTTATAACAGAAACTGTTAAATGCATCTTTGTTTTACTGATCGAAGGCTTTTCTTTGTTTGTAGCAACATAAGTTGTTGGGCTATTTTTGGATAGTCTCTTTTCAGCTTGTTGAAGGATCCTCATTATATGAATGAATGTGCATTTAAAGTAAATATGATCAATAGTTGGGATGAGTTGAATGAGTAAAATAAAGCTTCATTACAAAATATGATTCAGATCCACCTGACTGAGGGGAAGGCGTGGTACTAGTACTGAAGAAAATGGCACATGAAAAATGTCATTAATCAGGATTATAATTTCGTTATAACGTTAGCAATCATCTGATATGTTGCTGTGTAATGGACATTACTGAGTTAGTTCACTGACATTGACATTAATAATTAACAACTTGTATGTAATTGTGGCCACTGTTAAGCAAAGAGTCTCAGTTTAATCTGTACACACAGTTCAGTGGCTGATATTCTGTGAGTTATGTCTCAGTTGTTCAGTTTCCCTGCTTTGGTCCTGTGTAACTGTGGGCTTGATATCGAACTTATGACTGAGAGATCTGTTAGGACCTGCGCAGACATTCCACTGAACTTACTTCACTCAGATTAGAAAATGATATGGAGCTGATACCAAAAAAAACATTCTCCAACTGTGCCAACGACCGACAGAAGTATAATTCTGAGCACACTGTGAAATAAATGGAAATGCTTTATTTTAGTGAAGAGCTGAAGGAACATCCCAAATCTATAAAAGCAACAGAAAATTATCCTGAAAAATAACTTTTCAACACATTGGCTTTCACTCTAAATCACATCTACCTAAAATCAAAATTTGAATATTTAATTTATTAGTAATAAGCTTTAAAAATCTGTATTACGGTGGCCCAAAGGTGCAGAACACAATATAGAAAACACAATATTTCACTAAATAAAACAGAACCAAAAATGCTAAATTTTAAAAAAGGCAACTTCTCAAAACTGTGATTTGCACTCATGGCCACTGTCCTTAATACATGTATCACTTTTAAATGTTTACCAAGGCTCAAAGGTTGAATGTAACCGAGTACATTTTTAGTATTGTAGTTAAATTCGATTTAACAATAGTTTTGTTATTATCATATACATTTTTAATTAAGAATATTATTATTACTATTATTTATTTTTTAATGTTGGTGTATCAGATGTTGTTGATTCACTTGAGTTCAGTTGCTGCTTACTTCACGGGAGATCATGAGAGATCAGCTAAATTTAGCCGTTAAGTTATCGCTGAAGGTGTGAAATGAAGCTTCATCACACGTGTTTGTAACTGTGACAATGAGCCAAGGACGGAGAGAAAAACCTGAAAGAGGAAAAACACTTAAATGCACCACAGGAACGGACTAAATTACATTTTTGGATTTTCTTAAAGACTTTACCGACGTCAAATGTTCCTGATTGGAGATTTATATTCTTTATAAAATATTTTAGAGGCTCTTTTGTTCTGTTACACAGTAAACAGTCAGTGGTTCTTCTGTTTCATTTTTATGTCAGTTAAGAAAACAAACCACAAATTCAAGTTCATTTCACTCAATTTGTCTATTTAATATATAAAATACGGTAAAACATACGCAAAAAGGATAAGGTTTCAAGGGACTTGGATACTTTGGTACAACAAACACTTTTTTGTAAAAGCGGTATAGAATTTCAATAACATATCAGTGCATACTTTGTATATGAAAATATACACAAATTGTATATCATTCTCAAAAAACAACCAAAGAAATATTTTCTTTACAATAAAAACCCAAAGCAAACTAGCTCAACACAATATATTAGCTATAAATTTCATCTTTAGTATTTCATATGCTACATTATTCTGAGTTGTTTTAAAACTCATTTGTGATGCATGTCCTTTATCATTACTGTATGTAACATAACTTTTGTTGTTACCTGTATCCCATGCATTTACATTTTTCAAATTTCATGAATTACTAATTTCAGTTTAGTTGCCCGTTTTTATAAATATATTCTATATCTTAATTAAAATTGCAGCATTTAACTGGTATTTCCTTCATTGCATTTGCTAATACCACAATAACTGATCGTGCAATTTTCAGCAAGTTTTTTCAAAAAAGGAAACCAGTACTATATGTTTATGATAAGGAAGGTAAAGTAATAGAGAGAAAATAAAAACAGTTGGCTATCCTACACAAAATAGCAATAAAATAAAAGCTCCATAATAATATCATTATAATAATAGACAATGGAACTGTCACCAGCACAAATTAATCCAAAAATAGTGAGATTCTAAAAAACATTGTACACAACAAGTAACAGGGTGCAGGTTTTAATTTCTCATATAGATTGTCATGTGACTACACTGCTAGATTGGACAGAAAACCTTTTTTGTACATGAACAAACCTGCCAGAGGCAGGATGCCAAAGCCAATCGGTGTGGTGTCACATTTCAGTCAACCATCAGCGCCCACAAACGGTTTCCATGGATATTAATTTTTGTAAAAGTTGAAATGACTGCGTAGTACAAGAG
Source organism: Seriola dumerili (assembly GCF_002260705.1). Lineage (NCBI taxonomy): Eukaryota > Metazoa > Chordata > Actinopteri > Carangiformes > Carangidae > Seriola > Seriola dumerili. Next base: position 9,116,579 of record NW_019174365.1, on the reverse strand, counting down.
GAGATCATTGGCTGTCTGAGGGCTGGTACCACTCATCAGTTAAAGGAATAGTTTGAGATTTTGAGACACATACTTATTCACTTTATTGCTGAGAGTTAGATGAGATGATTGTTACCATCCTTGTGTCTGCCCATTTGAATATGAAGCTACAGCCAGCAGGTGGTTATCTCGGTGAGAAAGTTAGTCTGGCTTTGTCCACTATTATCAAACTCTGCCTACGAGCACGTTCTAAAGCTAAAAAAAAAAAACCCCACACTGTATCGCTTGTTTGATCGGTACAAAAATTGAAATATAAAAATGACTGAATTTGTGGTATTACTACCTCTTGGCCAGCCGCTGTAACTTTGTCTTCTTTATGCTGCGTTCACACAATGTCTGCTGAATGGAAAGTTGAAGAGAGTTCATACATTACAAGATGGATAAAACCCTGCTCTTAATCTTGTTGCTGTATCATTTAAATAGCCTAAATTTATTGCCACTAGCTGTTTATTTCCACTAGCCCAACTCCTTATATTTGTACAACAGTAATGGATGGAAATACACTTTAGTTCAAATCTTAATTTGCTAAATTTTGGAAATTCACTTACAATTTGTGTTTAATTTAGATGGCTTGGCTTGGCTTCTAACTCCAACTTGATTGTTAGTAATTACCATCTTAGCGATATAACGTGAACACAGCATTAGAGGTGAGCTTCAGAGGGGCTGATAGCTGGGTTCTTTACCACTGGAAAGAGCCTTTTACTCGTTTCCTGCTGGGATAACTATCTGCTGGCTGCAGCTTCAAATTAACTGCACACATATGAAAGGTATAAATCTTCTCATCAAACTCTGGGAAGAAAGTGAGTTTCCCAAAACTATCCGTTTAACAATTTATGAGGCGAATTTTCTCCAACATGGGTCTATTGAAAGCGTTGGTTAAATAGTTTTCCAGTGCTGATTTGAAAGAAGAAAACACTAATAACCTGAAATTAGTGTAAAAAGCTACCCGCCATGCTGTCAAATGAGGGACGGAAAAATGACCTGATCACGGAAAACATCAAAAACACTGGCATGAACGTGTGTTCATGTGAAAAGGTCACACAGCACGGTGATGTTTTTTTCCGGGCACCGCCCACAGCGTCCGTGTCAAACATCAGTTTCACACTTTTTACTGCGGGCTGCAACTAATCGCACCAAACGGCATCATTTCATAAAGCAGCCGACACTGACTTAAAAGTGTAGGATTGCTTATGTAGATAATCAACAGTCAAACAGCAGCTGACACACAAGTCTTAGAGCATCAACTTGAGGGGAAAAAAAAAAAAAAAAAGTCTAGCAATTATTAGAGACTTTCTACTTGTAGGCATAAACAACCTGTGTACACACACTCATACACAAACTTGAAATGGTTCAGACAAATCTAATTTGCACTAGAAAATATACAATTAAACAACAAACACAGCACTTGGTAGCCAATTCGTTGACTTACTTTGAAAGTGAAAAAGGCATAATCTGTGTCTGCGTACTGTGGAGAAGATTTAACATGATTCTGTCAATCAAAATATGCGTAAAATATGTGTATTATCTCTTTAAGTACACTATAAGTGAATGGCAGTGTCCTAATAATGACTTCAAGATAAGGTGGACGTTTTTACTTTTACTTTGATCGTGGGTTTAAAAAATGTGCGGTAGGAGAATATGATGACACCACAACCAGGCAGGCCTCTGTGAGTGAGAGACAGAAAGTGCACACACCATCAACACTAGCATAAAATAGGTTTACTGAAACAAGTCCGATCCACCAGCACTACCTAGTGTGGCGAAACCCCTGCACCGTAGCTCAAAACATATCAAATTCACACTCATATATGCAAACAGATCCACTGAGAATCAACACATTGCTTGTTTTTAGGGATACCTAGCAAAGTCTATGCAAATATATTCATATGTACATACACGTCGTTGAAGCTGAAAAGCTATTGTACTTTGTCGCCAACTGAAGCGGTAGAAATATAGAAAATGTCTTTTTCCTTTCACTTTTTGAAACACAGCAAAGAGCTAAGGAGAGCTAGAGAGAGCTAAAGAGGACATCAAAGCTTTTGTATAAGGAGTGATTTTTATACAAAGTCAGAATTCCTACTTCTGGACGACTAACGGACCTTCAAAACAGATTTTTAAAATACCAACAGATAAAGAACACTTTGACTGAAAGAACCAAATACTTCCCTACCCCAAAAAAGCCACCAGAGGCTCAAAAAACTCATACTATGTTTTTAACTGGATGGCATCTACTCCTGGTAATAAGCTGAGTGACTGGCTGGATTTCTGGTGCAACGATTTCCATCCAAGTTGCAGAGGAGATGAGGTGAGAGGACGGGAGGAGCACCCAGTCTGAGGAGAGAGTGACGACGAATTCAAAGCCTGAAGAGTATCGACAGTTTCTAGTTCGCGTCGTTTTCCGTGAGTAATCATTCGTCAGCGTCCCTTCACCGCGTGCGAGAGGCATTTGGCATTTTGTTTTTCCTAAAGAGAGGTTGATATTGGCACTCTGGCAAGGTGCTCGACTCCACAGCCGCAGAGTTGCCACCTGAGGGCTCGAGCCTGCCTGGGTGGACGAGGTTGGTAGCTCTGGCAGCGGAAATATTCATTCGTGGTGAAGTATCCTTACCTAGAAGACCTTGTTTGAGTCTGTTTGCTCAGTGCCAGATGGATGCTCAGTCCTCAAACGTGTCCAGATAAAGTTATTTCCAATAGTGCAGTTTGGAAGTGACTTATGGAAGAATGGACAGCACACAATCCAAATAGATTTCAAAGAGCAGGAAGTGGCGAGTCAATGACAGAAGTCCCATAAATGTTGACAAGCCACCAATAACATTGTGAACAATGTAGCAGAGCTCGATGTAAATACATGAAGGTGATGCAGAAACCATGTGAAAGAGAAATGTTTTTATGGTTTCCTCAGATTGCAAAAAGGTTGAACACCTCATTTCTACCAAAAGAAATTACTATACGGGAGTCCATTCAAGCAAGAAGGCTTTAAAAATCTACTGTCCCTCTATTGAAGGGGCCTAAATATCCAGCTGAGCACTAATCCATCCTCCCCTCACTCAGAGCGTGATCCCCGAAGGATTTTTATTTTTATTTTTTTATGGGTTTTTTTGGCAAAGCCTCATGATTCTGGGTGACGCAGCTGAGTTGTATAATTTTGGAAAGAGGCAGATGTGTGATGATAGTGTCACATGGCAGTGGGGTTGGGGCAGTGGGTGTTTAAGGATGAGTGGGGGGTGTGTGTTGTGGGTGTTTTAAGTGTCACCGTAACTTCACAGAGGGTGCAGAGAGGTGGTGCTGGTGCCTCTATGTGACCCAGGTGTCCAATCTCATGCGCTTAATGTTTCCTCCCTCCTGCTCTGGTTCGTTGGACGCCCTGAGGAGCTCGGCCGAGGGGCTGAAGTCAGGTGGCACGGACCGGCTGGCAGGACCTGTAGTGCCAGCCGTGCTGCTGCCCCCACCGCCGCCTCCACCTGCACCTCCGCTGCCACCGCCGCCGCCAGCTGCGCCGGTGTCATCACGATCGCTGCCTTCAAAGGAGCTGGCATTGCTGCTTACGCTGTCTGCAGGCGAGCGGCCGGTTGGGGGTTCCAGGCACAGCAGGGAGCCAGGGTATTGCGGCGGAGCAGTCAGGATAGCTCCTCCTGAGGTTGAGGACGGTGTGGTGGAGGAAGGAGGAGGGCAAGGGGTGCTGCGATCCCGGCCGGGTGAGACGGGCTCCGACTTGATGCTTATGCTGGAGTTTGTGTTGACGGTCAGCATGGCACCTTGAGGTATATGGGTCACCGGCCTGAGAACAAGGTCACGGACGACAGAGAGAGGAAGAAATTGGAAGATAAAGGACAGAACAAAGAGGAAAGGCAAGGGAAAAAAAAACATAAATGATTAACCACTTGACAAAGGCGTATAAGAAGCTGGAAGGCCACTTGCGTCGAGACAAAAACCAACATTACAAGGCACAGCACCAACAGGGAAAAGCCACACTCGATTATTCAACAGTCCAATCAGTTCTGAGCCTTTTCAAAGCAGAAGTAACACCCCCACTGCTCCCAAAAGATCAACAGAACAGCCCAGGAAGCATGAAATGATTTGTGTGACAAGGTGGTTCGCAGTGAGTCAGCCATGATGTGAAGAAACTACAAATGATAAACAGAAAATAAGCTCGGGTTAGAGAACATGGCGGAAACCGGAACTACGTCTCTTTCCTGTTTGACTGCAGACAGCACCAGACATGCTTAGGGGAAGCCAGCCAAAAGCGCACAGACACACAGGAAAAAGGAAGTGTGATACAGTACCGGCCCAACCACTCATCTCTACCCAAGAGCAGGTTGGACGGAGAGCCAACACTGTGGGGAGAAAAAATGTTGGAGCCCAAATCAAAAGGGAAGAGGTGGATTAGAAGGCATGTGTGGAGAAAAGTGTGAAACATTATTGCGAGCAAGGTTTCTTCAACAACAGCAATAATGTTAATAATGTTTTAGCATCAGAAACACAAAGAGCCTAATCTGCTGAATTTTTATCCCTGTTCAAGTAAAAATCCAGATGTGAAAATCTTGTTTTCTGATCTAAAAACACAGAGCATGAAGCATTTACACAAGAATAAACATGTCTATCATGACAGTCAGATTCTTTATAATTTTGCCTTATTAAATTGTGTGTATGGTGGCCCTTAAGGAAGTTTTTTTTTTTAAATAATATGAGCATACAAATGATGTGGTTTGTGTTTTGATATTTACACTGTTTCTAATTTAGAGTGCATTACTCTTTATGTTTGTAGTTTTGCTTTTCTGGGCTTTTGCTCTTGCGTGTGTTTGGTCCTTAGAGGCCACTGTATTTGTGCATGTTACAGGGCTGCAGCTTAAAATATGAGGGAAGAAAATAACAATTTGCATTTTGATATCTCAAAGCAGGTGACTTAAAGTAATTTGTCTAAACAAATAGATTCAAAATGGCAATATTCTTAAAACTCTGCATACAGGTAACCATTGCTGCAGCATTACAATGTTATAATTGAATGGTTTGATGCACAAACCCATTATTAAATATCTTTACTGCATTTACGTATAAAAATAATCTAAAAATACATTGTATAGTAGCGATTGATGGATATATAGTTTCTAGAGAGCAGTTACTTTGCTAGCAATAATAATAATAATAGCATAATAACATTCAGTTTTCCTCATATTAAGGTTTTGTCACCATGAATTGGTGCAGACGCAGTAAACTACCTCACGACTCTACTTGTATCCAAAGTTACATAAAAATGACCATTACAATTTGTCCTCAATCCTAAAGTTAAATAGAAACAAGTAAACGCCTATGACAAAAAGCTAATTCGTAAAAAGCCTAATTTAATAACTATAAAGTGGCCACATTTACAAAGATGCAGAACTGCATTTTGATTGTGATCTGAGACTTAAAAGCAAATACATAGTAAGTAAGTGTAAGAACCTGCATATTTTTTAAATGTTAAAGGTTCAGAAAATGTATTTTCAGACCAGTTGTTTGAGTTAATAAAATAAATGTACAACTGCATTTATGGCAACATATACCGTATGTATGGTTTCAGACAGAGGCCTTTCAAATACAATATGGACTACAAACCCCCCCCCCCCTACAGACAAGGTCATGACATTTCACACACGCAGACACTAGTAGTGGCTGTTCACCTCAGATTGGCAGCCAGACTGGACACCTGGCTAGACAGCTCGCTGCTCTGTTTGTCCACGCCCCACATGCTGTGGACAAGAGGAGAGAACACACTTCAAGGATCTGGTGTTCATGCCACCAAAAACCCAACCTGAAAACCAGCAGCGTTCTGTCACACTGATACAGCACTGCTTAAACAACAGGTTCTACTAAGTACTCTAATATAGTACTTGGTCTCCAATGAATATAGTGCCATTTACCTGACACTGCTTTTGAATCTTGTTTCTAGAAGTTATCAAAACTGCACTAAACTCAAATGGAGGTTCTGTATCTGTTTTCACTTCTTCACAGAAAAGTAATTTGGACTTGGAGATAAAATAACATGGATGTTTGTGAAGTCCTTACTGCTGAACCTGCAAAGACATAAAACAGCAGGCATGTGTGAATGTAGATGTGTGTCAAATCAGTATTATATTAGAGCTGGGACTAGTTTACTGTATGAAACATTACTTATATATTTGTTTGTAGAATTACTCAGCTTTTTGTTCAAGACAATAATCTCTCTTCCTCCCTCCAAACACCGCACATCATTTCATCCTGCTGATGTTTGTCTACTCCAGAAAAACTGTGTTCAGATTGATGTTATGAAGACGCTGAGATGGTGAGATGCTGGTGAGACCAATTCACTAAAAAAGGAATGTGAATTGCTTGCATATACGGTCATGGTATGGATATCATGCAAGCTGGGTCAGTAGTAAAGTATTTGAGCATTAAGAACGTTATCAGTAGACTGAAAGCTAATACGCCAGGTTGTCAACCAGAACTATCTGCATCATGCCACCAACATTATCCCCAGCGCTGGATGTGAGCGATGACAAAATCTTTTTGGAAACCAGGTCTGAAGAGAGACGCAGCGCAGATGAGAAAATAAAGAAAGGACTTACACCAAGTTGCTGAGTGATGCAAGATTAAGTTGCTGCTGCTGCTGCTGTTGTTGCTGCTGCTGCTGCTGCTGCTGCTGCTGTGTTTGCTGCTGTTGCTGCTGTTGTTGCTGTTGCTGCGGTTGCTGGGAAACAGCCTGCTGCTGTGTCCATGTGGACACACTGGTTGGCAACAAGCCACCAGGTGATGCCAGAGCATGTAAAGCAGTAATGTCTGCACTGGTCAGCTGGTATTCTGAGAGAGGACAAATGAGAGAAGAGTCACCACAACAAAACTCCTATTTCCCCTGGTTTATTACATAAGGGATATTTTCAACACTGTCAGATTTGACTCTGTTCTGTCTTCACTGAATGATCGATGTAAAATCATATATTTCCTCCATTTACTATTAAAGCATACTTTCACTCCCTGAGCTCATACAGAATGTGTAGTTCACCTGTGTTGTACGCTGTGGGCATGGCAGAGAAGGGCAGCCCCTGTGCCAGGAGGCTCGGTGTGGCTACAGAGACCACTGGTGTTGTGAGCGTTTGTGCCACCTGGGCTCCAGCCGCGAGCCGCTGGGCGTTCTGCCAGAGAGGATGACGACATGTTAGTCCCAGCAGAGACAAAGAAACAACTTTCACATGTTACCTAAAGCTGAAGCTAAGACTTATTTCAACAGTGTAAATTCCGACATGCTGGGAATGACAATGTGCTTATGGTTGATTTCATAATGACGTACTGAGTCAAGTAAATCTCAGAGTTGAATGGATTTACTATCAGAAGGTTCTTGATGACATGCATCAAAAACAGTTTCCTTTTTTTGAGTGAGCCATAAATGCTGTAGATGTATATTACATTAAAGGCAGTTTTTTCAACCCTTGCATATTAGCATTGGTTTATTGGTCTTTTATGTTAAGCTTACAATGTTGGAATTATGTTTTACAGTGTGCTAAAATTCCCTATAAGAGGCCTAAACGCAGATTTTTATTTTAATTTGAATTTATCTCCTTCCCTTCAGTCCTAGACAAAATTATTGGCACCCCTGCCTATTACTTTCTTGATTAATCGATAAATTGGTCAACAAAATGTCAGAAAATGCATTTTGAAAAGGTAATATTGTAAGCACTGGAAGTTTTTCTGCAACTGTTGTGACCAAGATCTTGTTTAACTTTTAATTGAATGTGCCGTTAATCTCATGTTTCTCCAGTGGATGTCACTAAAAGCCTTACAGTATGCCACTTGGCTGCACTCCACAATGGTAAGATATACTTCTTATGTTTCTATCATTCACTCTCAGAGAAGGCTAATGGGGTTCAAACCTGCTGCCTGCTCACTGTTTGTACATTATGTCAGACATTTAGATGAAAAAAATATTCAGTGTTCCTCCAACACAGGTGCAGCAGAGATGCCGCTAGATCTGTGAAACTGCTACCATGAGGTTTTATTATTATGTACCTGTGCTGAAAGACACAAATCTCTGAAGAAGCACAGCGCTCCAGAGCCTGGTTTCGCTGAATTATATCACAGATAAAACAGAAAAAAAAACAAAAGGTCTGCATATAAAAAGGCCAAAGATGCAATAATTCTGGTCTGGAATTACTCTTCTATATTGTGCGACTGATGACTATAACACTGAATTTACAGAGAGAGAGAAAGAGAAAGGAGATAGACCGGAGAGAAGGGCCAGATTCAATTAACTGCCTTTGTGAAGAAGTGAGGACGGGCGGTGGGGTAAGGGTGATGAAAATCAATCACTATCCTGTGGAAAATGAGATTCTTGCCTGTCAAGTTTGAGGAGACTTGTAAAAGAGGGAAATGACAATTGGCACCAGCAGCAGAAAGCAGCGACCACCATCCCTCCCTCTGAGTAAATTCAGCTTAAATTAAAATGAGATCTTGCAGGATAACAAGCTTTCCCAATCACTAAGTTGTACTTAAATTTCTATTTAATTTCAGTATAATTTTTCATAATTTTGGGTGTAAATGTTTTTCTGCATTATGGATGCTATTTTAAAACAAGGACCAGGTTTATAGGGCTGAAACTTAAACCCATTCTCAATCTTTTTTTTTCGCTTGAAAAATTACTGAAATTAATTATCATAATAGTTGTTACTATTATCACAAGGCACAAACTGATTGAGCAACTTTTTATTTAAGCACTTACAAATAAACAAATAAAATGTAATAGAAAATTAAGCACTTTTTGTTGTGAAAGCTTCGGAGCTACATATAAAGACGTAACTGGGGAACAACAGAGTAAAATGCCTTTAATGTAATGCCAGTTAGTTTTTAAAAACATCTCTAATTGATGATTTTGGTGAAAGGTGGGAATGAGAGTTGGTGTGAGTGTCAGTGAACAGGAAACATGCTCTCTAGCGCTTCTGACTACAATGCCAAGTGAAAAGACACCCATGCTTAAAGTGTTATCATATGATGAAGTACATGGGTCTTGTTGAAAACTGACGGGCTCACTCAAGGACAATTCTGCTGATTACTCATAACATAGACTTTACACTTTATAGATTCTATATTACACAGACTTTTCTAGACTTTCACTGAGAAGATCATGATCCTGACATAAAATGCTCAAACAAAACAACCATGAGCCCTGAACGACATGCAGTCAGGTGGGAACCACAAACTGAAGACCATCCCAAGAAATGTCAGTGGAGCAAGACCGAAACAATGACAAACTCTCGTACAGTATTGTAACCATGCTAATAATGTGCGGACAGTCGATAGCCATCGACTCATGCGAGTGACTGACGTGAGGAAAATCACCTCGTTTACCAATTCCAGCTCATCCTCTGTCTGCAAAGGGTGGTAACGGAGAGGGTTACAACTCTGATTCAGGTTTGTAACTTAAAGTGAACAGAGTCATTAAAAGTAGGAAAACAATAATAAAACTACTTACTGCAGATGGGCAGATACTTCACTGATGTTACTGGTTTGTTTAGCAAAGTTTACAATGAAATCATTTAGTGTAGGCTTATTGTGTGCGACCTAAAGTCAGAGGGGGTACAGTACCATCACTCTGCTTGCTTACAGTCGTCATAGATCAACCAAAAACGAATAGTTGACACAACAGTCTCCTGATAGCTGTTCTGGAGCTTTTAATCTTATCACACAATCTTCCTCAGCAGATTTCTAATGTTTCAAAGAGCAAGAATGAACTTTAGGTCCCAATTTTAAAGCAAAAGAGATGACCATAAACTTGGAATATAACTGTTTTTTAAGCCCCTTGGGGGAACAGCAATAAGCTGTAAACACAACAGTGCCTATTTGTACATCAAACACACATGGAACCACATTAACATTCATTTGGAGTCATGTTTCTGGTCACCTGGTGAATGTAAGTCAAATATTCACTCTCCTAGATATTTTTTTGCATTCCACCAACAACTGAGGAAATATCTGGCCCTTTATGCTAAACAATAATTTCCTGTATGATCATTATGAAGAGTCACATCTTTCATATTCTCATGTAGTCATTTGATCCAATGTAAGAATAAAAATGTACATTTACTCTTTTGGCAGGCTTACAAGTAAGGGCAACACTAAAGTTTCAATGCAGTAGGAGACCTTGGCTTGATGTAAGTACTAAATCAATCTATCTAAATCTAAAAATATTGATTAAAGCAGCATTAATGTGAAGATGTACAATTCTACGACAACAAGACAAACTCATCTGCTAAGGAAGATTGTGTGAAATCATAAAAGCTCCATTGACACTGTTTTTGGCAACTACTGTCTCCAAGGTCAGGAATGAACTTTCAATCTAGACTGAAATAATGTTTTCATGACCTACAATTGTTGGTGGATAGCATACTCTGTCAAACAGCGGCTACAAGTAAAAATGGGTGTGTCTTTAGTTCAAAGAGGTATGAAAATGTTCAGTTGTGAGAAATCTCTTCAGTATGTCAGTGGGAGTTGGTTGAATCATTTAAGACTTTATGAACTTTGCCAGAGTAAACAATTAAATGTTGGACCATAAGTGTTAAGCACAAATCTCTGCCCCCATGTCTACTAAAAACAAAAGAAATGGTGGCAAACAGCTTCTAACGCAATGTTCACCTCAAGTATAATTCTTGAATTTCATTTGATACATCAACATAAATTCCCTTTGTTTTTGTTCTGAGACAAAATTAAAATAATTTCTTATCTCGTCGTGTCCCTGATCAAATCTTCTAAGTTTCAGGTTCAAGTCTTTCTTCGCTTTGTTATCCTTAGTTTTTAAAAATCTCACCTAACAGTTATGCCCTATAAAGTGTCATTCTTTCAAGGATCAAAATGTTAAATAAAAGTACCCAGAGACAGCACAAGTTCGGCTTGGTTAAGCTCACCATCTGCATGAGGCTCTTTCCGCCCTGTGAGGTGATGACTCGGAGGTCTGGCTTGCGGCTGTTGACCATCTGGGGGCTGGGAGGTGGGGGTGGAGACTTGGCCGGAACTACTTTCCCCAGACTGTTGCCGTTGGAAACGGTGAGGAGGCCTGGGGAGGCCCTGGCACTGGTGTATCCATTAGCTGCGGGGAGACAGAGGTGCGAATGGACAGAAATCAATAGGAAAATCAAACAGGTGAATGCAGACAGCGGGGTACGGACGCTGTGTGCGCACTCAAAGTTGTGTTAAAATAATCCTCTAAAGGTTTCTCTTCTATTCTGAGAGTGTCTAATTTAAAAGGCATGCCAGTGTCGACAGAATAAAAGTCTCTGAAAAGCCAACATCATGTCATGGACAATAAAATTCTCATCTAATGAGACGTAAATAGATGATGTTCAAACCTTTTTGTGTTAGTGACAGATTTATATTAATACTTCTTCTAAAATCTTATGCAATCTCTTCATTGAAATATCTACATTTCAGCAAATTTTGGAGCCAAAAGATGTTTAATTTTTACTCTAAATATCAGATGAAAATTATACAGAATACAGTATACAGAAACATTTTCCAATGCAAACATTTAAAAGAAAGAACTAACAGGAATTTCTGTTGAGAAAAGAAACTGACATGTGCCATAATTCTAAATAATGATCTATAAATCTGACTACATGTCCAAAGGGATGTGCTGGGAATCCCATGCATGTCTGTTGATGTTACTGGTGGCATCCCCTGATTCCTCCAAGGCACAATCACAGATGGTGCAGAGGAGGAGAGGAGGAACCTTAGAAAAGATTTAGTATGAATACAGACCAGATAACAGAAGAAGAAATAACTAAAGAATAAAGCTCAGGTTTTGGACAAATAAAATAGTACTCACAGACTGGACTTGGGCATCCTCCATTTGAATTATTCAGGTCGCCTCCAAGAAGAGCACCTATTGATTAAAGATTAAATAAATAGAAAGGATTATTTCTGTTCAGCCTCCACAACTACTTAAGAACCAATAAGACACTAGCGGCTTTCACATTTAATGAAATATAGTATACATATTTCTATTATTTGTGGTAAAATCTGACAAATAAGGAAGCAATGAAATAGTGAAAATTGTGGCCACATACAACATACTGTACATGTAGCTCTAAAAAGACTATTTTATGATTAGATCAAAAGCTACCCATGGATGTGTTGGTGAATGTGAATAAATACGAACTTTCAATCTAAACAAATTTTAAATGTTTACCACAAATTGTCAAATGTGAATCCTCAAAAACGTGAATATACATTTTCTACTTTTATACAAAAAGAAAAAGTGCCCAGGCCAACTACAGTACACAACAGGCCACATACATTAGAGCATTATAAATACCTTATTTTCTGATCTCATCTCATTTTTATCCTTTATATTTCTTTTTCTAATTATTAGTTTTACTCTTGTTCCAATTATTATTCTTTATTGCACATAGCACTTTTTAGCACAACTTCAAGAGTATGCCACCCTGTGTTTCACTGCACATAATATTCACCTTTGAATTGGGAATAACCCGCAAAAAGAATCTCTTCAGTTACTGACTCCAGATGTGTCATGCTTAATATTTGTTTTATAAAGCTATAAACTAATAATTAAAAGGCAATACAAAAGTTAATAAAATAATCTAAGTAGGAGTAGTTGTAGCAAATGTCACACACATTAGATTAGTTCAGTGTGAAGGAATGTGCACTACTCCCTGAGGAATTAAGCAGCTCATTACAAGAAATGATAAGGAGATAGATACATCCAGTTTCTACTGGATTATCTAACAACAGTGAATAACAATATATTAATAGTTATTCTTGAGGAGGTAAACACGAGATTTTAAGGAAGAGCTGATAGTGTAATAGCAAAAAACTGACTCAACTAAAGGGTGAAATTTTTGTCTTGAAGCTTTGCCAACAATGATTTACTGTAGGTGACCTATTCTGGTGATATTTGTTAGTCTAGAGACGACTTCAGTCTCGCCACACTCAGCAGAATACCACTCGCTCACCTGCGCTGGCTGGTCGCTGTGGCAACCCAGGAGACACCGTATTTCTCTGAAGAGCTGGTTGCTGTGGTGACAGGAGGTGGGTATCCGTGAGCGACGATGATGTTACATAGGAGGTAGTTACCAGTGCGTTGCCAGGGTTACTGAATTGCAGTGTGCTTTGATTGGACGCCTGGACTGTGACTGGCATGGAGAACGTCTGGGGCGGAGCTGTTGGCTGCTGCAAAATGGAAAGTGAGAAGCTGTGAAAACAGCTGCTTATTGACACATCCAGCAGAAACATTATCAATCATTATGAGACGTGTGTCTGGCCACCTCAAAAACATTAGTCCAATATTCACTGTCCTTTAGCTCTGCTTTTGGTCTCCACCGCCTCCTGATTTGTTAAATACTCCAGTGTGTTTACCAGCTAGTCTCCAACTGTGTCCATCTGCCATTTGTTGCAGAGATGGTAGTATACAGAAGACTTTAGAGCTGTTTATCACTAAACAGCTGCCTGCTGGGGCTGAAAACTTCATCATGAGAGAAGTGAGAATAAAGCAAAACTGAATATTTATAGACCAAATTTCTGAATATATTTTATTGCTCAGTAGCTCAGTAAAATGGACAGTTAAGCCCACACCTATTGGACCACCATATCCTCATAACTTTCTCTAACCACGTTGTCTTAGCAGTATCTTCTCTTCACCTTTTTTTTTACCCTTAGTTAAAAAAAATTCAAGACATAAAACTCAGCAATAATTTTAATTCCCCTGGTTCAGTTTGATTTAACTTAAAGATACAGGGGAGCATCGTCATCATATAGTCATAAAACTAAAGAACAAAACAATACTAAAGGGCCAGAATGAAGAAAAGTGTTATCTTATGATGAGTGAAAGTTTATGGCCTTCTGCAAAGGACCCAGTGAAAAAAAATGTGTGAAACAACCAATAAGGGGAACTTCACATCAGTCGCTGTTTCCTATAGACACACTCAGGCCAAACAGACAATAATAACAGACAAATGTTCGACCAAAATGTCCACAGTCAAGAGAAGCAGAACTGAACAGTAATTATGACATGCTCTGTATGAAATATGGGAAAATTAAGGGCCAAATGCAGGTTAGCTGACTTACTCCATAGCGTTTGAAGAGAACATCCAGGTCCTCTGTGGTCTTACGGTACTTCTCATCATTCAGGGGACTTTGGTCAATGGAGTCTTCACCATCCGGCTCTGGACTGTCACAACCGTTGAAGCCTTTCTTTCTCAAAGTCTAAGAAAGTTAAAAAGAAAATAAATGAGTCAGAGTAGTGTAAAATCAGTCAGTCAAATTGCAGGGAAATTATATTTTCAGAATATACACAATATAAACAGGACAATGTCTAGTGCTCCCACACAGTTAGACTTTTCTTTTTCTGAGCCGGGCCACTTTCTCGGCTTCCCAGTGCATTTGTGGTTTTGTGTTCATCGATCCAACATCTTTTTCACACTCTACACATTGCGCACATGCACCCTCATCACTGACTTACCTTATCCTTTAGTTGTGAGAAAATCCGTCATCATTTGCTGATAATTTATAGTAGCTATGATCAAAGTTTCAGACACTTAAGACTGTATTTTTATTTAAGATATCATGATGGCATTACCTTTTTGTACTTCTAAAATTTTACTAAATTCAATTCATTCACACAGCTGTTTGGATTACAGCTACATGGTAGGATTACCTGAATTCACATTCAAATTATACTTGTGGCAAGTACTTCTGCAGTATGACTACATGCAACTGTCAAGTGCACATTTCAAAAAGTCAAACCTTTTATTCTTCCACCAAAAAACACAAAAACCTTTTGATATCTCCCTGGTGAAACACCTAGTCCAGTCACCTGTGCAGCACATGGCTCTATTTTTACTATATTGGATGGAGTAAAACCGTATTATCAAGCTCATTCTGTTTCCAGTTAAATTAAGCTGTTAATGTCCATGAATACTGATTGGCATCTTAATCCTGTTTTAGGGTTCAGTCTCTCTGAAATAAAAAACAAAAGGCACCAAAAAACTGCTGATTTGATGGATTTACCTCAATGATATCTGCATTGGTCCGGCTCTCATGAGGCTCGTTGTACTCTGTGTATTTGAGCAAGACCTTGTCCATGTCAGTGCTGGCATACTGGAACAGCTTGTTCGCGTGGTTGAAGATGATCAGAGCAATCTCGCAGTCACACAATACACTCAGCTCATAGGCTTTCTTCATCAAGCCAAACTTTCGCTTTGTGAATGTCACCTGAGGGAAAGCATGGGGTGGGGAAAAAAAGTATGTGAATTTTGGTAGCAGTAGTAGACTGGAGTTAAATAATTTGTTAAGGCTAATACTGTAGTATTGCCACACACCCTTTTTTAAAATTAAGAGAAAACTCAGTGAAGGTCAGAAATTCTCTGGTCATGAGTTTCTTTTTCAGGGTTAACAGAAAAAAACTAGAGCAGAGGATCCTACATATTTTTCCTTTGCATAATTCTTAGATGGGGATCACACATTCATAAGCCTGTAATCCACACACAAAGGCGTCTACTCTTACAAATCAAAATGAAATACACAATTCTGGAGAAGAAAGCGCTGATGACCTATGAATAATCTTGAATAATTAAGAAAATATTTGTAGTCATATTACTGGCAGACACATCAAGTAACATATCCAACAAATAGTATGCAAATGGTGTTTTGTTTTTCTTGGTGCTGTCACAACAGTCACTAAAACACACTGGAGTCAGCATCAATAAATGATGCATCCTTATTTTTATGCACCTTTTATGAACTATTAGCACTACAGTTATGTAATTTTCTTCAAACTCAGACTCTGGCTTTTAATCGATAAGCAATCACTGATAATTTTCTATGATACCCATAAAATTGTTTCCAGAAGGTGTGGAAGCCATTTTTGACATTGCTTAATGAAACCTAACTATTTAATCCATGAGCTTCCCTGCTATGTTGTATTTCTGTTGTCTGCAAGTTCTGTCTTACTCTATATATTTATTCTTGCAGTTCTCCACCCATTTGTTTTCTTTTTTTCCTTTTTTTTTGTCTTGTTTGGTTTTGTTTTGTTTGCACCCTTGATTCTCCTGATGAACAGGGCAGTATATTATCTCACCCGTTTATTATTTGTTGATACTTTGCTCTTAAAGTTCTGGATATGAATCCCTTGAGATATTTTGAGTAAATTCTCAATGTCACAACAATTTGACTGGAGTTCACTTGTGATCAATTTACTGATTTAAATTGGAACAAATACAGTATTTACTGTACAAAAGGGTCCAGGATCCGTCTGTGAGGTTTAAGGTCAGAGCTGTGAGGAGGAGGAATTGGAATTAAAACTTGAAAAAACATTCCTTGATGGTTCACAAAAACAGTGATACCAGGGGAAAAAAACTAAAAATACCAAATTAACATTTTTGTGGGACTACTCATCAGACCCAAGCAAGCAAACAAAAAGAATCTTGGTCAGGGGGAGAGAAAAGCCACCATGAAGGAGCTGAACAGCTCACAGCTGTGACTGTGGATATATCCAACAGAGCAACAATCGATGCAGCTTTTACAAATCTGGGCTGTATGGCAGAGGTGCTGAAAGAAAGCCACTTGTGGAAAAACTGACACATGACAGTGTGTTTGGTTAAAAAAAAAAAAAAAAAACGTAGGGGACTGAGACCATGAGGCAAATGTGATGAAACCAAACCTTTCAGCAGTGATACCAAGTGTCTGGGCAGAACCCAGACTCATCTTATCACCAATCCAACACTCTCCCTACTGTGAAGTTGGGTCGCAGCCTCATGCAGTGAAGATTTATAATGAGAAAGGAAACAAAAAACGAAACCGGAAAAGGCAAATTCTTGAGGACAGCCTGTGTTACAGTATGTGAGACCTCACTGCTGAAAATATGGATATCTGAATGGGACAGTGACACATATGTAGACTGAGCAGATAATTTCACTTGAAACACAAGTCATCTTACCATGGAAACACACTGTATTTTATATACTTTTAATCCAAATTTCAGCAATAAGGAAATATGTTGCTTTTCGAACAGATACCAATTGCCATACAAAACAATAATCTCTACCTTTATGCTAACATAGACAAGAAAAGAAAGTAAAATTTGAACTCTACAATTCCACAAACTCCATCTGCTGAGGAAGATCATGTGATAAAGCTTCAGAACAGCTACTGAATTGCGATGTTAACATCCTACCACTAACCAAGACAAAGAAAGTGCAGACAAGGCAGAGGTGAGTCAAACAACTGGCAATTGCTGATATATTCAGGCAGGTGTGTTCTGCACACACGAGCAGGGGGGCAGGGCTAGGGAGTCCCCACTCCTCACACACCATTTTCAGCAAATGGAATCATGAGAATATAAAATCACCTATTTAGGATTATTTTGGTTTTAAAGAGTATTTAACCAACTGATGGACCACAATTTACCATCCTTGGATGGACTCAGTGCTGCTGACATACTTTAAAACACTGCATAATACTGAGCCATCAAAGAAAAAATTTGATAAAAGATAAACTAAGACTCACCTGCTTGTTCCTTTCGTCGGTGATCCGTTGGATCTGAATCTTTTTCCTTCCCATGATGCTTTGCAGTTGTGGAGACAAACGTCGTAGTCACTCAAGTAGAGAATAGCCTCTCTGAGGTTGAGAGACGAAATGCAGACTACTACCGGTTACTTCAGCCCAAAAACACTCACACAGTCATGCATCAGAGGATACGCGCACACACGCATTTCTCTGCCCAGGTGTGCTGAGGCAACGTGGTCGACTCCTTTTACCGATGAGCAGCGAGTGAAGAGTGAAGGCTGCAGAGATGTGTGAGGTTGAGGAGGTCCTCAGTTCATTGTTTGTCCAACAGGGAAAAAAGTGACAAACTTGTTTGCAGCTGCTGCAGCGAGGAGGACAACAATTCTCTCCTGTATAAGACAAAGAGAGACACAAAAATCAAAACAAGACTAGATGTGAGAGGGAACTAAATCGATAACATCTGAGGATGGGGATCACACATTCATAAATTAATAGATAATCATATTCTTGTTATGTGAGAATAATAACAGAAAGCTACAATTTCAACCTCTTGACTGCCAACCAGTCAAGTTGCAGTTTACATCTGTCTGTCCAGACTCATAATATTTATATTTTGTCATAATTAGTTCATGAATTCTTCAGTTATGGCCAAAAACATGTTTTGTGAGGTCACAATGACCTTGAATTTGACCTTTGATTACCAAAATCAGTTCATACTTGAGTCCAAGTGAACATCTGTGCCAGCTAAAATTAAATTCCCTCCAGGCATTCCTGATGTATCATGTTAACAAGACTGGGACAGGTGTGAGGTCACGGTGACCTTGACCTTTGAACTTTGACCACCAAATTCTAATCAGTTCATCCTTGAGTTCAAGTGAATGTTTGCGCCAAATTTAAAGAAATTCCCTCAAGGCGTTCCTGAGGTATTGCTTTCAAGAGATGGATGTACAGACCGACAACCTGAAAACATCCGACCATGGCTGTCGCCAGCGCGGAGGCAAAAACACAATGTAATCTGTACAGTTCAGTCAACTTAACGTGAGAACAATGAAGACAACAATACTAACTGATTATGGGGGCAGGGGGGCACAGACAATTAAGTTATCTATCCAGGCAACACTCTATACCAGAATCACAGGTTAAATTCTTCCAGTGTCCAAGGTCCATTGCAGGACATGAACATTTTTAGGAGGTCAAATGCAGTAAAAAGACTCAGTTTACGCACCAGCATGGCACCAGAGATTTAGTTCATTCTAAGCCTCACCATCAACAAACAGCAAGCTCGTCGAGGGGCACTCAATTAAACAGATTTTTCACTTGATCTTGACACTTTGAGATTTGAGAATGAGATTTGGCCTTCACAGTGCACTGTTAGGAGAAGTTAGAATTGTATCTTGCACAAGTTCACTGTGCTATTTGTGTTATTCCTATGGATCAACAACACAAGATGCAGATATACACACCTAAACATAGAAATCAGGAACTACAGCTGAAATAACGAGTCAATTTATTGATCCAAAAAGTATATATCAATGACTATTTTGCCAATGAACTGAAGGCATTGATCAAATCATGACGAAAAAAAATCACTTTTTAAATGTGAGGATTTTCTAACTTCTTTCTAGCTATGTCCTTACACTACTTTCCAACAATAAACCTGTCAAGTTCCCAAAGTGTAAATGTTAAGTGATATGTAAAAGTACTATACATTTCCTACAATGGCACGCAAACCTTAGTGTACATGCTATGGACACTAGTTTACACCAAAAAGCCCAACATGCATCATTTCACCTCTGCTTAATGAAGCAAATTTACTACGTAACATACAAAATAAGATATTTCAACAGATCCCTTTGAGTAACTTGTGATAAACATTTGTCATCTAACATTTTATAATTTAAATTACGTAGATTGATGGATTAATCAAAGCTAACACTAATTCATTGCAGCCCTACATGGAGCTAAGACTTTAAAGTTGTGAGTCATAAAAATGTGTATAAGAAAAAAATCTGCATGTTTCCCACAAATGTAATGCTTCAACACTGATTTAATCAATGATTTTGATGATTTTATTTAAAGGAAAACATCAGAGGAGCTCTCCGTGAAAAGGACATTAGGGAACAGGACTCAGTGTGGGCAGCTGAGGACCTTTAACAGAAATCATAACAGGTTCGGTGGCAAAAGCACAAGGCGATGCTGATCTACAATGCTCTCAAACCTGCATGGATTTTGGTCCTGAATTCAAGTTATTCAAAAGTGACAAAACAAATATCAAAAACATGTTTAACTGAATACCTTGATGCTAATTGAGGGATATGATCACAATGTTTATTTCACTCATAACAATCCAAGTTGCTCAGCGTCAGAGGGGGCATATTAATGACTATAGGCTTTGTAACTGTGTTGTAGGTCGGTTTGCCGTCTTTATGCGTCACTGTCTTGTATTCTTTATTCTGGCCATATGTTGAAATCCCTCTCACCATTTGTATGAAGGTCTGAGAGTCATGAGTTATAAATGAAAATAATGAAGAAATTATGAATAAGAAAGCCTTGAGAAGTCTGTCACCTCTGCGTGAGCTGGAGATACATTTGAAACTGTGGAAACTGGTCACTCCTGTGATCATGTTACACTGTCTGGACTATTGGAGTGAAAATATTTGTTAATTCCTGCATACTTATCTAATTAAATATACGACTATAAATTTATTTTGCAGCAGGACTGTACAATTAATCATATATTAATCATGTTTTAGCTTCAACAGTTTATTAAATAAAGTCAAGTGCACTGCTGATGCTTTTGGTTTAAATCAAGCACTCCCTAATCACTGATGATTAACAACTATTTTAAGGATGAATTAATCATTTTAGTTTTTTTTTTTTTTTTTTTAAATCAACCATTCAACCATTTCTCTGGTTGGAGCATCTCCTGTGTGACAGTTAGTAGCTTTTCTCAGTTTGCTTTCATTGCGAGTTGACTATCTCTGTGTTTGGACAAAACAAGGCATCACCTTGGATTCTGACGGTCATTATTCAAAACTGTCTTATGATTGTTAGTTGCAGGCCTAAATGTTGGTTCCCACTATTATTAACTGGTCTTTGGCGAGTGCATTTTTAAGTGTATTTAACTGCATTCTGTACAAAGGGATAAAACCCTTTTATTCAGTTTCGTGCTTGACATTATTAGTAGTGATTTAATTCAGTTGTTTGGTATGTGTATGTTTAATGTCCTTAAGTGAGGGAGATGAATAGGAACTTGTTTGTAGGAGCCTCTATACCTCTGGACGTAAAAATGACAGTGCCTGTGAATGGATCCCAAAGCAAAAATTTAATCCAGTCCCACTGCTGTAGTGAGAACTACTGCAATCATTTCACTTTTTCTACATCTTCAACTCTCTTAATACAAAACATATCTACATCTATTAGATACACTGCCTTCCCTAAAAACCCCATGCCCTTTCCTACACACTGACACAGCCCTGTGGCAATTGTGTTAAGTTTTCCCTCCAGTCATGACCCTCCACGTCCATGCTTTCCTGTGGGATTGTTGTTAGGCCAGACGGAAAAAATGAAAACGCCACTGGAGTGCACATGGGGCCTCCACAAACCACTAAACCACATTTCAACACTTCAGAGAGTGGCCAGCCTGAGAATTAATCAAAACTTGTAATAATATCCAGCATATTAGGTTCAACTCTAAAAATCTCAATGTCACTTATCAGTGCCATGTATTACATCAACAGCAGCAGGTAGAAACTCCAAAAATATTGCAGCTTATCATGGTTGTTGATCAAGTTATAATAATAACAATAACACTAGGTGCTTTATAACAGTGGTTCCGAACCACTTTTGCCTGTGTAAACCAACAGGTCTATCAGAGGCACTCAAGTACCCCTTCAAAATATGGGATGGCTCTCCAATTGTTCAATAGTAATTCACCACAGAGACAACAGTGGCTGGCATGGATTTGTGGTTGCACATATGAATTCATACAAGACATTCAATGTACAGAGTTGGTCTTTTTTCCAGTATGTTTGGTCAAGTTTACACTTGAAGAGGCAGCAGTTTTGGGTTTTTCAACCGTTTATCCATTACTTTTAGCTATTCACTCTGACTTTTCTACCAGCTTGCAAACTAGTTTTCACTAGAGATGCACTGATTTGAAACAGCATTGGCACCAATACACCAATTATTAAACAGACTGGGTGTTGGCTATAATAAAGTGTCTTTGTCAAGGTCTATATAAAAATCCAGTGTTTTTTCTATCGGTTACATTCATTCAGTCACAGTGGTCAGCCAACACAGTTTTTAGCGCCTCATGTTACCTTACATAAAAATGATTTATATATAGTGAGGTATAGATATTTTAATTTTGAGAAAAAGACTGCAATGTTATCGTTACTCTGTATCAAGTTGAACCGAGGTATCAAACAGTATTTAGAGAGAAAAATTTGGATTGGTGCATCCCCATTTTTCACAAACCCTTAATTGCAACATTTGATGGTAAAGCTGTGAAAGTTGGTTGGAAATTGAGGTATTTCCTGTGAAGTCTGCCTATTGTTGCTGGAGCGTTATTGTGACAATAGGGGCTACAGCTTGAGATGAAACAATTGGTCGATTACTTGATTAGCAAAAAAACTATCAGCAAATATTTCAAATAATTGAATGCTCCTTAGTCAGTTATTTTTCAAGGAAAAACAACAAAAGATCCAAAACATTCTCAAGTTCCAGCTCCTCAAATAGCAGGATTGGTTATTTGTTATATTTATTACTAACTGCATTATCTTTGGGTTCTTGTTTTGTCTAACCAACAGTCCAAAACCAAAATTTATACAATTTACAGTAACATAAACAAAGAAGCAAAGCTGAGAAGCTGGAACCATTGAGTCTTTGAAATTTTTGCTTGTTAATTGACTTTAGCAACCAATCAAATATCATAACCTCAGTATCTCATTTTTGCACCACTTTGGACAAAAGCATCTGCTAAATGAATGTAAATGAAATCACGGTTGGTGACTAATTTGCTACTGATTGAGTAATTATTTAATCTACTAATTGCTTCAGCACTGTATCATAGCTTTTATTTAAGGCTGCAACTAATAATTATTCTGATTAACGATTAATTCGCCATTTATTTTCCCAACTAAACAATGAATCATTTGATCCATGTAATGTCAAAAAAGTGTGTATCAGTTTCCCAAGCCAACTCCAAGACCGACAGATATTGATTATATAATGTTATAAAATGGAGAAAGCACCAAGTCCTCCTTGAGAAGCTGGAATTTGGCATTTTTGCCAATTACCTTAAACCATTATTAATTATTAAAATATTTGCTGATTAATCCCTGTTGATCAGCTAATTGATTAAATGACTAGCTGTCATATTAGCTATTTCACAATTTTTCCAGGAAACTCCTAGTAACTGCAGAACCTCTCCCTGGGGTACAAGTACCTCTACACACGTCCATGTACATCAGGTTGGGAATCACTGCTTTAGAGTTCTTTGCTAATGTGGGCCACAGCCAGTAAACAATCTGTGATGGCGAAAATGATAAAAAGACCTTGAAAGTGTTTGCAACCCTATAATGATGGCCATTGTTAAACAACGTTATATATACATTAACAATTCATTTGGATAGGCTGCAAAACTAACACGATACTCCATAGTGTAGTTTGTGCTGTTCCAAGATGGAGCTTTTCCTACATTAAATCTGTATTCACAGCAGTGCTGGGCATCATCATAGACCATTCATTAGGTGTAACTGTTAGGAACCAACTCTAAACAATTATCACAACAAGACATGTAGAAATCTCCCATTGCCTGGGGGCGAAATGATTAAAAAATGCTCTTCCTTACTGACTCTACTAACTTTGCCACTGTCAGGCTACAATATTTTCTTTGATTAGGCTTGACTTGACCAGAATGGGGGTACACTGCAAGGCTTCTGTCTAGCCTCCCTCTCCGTGTCTGCCCTCTGCATGGCTGTCCCCTCATTACTGTAATTGACACGTTCATCCCTCCTCTTCCCCCTTAAGGCGCTGATGGCTCAATTAGGAGCTGGCCGGAGGACTGATTGGACGCCAAGATAATGAGGTCGCCGCTTGGCTAAAACTGAGCCCTGCATCCAACCAAACCAAACTTGCTCTGTGACAAACAGGAGACCAAGAGAAGCGGAAAAGACAGCTTACAAGTCAATCTAAAGACGCAATCAAAGACATTAGATAGAAGAGTACAATGGTGGCAATGAATGACTTTTGGTTGGGCCCGGTTTGCCTTATTATCTTAAGAGGGCAGGCATTTGGTCACTCTGGTAAAAAAAATAAAAATAAACCACGCATGTTATTCGAATTATCCAAGTGATGGTTATGCAACTTTTGAATATTCTTCTGACAAAGGAGAGCGCAATCAAGCTCAGGGTAGGCATCTGTTCGTTTTGGAGTAGTGTAATTAGTGGCACTGACCTTTAGAGGATTATGCACTAGCCAATGAAATGTGCCAAAGCCCTGAGATAAATAATGGTTGGAGCCTCAAACATGACTTGCAGTGGGGTTTGCCCATCCACAGCTCCGAGACAGGGCTTTAGGGTGGCCTTAATGGCTCAATCACTGCCCCCAAAAGATGGACAGGATTGAGTTGCACTCACGTCGTCTTGTGACTTTGCATTAGTCTTACACCTGACAGCAAAAGATTAAAAAGATTAATATAGATTAATATATTTACAGTATGTCGCCTACCAGCATTACAAAATAGTACAGCTCACTATCAGTTAGTTAGTTAATTAGTTATCAGTTAATATGCTGATTATTTTCTCAACCATTTTATCAATTAAATGCCAGAATACTGTGAAAAATATCCAGTATGGTTTCCCAGAGTCCAAGGTGACATCTTCAAGTTCCTTTTTTAAACCTGCAAATCAGTCCAAAATCCAAAGATGAAAATTCCCATGCTGCAATTGATGCAAACAATTGAAGATCCCAATGCTGTCTTAAGGAATTGTTGCTGTAGACTTTGAGAAAAACGCTGTATTATTTCGTTCATCTTGACAACCACTTGCAGCCTTGTCAGGTCAAAGTCCTAGCCATAGGAGCTGCAAGCTTTAACACTGTTATTTTAGGACTTTTAATAAAACAGTTTTGTTGATGATAGGAAGGTTTAAGGCAGTCAATATGTTAATCTGCTGTGAGGCCAGCAGAAAAATAGGGCTTCTGCATTTCAAACAACAAGGTGTCATTTCAGGACGTGCAGGAGTTATCTTTAAACCTTTAAAAACAACAATTTTATACTAAATCCAGTACACATGTTACACATTTACAATAACCATGCTGGTGGCAGAAAACTGAGCTACTCCACTACCTACAGATGTTGACATGAATCCATCTGTATGTAGGATGGCACTCAGTGGTGGATCACTCCGTCAAACTGGCCTACTTCTAAGCCCAGTAGCTTTGGTATCTACCCTGGGATGGCACAGAAAACATGGCTGCTAATTTCCAATGCACAAGCCAGCCACTGAATTCATGCAACTCCATGCTAAACCATAATCAGTGTCCTAATTTGACTGAGTCTGACTGGGATTGCTGTTAGGGTATATGTTTAAGAATACTTACTGTAACATGCAAATGCCCTTTACCTATTGCCTAATTGTGTGTCTTTTGTACAAAATATAAGCTACTTCAACACCAAAATCTCATTAAGTCACCACACTCTCTCTCTCACTCACACACACACACACACACACACACACACACACACACACACACACACACACACACACACACACACACAAACTTAAAACCAGTGCAGGAGAATATAATTTTTCTTCAGGCTCTTATTAAGAGTGAGACGGAAAAATGCAGCTGGATGAACAGCTTTGAACAATAGCTCTCTCACATGTGCAGTTAGTCATTTTTCTTCTTAATGTCATTATATACTACTGACCATGTTAGATCTGGTATGTGGAGTCCACGTGAGGTTAAAATGACATTGTTTCTAACAAAGTCGGAACAGGACTCATAGCTATCCTTATACACATTATGACAGATGGAGTCTAGAGACAGAGTAGGCCCACTGACGGCAGACAGGTACCCTGCAGGGTCTAATTTGACAGGTTGGAAGATCGTGTGCCCTCAATTTACCAAAAGTGAGGGAGTCCTTTAAGACACCATAAATGGGGTTGATGTACAGAGCATAAGATGAGCTACTTGAAAAGGCCATTTCACAATTTTCTAGTTACGAGTCCGACGGACAGCCATTACCTTCCTTACACTCTCCATACAACTCGGCTATGCGAGCTGGAGCACGGACTACTTTAAATCGCATAATGGATATTTTGTATCCAAATAAACTATGTTCTTCTTTACAATATAAAATCAGTACGCTGTTGCTTATTACTTTGCTACATTTAAATAATAAAGCAAGCAGGTCTGCTCCTGTGCGATGAAAAAAGACGCAGGAAGGAAATGTATCACTCCACTTACCCTGAAATATTGCTGATAAAAATCGAAAATAGGCCTGCCACCACCCGCTCCAGAGGTGACTTGTCTTAATTAAGAAGCATTAATTAATTACGCTGAAGCGACGTCTCTATTTACATGAATCTTCGGCATTTTATTCCATTTAATGTAGAAGTAACTATACTGTCCACCCAGGCGATACAGTGTACCCAGTGTACGATCAACGTCATTGACATTAGCCCGTGATTGACCCGTCGGAAATCCAATAAGAAGCTGACGTGCGAACCCGTCGTCCAATCAGAGCGCAGTGTCACCGAAGTGGGCTGGTCTGCGAGAGAGGACATGACGGAGGTGACGGCCATGTTCTGCAATAGTGTTTGTATCCCTCCGCCTCAGTATTTACCTTTTGCATGATTTTGCATGTGGGGAAAATGTCACTGTAGCCCCACTGTGCCCTGCCTGCTTTCCATAAGAGAGCCCGCTAGGCCATTTGGTTTTCACGTCTGTAATCACCATAGCCCTGCAAGCGGCGAGTTACCGTTCGTTAGAGCCTGTGAAGTGTTGTCAGAGACAGAAATGTTGAACGCTGAGCCTCGTTCATCGTCTAAATTGATATCCTAGACCGTCTTTTGTCACGCCATCAGACGTTAAGGCATCATGAGCAGTCGCCTGGTGAAAATTTGCAGATGTAGTATAAATATAGGGACACATGGACTATTAAATTAGCTATGCCAGGTCTAAAAAATGTGTCAAATGAACTGCAGAACAATCATATACTGCGCACAGTATTTTAAAGAGCAACACACATTTTGCACTAGTATGTATTGTTGTCAGTTCTTCATACGTAAAGTCTCAATTTAAAACCACTTCTGCTTGCAGACTAATTTATAATCCCATACAATAATTACAGACCTGGATTAACCCACTAGAGGGCCCTGGGTAAAATGACCCACGGGTTCCTATTTCAACCAACCCACCCCAGCCTCTTCCCAAGTGAGTTTACAATATTTTGATTACACACACATTTACTTATGCAGCATGTAAAAAAATACCAATTAATATACTCAAAGTATTTAAACTCAATTTTGACACAGGGCCCTTCAAGACAGGGCAACAAGATCAGGTGAAATTGCTGGATCAGTATAGTACAATAGCCTTTTGGCCCCCTTGCAGGGTAGTTACCCACTTATCTAGCCTTGAATAATTATTACAACATTCTTCGCACTGCTATGAACTCTTGCAAAACTTGTATCATAACCCTGTGTGTAGAATACATATAGCAGCCTATATACATACACTACAAGGTTTGTTGTCCAGCTCTTGCCTGCAATAGTACATGTTTAAGTTTGATTATATTTATTAAGATGCATGTCTGCATTTGTATCTTCAAATCCTTGTGCATGTCAACACACTGGGTCAATGAAGCCGATTCTGATTTAAATTCAAAATATATAGAGGTGTACGTGCCATGCAGTGTATTATATCACTGTACTCTATTTAATCTGTGCTGTCCTTTTACTGTATGTGGCACATTCACATCAAGTGAAAGCTGACTTTAAACATCTTGTTTTTGATCAAACTAAACAGGCAGTTCGTGATAAAATACTAAATATCATTTGCATAGCGTTTTAGTCAGCCAAGAAACGTCTTATTATATTGCCAAATTTCATTCAAATGGGTTCTACAGGCAGCAAGCAACTGAAGCTTGTTAGTTTTCCAGCAGCTGTATCCATCCCATTCTTTTCAATGAGAAACGCTGACAGGTACTTTAAAGGTGTTTTTCTCAATGTGGCAGGCTTGGTGAAGAGAAACCAAGTACTATTTTTATCAATTTATTGCTGTTTCCTCCCTGAGCTTTTTTAAAAATGACAACTTCAAATGACTGCATTTGAAAACACTGATACAGTGTGATATCCATAATTTAGTAGATATATTAGTATCCTGACAACAAGGGATGTAATATATTCTTTTATTTGGACCATAGTCATCGTGGTACCATGGGTAGTTGGCAAGGCTGAATTACCAACTGAGAAACTCAGGCAACTGGCCCAGGTTTACTGTGTCACAATTAGTTTTTGGTCATTTAAACTGCAAATTTGTTGGTGAATTTCCATCATTTTCACAAAAAGCAGAATACCTTTACTTTTTCTCCATAAGTCCTAACTCTGACAGCTTTATTTTATCTTTGACTTTATATTATGCTCACATGGTACTCAGATGGTACAGTGGCACTCAATTAACTTACCAGAGAGTAACTGACACAGAAAACTTGGGCTGGATAGAAATATTCCCACATATAGCAGTGGTTGGTCTCTCTATGTATGCTGAAGCCGCAACCCTATTGCCAGATAACAAGTCAATATTGGACAGTTCTGCAAAACCCCAGATTACATTCAATTACTTTTTGCAATATCTGTGCATTGCAACTACAGTAGAGTCACTGTTAGTGAAAGATCATGATTACGGTTAATAAAAAGCAGAACATTAATTGCAGAACTGTGATAGGAAGCAGATATCAGGCTGATGTGTTCACAGATACATCCACCTCTCCCACTCTCTACACCCTTACTCCTCTTCACCTTGCTATCATAAAGGCCACACTACTTCCTGCAGTAGCACTTAATTTTGGCACTGGACATACAATATGAACATAATTCCTAAAGATACTGGACTGTGACGCTGCTTCTGTATGGTATCTGCTCTGTACTCAATAGGAACGTAGAGGTGACAGGGCACAGACAGCTCACAGTGCAGAGGGCAGTAGTTTAAGGGAGGTCAGTAGAAGTCCATTTGCAAATTTTTGCCCTGGGGCTTACAAATATGTTAACTCAGTCATGACTACTATACAGTATGCCATCAGTTAGAAACCAGTGGGCACAGATCATCCTGTAACTGAGATGGCATGGTGTGTGCTGAGTCTCCAGGGAGTTTAAAAACATTGCACTTCTAGTAACGTGCTGCTCACATTATTCTTCTTTCCCCTGAGTTTCTAGGCAGACTTGTGTCCTAGTTTAGGAACATATGCTGTATCAGACCCAGTGATGGGGACTACTGGGAATAGAGAGGCTGACAGAGATAAAACACATGACATCTTGGAAAAATGCCTCATAAGGGACATCTTGGATTAGAAACACAGTATCAAAGGCTGGCTTGATTTGTTGGATTCAAACCCATAAACTACAAATAGGTATAAAGATGAGTCATAGACGGATCTCACAACAGCCAGACGGACATCACTATGAAACAGAAGAACAGTTAGGTAGAACTGTTAAGCAGCAGAGGATAATAAGAATCAGACCTGCTCTTGTGGATGGATGGAAGAAGCCAAGTTGAAGGGACCTCAATGTCTCCAAGAAAAGCAGTTAAGGATTGCAGAAATAATGTGATGACCTGTAAGTTTTGACAAGTTCATAGAGGCTGTTTGGATGAAGTCCAGCAGTAAGTATAAACTCAACTTCTGCAGCATAATAGTGTCCAGAAGCAGACATTAGAAATGAAATGCAGGGCCCAGAGGGCAGATAGATCAGGCAGCAAACAAGGAAACTATCAGCTGAAGCAAGTCAAGAAAGATTTGGCCTCAAACTTCTTAAGTGAACAGAGTGGGCATCTTTTAAAAACACCAGCTGAAGAAAGCTTTAGAGTTAAACTGCTTGAACTATTTAATGTGGTGGCTGCAGATCTATTGGTGAAGAACTGCAAAGTTCCCTCTGTTGGAGTGTCCTTGAGCTTGACACCCTCACTCACCCTCACCCAGTCACTATGGATGAAAGTGTATACACCACATGAATTCAATGTTATGAAACTAGTTAAATTGTAGAAACTGTATCTATGAGCGGTGACTCTGATTCCAAATGATTTGGATATGTTCAGCAGTGAAACAGAGAGGTAACTCAAACACATAATAATCTCCATACAATTTAAACAAATATCCAGTTCACTTATTGAGTAAAATCCAATATGTGGTTGTTGTGATTCTTGTCCATGATTTGCTGTTAATTTGGAAAAAAAAAGAAGTTATGTTGGAAAACCAGACATCAAACAATAGATGACCCATACAGGCAACATGTATGAGGTTATCATTGTACTGGATTTAATTATATTGGCTTAATTATTTTCATATTTGACATTGATCATAAACTCATGTAATCACACTAGCAGTGAGCAAGATGTACAGAAAACCCTTTATCACAGTATATTTATTTGTATAATGTGATCTCGATATGTATCGTGTTAAAGTGTATTTAATGTAAAATCAATTGAGAAACTTATTATGGATGCAATAATCAGAGGGGGGCGGGGGGGGGGCTGTTTTTGGCTAATACCTAACAAATCAAGATGACTACAATGACACCAAAATAATATAATTTTGTCATATATCACTCCTGCTCAACTTTGCAAAATTTCCCACGTTTGTTTAATACAGCCAAAGATATAAAAGAGACAGCTACAACTACGTAATTTGTTTCACAGTGTATCGTCATATCGGCCATCCCAAAGTCAAATCAGCCTTTATAATACTACCAGTTAATGAAAATTATCCAGCATAAACGGTACAGTTTAAAATAAATTCAAACTCTATCCATGATTAAACACAGTCATCAAGTCACACTGTTCACATGTGCAACCTGAACAAAGGGCAGCATAACAAGCAAGGCTATTGTTTGACAAAGTGCGTTTCCATCCTTCTGACTGAGCGACCAGACCTGAGGGGTCATCGTATCCCATCTGCATGCCTGGAGATGTGCTTTACTCTCACCGTGGTAATGACAAAAACAAACCAAAGTGCTCTCCGTGCCGGTCTACCCCACTCTGCTGCCCACACACACTCCACGCTGCCTCCCACATGCACTCCACTCTGCCATCATGTTACTTTTTTATGATCTCATTTTACAGTAGTGACTACTTGTCATTCTTATGAGAGTGAGGGTGTTTGAGGGTGTTTTCTAGCTCTGGTGATTCAAGATTAAATTTCTGTAATGATAAATAGGTTAAAGTCTTCATTTTCTGAAGAGTTTACAGCCATGCTAGCTGCTCTGTGAGGCTGTCACAGTGGTGCTTTGAGCTAAATGCTAACATCAGCATACTAACAGTGACAATGCTAATACGCTGATGCTTAGCAGGTATAATTTTTATAATTTTCACTATCTCAGTTTAGCATATTAGCATGCTAATATTTGCTAATTAGTTGTAAACACAAACAACAGTTTGTGCTGACGGGAATGTCATTAGTTTTTGACGTATCCTGCCATAAACCAAAGAACTTAACAAATTGAAATTTTTACCTAATAATAACGCTTAACAAAAAAGGGTTAGTAAAGTTATTAGAATTCATCTTTAAGGAGAGGTACATGTCTGGAAAAAAATGTCACGGCAATCCATCCAGTTGTTGTCGAAACATTTTACTAAAACCAAAAATGTCAACCTACATGCTGGAACATGACAACACAAAAGTCAGGGGATCACCAAAGTCTTTGGGATTCATCCTCTGAAGACCATGCATGTGTGCACCAAATTTTTGAACCAATCCATGTTGCAGTTGTTGAGATGTTGCCTCATTAAATGTCAGGGGATCACCAAATTCTTTAGAATTTATGCACTGACATGGACCTCCGTGTCAAAATATGTGGCAATCCATATATTACTTTTTGAGGCATGTGAACCTCATGGTGGGGCTTGAGGAAAAATCAGGAGATGAGCTAAGTCATTAGAATTCATCTTCTGGTTTACATGGAAGTCTGTACAAAAGTTAATCACAATCAATCCAATAGTTGTTGAGATATTTCAGTCTGAGCCGAAGTGAGACCAGCTGACATTGCCATCACATGCCAACTTGTGACAACTTATCACAGGCATATGACTTGTGAAAAATGTGAAAATATAATGTTTTAATTATTACATGAGTATACTGTGAATGAAACACTGAGTTTGCATGCCATCCATCTCAGTCACGAATCCACTAACTCGAACTCGCTGATGAAGACTGGCTCATATGGTTCAAAGTTCTGGAAAAAACTATAAAGCGGACCTTGAGCGGGGACTGACGGTCTGTCAGGTGCTCAACCACTTTGGCCCAGACTGAAATACCTCAACAACTATTGGATGGATTGACATGAAATTTAGCACCAATATTCAGAACCTCCTGGGGTTATTATAACAGCTTTGGTGATACCTTCACTTTCCGTTTAACGCATCCACCATCACCAGGTCAAAATGTATTCAGCATTTAAAGCAAAGCCATGCTGTGCCTAAATACAGCCTCATAGAGCAGCTAGCACTGCTGTAGAACTGGTCCAACATGAACCTTTCATTTCACGTGTAAGTCATTACTTATGGACCCTTACTAAAGTCAGTGTTATAAAATACTGTACATGTTGTGATCATTTATTCATACCTAATGAACAAAAAGAATCTGTGATGTTATGATTAAAGCCAAGAAACCAGTTTTACATGAAGATATTCTCAGAGGTAGACATTTTGACACCATGCAGTGCACATTTCAAATTTCCTTTTGGTCTGTGTATGTTGGAATGAGGCTCAGACAAATGACACCATTAGGTAACTGTGAGCATTGTGCTCCCTCACTCTGCCTTCATTATATTACTCCAGGGTGTTTGTGTTGTGCATAAATGTATTTTCACTGATAAATGTGCACATAAATATGCAGACTTACAATTTCACAGATAAAGCAGCAGTGTTTGGCTCAGTCACAGAAAGAAACCTATGAATCGGGACCAAATAACATGGACCACAAATAAAACAAAATCACTTACAAGAGAACAAGTAACAAAATGGTTCCTTTTTCCTTTTAACGCATGGTGTGGAATATTCACACAATAAGACACTTGCATATTTTTCTTTAGTAATTTCTACACCTCCATGTTATTTCACATGCATAAAAACATAATTTACATTCATACCTTCAAGCTCTCTACATGACATACTGCCATAGCATCGGTTTGACAGCCTGCCTCCACCAAAACAATATGTTTGATAAATAATGTTGTGTGTTTGTTCTGCTGTGAACAAAACATACTAAAATTTGCAGATTTACGATCTTATTTTTTTCCACAAGAGCAGACCTGCGACTTTTTATTTAAAAAAATAAAAAAGCTGTTTTCACCTACATTATTCCAGAATTTTCATTTATCATAGTTAAAGTAGTAGGAAATTTACTAAACATTTGGGTTATGTGTGAGAATGGAAAGACAGATTTGTAGGTCTTCACAAAGATGAATTACATGTCTCATTGTCTTGGTCAGTGAGATGTATATGAAATGTAATATGAATATCAAAGATGCTTTGAGGTAACTTAAAAGCTGTGTAACTACATTGTAAGGCGAAAAAGAAACCCTCTGAAAAGAGGAATTAATATTTTCCTCTCTGCATTTCCAAAAACACCTGCCTGTTAAAGACAGTGAATGTTGATGTCTACAAAACAGTGTCCTAAGAAATGTAAGGACATTTTATTTGAACTGTGAAGCTGGGGTGTTATTGTATATCAAATAATGGGATGAATATAAGAAAAGTAAGTGAAAAGGTATCCTTTATAAAGTTCTACTCTACACCCATTAAAATATATCAGATGTGCCTGACACAAAGTAAGATGTGTTGCCAGCTGCTCCACGCACTGTGGGAATGTCCTGTCATACAACCGCTGGAGGAAGATATGATCCAATACGATCATCAAGAGTTGGCCTGTTATGTGATAAATCACAATTACAGAACATTAGTTTCAGGATTTTAGCCCCTGTAATGATCAGCTATTATCTCCCCGTTGTGTGAATCAGATGTGAACTGCAAACAAAGATTTTTTTTATGTTTTCTTGAGGAGCTGTATTAGTATGTAACAGCATGAAATACCAAGACAATTGAAACAGGCAGATGATTTGTAAGAGTCTCTGAAGAAGCTGCACTACTCATCTGTAAATGTGTGAAGAAGAGTCTACTCCTAGGTCCACTAGTAAAACACTGACTTGCCGCCAGCTGTTCCGGGCCTGACCATGACCTCTAACCTGAGGGCAAGAAAAAGCTGAAGGAACATAAAAAAAAGTAACAAAATGTTTGTGAGCGTGATCAGGTCGGTCTGACCTCACTGACCTCTTTGCTGGAACTTTGTGTGAACTGCAAGCACTAAATCTCAGCTAACCCCACCGGCAGAACAGACAGTACAACAACTTCACGAGCAAAATCAACTCTAGACTAAAACTTAAGAGGAACATTTCTTCACTCTTTTGATCATTATGTTTCCTCTTCCATATTTAAGAATGAAAAAATTATCACTGAGGGCTTTGTCAGTTTTAAAAGCCTGATTACAGATCCTTGCTACTAAACACTCAATGCTTCCTGTTTACATCAAGATCAAGAACTTATTACTAAGTCTTTGTTCTGAATGGCTGTTATTTGGACAGGGGGCTTCAGATTACAAACAGTGACAGAATTCTTGACTTATTAGTAAATAATTTAATTTAATATTCTCCATCCATGTCTGTGGACAAAGCTGATAATGTATCTGTCATGCTTTTGGGAATTTGGGTGTTTTAACAACTTGAGGAGTAGTTTACATTCTACAAAAACACACATGTCCTTCTTAAAGGCTAATTTTGTAAGGTATTTTTAGACTAAATATTCTTAATTAGACTTCTTTTTTAAATGGTGTGGCTATGCACAGAAGGCTTTGAAACATTAGAAAAGATTACATGGCAGATGTAATGTTTACAGTATAATATAGACACAATATAACATAATAAAATCATACATCTACCACATTTAAACTGAATGTGTTTTCAAATATTGCCACAAATATACCACATGATGTTGTTCTCTGAATAAGAACAGGAGAGAAGGTTTAGGAAGAGAGCTGTAATTTTGACTGTAGTCTCTAGGAAGTGTTTGTTTCAAAGGTTTACAAACACCCTCCTGTAAAAGCTGTCGCACAGCTTGGATATAAATGCAGACAGTCATGGCTAACTTCCATAAATTGGTGGTGATGGATTTGCAGATAATGAAAAGAGATGAGGCACTGGTGTTCTGCATCTTCGGTTGGTGGCGGTCACGACATCTTGAGGAATTACTGAGGTTGTATCTAAATTCCTCCATTTCAACCCTAACCCAACTTAAAAACAGGTCACCAAAAAAACATTATTATATTATATATATATATATATATATATGTATATATATTACTTCATATATATTTTCTGGAAATATAGTTTTGTAATTTTAATATTTGTAATATGTAATTTTTTGTGATTACATAATGTCAGCACTTCCTCAGCCCTTATCATAAACACATAATAACCCTATCTGTCAGGGCAAATGATCTGATCTGATTATTGTTATTGGTGCGTGTATATCGGGAGCTGATCAAAGAAGCCCTGACTGTACACTGTTTGGCCATGTGAGGCAGCAGATAGTTAGAGTTCAATAATCCACGGTGCTCTGGGTGTAATGCACAAAATGTCCACACGATGGCATCAGTAGAATAGAGAAAAATGCATATGACTGTGATGGTCTGCTTTTTCGGGGCCTGATTTCATCTAACTGATTTAGGAACTACTCGCCAGGTGCTTCCCTAATGCAACCATGAGGCCAAATATCTCACTGACATCCTTTTTTTTTTTTTATTAGTGTTCGGTCAGTAAATGCGCATTAAACCACCAGATATTGAGTAAACACATCACATTCTCTGGCAGAGAGCTGTGAGAGATCAGTACACCGCTACCAATGTGACAGCCGGTCCTCAGACCTGTTTGATTTGCTATGAAATAACTAACTCTACTGATACAACCTGTAGGCTGTTATGGTTCCACCCAGAATATAGGCTACTGTACACGAAAATCTGCATAGAAAATGTAAGATTCGCAGAGCTTAGATTTGTTTTACAGCATGCTCCAGGTGGATTTGAATTATACAAGGTGGAAATTATTGGGGAGTGTTCTTCTCATCTGTGGCCTTCTCCATAGTCCTGACAGTGCCTGTTAGACTAATTATGTTTTAAATGTAGGGCTGAAATTCTAAGTCATGATCGAATCCGTTTGTTTTTAGTTCCGTTTTAATTTGTGAGGCTTTGAATATGATCCTAATACCCGATGGCATCTTGTGCACAAGATCATAATCGGAACATTCATTTTTACAGTCTGCAACTGCTCAAAACATTTAAAAAAAAAAAATGGTTTGTTGTTTTTTCTCCTTTCAACAAAAACTGCAAAACAAAATGAGCAGTTTGACTGGAAGCATCTCACTGAGTCTGTTGAGCGTCCTAAACAATTTACGCCACAAACATAAGTTTCTAACTTTTATTCAGCCAAACCACTGAGCAGATGCTAGTTAGAGTATTAACTAGCTATAATCATACAATTCACAGTCCATACAGAAAAAAAGATTTCAACGAAAGGACGCGGTTTTTGACAGTGGTGCGATATAGATGCAGATTAAAAATGTTATTTTGAGTTTTGGGCCTTTTCTGTTGTGACTTCATGAATGTCCGATGATGAGCAAAATAATCCAAATAAAATCAAAAATAAAAGTAGGACAATTAATTCAGAAATTCGTCGTTTCAGAAAAACCCCAAATTTTAATTTGAAGATTTTTTTCCATGCTGCAAGTCAAGATTAGTTTGATCGTGATCTTCTGTTAAATACTAAGTGAATTCAGTGAAGTTCATTCATGTGCTGCTTCCATGTGCTTTAATGCATGCGAAAAATTCATATGTCGCCTGTTAATAACAGCGACTTATTTGTCATATTTATCTTTGTTCGGGGCGATTTTTGAAAGTTCAAATGCTGAGATAACCTCACCAATTAAAATGCGTGTCACTCCGTTATCCTGATAAGTTTGTGTCCATAAAGTGGTCTGTTTCAAATCCTCTGCGCAGAAAGACAGACTGCTTGAAAAACCTAATTTTTTATTCTACTTAGTCACCCATCAATTACCCTTCCTGACCAACACACTTTCCATCATCAAATGTTACTTTGCTGCGTTGATATCTGTATTTGTTCAATTTGTTGTCATAAAGGCAAAGCTGAAAAAACTGCATGTTTGACAATTCCCAGACTGAGTAAGAGTAAGAAATATTATTTCCATTGTATTTTCAGATTTACTAAATTAAGAATAAAAACACTTTGATTAAAAAATATATAGGGCAGTTGTATTTGCTAAAAAACATTCACAAGTATTGACACAAAATACAAATCAATAATAACAGAAATCTTTTTTTCTTCAAATCAAAAATCTTCCTGGCTATGAAATATCAATTTTTTTCCTGTCTTTCTTGTAGAGGAGAAGTGTGTTGAGCTGAAAGTCCTACTGGTCTGTTTCAAAGTGTAAACGTTTTCATAACCTGCAGGTTCAAATCCTAACACTATTGCCTTAAATGCTAAGAATATGAGATTGGATGGATCTATAACAGACTAAAACTCTGACATCATTTCCTGCTTTTATTTAATTTGGTTAATATGTGAATTGAAATCACAATCAAGATCATGTCTTATATTGAAGATAAATCATGCTTGAACTATATAGATGATGATTAAATTTTATATATTAGGCCTATCCATCTATCCATCTTTCTGTCTAGTCATGGACTTCCTATAATCTCTGGGGCATCCATGTCAACCACAGGATCAGCTCGGACCAACACTGTGACGATACTGGCCTGGGTCTGCTTTGTCCTGTGTGTGTCAATAAAACTCTTTTTCTTGCTGCAATCATTCCTCCTGAACGCTGAGTTTTGTGCCCCATCAGTTAAACACATTAGGGAGGGATCTCTTAACGGCCAGTGTAAACAGGAGGAATGATTACAGCAAGCAAAATCTGTTTCACTGTCCATACCGATATGCTTTAAATTTCACTGGCAGAGGAGACAAGGACTCGTTTTGATTCAGCTACTTGAAAAACACACGCGTGTGCAAAGACAAATAAATCCAAACATTTACAGCCTCTGGTTGGACTTGGACATCTGCACAGCTACTGGGATGCAGGACAGCTGACACAGTCATTACTTGTGAAAATGCATTACTCTTCCCTTAAATACGAAATCAGTGAAAAAATAAAACCTTGAGTTCATCATATCACTGGGACGTGGAAAGAGAGGCTGCACAATACACCGTATTGGTGCTGACATTTCTAGAAGCCCCAACAATAAGCAGAATTTAAAATTTCATTTGAATACAAAAAAATAAAAAAAATAAATGAAGTCAGGTGTCAGGCTTGACATCCCAGTAAAATTTCAAACTCAAGAGCCACTCCTCCACTTTCTTGCTTACAAGAGTGATCATATGTTCACTTGACTAAACGGTGCTGCAGCACAAGGACATTATATAAATGCTCTGTGGCATATTTCACATGACAACACCCCATGATGAGAGCTTGCTTGTGGTCTTCTTGATAAAGCACCAATTGATTTTGTGCAGTTCTCTCAGAAGATGATACTGGGCTATATCTGGGATCTTCATCCTGATCTACCAGCAATGAAATCCCAACTCCATTTACACTAAAAATGATTTTTTTTTTTTTTTTAAATGCTGGATTTATCTTGTGCACATCAAATCAACCAGTTGGTGCTGTTAAGGTTGCAAGTTTCAGCAAGTTACTAACTAATCTCACATACTTCCATATAGCCTATTTCTAGTATATTTATCTTTTTACATTTGGCTTGCAGAAAACGCTTTTCTTTTTTTTTCCAAAAATCGTGCAAAAACCCTTTGATTTAAAAAACAAAAACAAAAACCGATTTGCTCATTTTCTGAAATAACTCCAGTAATTCTGCAGCATGCCTTCATTCTCACGAGGTAGCCCCACTTTCATTTATTATACACCACCATGTCTCATTAAGCTCTTATTCAAATCAGAGGATCCCAATTTGAATATTGGCGCGACATGGGGGTGAGAGGGTGCCAGGTCTGAGTGCATGCATGCATCATGGGCACACACTCTGAATCCTTGTGGGCAGCTAAAAGAATTACAACAACTCATATTTACAGTGATAACAGGTGAGGCTTTGTACATATCAGCTGTACTGGTACATTGCTAGTCAGCGTGCGTAAAACCTGGTTTCGTCGCTGCGTACGCCGCCTCTCTGTTCAGTGAAGCGCTATATGGTGTCTGGGCTGGCAGCAGTAAAACAATGGGGTGATGCCGAGGGTGGTTTACTGCTGTCGTAAAGGTCTGAGACTGACTGTGACCCACCAGCCAAAAGACTGTCTGCTTCTCACGGCCTGTGTAACGCGTTACAATAAGTATCAGGGCAGCTGGCTGTTAGCACGTTTGCCACCAATAAACTCCACGGCGACACAAGGATTCAGCTGTCGTTACCAAACTAATAATCTACGGTAAAACCACCTCTAAATGTCTGTGTCACAAAGTCACCCACACTGAACTAGTTTGGGACAATCAGTCACAATATTTTAAACAGACGTTGGCGCACACCGGGCTGCTCTTCATGGAGGTCGCTAAAGACGACGATTCAACCATGAATTCTCTCCTCAACGTCTGAGTGATGCTATCAAGAGAAAGTTAACAAAACTGTCGTGCAGTTTATCAGCTGGTAGCTGTTTGGCCGCGACGGAAATCAACTACATTTGACTGAGTGTTGTACTTGAAGTAAACCTGTTCTTTACTTGAGTATTTCCAACGTATGGCACTTCACACTCCACTACATTTCCAGAGGTAAATACTGTACCTTTTAATCCAAACTTAAGTTAGGCCTAGTTACTCTGATGATAAATATATTACATACTCAGAAAAAGAAATTTGTGTTCTCACAGACTGAACTAGTAATATACCTATGAGCTCCATCTTGATCAATAGTAAATGCTGCTTCCACATGAGCTAATGCATTACATAAATCCAAATGGCCTATCACACTCACAGGATGCCACAGGCCTGCATAATGACCACTTTTACTTAAATAGGCCAAGCTACATTTTTCAGATAGGCCTACCTAACACTTCCCCAAAAACAAAAAGCATGACTTCTATATTAAGGAGTATTTTGACTGTGGTATTACTTTTTAGCAAAGATAAGCATCTGGATTCATCTTCTCCCACTTGACTACATGATGGAAACTCTCTAACTTACTGTACACTGTAGC
Organism: Seriola dumerili; assembly: GCF_002260705.1. Taxonomy (NCBI): domain Eukaryota; kingdom Metazoa; phylum Chordata; class Actinopteri; order Carangiformes; family Carangidae; genus Seriola; species Seriola dumerili. The sequence goes on along the minus strand of NW_019174365.1, from coordinate 9,076,483 downwards.
TTATATACTGTATATTCTATAGGCATGGACCAGTGCCATATACCACAGCATTTATGGCCTTAGCTAGTTTGCAATGCCTGTCCCTTGCTGGGCCTTTATAATACATCAATCTCAACAATAAAATACATACGAAACAGCACATGACAAACAATTCACAATCAGAAAGCATTACCAACAATGATACAATAAAAGTTCCATAAATTGACAATGATCGGAGCATTAATGACTACAAGAATGAATCCTCTTTAACAATTGTTTCAATCTGATCCTAAAATGATCCCATTGATGATCCATTTTGAGTTCTATGTGTAAGAAGTTTCACATCTTGATCCCCTGAACAGAAAATGACGTCTGTCCAAATGAGGATCTACTTTTATCTATGTAGGCTCCATGTAGCTTTGAACCTCCTTAGGTTGCAGCAGAGAGATATCCTCCCTATAGGGTAGCCCACCAGACTAACATGGGATTTAGGACTTGACTTTAAGTGTAGGTTAAATTTACATTTGGTTGGTTAAGGATGCCCTGGTCTGCAGACTGTTGCAGCAGTTTAAATCTTTAGGCCTACTGAATATTTAGCTAACTATAGAATGTATACTATACAGCCTTCATACACTGGAATAATAATGACTTCTAATGGCTTAAAGTAGCTTAAATCAAAGTCAGGAATTTGTTGTCCACTTTTCAGACTCTAGTGTAATGGCCTAGCAGTTTCCTGGCAACGAGGTATGTGAAAGTCTCACTGTGAACATGTCTGTGTGTGCTGTGAAGCTTGGTGGTGGAGGGTCTCTGTTGGTAATGAACTTGAGTTATCTCCTCACAGCTCAGTAAACGTGTCTGGAGCTGGCTGCCATGCGTACAGCATAGGGAGTTGTCCAGCAGTCCTTGAGTCGCAGTGTGGAAACTTCAAATTCTCAATGTTCTTTACACGAGTGATAAATGTGTCAAATGCAAACTCACATTAGATTCCACTTGATTCTGATGAAGGTAACTTGTGTCAAGATGTGCCACAACACCTTAAAAACAGATTAAAGGAATATTTCTTCATTCAAGAATTTACTGGTGGGCTATTAAGTCCTACAATGAAAAAGGGTGAAATTATTTTTTAGAACTTTTAAACATCATGGTAACACTTTCTAACAAGACCTCATTTATAAAGGCTTATAACTAATGGCTTGTAACTAATGGCTTTATTAATGATGATGAAATTAGTTACTAAACGTTTATAGATCAGTTTTATACCATCAATAAGAACAAATTTTGGGTTGCCAGTTTGTGAAATATCCCTTGCATGAGTGCGGTGGTGGAACTTTTCTGCATGAGGAAAGATTTCTACATAAGATCCTTTGGCCTATTTACAAAATATCATGCATTGTTACAGATTAAACTACCCAAATATATATATAATTTGTTAAAATGTGCCCGTTCTCCACAGCATTAAAATGTTGAATAATATGTAATGATATATATCCATGCACACTGACAAGGGCCACTCCTCTGCATAATGAGTATTTTTACTTTTGATACTTAAATTACACTTTGCTGATAATACTTCTGGTACTTGATGTCCGATTTTGAGTGCAGGACTTTTATTTGTAATGGAGTAGCTACTTTTATATTGTTGTACTTAATTAAATGCTGCTTTAATGTAGGTCATCCATTAATAAATACTTCATAAATTATTAGTAAATGGATTTGGGCCAATCCTTTTCTGGAAGGTAAATGGTCCAGCCAGTCAATTTTTCACAGCAGCCCAAAATGTATTCTTATTAATGGTTTATAAAACATTAGTAAGTTATCTATTAACGATTCATACAACCATTAGTTACAATTTACATCTTTATAAAAGATGTCTTATTATAAAATGCCTACTATAGACAGACTAAGCCTAACTGCTGGCCATTTATATATTCTTGCAGTGTGTGGGCAAAAGACATGCAACAGTGTGGCCTGCGTGTGAAGGCATTTCCAGACATTGATGTGGTCTAGACAGATCAACATGACTGAGTTAACTTTATTTAATGCAAATGATGAGCACGTCTAGGCTGTGCATACAGACAGACTGAGACCCTACACAATAACGTTTGAGAGGATTCGTCTTTCAGTGCATTCAAAGGATTTCTGGTGTGATTATCATGATAATTAGTCAAGCCGGAGCGCCTCTCAAGTCTGTCTCTACAAGTTTTAGCTGCAGACACCAACATCTTTGAGATAGTTTAATACTGGGTAAGAAGCCAAATTCAAATACCTGACTTTCAAAATTTAACCATGAAAATGATAGGGAATGTCCCTCTGTTATGGTGTAGGCTGCTCTATAGCACTGAATAAGTGCCCCCATGGGCCTATATATAGTCAACTATACAACATACATAAGGCCTACAGATATGACAGTAAAAATTATAGGCTCAAATATCCCAGGAGTAGCCTGTGGTAGGTACATAAACAATATTTGTACTTTAGAACCATAAACACAAAGATGCTGTGCTCCTTGGAGTATTATAAATACAGTGATATAATTTAAATAGGCCTATAACATCTCTTTATTAGAATCTTAGCAATTATCCACATCTTGGAAGGACAGCCTATGAAGATATTTCAGGGATAACATTCAACCAGCGTGATACAGTCATGCATGTTGAAACACAGACTGACTGAAAGCCCCTATTGAAATTAGAACGATGTTTGGTGATGGATGAGTGATGGTGCCACCATGCACTTCTGCATGTGTCTGTTGGGGGGCGTGAGAGGCGCTGCCATAGGTCCATATTATAATTACATCGGCCGTCTTGCATAATATCAAAAATCTCAGAGGGTGGGAACAGTGTTACCTCACTGACTCACGAAGGGGTGGGACTTGGACGGCGTATATGATTTTGGACAAATGAGATGTTAAACCATTTGGAGACAACGGTGGTGGAGATGTAGCCATCCGGGCGGACAGCCCCAACTCCCCTGCTTGGTGAGGGGAGGATCGGGGCTGTGGAGGTGGAGGACAGCCATGTGACGATATGCGAGGAGAAAAAACAAAAAAAACAAGAGGAGCCGTTAGATTAAAAAAATGGACGGGGCCGGTGAGACGTCACGATGCGCCGTCGCCACAAAGCTCAATACGCCGCTCATGAACGCGCTCATTTGGCTCCCAGCATGCTGCACGTCCGGAGGGACTGCTGGTTACCAGGAGCTCATCCAACCCCGGTGCAACCCGCCCTGCTGCATCTGAGGAGGAAACCGTAAGAAACGTGTTTTTTTTATTTTTTTTTATTATGAGTGATTTTGTTTCAAAGGAGTCTGAGTTTAGACAAAAACCTGCAGGAGCGGCGCATGAGAGGGTTTATGGCGAGCTTGGGCGCGTTTAGGCTATAACATGCTGTATTGTGTGTTTAACCCTATTGTGAAATAAGTGAGCATTTAGAGGCCGAGTCGTTGTTTTCAGACTAAATCTACGTCTTATTCCAATGAGCCTTGCTCTGTTTTCTGACCAGCTAAAGACGCATGAATGGTGCGAAGCAGCAGCAGCAGCATCTCAGATAAAAGGCTCAACATCATCTGTGGACAGCAGCAGCAGCAGCACAGACGCTTAGTTTCACTTGTGGCTGCAACCACTTTTGTTTGCCACTAGACGTGTGTTCAAGGGAGTTTGTTGAAATCTGACCATGATGGTGTGAAGCCAGTCACCAGATTCACTGTGTACTTCAGTGGCCTTCCCTTTAACTTGTCATTGGTTGGTCACAGGTGATCTCGAGTCTCCCACAAGGCCCTTTGATTAGTTTACAATCAGCTTTATTGATATTAATGTTGAGAACAACATCATACGAAGAATAGGGATCTACTTTTTTCCTGTTAAATCCCTTTATCTCCCCCTTCTCTCTCTCTCTCTGTGTCTCTCTCTCTCTCTAGTCCCTCAGGCCATTTAACCTACATTTTACAAATAGATGACTCCTAGAAAATACCACACTAATGAGCGGGGATTCTTTACTTTAAATAGGCTACGGCTTTTGCAATGTAGCTTTGCTTTCTTGGATGCCAATAAAGCAATGTGGAATTCAATTTTGAATTTTAATCTTTTTCTGGGGTGCTGACCCCGGATCAGTCATATGCTCTGTTGTTCCAAGTATTACATAAGTTCATGTTGCACCAGTACCACGAGTTTAGTTCACAAACTGGAGGGATATTAATATACACTGCCTCTTCTTCTACAAGGCGTCTCATTGTCGGTTTTATGAACTGTGATTACAATGCTGCACAGGGTATCTGACGCCGGCCTTTGGTGGTGGTGGTGGTGGTGCTGGTGTCAAAGTGGCCTCGGGCGTTGCAACCTTTCACTGCACAGTGTTGTGTTGTGTTGGGCCTGTTCGCTGTCAACAGATTACGCGCTGAAAAGGCTAAGCAGGGGGGAAAGCATGAAAAAAAAAAAAAAAGCAAAGGTGATTACTCTACATGAACCCAGCAGCGTACGGCTCTAACACGGCTTCCTGGGATTATACAGTATGGTGCCAGCATAGCGCTCTGCACGGGGGGCTCTTACATAAGGCCAGTTTAATCTGTAAGAGAGGGAATCAGACCTCCATCTCATGTGTGCATATTTCTTTATTTCTGTTATAATTATTAATTCATAATATTGAGTTTATAATTACAGTCAAGGTATCATGATTGCTGCGCCATGCTGTAGCTGTCAGTAGGAAAGCCCTAGAGAAGTTTTACAGGTTATTCACCATAAGCTATTTTTGGACTTTCTCTATAATAAAACTGATGCAGAAGCAAAGATTTCACTCACGTAATGGACTACTTTTTGTATTTTGCGTCATCACTGAAGCCCTGATCAATATAACTCAGGGTAAGGGTTCCAGGTCGCATGATACACAGCGCGAATTAGTCGAGTCCTACCTCAAAAAGCCATGAAAGGCTCAACATTATATGAAGGGGAAATGACCCCGCACTCAGCAATTCCTGAGTCTTAACAGGTGAATCCAGGTTGAAAAAAAAAAAAAGAAAAAAAAAAAGCAAACTACCCCACTGTGAATTAATCTCATCCATTAAATTCCCCTAAAACCATGAGTGAGAGACGGGGATGATTACATGTGGAAAGTTAGAAGACACGTTAAGACAGCTGAGACTGCGCTGTGAGGCACTAGTCAATAAGATGCTGTAATTTGAAAAGGGACCGCTGTGAGTCTGCAGCAGCACCTCTGGAGCCTCACTGGTGCAGAGTCAGTGAAGCTGCAGGTGCAAAACTGCGACTGAACGACCCTGCTGACCAACGCAAACTGGACTAGATTGGGGCTATCAGTGACCTAGTGGGCAGATTTCCCAGGTAGGGTGTTTTCCAGGGAGTTTCCAGAGAGAGGGAGGAGAGATTTCATTCTCGTAGATGAAATGCGGAGTTCATGTGCTACTATTTCAGACTCATTTTAAATCTAGTAAATTTTTGTTATGGGTCTACCCAAGTCATTTTTTTTTTCATTTTTTCCCCCTAGGACCTTACACCCAAAAGCACCAGATATGAAGATCGAGACTTCATCCAACAACCAGGTGAATATCAATGATCTCACTTTTGGGTTGTCACAGATTCATGAATTAGTATCGACACTGATGTGTGTGGCTTAAACTGGATTGCAGCTCTCACAGCACCTCAACAAAATTAGGAACATCCATATACTACAACATCTTTCTCTCTCTCTCACACACACACACACACACACACACACACACACACACACACACACACACACACACAAAATCAAGCGACCAGCACGCTGTGTGGAACTAATTGATTACTCCTGGAAATCATTTTTAAATCCTTTCGGGATCCTTTTTGTGAACGCCTAAACGCTGTTCCGCTTAAATTTTGCAGCATTTACAGCAGCCTTTTATGGTCCTGACAATCTATTAAAGTAGAACATTTCTCACTGTACTGCTGCCAAGTTACCTCGAACAAAAACTTCACTGTAATTTCCCTACAGGGCATGAGGGACAGTGGTAGCCTACCTATAGTCAGTTTGGACGTGAATGATGTCTTTGTTTATCATTTTAATGTATTATATTAGACTATAGGTTTTTTAATAGCGCCTCCATTCTGTGTCACCGCTTTCTGTGCTTTACGGCTCTCTACATACCTGCATCAGGGAAATGCACCAGATATCCTGTATAAATTAAAACTATATATATATATATATATATTTAAAGTATTTCGGACAAGTCGTCTCATCTCATTTACAGTCAGCGATGATCAGTGTTAAAGCTGCTTTAACTGACGAATGCTTTGTGAAAATCTAAAATGAGCACCTGACTATATATATATATATATATATATATTTAAAGTATTTCGGACAAGTCGTCTCATCTCATTTACAGTCAGCGATGATCAGTGTTAAAGCTGCTTTAACTGACGAATGCTTTGTGAAAATCTAAAATGAGCACCTGGCAGAGATCCGATTAACACAAAGCAAACAACAAAAATAAACTGTTGCAATGATATAATTATTATGAAGTTTAGAGAGAGAACTATACACAGTCATAATATAAAGCGAACTCCATTGCAATTTATCGATTTTACGGAACTATTATTTTGTCCATTGTAGCAGCTACAGACACATTTTCTTGCAATTCAAAATGAAAAGTCGAAATGTAGGATTTTAAAAACTTTTTAAAAAACACACACACTTTAAGAGGCAAAATTCTGTGGGCACATAATTCAACTTCATTTAGTGTTACTGTATGCAGCTGCTCGACACCGAGATCAACAGACAAACACACAGATAAGAAAAACAGTTCATCTTTTCATTAAAAACGTTAAAAGGCGATTAGTTTAAAACTATATGTAGAACTGGTAATAAATACATTAACAAATGCGAAATGCTGGCTGTATGGCCACTGAAGTCGTCAGTGGATGTAAAATATGAACATTACAGCTGTGAGCTCGTGTTAAAACGAGTGTGTCACGGCCTGCAAACGCACAACAGCAAAGTGATCTCCACTAATGGATGTTTGTTGGCAAAAATCCAGAGCCTGCGAATAATTCACCCTTGTGTGCTTCACGGGAGAGCCTTCCAGAGAGCAGTTGTAAAAATAAAATGTAAAACATGCAATTATATGCAGGCTATAGTATCTTTATCTGTGGGCCTATTTTCGGCGTTTTTAAACGCTTTTCTGCAAACAACCTGCAGCAACAACTTCGCCCGCTGTGTGTTTTACTGACTCTATGTGGACAGAAGCAGTGGCCTGTTTTCACGATGTTGCAAGAAATAACACCCTCTCCACTCTGGCATGTTTGAGACGTGTGTGTGTGCGTGTGTGTTAATTAGTTATTACATTTAGCTGCTAATGCAGTAATTGAAAGCCAGCGATGCCTGTGACGTCACTCTCAGCAGTTTATGCAAAAAATGGAGGAAAGCTTTTTTATATAGCTTATATAAATATAAAAATATATTTACATATCATTTAAGAATGAGACACACAATGATGCATCTGGCTAAGTGTCTAAGCATTTCATTCTTTTCACATAATTGTGTATTATGGGAATTATGTCTGAACATATTCTTATGTATAAAAATAGGCCTATGTGGACAGAGTAGCCTACTTAAGACAAAATAAACTAAAAGTTCTTACATGTAATAAATGTCGGGGTGGCTCATAATGTAAATTAAATTAATCAACCACAATAAATGCCACAAATTTATTGATTTATTTTATACATTTCTAATTCAATCAGTTTTTTTGCAGTTAGGTGAGAATAAGAGTCTGTTGTAAAGCCTCTGTAAGTTACACATCTTCTAATACACTAGCTTTTTTTAAACTAGAATGCTGGATATGAGATATTTTTCACTGCTTTCAAACAGTATGTGAACAGTGAATATTTTAAAGATGTGAGAGTTTATGTTAATAATATCCGAATAATAGGGATGAAAAACAGAGCTGTAATATTAAGTGTGAAGGGACAGAGGATATTGCAAAAATGTGCAAGTGTAAGAATTATACACATGAATGTATCTGGCTTGCTGTACAGTTACAATAATTCCAGATAGGACTTTAAAGGTTCTTGGATGTCCTTAGATACCTTTATATAGTAATTGAGTATTTATCTACTGTAAAATGAGTGCATGTGTTATTTTCTCAGGATTTCCCTTTTACATTCTGCTATTATTTTTTCTTTACAGGAATATTTGTGTAAATTATTCCCATCAGTGCTATTTCTTGTCCAGTGTCTGATGCCCTCATAAAAATCTTTACTGTCGTTGTCTTTCGTTCACTGGATAGTCGGCTGTAATGCTTTGTTTTGAATTCTTGTAAGAGCCCATTCACATTTCAGTCATATAAAAACACTTAATAGCTTGGAAAATGTGTTTTCCCAGCAGTATCCCCTGTGAATCTTTAGTCATGCTTGTTTTTCATCTCATTTCACTGAGGCGTCTGTAAGACCATGTGATAAATCATCCGCATTAACACTCCAGATATATGACTATTATAATACATTATTTCCACCTCTGGATTATGTGAAAAACAGTAGATACAGTAAATCAGCTTTGTTTTGTTGAATTAGCTCTTTAAGCATTTCCTGTCATTGTTTGTCCTCACAGGTGTATCAGAGGTTGTTTGTGTGTTGGTGGCAGGGAGCTGCGTTCGCAGGCCTGAGGGGTTGTCTGTTATCTTTGGTTATCTAGCTGTATGAGTGACGTACATTCTTCATAAAGCTAGATAACCGAAAGTAACAAGAATCCCATTACACGCCTGCATGGATGAAGTAAACGACATTAAAAAAGACACAAAAAGAACCAGCAGAGAGGAAGTGACTCGGACGACGGATGCTATTAACCGATGACGTGAAGGTATGATGCCGTGTTACATAAGGGGCAGTTTTAAGGGGAGGGGACGAGGGTGTTGTTTCTCTCACAGATGAGCTAATATGCATTGAAGGTAACAGAGACAATCAATATCTGAATTATAATTACAGAAAGCACAAAATACATCAAATCTGCTTGTTGTTCATACAAACCACAGTAACAGTGAAGGTGGCATCTAGGCTCTGTTTCCGTGATGATTTTTGTACAGTGGGCTGGCTTGACAGCATGATTGCGTAACGTGTGTGTGTGTGTGTGTGTGTATGTGTGAGTATTTCATTTCAAGTCACTGGTATAGCACACACGTCACTGAAGGGGTTGACAGGGAGGGAAAAGATTAGTTTAACACTCACGTTTTTGTCTGTCCCAAATATGCAGTTAAGGTGACACTGAAATGAAAAAGACAGACAAAGCTGTTAATAAGTATGTACACCTACTCCGGCTGGAGCAAAACAATCTGGCATTTTCATATCCAAAATGTATGTTTCACATCTTGTTGTTCAACAAGAAAAATGCCAACCAACAGTAAATCTTCACCCCTTCGTCCTCTGTTATTGACTGCATTGGTTTATTAGTTCGGAATTAATCCTTTCCTATTGTGTCCAAACATTCAGCTACAAATTTAAAAAGTGCAAAGGTATGAAAATTCATTTCACACTGACTTTGAATCTTTCTTTTTTTTTTTTCTTTTTTAATCTGTGAGTTAAGTCTTTAAGTCTCGGTAGTGACTGACCATGCAGGACTGATGTCTTTTCATAGGGCTTGGTTAAGGTGCCAAGTTCAAGCATTTCTGACTTTTACTTGAACCCAAACAGCTGAGACACACACACAACACCACACACACACACACACACACACACACACACACACACACACACACACACACACACACACACAAGGACAAGCCTGATTTTCAACTTAGTTCTCAGGGGTTTTAATCTGCTCATTGTACCAGATTACACCAAACTGTGCTGCCCAGTTTAGACATTTCAGAGTGTTTAATATAAAAAACATACATAACAGATTCTGTAATTGGCAAAATTTTCCCCACTTTCTTATGACCATACATCTATAGGAAGAGAAGTGAAATTATTTCCATGTACTATAGTATTTTACACTCAGTAGAAGAGGTTTACTCAGTGTGTGTCAAATATTTATGGCACCTGGTCACACTTTGTCTGTGTTTTTTAATTTAGAGGCCTCTCCGACTGATCACAAATCAAACCAAATCAGGTTTCCAGTCAGAACATTCACAAAGTCTTCATCTGAAATATTTGTCCAGTACAAATCAGTGAAGAATGAAGCAAATTTCTAACATAAGCCACTGTTTCAAAGGGCTTAAAAAAGACGATAAAATAAATGTCTCTGTTCCCTGTTCTTAAATAAAGCACCATTTTGATTTTCAGATAGACTTTCACCTTTTACTTTACTCATACTGTAAGCCTCTCTTTATCAGTCTCTCTCTCACTCACACACCACATCACACACACACACACACACACACACACACATACATACACACATACACACGTACACACATACACACATGAATTACTTTGTTTAATTAAATTTTAATTTGGGTAAGAATTTGGCCTCAATCTGTTTCTAATTAGTCTGTTTTCTTTTCTTTTGCCATTTCTGCGATGCCAGATAATTGGCAAAATTTTGGTTTTACCATTTTTCTCTCTTTTTTAGGAGGGAAATCTGTTTTTGTTGTAGCTGTTAGATGAGGTGTGAACAACACGAGGTTGAGACATGGAGCTCGAGCCCTATACATTCAGGCTATTTCACATATTTTGCATGTATTTTTTGAACATGAATACATAAATTAATGTCCAGCTGAGATATCCAGACTCATCAGTGTTCGGCTTCTTTTTACACAAAGCAAAAACAGACGACCACCTCCTCTATTCTTGGCGGGTTTCAGAGTTTGGATGCTGCGTTTAATGAAGGCCGATAATGTCATGCAGCTCTTCTGGGGTTTTAGAGAGCAACTCCTACAGAGGCAGTGGTGGTGAGAGAGGTGAAACAAAACAAAGAACACCTCGAGAGGCAATTAGCAGCCCTTTGCCATCATTTGGAGCATCTCCACTCCAGTTGATGCTCTTCTGCAGTTGATTTTCTGCCTTTCCTACTAAAGAACTCAATGGTCTCAAACAAGGCAAAAGTGTGGCATCAGTGGGGCACAGCGAGGCTGTGAGTAATAGCGTGTCATCCCATCTCCGATCTTTAGTATAACTATGTTGATACAACTAAAAATCTTTAAAAATGAACCTCAAAACGTCTTCTCAAACCTTTTAATCTAAGATCGCATGAACAGGACGCTAACAAAGAACTGTGGCACATTGTGTATTCATCCGGAAAAACCTCGACATCAGTGAATGTAGATATGGCTGGACGATTTTTTTTTTACTGAATTGACTGATTCATTAATATCTGTATATATTACTTTATTACTACTATCTATGCAGCTTCTTATATTTCTAATATCTTTATATTTCTGATATCTGTGTCTAAAGCAAGAAGCAAGTTATAAGCTATTTATTGTTGACCACACGTGTACACACGTGCTTTCTGCACCTAAAAGTGACACTGTACTTTCTCAACGCACATGCTTCTTCTTTCCTTTCTATGCTTTCCCCCTCATTCATCTAATTTTATTCTTTTCTTTTTTTCCCAGCTTGGATTCTCAGATGGTTGGTTCTGATTTGTATGCATTTGCATAATGAATGTCATTTGCATGCTCAGGGGCAGACCATACCATGAGAACGGCTGTGTTGGTTGTTTGTGTGTGTGTGTGTGTGTGTGTGTGTGTGTGTGTGTGTGTGTGTGTGTGTGTTTATCCATGGGCACATGTGTGGGTTCATATGTGTGCAGCGTATATTAAGCACATGTAAATTACAATTTTTTTATTATTTTTTTTTTTTTACACAAACAGACCATCACAGGGTGTTGTGTTTTGCACCCACACTGTATAAACATGTCAGTGTGTATTTGAGCGTATGTGGGTCTTTTTGTGTTCATGTGTGGGAGAGTTCCTCCTCTATGTGTGGTGCATATAGGGCAGCAATCTGACGATCATGCCTCTTTCCATCTCTCCGCCTCTCTTTCCCCTGTCTTGGTAACCGTTCAGCAATGCACCGACTAGAAGAATGAAAATAAGAGACTCCCTCCTCAATCCCATAATCCTCCTCTTCTCCGACCCCTCCCTTGCCAGTTTGTCCTCCTCTCCCACTCGGCAAGTCACAGTCCTGCCACCATCTTAGGTGTTAAGACTGGCACAAAATGGCAGCTGAAAAAGGGGAACGTGGATAGCCAGCGCTGCACCTTCCCCCACTTCACGTTGGCCCCGATCCTTTCCGCGCCATTGGTTGCCTCAAGACAGTGTTAATTACTGCCAGTGTGTTAATTGCAGAGATCGCCCCAAGAGACATGCAGGAAGGGATGAGATAGGAGGAAACCGTGAAGCCAGTGGCTTTTGAGTGCCGACAAGCTGGCATTTTTAAGGGCAGCTGCGGTTCCTGCATCGCTTTCGTTGTGCCCGTCGTCACACTGCAGACGCTGACGATCGACCATTTTGTGGATTTCCAAGACGTTCAGAAAACTGTTTCGATTGCGTTATTTCTGCGACATTAATTAGATTATTCTAAGGGTTTTAATTCCAAAGAGCTACAATTTGAACGCACGACTGGCATGATTTCTGCATGTGGAGCATCCACGCATGCATGTGCAGACAGCTTTGTTTGATGATGTGGGAGAAAGAAAAAAAAACACCTACATGCTCCCTGACATCCACAAGGAGCCATAATTAGCAACACTGTGGTCTTCATAAATCTCCACTTGTTATCACCCAGTCGGTTTTCTCGCATGTGCAGTACACTCTCTATTTGGCTTTTAAAAGAAAATGTGTTGCCGTATGAGAAATTTGACACATTGTCATTAACTTTCACTGACTCATGAATTGTGACATCTAAAATTTAAGATTTAACTGGAAACAACACTTTGATAATCTAAAAAAATACCATTACCTCTCATCTTGTTTTGCTGCTACTGAATGAATCCCTTGTATCTCCATCAATTTTGACAACAATCATTTGGTTCTGAAAGGCTGTCATGTCTGAGAAGAGTCTTGTCTTTAGAGAAGCACGAAGTCCTTCAGCTGGTGTGAAAGCATGAAAACCAAAATGTGTTTCCATATGATTTATTCAACTTTAAATGATTTCTGAATCAGAGGAAGGTCTAAACTTTGGGATTTAACTGGAAATGTTGCATCTAAAGATCCATCTAATCGACCTTTCTGGCTCTATGAGCATGCGTTTCTGATGTCAACCATGTGATTCTGAAAGGGTTTAACAAGACCAAGGGGTCAGAGAAATGTCTTAATCCTCTAGCTGGTGTAAACTCACCCAATTTGGAGGTATGAGGTTTTCATACAACACTGGCAAATTAGCTCTTTTTGCACCGAGTAGGTTTTGGTTTTCTCACCTGACCACTCTCACCATGACCACCAGAAAATGAGAAACCCACCTATAAGTGCATGGAAGAAAAACTGTACTGAGTGAATGAGTGAGAAAAAAAATGGAGGGAGGGTGGGAAGGAGGAGAGGGGGCAGACAGACAAGGAGAGGGAGCCTGCGACAGTGAGATCTCAATAGTGAGAGGCCTTCTTTGTGTTTCTGTGTGAGGTTTATTTTGGGGGCGCGGGGGGCGCTAAGAAAAGACGGGAAGAGGAGAGGGTGGGGATCCTATCCCGGGCCCTCAGACAAGCAGCACATTGTCCTCCCCAATGTGTGGCGGCACTTGTGGCGTAACGCCATTATTTAGGCCAGTGGAGGGAACGGGGTCTGGAGACCAGCTTAACCAAAACGCCAATTAGAGCCGGATCGTCCTGATTAATGGACGAGAGAGATTGGTAAACAATGCCGGCCATTGTTAAAGTAACCCCCCCCCCCACCCCCCCTCACACACACAAACTCCTACCCCACTGGTTTCTTTCACACAGCAGACCCTCCATCCCTACCGCCTCTCTCACACACACACACAACACACACACACACTTGTCTGTCATGCCAGTGCTCAGAGGGCTGCCATTAGCATGCTGCTCTGGTTTTTTTGTTTTAGTTTTCACAGCATAAATGTACAGTTTGGGTTGATCCTCAAATTTTTAAACTTCCCATAGATAAATGTAAGTTGTTTGTGTAGTTAAGTAGTAACAAAAATATTTTAAAAATTTGTGAAGAGAAAGTTTACATTCTACAAGAAAAAAAAAAATGTATTCATGATTACACTTCAAATTCTAGAGATATATCCTAATGTATTTAACATTAATTAATTTGATGACAAATATAACATTTGTGTCATTTCATGTCAATGGTAGATGTAACTGTGGCATCTTTCTTCAAAAGCAGTGCAGGCTCATATGTTAATCACACACCATGCGATGCTTGGCTCTGCATTTCAATACGTCCTACTTTATTGTTTTTTTTAAGCATATGCACTGAATAATTAGCCACCACATACTCCAATCAGGGGCATGCCAATGTGGGGTTGCCATGGAGACCCCATCAGTTCTTAAACACCCCCCCACCCCCACCCCCCTCCCGCCTGCCTTACCCCTTCCACCCCCCACCTTCTCCTCCTCCTTCTGCCTGGCTACAAACAGGACAGAGAAAAATAAAGCGTGGGAAAAAACACGTTGGTGGCTCAGACAATGATGGTGGGGGTGAGGAGGAAGAGGTGGGGAGGAAAGGAGGAGAGGAGAGGAGAGGAGAGGAGGAGAGGAGAGGAGGTGTAATGTTGGTGATGTTGGTTGAACAGCTTGTGTCTAGACTGCTTGTTTTGGAGTTTGGTGTTTTTGGGGGGGTGGGGGGTTATATTTTACTTTGTTGTCTGGGATGATTGTGTGTGTGTGTGTGTGTGTGTGTGTGTGTGCGTGTGTGTGTGTGTGTGTGTGTGTGTGTGTGTGAGAGAGAGTGAGTTTGTTGCCCATGTTATTAGTGTGCCATCTATGAACAATGAATGGGAGCTTACAGTAGAGTGTTAGAAGGCCATACAGTAAACAGTAACACTGAGCTTTGTGATAAATTATGCCTGGCTTAGCCCAGAGTGCCACATTGAGTTTGTTCACTCAAAATCCACCTCCAATCCCTCTAAATATTTAACATCTTTAGGAGCTCTAAGTGTGTACAAGAATTACATAAATGCTTTAATATGAGCATGTTTTTTCTAATTGGCTTTGACCAGAAAGCTGACTGTTCCCAAATAATACGGGATATGAGTGCCGTACAGAATACAGGATGTGTTGGATTAATAACTGCGCATGTAGATGCAGTACTTTTGAGCCTTATTTAACCAGGATACTCTCTTGGGATCTATATCTTTTATTTGTCTCCAGTCCTATAATGTAAATGCAGTAAATTAGAGCCCAGTAGAATAAGAGCAACTGGGGGACTGTATGGATCTAACCTAACGAAAGGCTTACCTCCATACAGTATGCATATATGCAAACACATTATACTGTGTTGCTCCAATTCTGTATTTGTACATGTATAATTAGTAAGGAGCTACCCTAAAAACTGTACATATTTGGTTTGGTCTTCTAGATGCAAAGTTTGGGAGACAGTAGATTAATGTGATTGTGCTTCATCTGCTTTATCTTGCAACACATTAATGGACTATTTTTAACGTCTCGTCTGTCTCTTCTTTTAAGGTTTCTGATCAGTCTGGAGTCTGGAATCACCTGATCTTTGGACTATGACTTTGAGACCAGTGATGCCCATTTCCCACAGGACTACATCACTGTTAACCGCTGTTGTTAATACTGGAAGACGTTGATCAAATACACTGATTCAAGCAGCCATCTCCGACAACCTGCCAGTGTACAGAGCTAAAACTGTCGGGTCTTGAAACTGATAACGGATACAAAACTGTTGTCAGCTGATACAACAAAACATCTTTATCTGAAAGATGACAGGACACAAATAAGGAGGAAGAAGACACTGAATGAAGAGGACGAACTGATATTTGGCCATTGTGAGGCTGCAACTGTGAAAGTGAACGACGGCGAGGTGGATTCTTTGTGTGCATGTTTGTGTGTTGTACACTGTGTTCTCGGGAACTGCTCTGCACAGCTGTTCAGGAAACATCTGCACTAGATTTTCATGTAGGTCAGAGCTTAGATCACACTCTAACACACACACACACACACACACACACACACACACATACACATACACATACACATACACATACACATACACACACACACACACACACACACACACAAGTCAAGCCATAACTGAGATTAATGCACATTTGTGGTTCAAAGTAATTTTAAAAAGAAGGGAAAAAAAAGGTTATATTGTGACTAAAATAGTAGATGTGGTGTTTTGAACCATTAGTATAATTAGTTTAACAATTTAATCTCCTTAGGTTAGAAAAATTAAATTTATATACAGTATAATAATATTAGTTTCTAGTTATTTTAGTTAGTAATAAAATGTATCTATTTGTCTCATGTAAAGCCGGATGTTTCAATCAAATTGTTGACAATCTGTTGTGACTGAATTACTTGAAACATTTAAAATTATTTTTCTGATACAATGTCAAAAATGTTTTCCAGACTTGACAGATCACATATGAATTTTATATCAATTGTTCATAAGATTTGACTCTTTTTTAGACAGATGCAGCAGTGAAGAGTACTCTTTTTTTTAAATTTCATCATCCTGTGGTTTTTTGTTTTTATGTTTTTTTATGTTTCAACGTTTTTCCAAATGCTAATTGATTTGGATTGAACGCACTTATGGTAAATATGGTCCTTTGATGAGCTGCACCACATTTTATTTCATTATTTTGTATTTCATGTACAATAGTTCTTGGATATTTGAGCATAATTTCACAGAAACTTTTAATCTTCATCAATTTGTATTCTATTTACATTGCACTATTTTAAATTGAGAGCAAGTATCACCGCAGGAATCTTTTGTGATATTCAAAACTATGTCATGTTTACATTTTATCTATGCAAAAGAAAATTAGTAGGAGGTGTTAAGTTTGCACTATTTGTACTAGTGTTTGCACATAAATACTGTTGTTATGTTTGCACATTAACAGCTAAATGTATGGGTTTGGTTTAAGTCCACAGTCAGAGAGAAATGTGGTAAATTGTGATATTTTAGTAACGTGCACTATATGAGCACAGGTGCAATGTGTGTGTTATGCTGTTATTGAAATGTGTGTTTTAGTTGTAGTAAAGTAGAGTAGAAAAGATGAATTCAGTCTTTGCTAGCAGACATAAAGTCTTTCCATTGGTTTAATCAGTAGGCTAATTGCACTGTCAGTCTCAGAGACTAAAATCTGGATTTATTCCACATTTCATTTGTAAATCAGTTCCTATGATGATGTAATACAACTACTTGAATGCATTTTATCAAATGTGGAGAACTTGTGAATATGTGCAATAGATTTTTTGCAGTTTAAATACTGTGTAGATAGGATTGCATTATTATGCACAACAAACTACTGTTTCAGGAGTCTTATTAGCTTGATTTGCACAAGTTACTGTTTGTACTATGCAACTGTTTCTATTGCAGTTAATATAATCAATAAAGGTATTGATGTTTACAATGAGGCAGCAACTGTCTGAAAGTGGATTTATTATGTCTACCTTTATGATCCATTATGTCTTTCTGTGTGTGTTATAGGTACATTAAGATCAGAATGGCAGCCATGATACAATCAAAGATGAATACTAAGATGATTAACAGTTAAATCTCTATTTAAATCAAATATAATGGATCATTACATCATTACATCTGCATTTACAAAAGTGCATAATGTTTCCTTCTACACTACCAACATCTTTCATAAACAACCTATAGGTTTGCCGGCTAACTTATGTGAGCATGAATTGATTAATCTACTCAGTTGTGGTTAGCTGAAGTGTAATACTCACACCTATATAAATAAATGTAGAATAAATTGTAGATTTATGAATTGAGTAGGAAACATGTTAAACATATTTCATTTGACATTGCTAATGTATCAAGCAGGTAACAAGTACATGTTAGTCAAGATAACTGAGTCTGTTCGTAAATACTCACACTAAAGGCAGAGCACTGCTGTGGAGAAAGTAACCCATATTTTTCCACTTAGCAGAGGCACAGAAAATAAGTGATGCATGTAGAGCATGGGGGTTCATTTACAGAAAGAGACAATGAAAAAAAATGTATATATATTATAAGATGAAGTTTCTTATACATTTTAGATGTGATGTGGATTAATTCCCAGCATGCTCTCCATCGTGGGAATGTAGCAGAAGCCTCTTAATTGCATTAAACTCATAAAACATGATAATACACTAGATGCTTTTAATAATTAAAGTATCAGTATTCGTTTCGAAATCTGTGGTTCTGGCCCTAGTATTACTTGACCACACATTTTGTTAAAATCCATTCAGTGTTGACTGTGACAGTGTGGTTGATGGATGCCATAAAAATAGTCGTTCTGTGGAAGTGAGAACTGTATATTTTGATATGATGATGATGATGATTTGATGCCAATTGCAACTCATTCAAGATGAGTCTAGTTTAAATTACACAGACGTATGAGGCTGGAGAATGTTAGATTACATAAACTTGGTATAGTTTATAGTTTATGAATAATGCATCAGATAAGTGTGAGAAATTGCCTTTCAGTGAATTTTAAGATGGACTTCAACGTATTAATTTTCAGAAACTATTCAGGCTGAGTGGATCCATCAAGACTAAAAGTCTGAGCTGGCTCCACTGAGTTTTCTTGTCTGTTTATGAATTCAGGATCAAGACATGATTGTACAATACAACACTGAAAGTACTATAACTGTACAGGCATGTCACTCACCAACTTATTACACGTAACCCTCATTTGAAATGTCAGGAGGTAGAAAAAGAGCACAACATGCTCATATGAGCGCTAAACACAATCACTGATCAATGTTTACACGCACTGTAGACTTGCGGAGGAAAATCTGAGTCACATCTGGACAATGTGTTGTGTCTGGGACAGTGTGGCACAGCTGCTCTTAAGGAGGTGCAGGGCAGTGGATACAGCTGCGGCTGTGCTGCATGCAGCCACTGGAAGCATCTGGAAGGACAAACTATTCAGCTCACAAACACTCTGAGGCTGAAGGTCGAATCAAGGAAAGAAGTTTCTGAGCATCAAAAAGGATCTGGAAAAAAAACTGTTCAAGCATACAGCAATGTACTGCTCTCTGTCAACTCACGGCATAGGACAGAAATGACAACGACAGAAGTGACTGAGGTTAGTATTAATTTGATGTTTTGGAAATGTTCATCTAATAAGAAGTTTGAATGTTGAGTATTTTGGTCTTTATGCTTCATCAGGCTGTTTTACATGCTCTGATACGTGAAGCTGTCTGTCAGTGAAGGCAGACAGAATAACAAGATTTATAAAACATTATAATATATTTTTTAATCTACTTGTCACAATCAGACCGTCACCTACTGTCAGGAGTGTATGTGCCGACTGCAGCTTCTGCATGACCCGAAACAAAAAGAAGTACTCCGGTTATAACATTAGTGCTACAACAGGCTTGTGTACACTTTACTTGTCACAGTGCTGATGACTGAGTGATCACAATGAAGACTAAGATTTGCTAATGCACAAAGAAAAACATTTTAAAAGCAAAATAAAGATTGAACTTTATGTTTTACTTGTATGTAAAACCCATTTTTGGTTTACTCCAAAAAGTCAGAGATACTCAATTCTAACATTTTAATCTGTTCTAAAACATTTCAACTACAAACCATGAGAACAGATTGGGTGAGCGAAGTTAGCGATGGTTGAGAGTTTAGTTTAAATCTTAATCAGTATAATAAAATCACGACTTACAAAGTACGACTCTATCATACTTCGTCGTAGAGTTGATGCTGTGACTGACCACGTTTTAACAAATATGGGATTAGCTGGCTGACCTTTCACTTGCACTCTGCCTTGACAGAGTTACAATTTGAGAGCCTAAGAATTAATAGGCACTTTTAAATTAACACTAAAACACTGAGCAGTCATCACAAGAGGCAAATGTCAGCTAAGATAGTATTAAAGAGAAATTGCTAAAAATAAAATTTGTGTATATGAACCGATTTAGGAAAGACCAACTATGAGAATTATTCATTCCATGAGCGTTAACAATAATGTTGCATAAAAATCAAAACATTTAGACCCCTCTCTAACGTCAACATGATTCTCTGAGCTGGTACTTTGTTGTACTTTTGCCAGTTTTCTGTTTTATATTCATGGACCATGTCTGTTCAGAACTATTTTGTTTTAGCTATTCCACATAAAAATGAACAATTTTCAACAGTGATCAAACTGCATGTGGCAAAAGGCAGAACAATCTGATTCAAAAAGACCCAGCAGATCTCCTAGTGTGAAAAACACATGGTCCTTGTATCAGCTGTACAAATTATACAGTACACAGGCCTAATTACAGTCTATTTATAGTGTCACTTTGTCCATTTTCACCAATATATTTCTCAGTTCACTTATTTTGTAAAATAAAAGGTATTTACAATGAATTTAAAATGACACTGCTTGAGAACATTTAGGTTGTCCAAACCCTTTTAACTGGCAGCACTTTAGCAGTGTAGAGATTGACTTTAAAGTAAAAGATAAATCCTGAATGAATGTGAGAAGGGCCATATGACAGGTAGGCCCTCTGCTGCAGCCAGCGCGGCAGACCGGCCTCCAGACAGCAGGAAAGTTACGGGAACCGTCTGATTATAATGGAATCAATAACAAAACAATAGCTCATGTCTGGGAGGAAAATCGTGGGAAGTGCCGCCGAGGGCCTGATTAGCATTCTGTACTGCGAGTCCCCGCAGGCCGTCTCCTGGAGCCCCCCGACCCAGAAGTGAAGAATGGCTGTGCGGGAGGGGAGGGGGCAGAGATGGAAGAGAGGTTGCAGAGGGCCAGACGGGGGATGCGGAAAGTCAAGGAAAACAGCTTCACAAAGACGGGCATGGTGCTGAGGAGGGGGAGTAGTGGGAGGTGCTGGAGGGTTTGACACTGCCACCGTGAAATCAGGCAGTGTGAGGGAACTGGGTTCAAGTTCAACGGCAAATCCTTGTCTGCATGTTGAGGTGATGAAGACAAAATGTCTCCCAAAGAATCCTGTCTGACTAACTAGCTCGGTCTAAATCTACCTGTTACTGGTGCAAAGCACAGAGAACAACTTTTCTGAGAGGAGAGTAAATTTGATTTAAAATGACTTTCAGCACAGAGGACTGTTAACTAAAATTCAGATACACTATTGACAATTAAAAGTAGGGCTGCAACTAACGGCTATTCATGATAAATAGATTAATCATGTAGGATGTAAAATGTCAGAAATCCTGAAAATAGCCAGTCAGAGCATCCTAAAAAAAAAAAAAAAAAAAAAAAAAAAAAAGAGAAACTATACTGTACTATTACTATACTGTAAATTTACTGTTTAGCAGATGACAATGTTGCTACAAATTTCCTTTATGGTTTCCAGTGCATCTGAGCCAGTCAGCAATTCAGAGAAACAAACACTGAAGTAATGTGAAATGTTCACTCTTCTGTACTTCTTATTCAATCAGCCACTGTCAGATTATAAAATTGCCAAAAGAATGAATTTCATTTAAGTGAAGTTCTTGTAAGGATGATTGTCTGTTTAAACAGGATTTATCATTTCAGTTCTGTTGTTAAATGAAAAAAAGGAGCTGAAGTGGTAGAAAAATGTGTATTTGGTAATCACAATAGGATATCAAAAATGTATAGTTTGGATATTAGCGAAAAAACCTATTAGCACTCGGATACCCTTCCCCGGTGGGAATATGCTGCATTACTCATGAAGCAAACATTCAGTGTAAAAAGCTGTTTAGACTCTAAACACCTATGTGAACATAATTCACTATAAAGGGTACTGACTGCCAATTGTTTTAGATTTTCTTTTCAGTCAAGCAATATGATGGTAAGAATTAAGAAAATAAAAGTTAATTCAAATGAAGAAATAGCCTAGTGTTGAAAAATCTTTTCATCTTGGAAATTGCCTATTTTATACTTATCATCATATTTATCATATATATTCACTAATTAGATTCTAGAGGCAGACGGCAAAGTCTATTTGTGCAACAATTCTTACTATTAATCTATCTAATGCATGGTATATAACATGCCATTTATCAGGGCAACAAATTGTGAAAAACAAACACACCCAAGAATACTGAATAAATAAGTTAAGGTCCTCGTTTGAGGTCAGAAATTATGTGTGACATGAAGAGATCTGACCTCGGGGCAGATGGACAATGGTCACTTCCTCCCTAATTTAACACCTCTCTACACACAATTGACTGTTTGAATTTGTGTGTGTGTGTGTGCGTGTGGGTGTAAAGCATGGGAGAGCGCATAGGGAGGAGGTTGCTCTGTGTGACCCTTTTCAATGGCCTTTTAATTCCACAAGTTGTTTGACCTTTGATCCCTTTGATTGTCATTCTGTGTCCTCGTAGGCCTCGGGGATTTCTTACACCTGTGGCATCGTCCTGTTTAGTTTTCATAGTGACACACCCTCCTGATCTAACACCATTAATTCCTTAATCAGTCGGTGGTAGAAAATTAATAATCAGATCCTTTGCTTAAATTAAAGTGCTGATACAACTATGTAAATATAGTCCAAGTAAAAGTCCTGCATTCAAAATCCTGCTTGAATAAAAACACATTAGTAGTATTTGCTAAACATATTTACATTTATTTTTTGGATGCTTTATCTAATCTCTGCTTTTGTGTGAAATATTGGACCATCTTAACTCTTTGGGCTTCAAACTGTGATTCAAATGAAACCATCTAAGAAGCTTAGAGGGTAAATGGAATTACCTCAAAGACATCTGAAAGGTGACAAAGCACTAAGTTTTTGTGAGGGGTCACAAGTCAAAAAAGTTGGGAACCACTTTAATCTTTAACAATAGAGTCAATTTTATGTTATGAACATATGTTTTCTTCAGGTAAAATCTTAATTTGAAAAGTTACTGTATCTACATGTGTCACATAAATGTAATTGAGTAAAAAGGAGAATATTTCTCTCTGTATTGTAGAGAAGTAAAAAGGAGCATAAAATAGAAATGAGTAAAATGCAAATACCTCGGGACTGTACTTAAGTAGTGCAAAAAAACAAAAACACAAAACACTGTAAATTTACTGTTTTGAAGTAAAGCTGTTGCAATTTCACTTTTTATCCTTCGCAAATCTCAACAGTTCAGCTTGTTTGTGGTTTTCAGAGCACCTGAGGTCATCTAGCCTGAATGATATGAGAGGGAATTTGATTTCTTCAGTCTTTGTTTTCACCAGAGTTTTAGGAAATGTGCAATGTCAAGAACAGGCTCCTCGGTTCATTCCTAAACTGCAGAACGGGGGTCAAGGCTGGATAAAGAGGTTGTTGACCTGCTGGTTTGCTAAGTTTAACCTCTTGGCCTCCTTTCTGATGAGCGCTCAGAGGTCGTGAAGGGGTCGAGGAGAAGTCTTCCACGGACAGCCAGACAGGAGGGTGAAGTGTGTCATCCATCCGCAATGGGCCATGGAGATTTATTTCCACACACGTGCACTAAAACAGACACATATTCTAACCTAACAGCTCATTTTTAACCATATGCAAGTATGCACCAACTGCTAAAGAAACAATGCAGACTGACCACACAGGCTTAAAAACAATCTCTTGACTTTTCACTTTTCTCACATTACGTATTGTTTAGCTCTTAAATGCGTGACAAAGCTCATACATGGGAATGCTCTGTGGAACCTCTCTCCACCAATGAACATTGTCTGAAATTTCCTCCTCTGTCTGAAAGTCATCCACTTGCTGGTTTCCCACAAAAACAATCTAGTGGCTGCTTTTGAACATTTTGTGAATTAGCCCTCAACTTTCTCACACCATTGACAGGGGGGTGCCAGGCTCAATGGGAAAACAATATCTTATGGATTGCGATATAAAACCGATCCATCCAGATGAAGACACAAGCACAAAACATGGCTAGAAATCAGCCATGAGTATGTCATGGCACGCTGGAGGGTCTGACTACTTAATTAGACGTATAAAAAGGCTGGGCCAGACGGAGCAGACAGGCAAAGAAAGGCAGGCGAGATGAGGCCCTTCAAACTGTCTGCGTCACACTGTGGGTGTGTGTCTGAACAGTGCTGTGAGAAAGTGTGTACCATGTCGTTTGCATGTCTGAGTCTCGGCTGTGCGGGTCTGAGTCTGACTCCGTGTGGTGAATTAATAAACAAACATGTTTGAGGTGTTTTGTCATGGCAGAGTGTACCAAACTTTCTTGTCCATAAAAAACAGGTAAACATGATTACCTAAATTTATGACAATGACAAAGGCTTTGGGCTGTGAAGGAAGATTCCTCCATATGTCAGGTGTTTCTTTCTTCATCTTGTTCATATTTCTTCAAAAAAGCAGCCTGTACTTTAAACCAGAACCTCAGCACATACATGCAGCATTGAGGTACATAAATCATGCATAAGAATGATAAACTCAAGGTAGGAATTACTCATTTGTAAATAATGATACCAATTTGCATGCACAGATAATCCAGTACAAGTACCAATATGTGCTAAATTCTGTACTAAGTAACATGTTGCATCACACTATAGACCAGTGGTTTACAAACTGGGGGTCAAGGTGATAAAAGGTTTTCCTCCGAAAATGATTCATATAACAAAATATGAAAAATCACTCTTTGGTTAAACTGCTCACAACCAATACACACAAGCAACCAGTGATGAAGAGTTGTCAGGAGAAAAATCTTTGTTTTAAACGGGAACACCACCAATTTTACACATCAGAGTCCGTTTACAGGTGTAAGGGAGGGTACTACTGCACATGTGAAAAATGTTTTATAAGACTTTTTGATGCTCCAGAGGCCTCAAGTGATGTCACCTGAGTCAGCTGTCAGTTGGGTCTGAAGACTACAAGCCTGAAAATGAAAAAAATCCAGAGTTTACCAGACCTCTGCAGCCTACTGCTCATCTCTGCTTGAGGCTTGAATTTTCATTAGCTGCAGCTTGTATACAACATCTAAATCTTTGACTGAAATGTCTGTGGTCGAGTTACATTTTGGGTCATGTGGATGCAAAGGAAGACAAATGTGTGGAATATAAAAAAAGATATCTCTGCCTCTGCTGTATCAATCTTAATGCTTTTTGAGTTTTCTGTCCATGTTATAGAAGGGAAATGCTTAATAAACGATGCTCACTTGGACAGAAATCTAACATGTCAGTAATATTTAAAGGTGATTAGTTGCTTACTTTAAATACAATTTCTCATGAACTTCAGGAATGCTTGGATAAAGAAGATTCAGCCCCTAAACTTTGTTTGTTAAAATTCCTCCACCGTTTGAGTAAACAGTTAAATAACGCCGCATTATGTTGAACAAACACAGATAAAGCTGATATTTTCTACCGCTGCTACACTGTAGACTACACGGACTATATGATATTAAAGTAATCCTGACGGTTAATGTGTTGTACGTCATTTAAACTCGATGATATCGACAATATCATTATTCATGACAAGGTTTTCACTCATATTCAATCAAGATGGTGTATTATTTGACTGTTAACTGAACCTACGTTACATCTGTTCAGCAATGACAGTATTTAAACTGAGATATCTAAATGTCTGTGATGCATGTTATTCTCTCTGTATTCCCAGTCTTTTAGTAGCAAGTTAACATGACATGCTTGGTTCATATGGGTTTTTTGACTCCCATCAGTTTCATTTCATGTCATATTTCCCTCTCACCTCAGCACAGCACCCTTTGCAAGTTATCAAATATGATGACTGTTTTGAGTTGAGGAGCTTTTATTGGCATTTCAAATGTATGAAATATCTCTTGTCCGACATGTTACATAGGTTTTTATCTGCTGTTTGAATGGTGTGTGTTCAAATGCTCCAGACACTTACACTGGCCTGGCCTCCAACATGTTTTAACAATGCAAGTGTATGAGAGAGGAAAAAGAATGTGTCTCAATAAGTCATTAAAGGTGAAAACAAGTCAGAACCACTTATAATAATCACTTATTCTTACTCACCCATTGTTGCCTCTGAGCAGACATGTCGCAGTCAATCTGAACTGGAGTCTGTGGGTGAGAACCAACTGGGGACCCTCCATCCCAGCTGCAGCTATTTGTTGTCTGCGACACATAGAGAGGAGGTCAGAGGTCAAATAAGTTCACAGGAACTTGGGGCTTTCACATGTTAATGCTTCAGAGCAGCACAAAAAATACACAGAGAGGTGATTATAATGTTGTCAGGACACTGCTTGTTAAAAGCCGTCACAATCTCATGTTTGACGGACATGTCTACTTAACTGGTGGACGTGAAGGACTTTGGGTTGCCAAATGTTCAAAATTGGGAGATGTCCTTCAAAATGACATGAAAACACGGACATGGGCAAACATGAATGACATGGTAGAGAAAATTATGATGAACCTGCTGTGTCCAAAATCACTGGGAACCACCTGAGCACTGGAGCAAACTTTCAGTCATGTTTGTCTACATCAGAAAGTGTCTTTGGAACGAATCTTTAAAGCTTTATTTTTATCTAATTGAAGGCCCTGGAAGCTGAGCGTGCTGCATTATGTGGGGGAATGTAACTCAATACCTCTACTCAAGTGCTGTACTTAAGTACAGTTTTGACCATTTCAATTTTGTCCTTCTTCAACTCCACTACTTTACAGGGAAAATATTGTACTTTTCACTCCACTGCGTTTATCTGACAGTTTCAGCAACTAGTTCACAGAATTTTACATGTAAGCTTATCTTATGAAATGTCATAAAATATAATCTATACAGGTTAAATTACCTTACCCTTAAAATTAGCTCCACCTCACCCTGCTGCAACAGTAAAACGATGCTTATGAATCAATGCATAGGTTTTAGCAATCCATTAATATGATAATGATCACTTTCGAGTATAACAAGTACTTTTACTTTCCATACTTTCAATACACTTTGCAGATAATGTTTCTGTACCTCTAGTGAAGTAAGATTTTGAATGCAGAGCTTTTTTTGTAACAGAATATTTTTACGTTGTAGTATTGCTTTTACTAAAGTGAGGGATCTGAATAATCCCTACTTCAATAGATATATACCAAAAGCATCTCATGTCTTATTTTACGATTGTTGCCTCTGACATTCACTGTTGGTGCAAAATATATATTTTTTTTTACAGAAGTCATTAAAAAGGAAAATTATTGCCAAATTCCATTTGAAAATGTTGGACATCTATATAAAAGAGAAACATAGAAAGAGTTTTAATGTCCAATTTTAACCAAGTGTGTTTTGGTTTCTGCTTAAAAACCAGTTATCCAGTGACCACATAACACTAATATGTGAGAAGGCATCCAGGTGTTTGTCTGGGTGCTTTTTTGCCAGTCATCCCCCATCTCCTCGTTTCCTATCAGGTTTTTACTGTTCACAACATAATAAACGCAAAAAAGTCACACAAAACACCTGATTTGTGTCTTTACATTTAATTTTTCCACCATCAACATCACTAAGAGGATAATTTACCACCATATAGTAAGATATCTCACACACACACACACACACACACACACACACACACACACACACACACACACACACACACACACACACACACCTTAGAATGGTAATCAATGTCCAACGTATTGAGGAACAGCTGTGAGAACAAGACATGCACAACACGAACACTCAAGAATCATCCTCAGGAGTTTTTCCCACGTGGTTCAATCACACGAACTGAAACAGCGGCTGAATATTGAAGAGAGGTGATTCCCATGCATTTTGTTAGAACAACTTCAGTTCAGAGTGCCCCCTAGCTGGAGTTCTGCATCACTGCAGGGACTGAGGGTCTGGCAACAACATCAAGATGTGCAAGCACGTCAGATCACCAAATATGACCAAACACTGCAGCTGATGTTTTTTACCCACTGATTTTTTAAATATTTTTTGAGAAGGGAGTGTGTATGATTAGGATGCCTTGCAGGCAGACTTTAAGAAATGCTTTAGTTCACAGAATCCCGAATTCACGTAGTTCCTAATTCATTTTGCTTTCTAATTGAACATTTCTTGCCTTTCATAAGCAAGTCAGTATGCAAGTAAGCAAGAAATGTAAAGCAAACACAATTAATATTTTTTGCTTCAGTAATAATAAGAATTATGCTAAATTCTGTTGCCTGTATTTATTATTAGAACAATCGTTTCCAGCATGAGGTCCTGAGGGGTAGCAAAATAAACCTGAGGGGTCATGACATGATTAAAAAGATAAAGAAAAAAAAAACCTTTGTTACACATTTTTTTCTGATTGTAATTACAGATAGTTAATCTCTTCAAGGCTATCGATTAGATTCAAATTAATTAAACTGAGAAGTACAAATCACTTTTTAGTTGAACTGCTCACAGCTCAAATGTATGCCAACTAACATGAGTAGTTACTGCTTTGTTTTTAGAGGGTTGAAGGATAAAAAAGGTTGGGAACCACTGAACTGTGAAAAACAAGCGTGATATAATCCTTTCTTTGTACATAAATACATATATTTTTAAAAAATCACTTAGAGGCTGTGAACATGTTAGTTTATATTGATTGTCACTGTGGTCAAAATGGCTGTTATTTGTTTGATTAAATGCCACTGAATGATTCTAAAGTCAGACAATCCATCAGTAAATGATACTGCCAGAAATCTTTTCCCATGCAGGCTGCATCCTCCATATTGCCTCTCCATGGGTTCAAATTATAACCTATTTGTGTCTCTGTTTTCACACGGCTGCCTGTCAATCAGTCCTCCCACCCCCAGTGCAAATTGGTGCAGTGTGAAAACAGCCACTCCCTGTGCCCTGTGGGTCTAATTGGCTCGGATTAAAGAAGCCATTATATCAGTGGAGCTGATCTGAGAGCTGAGCCGCTGACTGCAGGCAGCCCCCACTTTTTATCATGCTGAGAAACTGATACAGCTGCATCCAGCTGCTGCAGCTTCCACATGCTCTCACTTTTCCAAGGATAGTTTTCACACAGCATTCCTGATAGGATGTGTATGAAACCGTATCAATGACTGCATCTGAGAACGGAATTACACTTCACTCCATTATATAAACACATTAACTTCACGTTTTCTGTTGTTTGTCAATTGATTGAACCCAGCAGAATGTTACCTGCTCACTGTAGGCTGTCTTAGATCATCTGTGAGCTATAACTTACCGCACTCACTCACTATATATGTGAGAGGAAGACAAAGACGATGAAGAAAGGAAAATTTTATTTTTTACTTAGCACTGTCACAAACCTTGGCCTGATGTGGCTGCACACAGTTTAACTGCTTACTACTTTCTTTACCAAAACAGTCCTGATTTTTAACCAAAATTCTTACAGGTGTCTGAAACATAATACAAAGGGATGAATAATAAATTAGCTCACTGTTTACCACTTCTACAAAATATAGGATCCAGAGCCTGAATGATAATTTGGTTAGTAAAAAATGCAGATTACAAGATAACAAGAATCTGTGGTACAGAAGCAGTATATTTGAAGTACTTTAAAAAAGTGGATATCATATTATACATTATGTATAGATAAACTAGACATTACATATAAGTAGATATTACATATAAGTTGAGGTACTTTAGAAATACTTCCATCATTGCAGTTTGTTCACCAGAGAGAAAGGACAAATTTATTTTTCATGTTCTGTACAGACTTTGATCGCAGCTCTTTCTACATACATTTAAGGGAATTGTTATTAAATACATGTGTTTACATTTATGTTTAAAAAAATGAATAAAAAATTATATTGGCTGATTGTTTGAAGTGTCAGTTGTCAATATTGGTACCAGCCTCAAAAATACTGTATTAGTTGGGCTATAACAGAATCAGAATACGATGCAGTGAAGAAAAATGAAATACTCAAAATTCTGTGACAAAGAATTAATGATAAGCTTTACAATAAGAAATTGTGAGAAATATACGATAGTACTTAATATGCAACATTACAAATGAGAAAGAATGTGATGCTGCGAAGAAAGCAAAAACAAACGCAGCACCAACACTAATGATGTATTGTTATTATTCCTTGTCTTTTCTTCATGCTATGTTTTTATGTGGAGAAGTAAAGTCAACAGAAAGGTTTATCCTTCACTAATGGCCATTACCAGCAGAGAGGTTTGTTTAAAAGGAAATAATGTACAATTTCTTGAAATAATTTCCCCTTCAATAGTACATTTTGAGCAGAACAAAATTTTTTCCAGTGACATTCCTCAAAGTATCTGAACACTGATTAATGTATCACAAGCAGATCTTAAATAAAACCAGAATGTTCCCATTACAACTCCTGTACTTGAACAGGCTTTGTAATAAAGTTCACATTGAATACATTCATAAAAATATAAAATTTCACTCAAAAATCTTCCGTACCTACTGTATGGGAGTGGAATAGCAGAAAGTTATTTTACGTTGTTTTAGAAATATATATTTATCATCATCAAATCTTCTAAAAATGTAACAACCTGTGACAAATTTGCCATAAAAGAGAGAAGACTTATTCCGCTGTTTTTGTGACACACACACACACACACACACACACACACACACACACACACACACACACACACACACATTAATTGAATATTTGTCTGAATATTGTTGTAGTAATACCAGAGGAAGAAGGGGATGCTGCTCAAACCCCCTAAAAAACACAAAACATGCACGCATTTGTCCAAATTGGAATTCACCAGAGGCAGAGAAGCCACAAAGGTTGTTTGTATCCCAGTGAGCAGTGGTGGTGGGGTGAAGGGTTGTGGGTAAAGCTTTCTGCTGAGGTTCCCAGCCAACTTGGCACGCCTTTTCAACTTCTACTCAACCCTTTTGTCTTTTCATTGTGCGGACAAACAGAATCTTATTATTACTGATATGTTCATTTTCTGTTTCAACGGAAAATCTGTCAGCAGAGTCATCTCACAGCTATTCTCAGTATGAAAACTGTGTGACACACAGTCTGAAAAAATGTACTTGTTTATATCCTGGTATTTGAAGAATTAAAAAAAATAATTATTTCGATAAATGTAATAGTTCCATCTGAACCCAAATCTCTGATTGTAAATGTTTCTTTAAAAAAATTGTTTCTTTGTTAGTGAATAGGGAAACGCAGTGCTGAAACAATTAGATAGAATTAAATTGATTAGTGTATCAGAAAATTAATGGCCAATAATTTCGATAATAAATTCATCATTTAGGTCATTTATCAAGCAAAGATCCCAAACATTTGGTGGTTCCATTTTCTTGAATATGAGAATTCACAAATTTCCTAAGATTTATATCAGCACATATTGAAAATATTTGGGTTTTTGGCAGTTCAAGAAAAAAAAAGGCTGTTTTAAGATGTAACTGTGGACTCCTTTGATGTGTGACGGGCATTATTTTACTATTCATTGACTTTTTATAGACTAAACAATTAATTTTAAAAAACAGCAGACAGATTAATCAGCAACAAAAATAATGATTAGGTCCAGTCCTCAATCCCAACACTAAAAATAAAATTAATGAAAGGAGTGGACGAAGGGTGGTTGCAGCTCTAGTGGCAGACAAAATAATTACTGCTCACTCCTTTTCATTCCCTACAGTTCTCTGCTCTCCCTGCAGTTAACACCAGCGGTCATTTTTGAGTGTCAAGGACCTCGCACTTGGGGTTTGGGGAGGTGGCCCCTCAATTAGCGAGCCACGCGCCTTTGGAAGAAAGAGGAACTCCATGAGGAGTCCTTAAAGAACTGGCCTCTGTTCACTCTGCTCTGACCCTGTGACCCCAGGGTCACAGGTCACAATACACTCCCATCTGGAGCTGTGTTATCAGCTGTGTGACGAAGGGGACAGACACCAACCTTCTGCATTCAGGCAGAGCTCGAACAGAGACTCCTCTCTGAACATCCGCTTGCCTTTCACCATTTGATCAGGTCTGATTATGTGGATCTGTCTTTTTAATTGAGCTGGAACAGAAGGAAGGAGGGTTGCACGCAAACACATTGCACACCGGGGGAGCTGCCTGGAGCAACTAAAACCCTGTATTTTTGGCCACTGAGCAGCACTAATGCAGATATTTTTCGGCCTAAATGTCTTGCTCAGTGGCATATTGCTGAGAGAGAAAAGTGGCTCTTGTTTACCTTGATATGAAACTGCGCTCACACATGTTGCATTCTGCACATACAAAAATATTGATGATGAAAAAGTTGGCTACATGTGTTTTTGGCATATCTAATGGTGGTCCTAAATTTACTATTAAAATAATGCTACTCGACACTTTTTTGATTATATTTTGTTTTATTGATCTGAATATACAAATAAATGATAATCTATTATTATAGGTTACGATGAGATAAGACTTTATTGATCCTCAGGGGTATGCGGACTATATACAGCCAATAAAATTACTGCTCTAAGCACACTGAATTTCTGGGTTTCTGAGTGTAAATCTGCTGAATTACAAGTTCCCAGAGCCCAAAGTGATGTCTTCAATTGCTTGTTTAGTCTGATTTATAATCCAACTCCCCAAAATATCCAATTTACATTCATATAAAACAGATAAAAGCAGCAGGTGTTTGGGACTTTGCTTAATAAATAACCTACCACTAAGCTGTTGACAGTGCAAAGGGCTTAATTTGTACTCTGTCATGTCCATGTATGTCTTTATTGTTAAAAATGAAAAGAATGAAAATGGTTGATGACTATAAAAGAGCATACTGTAAACTAAAGTGAACTATTTTGGCCATCTGCCTGCAATGATTTAAAAAAGGATTTACACTGTATCTAATAAAATGCACAACTGTCTAAAATATGCAGGCCTACACATCAGGTTGTAGGTGTATGCTAGTTTCCTTCTGGTGATTTCAGTGTTTGCTGTGCATAAGCCAGGGGGATATTTTTCTCAAATGACTGCAAACTGTCTGATTCACTTTAATCATCAACATATATTTACTGCAAAACTTTCACCTGGTTAAAAAAGGACAGCCACTATACTGTATGCCTCACACAACGAGAGACACACAAGAGAATAACAGCATATTGAAGTGTGCAGTAGCAAAGTGGAGATATTTTCTGTAAGGTAGTTGGAATATAAGTGGTTTGGGTGGTTTTGCAATGTGACTGCTCAATAGCACATCAACAAAATAAGCAGCCAGTTGTAAGAATTGCAAGATTCAAAGCTGAAGTACCCAAATAACAGAGGTAACACATATTTAGCCAAACACAAATGGTTCTGAATATCTGAAATCCATCATTTATCTCACTAAACAATAAGTCTCTGTAGCAGTTTTGTTTGTTTCAGCTTCTCTAATGTTAATATGATCATGATCAAAATATTTTATTAGGACTCAGCTGTGATATCAAACACTTCAGTGTTCCCTGACATTTTGCCATTTGTTTCCTTTAAGCCACTCCAACAAATCACAGCACAATGATGCCATCTGGTGGCAGAATAACTATTACCTACTATCATCTGCTGTCTATGAACGATACTACACAAAGTGTCCTTCAGACAGAAACCTCTCAGGACTTGTTTAAACACTGCTATCGGTATAATAAAATAACATGACCTGTTAGTCACGTCAGGGAAAGACAACAGAGGACATAAGCAGTAACAAACACTTAAATGTTAATTTTTACGATCAAACCAATTGTTTGTGGAGTAAAATAACCAGGTGGGGTTGGGGGTAACTTTCATAGTTTATTCCCTTGCATGTGCATCAGGTGTTTGAGTAGCGCTCGTTTAAGTCACTCTGAGGGCAAGCATAGTGACATAAATTTCTTTTGGGTGGCCGTGTCTAATTCTGGGCCATCTGTAAGGTTTCACTGTGCGTGAAGGGAGGCCCGCCAAAAGGACATTGCAGTAGTCGAGGCGGGGGATAACTATAGCCTGGACCAAGAGTTTGGTGGCGTCTTGCTCAAAGGTTGAACCATTTGCTGGCTAATAAGCTAGTTAACCAGCTACGCTAACAAGCCAGGTATGGTTAGCGCAGACACCGACACGTGCTAATTAGTGCTAACATATAAATAAAATAACACTAGAATTTCACTCACCTCAAAAAACAGGAGCGCCGGCTTCCTCACGTCCTGTTAGTCAAATGACAGCACACCAAGGCATATTATCTGTCCGATATACATCACCAACAACACCACACCACATTCAGCGACTAGAGGTAATGCCAAACAAACAGCTAACGGCTAGCCACGTGATGGTACACACCTGTCAGCGGCCACGCCCTCAATTGTACATAACTCCACTAAAATAAAATAAAAACTGGTGAGTTATATAGAAATTAACTCTCGTACAGTTGTCATGGAAGGGGGATATTACTTATAAAGACCAAAACCGTTTTTTGAACCGGGCTGTAACATAGAGACATGTTTACTCCTGCTGTAAATTTGAGCACTTTTGACATGGAGCGAGCCTCAAGTGGCCATTCGAAGAACTGCAGTTCTTGGCGCTTCCATGCTGGCGGCAACGGAAGTTTCCGCTTGGGGCGCACGTGCACATCATATTGGTCACCTGACCTTGATTGTGTTGTTGTTGTTGTTGTTGTTGTTGTTGTTGTTTTTATAGCCTTTGAAATTATATTAGAGTTAGGAAGTCTTTACAAAAATTGACACCCCACTTTTTCTTTGACTGTCAGTTTTGTTGATGAGAATTAATCTCAACGTATTTACTTTTACAAATTTTTAGCGCAGTTAGAATATTTCAGAAATACTTCTGAATACTTCAGAAATACTAAAAAGAAATAAGCTTCCCAGGTGGAGCTCCTATATGACAGAAGAACAGGGTCTAGTTCACTTCCCCAATGGATTTCGCTTCATTTAAGGAATTCAAAGGTTTTTATCAAAATCCTCCTTTCAATGTCATCTTTTCCCTCTTAAAACGCCTTGTACATTGTGGAATCTCTACTTTTTCTGTTAACACACAGACTAAATCACCAAAAATCAGGGTCAGCTTTTCATTACTATGTCCACCTCACACATGAAATGAAGCCCACACACAGTGCTAAGGGTAAAATAAGAGAACAATTTATTCTTCGCTCTGTTCTACAAAACTTTATTACAACATAAAGCTGACGAACAAAACTGTGTCTGCTGGAAATCAAAGGTTTCTCTTGGAAAAATGCGGACAGCAATCACAGGTGTGAAAACTAATATATGTACAGTATTTATTGACTATTTGTTATGGTTGACTTTGTGCTTTGGAGTTGTAGGTTTCTTTGAAAAGCAGGAAAATATCTGTATTCCTACATTACACTGAAAACAAAAATCTCTGTTGGATAGAACGGTCTTGAAGACATTAGCACCATTTCATAAAAAGGTTCTTGATGTAAAACCACAAATAGAATAGCTATTAATGTAGATTTGGAGCTGGCATAGTAATTTACTGTATTTCTTTCTAGTGAAAAGGACTCATCGGGTAATCACTTTACCTAAACCTCTTTTTAGCTCCACCACTCACTGCATTAACCCTTAAAAATCTCCTTAGAACTTACATTAGAAAGTGTTTTAAAGGACATCAAAAAATAGGAATGTTTTTTAAGTAAACAGTGTCTCTGTCAGAAGAAACTAGAGCCTTTGTGTGCACTCAGGCTCCTTGGCAAAGTGGAGCTTCAGTTCTGTGTTTTCTATGTTTTTGTGGTTCATTTTGTCCTGTTTGAGCATTCATTGGTAAAAGCACTCGGTTCTTTACACCTTGTCATGTTACAACAGCAGAGTTTAAGAAAACAAGACAAGGAAAGCATGGCTGTTTTTTAAAACTTGATGTCCCAGTACTGTGGTGTCTCCTTAGTGGCTTCAAATTCGTCTTCACCTGCTGCAAAGTTGTTGTTGTTGGTCAGTGATGTCACCTCAGGGTGCTGGGTGGAACCTCCAGCCTCTGAAAATAAAGAAATTATGTGAATTTTTGAGTATTTTTTCCTGTGCATGCTTTAATCTTATGTATAACACCACATTTTAAAATTCTTTTTTAGTTTTTTTTTTGCTTTTATATTTTATCTCCCTTTGTTCTTATTTTCTTCTTTTATGTGTAAGATGTTTATTCATCCTGAAAGTGCAGACTATAAATGCAATCACCAAGCCCTATATCAGACATAGTGTACAAGAAGATCACTGCCATCTGTACATTTCATGAAGGGTTCAGGAAATAAAGATTGTTTTTGTCAGGGATTAAGCTAATCTCTTATCTTACCAGGGAAGCACAGAATTTGGGGCCTCTCCCACATGCCTCCAGACAGACACCTGATCAGAGGATTTAGTCTCTGCTGGAAACCCGCGGCACAACGATAACGTACAACTGCATTAGTTTCATATCTCTGTCGAGTTTTTCCGAATATGGAGGCATTTCGGACCTTTGGTGGTGGACCACATGAGGCTGTTGGAAGAGAGAAACACTTCAGATCTCATATTTATTCACAACTTTGTACCCATGATTTGTTCAACTGATGTATGGTGATGTAATAACCCAAAATAACCACATGAGGGAGCTGAGCCCATTCATAAGGAGCTTTAAATAATGACTTCAGTGTTCATTCTCTTTCATTTACTCACAGGTGCCTTTCTTGCAGGTGTAGGCCAGGTGATAGTTGCAGGGCACATCACTCCAGCGTCCATCATCGTGCCACACCATCACCACACAGTCTTCTCCAGAGAGAAAATAGCTGTCCGGCTGCCCTCTGTACCAGTTCTCATACAGCTGTAAACATGGAGAGAAAAGAGATTTAAGCTTTCAGATCTTTAGATTTATTTATTTTTTGCATGCAAGGATATAATAATCATAACATACTGTATGGAAATCTGAAGTCTGTGCATGTGTTCTATGACTTTATATCACACAATAGTACTCTATTTTTTAGGTAGGGTACAACTCTGTTAATGTTTGATAAACTAAAATGAGTTAAGATTTGTTTTTGGTGAAATAAAAAAAGGTATCAAAGCAATATAATCTGGGTCCAAGTTTTCCCAAGTATATGATGTAATAAATGGGTTGAATCATAAACAAGAAAATAATTTGCTTAATGTCAAATAATTAGAGAATCAACACAAATCAAACAACCACTATCAAAAAATGGAGAAATCTAATAAATGAAGTATGAAAATGGAAGAAGAAAATACCGAATGTTTGGTAAGGTTTTCAGCATCTTAACTACATTTTGCTTCATCTAAGAGGTGTTCATCTTTCTGTGATGCTCTGTGAAATGTTTGGTGGTCACACAGTATGGTAGCCTACAAGCATGTCTATATGTTTCTCCTGGTTTCTAATATTACTCACCAGTGGGTTGCCATCAGACCAACGGAAATCATCCTCGATGGTCTTATCGTTCAGACCAGTCCACTGGTATTCTTTGTAGTTGCCTGGGGAGGAGGACAATAAGATAAATTAGAAAAAACAAAAACCTCACTCCTCATGAAACAATAAATAAATAAAGTATCTAATTTCCTGTATGTACAAACAGTCGGCACAGTGAACCTACTGTTGATGTAATTCTGTTCCTCAGGGGTCATGATGGACACCAGGTGAGCTCCCTGCATGCGACAGTGCTGCTCTGCGACCTCCCAGCTCAGACGCTGGCTGAAGTGTCGGTAACAGAAACCGTGAAACTTGTCCCAGCCGGGTTCACATTGCTCCAAGTCTGAGAGAAACACAGAGGAGGAGAACGGAAGCCTTTAGACATACAGGTGCAGACATACATACATGCGTGATTTATCCCTAAATGCTAAATTGCTTTGAGTAAATGCATGGGAAGATTAACACAGACACCCAGAAACCAGCCAATAGGCATCTCCTATGCTGAATTCTAACTACTTTGCCATGTGACAGTTTGTTTGAGGTAATTTGATCAAACAAACGTTTTTATTATTGGCACATTAGTGGCACATGAAGTTGATAATGCAGGACCCACCTTAGTTTGTATTGTACTTTCTTACTGGTACAACGGCTTGACATTTTTCTTTTTTATTGATCTCTTATGTGACCAGGAAAGCCTTGTTTTGATTAAAAGCGAAAATGGGCAGCAACAATAATGACTCACAGACAAACAACATAGGAAATATGACACAACATATATCACAAAATCTGACTGAAACAGCAATGTGATGATAAAATCAGAAATAAAATTTAAATTTTGTAATTGGTAAAATTACCATCAGCACCAGGGGCTTTTGGTGCCCTTGGGGGTCTGGGGGACCCAGGCACCTGCTTTCCCCAGTTGGTAATCCTGATTTCCACATAAAAAAACAGTAGGGAGCTCACCGGTTTGACAGAAGTCTCCTCCATACGTTGGCAAACAGAGACATTTAATCTGCCCATCTCGGTCTGTGCAGGTGCCTCCATTTAAACAGGGGTCGTCCAAACAGGCATCTGAAACACAACAGAGGTCCAGTCATTAGGAGATGAATCTGATGCTTATACTACATGAGAGCAAAGGACACAGTATGTATACAATATGTTATTGTTAAGAGTGCACAGAAACAGAAAGATTTGCATGTGCAAGTACAAATGAAAGCAAGAGAATTATCAGAAAGAGGTGGATTTGGTGAATCAAAAAGGCAGCTCACAATTAATATTACTGTCTTTTTCTAAAAAAGAAATCTTGAAATCAAGTATCAAATCTATTGTGCATGTATCCTCTGTAAAAAAAAATGTAATTATGTGCAACAAAAACATTAAGATATATATGCACATGAGTTAAATTAATATACATATACGGAGAGGAAAATAAACACGTAGAACGAGTGGAACATTTCAGGACACATCCTCAGATAAAATGCATCATGCATAAAAAAAAGCATCATCATCCACATATGCCAACAGATGGCAGCAGAGGACAAACTTCAGAGAGTGTCAAACCCCTCAGGTCCTTTTCTCGCAGCAGGTTTGGGTGAGTCTTCCAAGATAATCTTTCTGTCTTTTTCTCCCATTCCTCCTTAATGATCAACTTTTCATACTTGTATATGGTGGAGCCTTAACAATGACGAATGATATCACACTGTGTGACTGGGTCGTATTAATTAAAAAGGACATCAGTAGGCATGTCACTCAAAACAAAGCAAAATTTTCTTCCTCATAACCAGTTTCTATACTATCTATATCTATATACATGTTTCTTGTGTTTAATATGCCAACACATTATACTTGGAGAAACCCAACAATGTTCCTTTTGAAATGCAATGACACAGTCACACATGATAATCATCAGACATTGCTGTGATTTGTTTCAGTAACTACTCTCTACCAAAGTATACTATCTTGCTTGTGTGCAGGAGTAGAAATAGCTTCAATTGGTTGTTACATATTTCAGTATGTCACACATGTCATGGGGGATACAAATACATAATAGTGCATGTTGATTGAGACATCTGGCACCTTGGGTTTCTACAGTGAAACATCCTCTTCTGATGATAGGTGTTTCAACCTTTATACCTGTGTACATTCATTAAACACTCTAACAAAATCTCACAAAGGCCCATTATTCAGAATTTGACTGAACTAAGTTGAAGGGGTGAAAAAAAATTATTTCAAGCGCCTTGCGGTGGCTGTTGCATCATGTGACAGTTCAATTAACTCTTAAACAATGTCATGAATTAATAATTTATCATTTCTTTTCACATAAAACATGTTCTTTCTTATGCTAGGTTGACATTTGTGTCACATATTTGGAAAATGATGACTTCGTGTTGTCTAACTCCTGTATGGATGATTACACTGTAAAAAGGAAATATCTCTTCAGCTTAAGCAAGTGTTAGCATCAGAGGGTAGTTATTTTAAAGCCCTGAAGAAAAAAGAGGGATTGTTTCAGTTTAAATTTCTAAATTTGTTAAAGAAGGCAAAATGGTGGCAGTGTGTCCAAACTGAAATGAAACATTTTACAAGTGGTTTTGGTTTATTTGTTTCCTCTGACACCCTATAAACAAGAACTCTGTGGTGTCTGTCATTATACTTAACACTCACATACTACTATTTAGACTGATCTTTTTGAGTCAGTGTGTGTATGAAAGGTAATAACTGCCTTACACAAGACTAATGAGGATCATATGCAGTCAAAGTAAAACTGGGGCATGGAAAACCATTGAGATGCCTTTGAAGTTTTAAGTATAAAACAATGAAACCTGTCACAAGTTTTTGCAGCACTAAGGTTCAATTCTCACTCTGTGAAGAGTCTACATGATGTATTTTACAGTTGTAGTATAGTTTTCCTCACGTCTATAAATTGCCTGTAGGTGATGATGTGAGTTTGGTAATTACTGAATGAGTGGTGGCTTTCCCACTGTGTTTCTCAGCCTTTACAAGTTGCAGACTCTCCAGTATTTCATCACTATGAACAGTCCTATATGTAAACTGCTCACCAAATTAAGGCGTATTGGAGATGCTGAAGTCGAGATTAAATGTGAAAAAACATGCTACACAGATATGCAATTGCAAATGCTTTCCCTACTTTTTCATCACCATGAATAGTAAAACTCTAACAGTAAAAAAAGTGCATAAAATCATAATCAATAAAACAAAACTGTACCTGCAACCTTGGATTAATTGTAGCGTGTTAGTGGGTTTAAGTTTGACTTGTAGCAGATGTGGACAAATCTGACATGATGTACATCATCACCACCATGATAAATGCAGTGAAATATTTTGTCCTCCATTCAGCGGTTCTTGTGTATCAGCTGCTTTTTCTTGTAATTTATTTTTAATTAACTTTTTCTTCTTTTTTTTTTAAATCATTGCCTT
The DNA here is from genome assembly GCF_002260705.1 of Seriola dumerili. Classification (NCBI taxonomy): domain Eukaryota; kingdom Metazoa; phylum Chordata; class Actinopteri; order Carangiformes; family Carangidae; genus Seriola; species Seriola dumerili. The sequence goes on along the minus strand of NW_019174365.1, from coordinate 9,035,856 downwards.
CCCAAGAATAATGATACTCATGAGTCATTATATTTTCAATTACTGTGTATATTGTTTTGTTAATATACTTTTTAAATAAGATTTTGTAGAATATATATTTGGAGAGGCTCTAGTCCTGAATGTAATTGCAAACATGCTGAGTGAAGCTGCTGCACAAGGCGAGTCAATTATCACCAGAAATATGGGTGACTGGAACGATTATCTTATCTTTAAATAATCTGAAAGTGCCTGTATGGAGCCAAATGCAGTGCCACTCTGGTTCGTAATATCTTTGCACCATTATAAATTCTGTTTTTAAGTTCTGCTGAAGAACTGTGCTGCATCACTTTGATGTAACTAAGTTCCCCTCTAATGAAATGTCCTCTATAAATAAAATTCCCTCGTTCTCTGATTAAAATATTAGACTTGTAACAACCCATTGTGTTGAACAGCACTTCCCTGGATTAGTTTACAATGGAAATTGTTATGCCAATTATGCCAGTTCTGCAGAAACCCATTTTTCCCACACATTGTTACATGTAGTGAAAGTTCTGACTTACCATGAAGATTTTTACTTTTACTTTTAACTTTTTTCTTTTCTTGGCGGAACTGGGTTTCCTTAGAGGTTTCTGAGGCTGCTTTATTTAGTTGTAGAAACTACAAAATGACTAAACTAATCTCAATATATCTTATATACTGAGACATTTCAAATTTCAAACTAAAATGTTTGAGATCGTAGGAAAACAAAATAACAGATTTAAACTGATGGCAAGACGAGAAACAAACATCACTTAGTTGACTTTATCATTATCACACCTAAAAACACAATACTGTACAAATCTTGAATGATTATGATTAAACAATAGAACATGATCTAAGTATGAAACATTAATGTCCCAAATAAGAACATTCAAAAACTTGTTGCTAAGTGTTACCACTCACAACCAATCATCACTGAACAATATTTGTGCTTATAAACATAATAATAATCTGTGCTTCTGGTACTAAACTATCTAAAATAGCAATAGTCTGAAAATCTGAGGAAAGAGAACAGTTTTTAACAGTTGATGATCTGACAGTTATGGATTAAATATAATACATTATTGCGATAGCACTGGTCAGTGCTGTTACATTCAATGTAAATGCTGTTACAGAGTCCCTTTAAAATGTTACTTCCAGATTACTGCAAAAAACATGGTGAGTTTTGACAGTTAGCAGGAAGAAAATGATGGTGCAGAGAATAATTTGCACTTGTTTGGTGAAGGGATTATTTTCTGAAAACAAAATCCACTGATCAATGTTCTGTGAAATGTTTACTGCTGTAACCATCACTCTTGCATAAAACCATGTGTCATGTAGTAGAAGCACTAAAACACTCATTCAAGCATACCACTATATTACAGTACTTCACAGAAGTCAATCTTTGGATGAGGAAGAAAACATCATGCATAACAAGACTGGACTGTTGACAAATGTCAAATGGGAGCTGTCCCGGTGTGAGTATCTTGAAGGGGAGGTGGGATCACAAGGACAGAAGTGAGAAGTGGGAGGAGTCAGAAGGGTGAGTGGACTTTCTGAGACAAGTGAAACAAACGTGGGAAGTCATTTGAAAAGGAGGGGAGGTGTTTTACAGAAAAATGGAATAAAGGCAGGTTGGGGCAGAGGACAGACCAGGGATTTTAGTGGATCATTGCGTCGAGTAGCAAGAGGAGGACGGTTAGGCTGATGAGAGTGGCTTTAACATTACCTGAAGCTTTCCCTGTACCGCCTACAGCTGCCCTCTCATTGGGCAAGATAAGCAGAGTGGGCGGCTGGGTGAGACTAAACTCAACATCCACCAGACCCTGATCCACTGGTGGTATGAGGTGCATCACCTTCTGGGGCTCTGTCGTCTTGTGGTGAACACTTGCTGTTGAGGTTGTCGGGCTCCAGCTGCGTCTGGACCAGTGTGTGGTGGTTGTGATGGTGGCGGTAGTTGTCTTTGTGGTATCAGCAGTGGGTTTTGTACTTAAGGAGGCATCTAAAGCTGCTGTGGAGGTGATGGAGGAGGTTTTTCTGCTGTACTCAAGATCATTCAGAGATTCTTGGGGTCCAGTTGTGGTGGTCAGCAGAGCCCAGTTAGATGTTTGAGAATCAAGAGGAAAGATGGTAAATTCCTCCTCAACAGCTGAGGCAATGGAAGCCTCTTCCTCTAAGGCTGAGGCAATGTTAGCTTCTTCTTCTAAGGGTGGGGAAACATTAGCTTTTTCTTCAAGGGTTGGGGCGACACTACCTTCTTCTTCAATGGTTGGAGCAATGTAAGCTTCTTCTTCAAGGGTTGGGGTGACGTTAGCTTCTACTTCAAGGGTTGGGGAAATGTTAGCTTCTTCTTCTATGGTTGGGGAAACAGCTTTTTCTTCAAGGGTTGGGGAGACTTTAGCTTCTTCAAGAGTTGGCGCAACATTTGCTTCTTCAAGAGTCAGGGAAACAGTAGCTTCTTCAAGGGTTGGAGCAATGTGAGCTTCTTCTTCAAGTACTGGGGCAATGTCAGCTTCTTCTTCAACCAATGGAGCAACACTAGTTTCTTCTTCATAAGTTGGGAAAACTGTAGCTTCCTCTTCCGGTGAAAAAGAAACTTCGGCTTCTTCTTGGGGCAAAGTTGGTGCAACTTTAACTTCATCCTCAAGGTTTGGGGTAACTATAATGTCCCCTTCAGGGGCTGGGGAAACTTTAACTTCCTGTTCCAGTGAAAAGGATACTTTAGCCTCTTCAATTGTTGGGGAAACTTTAACTTCCTCTTCAGGGACTCGGCTAACTGTAACATCCTCTTCAAGGGTTGGAACAACTTCAATTTCTTCTCCAAGGATTGCAGCAACTGTACCAGGCTCTTGTCCACTTGCCTCTTCATAAGCAGTGGTCACAGTATTTAAATACACTCGGTATGATGATGTCTGATACTGTGCTGTGGTGGAATCAGGAGGCAACTGAGAGGTGTTGAACTCCTCTGGAGACTCAGTGGTAGCTAAACTTACTCCAGAAACAAGGTTTTCTTCAGCCTTTGTCGGGTGCAGCCGTTTTTCCTCACTTTCTGTGGTGACTGTGTCCTCAGTTTCTAAGCTTGTACTTCCTTCCTGTTTAGAAATGGAAGACTCCCATAATTGTGGTGCTGTGGAGAGGATATCGAAGCCCAGATTGTCAATATTTTGTGACCCGGATGAAGACGTTGGATCTGGGAGTACAGTCTGAGTGTCAGCTGGAGCGCTGCTAGCTATAGCGGAAAGTGATGGATGAGTGGTGAAGCTGGAAGTGGAATAATCTGATGTTGAGATGAAGCTGACCACTTCAACGTCAAGGTCACTCTCTGGAAAAAACAAAACAAAACAAGTTTAAAGTTTTAACTATCTAAGTGTCTGAAGTAGCTCTATTAAGATACTGATGGTTCTAACCATGCTAGCATATGGCTCTATGGACTGCAGTGTTGGTCCACCACTTTGGTCCAGACTGAAATATCTCAACATCTACTGAAGGGATTAAGATGAAATTTTGCACAAATATCCCTGGTCCCAAGAGAACAAATCTCCCTATGTTTGGCTATGCCTTGATTATTCCACTCTACCATGGGGTTGACATTTTTTGGCTTGAAAGGCCAATTGATAATCGGTGGATTGCCATGAAATTTGTCGCAGCTAGTGCCAAAAGGATGACTTTGTATGTGTCAAGTACTTTGGTTTAAGAACAAATACTGTACAAACTAATGACATTCCCATCAGCCTTGGTTATATTTTGTGTTTAGTGCTAGTTAGCAAACGTTAGCATGCTTACACATTAAACTAAGATGATGAACATGGAAAACATTATACATGCTAATCATCAGCATGTTAGCATTGTCATTGTGTACATGTTGGTATTAAGCTAAGTACAGCCTCACAGAGCTGCTAGCATGGCTGTAGACTGTTTTATATTATAATGCTATTAAATTCATACCTTGAGAACTATCTCCAGATCCATCAAGAGGGAGCCACAGTGAAGTTAGGTTTTTGGTGGGAGCTTGGGTAGTTTGTGTAAGAAGCTCTCCTTCTTCTCTTGGTGACTGAGTCATGTTTGACATCTGCCAAGGCTCTGCTACTGTTGCCTCTTCCATCTTCACCTGGAGCATGTTGTCAGGAGTCATTGAGGTTGCCTCCAGGATATTCTCCTCTTGAGTATAGTTGCTCTCTGTAATGCTGTAATTGGCCTGTGATCTGTTTAAACCAAAGTTGGGCTCTTGTATTTCTGGAGAATCCTTCGGCCTCTCAGATGGTTGCGTAAACTCTTCAGGGTTTGTGTCTGGTGTTGTCTGGTTATGTGTGTGAGGTTCATATGATGGTTCAGGAAACCCTGTGGTGTTTTCAAATTCAAATTGGTGAAAGGTGAAGTTCAAGTTCTGGTGGGAATCTGTCTCATTGTAAACACTGGGCAGTAATGATGTGTTTTGTGAGAAATTGTAGGTTTCTGTGCTGCTGGTGCTGTTCCACAGTGCTGCAGGATTCTGGGAGTGAGAGCTCATTTCTGAAGGAGATGAAGTTTCATTAAACAGTTTTAGGTAGTCCGATGTGGATGTGGTGTTGAGAGGAGACTCTGTTGTGTCTGATATTACTGTTGAGTGTGTGTCAACCAGGTTTTCCTCAGTGGAAGATTGGGAGACAAAGGGAAAAGATTCAAGCGCACTTTGAGCCTCTCGCTCCACTTGCTCAGCATGTTGGTTCAGTTTCAGCTCTTGATCTGGTTCCGTAAGAATAACTACATCTTGTCCAAAGTCTTCAGGCTCTGTGGCCATGTAGTCCATAGGAGAGTCAGTGGGAGCAATTCTGTTATCTGTAGAAGACAGATAAGTAGTTAAAAAATATGATATAACAGCTATGAAAACAACTTTAGACTATCTCTTTACAGTTTAATTACATACATACAAATTGTAAATAATATAATAATAATATCAGAATGTCCACAAAATGTTTTTATATAATATGTATTTCATAAATAGCAAAGCAAAGGATTGATTACTGTGTGCCTATAGTATTCATAGTTAACATTTTTGTTCAAATGAGCAGTAATGAACAGTTTATATGCACATCCAATACATCTTTGACATGCAATTTAAATTCTATTTAATGCACAATCATTTTTTAGGCACAAAACAGAAAACTCACCTTTCAAACAATAAACGTCATGAAGGCTGGACGGCTCTGGGAAGCCAGTTTGGTTGCTGAAGCGGTAAAGGGTTTTGACACCTGTCTGAGGGCCTCCGCAGCGCTCTCTGGGGGTTATGATGGGATAACGCACACTGCCATCAGACAGCCAGCCAGGGCTGCAACGGTCCAGACCTTCACTCCATGCCAAGTACAGCTGTGCTGTTGTAGCCAGCTCTGCCCCTGCAGCTCTGCAGTATGCCTGTGCTTCATCAAATGACAGCTGCTGTGGGACGGGGTCGTGGAACACCTCTCCTACAAACACAAAATATTCATATAAAGTTTCATTATTTTATTTTATAGTATGTACAGTATTTGTTTATTCAGATCACTGAATTTCTCATGGTTATATGCAGATATAGCCTGAGATAAATTGGTGTGACAGATAATATTGGCTGAATGTTCCTTATTCAAAACAGACCTGTCCTATTTAGTACAAATGTTACACACAATTCTCACTATAACAATAAAATTTAGGGGCTCAAAAATGGTGAAATAAATACTGGCTGATATATTGTTATTGTTGCTTTTTAGCTCTAAAATACTGATATCAGTACTGTCCTAAAAAAATCTAACATCAGTGAGGTTTTAGCTATAGAAATATGTGATATTATTCATACCATCAATTTGTTCCACGTAACAATAAACATCAAAAAGATCATCTGGGTCCATTGTCCCGTAGTTTCTCACTCCTGGTTGCCCATCCATGTCTCCATAGCAACCTTCACGGGGCACTTGGATTGGGTATCTGGGAGAATGGAAAGAGTCAGCATTTCTTATGTAACATTAACTTCTTAACGTTTGTCTGAACAGCAAGTCAGTGTTAACAATTCATTCATACTGAGCATCCACGTTAAAAACCACAGATTCTGTAATTTCTAAAAAAAAAAAAAAAGTAGATCATATCAGGCTTGATTTTGGGAAAATGTGAATGAAAGACTAAACAATGTAACTGGCACAGGTTTGAGTGCTTGAGTATTTGTGCAGTTTGAGTGTGAGCATCATACAGAAGACTCAGCGGTGATGAAATACCTGACAGACTGGTCTGCCAGCCAGCCTGCATCACACTGCTCATATCCGTCATAATAAGCCGCCAGCAGCTGGTCAGCGGTGGCGATTTCTGCCCCGATGGCCTCACAAGCCCTCTGGGCCTGATGGAAGGAAAACGCATACCGGCCCAAAGCATCTCTGTAGTGAAATACAACACCTAAACACACAAAGTAAACACACATTATGAACACTTTTAGATTGAGAGTATACAAATCATTCCATTAATAATACCATGAAGAACGACTTTACCAGCTAAAGTAACAGCAAAATCAGTCAGGGGCATCGTGGTAGCCACACAGGAAGCACAACATACTGTGCATAATCCCATTAATACACCAATTCCTATTGTTACAATGCAAACAAAAGGTTTGACAATGATCCATGTCTGCCGTTTTGTTACCTTTGACTTTGAGTTGTACGAGGTCACTGGCGTCCTCCAGGCCCTGCTGTACCTCGCAGCGATAGTGACCCGAGTCACTGGAGCGCAAATCTCCCAGCCAGAGTGACAGGTCATCTGGGGAAGATGTGTGGTTGAGCAATGCCGCACGATCTATGTACGCTTCATTGACCTTCACCCTTTGACCCCGCGCCACCAAGATCTGCGTCTCCACCCCACCAGACACCACAGTCCACTTGACCCGCGGTTCGACCGGGGAAGAGGAGGAAGTGGTAGGTGTGGAGGACAGAGACACGAAGCAGGGGATGGAGATGGAGCTGCCCAGTGGGGCAAAAACCGGATCTGATTGGGGGATGTTCACCTGGAGGGACTGGACGTCATCTGCAGAAAAAAAGACAGAGGATACAGAGCGTGAAGAGCGGAGCGGTTCTGTAACTTTGCTGAGAATCATTCCCTCACTATTAAACGGACCTTTGTATTCTTTGCTTATAACTGAATGACAAACTCAGAATCCTCTGACACAGAGTATTTTATGTCATATTATGACTCATAAATATTTTCACTAAAAGTAAGAGATAATGGTAAAATGTAGACGTACCATATGCAGATGGTGTTTGGGTGGGGAAGGCCAGAGTGAGACGGCACACTGCACAGAGAAGTGGTAGAATCTGGACATGTCTACGGAGATAAAGAGATAAACACAATCAAAACTAAGACAAGATTCATTTTTGACACAGATGAGTAGATTCAGGAAGGAAAGGACATAAAAAGTGATGAATGAATGATTCATCTCCAGTTTCCAATTTCACACATATTTAACCTTTAATAGGCAGAGCAATTTCTGATACCGGAAGTCATGTATTGTGTTGGTTCAGCTAGTCAGGGGAACACGCTCCATTGAGCTAGCCGAATTGATTTATTGTAATATTAAAGGTCACAACCTGTATAACAGTGCCTCCACCACAGCATCCACCTACTGTGGTTTTAGTCTTGCACATGTACATATAGCTGGGGGAAAAGGCAGTATCTGAGTCTTAGCTCATTTGTATTTAATATGATTTGCTGCTTTCATGTAACATAATTTAGGGCTGAATATTATCACTGGAAATAGAGAAGATACATTCTGTAAAAACAAATGAGAACTTCATGAGGGCAGATAAACCCAAAACTCCAACTAACTTATAAATTGAAGCAAGAAACAAAGTTGACCATAGAATCTGCCTTTGGGAGTAGATGTCATTTAAACTGCCATCAGAATTAAAAAGAAAAAGAAACATTATTCCTGTAATGTACATACTTAGCATTATACCGAGAGTCATTTCTAGTAGTCAGCCTACTCTCATTCATATGGATGGGGTAGGAAAATGTTATTTCTGGGTGATCTGTGAATGAGCCAAATTTACAAGTCTAATTTTCATTGTGTAAAATAACACCAGAAAGACCTCTGTGTATAATGCAATAAAATGTCAAAAAAATTGAATCAACACCTCTACAGTTTCAAACTCGACTGAACTGAACATTACAACCTTTGCTGAGTGCACCTAGTACACTTGTAACTGGGCATATACATCATACATTTAGAGAAAAAATCTGCTAAATTGGACAGAGAGGTTCTTTGTTTTACAGACATCGTAACACTGGAGCAGAATCGTTGTGTAAAACACCGACACAAGTCCCATAAAATACTGAAAAATGTATCTCAAAGCTCAACCAGTCAGTATGAAAGAGCAACCTTTCTGGTTTTCAAAGGGAAGCAGGGAGCACAGGCTCCTGACCACAGGCCATTCATCACCTCCGGGAGCTAATGACACGGCGTCTCAGCCCAGCGGCATCCTGCCAGCGCTCCGTCACCAGTCTGGCCCTGTTATTAACCCAGCAGGCATGGCAGGACGCTCACAGTGACCTCACTCAACCTCCTGAGGCGGCCATGATGAAGCTGCAAATGTTCATTTATCATTATTCATCCAAAGTGTCTTTTTTTTAACTTAGAAACGTGGCACAGTTTTAATGTTGATATCAAAGTGTCTCTTCCTTCTCTGGTAATTTAAAACATCTATATCATGTTTAGTATCACACTGGTTAGTTAGCAGTTACAAAAAAATGACATACTTTTACATATATTTTACTAACAATATGTGCATCATCAGGCATCAATGAATCTACCATTATCAAGTAATGCCAATTAAACTTAGCAAAGAGACAGCATAATGTTATCACAAAAATATGATACTCATTCTTTGTTTTTCTAAAGGTTTTCTTGGAGCAATTAGTTCTAATTTTTTTCAGCTGTGAGCTGCTCCTCCATTTCTTTTGGACATTGCATTATGGGACAGCACTGTCAAAAAGAAAGGGTGTTTGTTTTGTCACTTTTCCAGTGTGACCACACCAGAGAGCGTGAAAATGAGGGAGAGGCTGAATGTAACGAAGGGGTTTCTGATATGATGATATACTCATGTTGTTTCAGAGGAGGTATTTGTGCTTGCTTTGCTTTAAACAAGAAAAACTTAACAAAGACGTCCCAGATCAGAGTTTGACTGCTGCTGATGTCACCGAAACAACAAAACTCTTGATGGGCAGAAGAACCTCCAAAGAAACCCATAGCAAAGCACAGAGAAGGTACTGTGCATGTGCATGTGTGTGTGTGTGTGTGTGTGTGTGTGTGTGTGTGTGTGTGTGTGAACTTGCTTCATTTATATCAAGATGAGGATGAATAAACAGCCGTAAGATAGCAGTATGTCTCACTAAGTTTTGACACAAGCAGCCTCATTCTGAGCCTCAGGGCGTCACACTCGGATACACAGACGCTCATCAAAATCTCCACATATCATCACTGGAGCTGTCTTCTTTAATGTGAAAGCTAAATAATAGCTGAGTAGTAATACCGACGAGATCAGAGGACCGAGTCTGTAAATCAAACGCATCCTTCGTAAGCAGCTGACACAAACGCAGCTCACTAAATTGTGACATATTAAATGGCTGTCTTTGATGGCAGAATAATTGTCCCCTGTTTCCTCACCAGCTGGGTGGACTCCACAAAGCTGGTATCACTATTAGTATTCTTGACAAGAAAATCTCTCACTAAAAAGCGAGCAGTGGGCCAGGAGGACAGCTGCACACTGTGCTTTCACTTCATACCAACTCCCTTACAAAAGGCTTCAGGCAAAATTAAAGGACAGGACACTGGCACACTTGCTTGCTCTTTCTCTCGCTCTTTTCAGGGATGGAAAAGCAAAGTTTTAAACCACTACGAATGAGCAGGATTCGCACAAAGGAAACGGCCACATTAAGACACTGCACACTCTTTCAAACGGTATAGCTGTTGTGAGAGTTGTGTGCGTATGTGCTGACACATGTGGTTTCGCCTCATCGTCAGGCGCTCTGCAGTTCTGCTCTTTTTAATGTGAGTAACCAACGAAGGCAAGTCAAGCTAAAAAATCAATGCCGACCCACTGCATTTACAGGTCTAGAAACTGCAGCCAGTGCATTATCCACAAGCAGAACTAATCCAGTCCCCTCCTCCCGCAGACGCAGACAAGTAAGTGAGAGTTGACTGACATGTTGGTCATCAGTGGAGCAGACACATGAAAAATCAGGCTCAAAATAACACTGGCCAGCTTGGATTCTTCATGCAAGAAGTAATGGTAAACAAGGAACATATAATTAGATGCCGAGGTCCCTGTCGGCGCTGCGCTGACAACAGAAACCTGCTTGATACATCTTGTGGGTGGTCTCTGCAGCAGTCTGCATCATGGTCAGGTCAGACAAACCTCGTCTCCACCAATAAGATGGAAAATGACTGCTGATCCCAGTTCAGCCAGTTCAAACACGCAGAGACACTAGTTTGACTGATGTAAGCTCTGTGGAGAGCCGAGCTGGAACTGACTTTGGCACTAATTGGTCTATGATAAAATACAGTAGGGATCTCTCAAAATGCACAGTGAGTGTGTTTTGACAAGGCAGACATCCACTCAGCCTTAAGTTTCTGTCTACCACATGAGCATTGTGGCTTTATCCCTCTTCTTTCATCTCCAGTTTTTTTTTTAATTTAAGATTTCAGATTTATTGACTCAAGGGTATGGAGTTCAAACAAAATATACAATAGGAATGAAGTTGAGGAATGGCCAGTTTAAATAGTACTTTTTCCCCATTATTCCTTACTATCATTACTCTCCTCCACCCCACCCACTGTTGATACTTAGCAGAAATCTCCTAATCTAAAATCAGAAACTCCATATTTTTTATTGCTGCTCATCTAGTCTTTGTGGGTAATCGTCGGATTTCTGGTCAACAAAAAATAGGATTCACTTTGCACACATTGTAGAGGTCAGGCTCTCAGTTCCTGCACTAACCCTTAGCAACCTCTGTAGAAATGAAACCCCAAAGACTAGATCCCACAAACTCATCTATGCTGATGACATCTGCCTGATTACTTAAGCACCAGATCTTAAATCACTGAAGAAGTTAATCACCGAAGTTGGAGTCATTCTTCAAAATCAGGCACCAAACACCATCAAAATGTCACCCATTAAATGCATCATCTCAACACAAAGGCTGCCAAAGAATTAAAGTGAGTGGAAACTGAAACACTATTCTTCACAGGATACTGTCCTTTAGGGGAGAGGACTGAGGTGAAGCTCAGAAACAACCTCATCTGTGAACCTGAAGGCAGCAGATGGTGTCCAGTCATCTCCTCACTGTTTATCGCAACGTGGCCTCTGTGTACTTAAGTTTCCCCTGTCAGACCCCGGTCAGACTATTCACTAAACACCACTCCTCTGGCTGCCAGCACCATCAAACGTAAGCGCCTCCACACATCTGATGAGTTGCACATGCTCAAAGGATTCACCCCCACCTCCAAAACTACATTTCACAGACATCTCCGATAAACCAAATGTCTGTCTCCTAACAAGATGGCAGTTTTGGCAAAGACACCCACCAGATGATTCACCACCCAGTACGAATGGGAAAGATTCAAAGGATGCTTCAAACAAACACCTGATCTCAGTCCTGACTCAACAACTCCATGGACGGACCACAGCCTGTGCATGGCCTGCCTATTATAAACCACTTGGCTGTGAACTCCCTCTCTGCCTGGAAATCAGGGTGTCTCCAGTCTGAGCTCTGCCATGTGTTACTGACAATAAAACAATGACTAGAGTTGAATGAAGGCAATGAATGAACTACTGAATACCATTATCCTGTCAAGAACTCTTTAATTTGAGACTCTTAAACAGTCAACTATTCATATACATTCAGTGATTCAAGATCTGCTTCACTCTCCCAGCAGATACAAAGGTGGCTGCCAGCTTTAGGACTTTACTTTAACCAAATAAATAGATACATTTGTGCTTTTATTACATCTTACATCTTGATTTACCCTTCCCTTTCCTCAAGCTTTTTATGGATTATTTTAAGAAATAAATAGGAAAGTTTACTTATAAAACCCAATATTACAAATCAAAAAATTTGCCTCAAGGATCTTTACTTTCTGCTCCAAAGTTTACAAAACAGAAAGAAAATGACTTTTTCAATGACCTCAAAATAACACATATGAGTGAAATAGGAGTTCAATCTGGTTCGTCTTTGGGGACACAACTAAATACATATTATACATATACATAAACTTTAACTTCAGCTTCATCTACAGACTTGTAATTAATCAAATTACTATTATGCAGTAACATTAGTTCATTATGTTGCCCTACCTGATATTCACTTTGCCTGGAAATTCATTCATTCATTATTTATTGTGAAAATTTGAATCACTGAAAAAAAAAAAATCCATGATTTCGGCTGCAGTTCAAAGCTCTGAGTGACAAGGCTAGATAACAAGAGTTACTACATCACCTGAGATGCCTCCACCCTTGTTCCCTATGTAACATGCAGCACTCCATCAAAGCCCATTCATAAAATGGCCGATGAAATTCTACCCATTCCTAAAACAAATACAAGTGAAATTAACTTTATAGAAATTCAGCATGAATGTTAAGGGTGAGGTTATTGAGTCAGCATCTGCTTTTGTTTGCTTCATGTTTGAGTTAGACTACCGCATTCAGGTTTTGATGGCTCATAATGAGCGGCTCTGATTATTATTATTAGGATTTGATGATCGTGGGCTACAATTTGTGAATGTTTGGTGAGGAAGAACCAGTGTTTTCAGTTTCACTTGCTCCAGAGTTACGCATCAGACCAGAGAGCCATCAGATAAGAGGAATCTTTAAAAGTTCACTGCTCTACCTGTCCATTACTGAGGTCCACCTGAGCCCCAAGGTGCAGCACAGAAAATGAACAGAGGAGGCTAAAAGTGCACTTAAGACAAATAAAAACCAGCTTCTTGTGTCTCCTGCAGGGCACAGGAACTTGCTTTACTAGCTCCAAAGTAGCATTTAAAATATAAAAATGAAGTTTTGCAGTGGAGTGGTTTTAGTGTAGAGGACACTAAGTCATCCTTTCACTTTCATGTTATCAGACTATCTCAGTGACTGATGAGGAGAAATTGGAAGTGAGTGAGCCCTCCAGAAACACATCAACCAGCTGCATGCCCCGGGTTGGGTTTCATGCTGTGCAAGAAAACAAACAAAACAAAAAAAAGAGAGAAAACTCAAAGCTTTTGAGAAAAAAAAGTTATACTTCAGTAACTGCGTCAGCTGCACAAAATGGGGAGAAAATAGCTAACCCCGGTTTCAGAACCTCAGCTGAGGACAGCAACTATTACAACCCAATAAACCGGTGAAGGGTAATTTTCTTAAATGGCACCATCATTTAACGTGACTTTGTGAGTTTAAAAGAAGTTTGACACGACGAAAACCGCATGAACTGCGCATCATCATCATCATCATCATCATCATCACAGCACTTCAAAGAAAAACCTACCGGATTCTTCTCAGCAGCATTTCAGCTGATGCGGGATGGACTGACTTCTCGGCTGTAAAAAAGTATTTTCCCTCCGCTCCTCACAGCTTGCTGCAGTGCGACTACCGTCCTGTCAGGAGGGGGGGAAAGGCGGCTGTGGATGCTCTGCGCAGGTATATATTAGTACCGGGAACTGGGACTGCCGCGGTCCGACCGACTCCGATGCTTGGAAAGAAAAGGAGGGAGTTGAGAGAAAGTGAAGCCAGATATGAAACCCTGAACTGCCCACTTTTTAGACCAACAATCGGGATGGAGATGGCGCATGCCTGTCAAAGGAGGTTGGGAGGGATGACATCTAAAATAACCGATGTTATAGGCTGTGAAGTGAAGCCTGCACTAAGGAGATGACCTATATGGGTTTTTTTTCTGCAGGGAAACGACAAATGCATTGAGCGTCATTTAGATGGACCTGGCTGAGTTGAGTCAGCAGAGCAGGCAGCTGATGCTACTGCAGGTAGTGATATTGCAGCACGGTCACCTGTACTGGAGGAGAAGGATGAGGGAGCTGTCCCCATAGTTTTTTTGACAAGAACAGTGACTCATCCTGTTATTTTGCTGCCACATCACTTAAGTGGCCTGTTGTTGTTTTCATTTAAATCACATTGAACAAGTTTGCATGCATCACCACTGGAGTCATGAGCGGCTTGCAACAACTTAACATCACAGAAACAGTCCCCTGGTGACAGACCACATTATGTCCAACTTGAATCTGCAGACCTGCATTTCATTTGACATCATTAAACTCAATGCACTGCCACAGTTTAGTAGTCATTAACTGCAGGTAATCCAGAGATAGCCAAACATCCTCCAAAAAGGTCACAAAGATATTCATTTAAACAAACTGTACCTTAAAGTTGCATGAAAATAGAAATATATTTTTTGATGCAAACATTACATCATTTCTCTTTATACTGTTGTATAACAAACTCAAAAGAGCTTGTTGAAGAGAAATGAAGAATGCATTCGTCTCCTGTTCATGGCCAGATTAACCTGCATGGGGCCCAGGGCAAAAATGAGCTTTGACCACACCTCCACCCTTCACCAACCTCTTTTTTTTCTCTATGCATTATGTGTCCTGTCATCGTCAAGTAAAGAAACTGAACAAAAATGTATTCAGTAAAATGCACCATGTGAAAGTAGATTTGACACGGTGCTCCTCAACACAAATCAACAAGCCTCCCATCAAGACGTGATGAATTGTAAAAATGGAAAGAACAGTGCAGACTTATGGACAGTCTCTCCTCAAAAGCAGTCACGGCATTGCACTTGTTTCTACACAAAAACCGATAGAGGTTGTGTGATGAATGAACAAGACAAAGAATCTACAGCCATGCTTGCAGCTCAGGCACAGCAGGGATTTGAGCAAGAGGCTTCATCCTCTGGGAACTATGAATTTCTATGCAAAATTGTTGTGCCAGATAATCTACAGTAGTAGGTGATGAGATATTTCACAGGATAAATGAAAAGGTCCCAATAGCTGTCAAGATATTTCACCAAAAGTCCTCCGCCCCAAAAAAAAAAACTCAAACTCAAGGTGGTGCTAGAGCAAAAGTCAGAGGATCACCAAAAGCAGCAGGATTCATCCTCTGGGGACCATGAATGTGTGTACAAACTTTCAAGGCCAAGTTACAAATAGTGTAAAAGATGTGTGGGGAGGCTGTTCAAGGATTTTATAAGCAAGCTGCCTACTTTGCCCAGTCAAAAGTCAATCCTTGGGCCATGTCATCAAGTCATGTTAATTTGATTTACACAGCCCAAAATCATAAACGGTTTAACAATCTGTATAACATATGACACCCTCCATCCTTAAATCCTGGATTCGGAAAAGGAAAAACTCCTCCTCAAAACGAAAAGGAAAAAGGAGGAAACCAAAAGAAGAACAACAGAGGAGGGATCCCTGTTCTCGGACAGACGTGCAATAGATGTCATATGGACATAAAAGACAGAAATAACAGTAAATAAAACCATCAGAGGGTAGAAAATCAGTGCAGAACTGACTGGAATCTCATCTCAGCCAGCAAGGTGTAAGATTTACAGCCGAGGTGAAACCTGTGGTCATTATTAGTTACACGGTATAATTCCAAGTACGCCGTTGGCTCAGCGCTGGACTCTGCCACCTGTTTATACTGTATGTAACAGAGACACACAGAAGACGAATAGGGTCAAACGAAGTGTGTGCTGTGCCCTCTGCAGAGAGGGTGAATGGTGCTTTGTAGTGGTTGCTCTGTGGCTCGGCAGCAGCAGTTGTTGCTGCACACCTGAGGAATCTGACGCCCAGATACCAGCAGGACTGTCTGAGAAGGAAATGTCAAAGCTCAGAGCACAGACAAAGATCAGAGGTGTGCTCCAGTCCAACTTTAGCTATGACTGACTGTCACAGTGACCCAGATTAATTCAAGTCCAATCAGCAGTTACGCTCACTGTAAGACATCATCCTCCCTGCTGCCATGTGTGTTCAGCAGCAGGGTCGTAGAGTATAGGGATGGTCGGCCTTCAAGCAGGAATGTCTTCCTTCCAAAGACTCCATCCATTCAGCTCAGTCAGGTCTCTTACAGTGTCTTTAAAGCAACTGGCTTGAGAATGCTCTGAAATTCAATGAGACAGTACCCTGTAATTATCTCCTGTTGCCGCCGTTTAGCCAAAGCTATGTAGCCTCACTTATACCAATATGGCAGAGAAGCCATTAAAAGTGCACAGGGAAAAAAAAAGGAAATTTCAACATCTACAGTTCCACGACAACTGAACAAACTCCATTTGCTGATGAAGATCATGTGACATGATCAAAAGCACCAGAACAGCTGCTTAATGGACCTCGTGGTGAAACCGTTTCTACAAAAGAATACCGTGCCTGCTGCGAATCATCAGAAAGAAACAACTGCTTTTTAGTTTGAGAATATCCACACAGATCAAGTCTTATATAGAAGGTGGACGGTGTTGATTTGAAATAATTTATGTGCAATGTGTATGTGTGTGTGTGTGTGTGTGCCTGTGTCATACAGTGGTGGAAAGTAACAGAGTACATTTACTTCAGAACAGTACTGCAGTACAGTTTAACATAAAACTCATGAACCATGTCAGGATGAAAGAATTGAATGCCACAAGTTAGAGCAGTGTTTTACCTTCTTCTTAAGCAGAACTGTAACATACTGAAGTCATACACGAGAATCGTTTGGGAGCCAACTAAACTGACCAAACATAGTTAAACATGCATGCAAGCCATGCCTCAGACCTGCATACAAGCTAACGTTACATTTTCCAGCAGCCATCAAACAACCAGCCTATAATTAGACACTATCATTATATTGTGAGCTGAGCTGAGATCATCAAGTGAGTCAAGAGCAACACTGACATTTAGCTTTAAAGTGTCTTCAGATGTTCTGGAGATGTTTGCATGATTGCAGGTCCTTCTGTTTCTGCAAGGACAATGTAATACTACTCATCAGGCAGGGGTGAATTTCTCAAATCATGTTTTTATATTTTAAAATCTGCACCGCAGCCAGTTCATCATGTACAGAAACTGAGTATCAAGTGACTACAGGTACGTATTTAACAAATTCAGGTATCTTTGAAGGATGCTACATACTGTAATCTGACTTTTTAAATGAACAATCAATAACACTTTTGTTGGTGAATTCGCCTCTGACGCATGCAGCAAGCATCACCAGGTGGGATTCATTAGTTAACGTGGCTGAGAAGCAAATGTGACTCAGCTAAAAAACAGAGCAAAGCCTGCAGTTTATTTTTATGTATTCTTAATTCTGCTTGAGTCATGTTCAGTGGTTTCATTTAACTGGGTTACCAGAATTACTGTCAACTCACCACAAGGTATAAATTAGTAGATGGCCATTCTTAAAACTCGCTCTACCCTCTTCAAGTCAAAATGGCCATAAGTCTGTGTTTTTTTGTGCGTGTAAACGGGGAAAAATGAGGACAAATGAAGCAATACAAAGGTTCCACTTCACCAATTTTACACTTCACCTTGATGTAATCCCAGACTGAAATACAACGCTCATGCAATGACAGGAAAGAAGACCAGCCTTTGAATCATTTTTCCTCCCATAAAAGCGAAACCTCAAAACCCTGTTTCCGCTGACTGGCTGCTTTTATTCCCTCTTGGTTGCAAAGTGGCAGAAGCAAACTGGTTCAGGAGGGACGAGTGTGGGAAAGCTGCTCCACTCATCGGCCAAACCAGCAGCCTGCCATGCTTTCTGCATGATGCTGCTGCACTGACCAGAAATTAGGGTATGGAGAGCCACTGTGAAATTTTGACGCAATTATATAATCTGTGACACATCATTTTTTTTTCTCGTTTTTTTTGTGTCAGTGCCTGGAAGGGAGGCTAGTTGCTTCTGCAGCTGGAGATCTGGCAGCAAGTTAACGTGGTCTTTCTGTAAATCAATACTCTTGGTTAACCAGCAAGGAAAAAGAGACTTCATAGACCTAATCGGCCGCCTCCCTCATATATCACTGATAAATGTACAGCTGAGGATGATCTTAAAAAAGGCCGGGTATTTCAGGGACAGATATAGATAAAAAGGGATATTTATAGCTATAGTGGGATATTTTAAGTGAAGGGAGTCTTTCTGTCTGGGGTGCCAGTGAAAAATACAATTTAATCAGGGCCATGAGAACTTTAGAAGTACAGAGGACCAAATGAGTCCAAATCCTCCAGTGCAACCACACTAAATTTTTGAGTACCATCACCAGAAAAGCCTGACAAATTTTACTTTACTTTTTAAAAAGACTTTCTCATTCATTCATCTATTTATTTATTTTTTTTAATTTTTAATTTTGTCTCCCTGCATGTTAGCCCATAATTTTGGTTGATACAGTTGAAAATACAGAATATTGAATCCCTTTATTATATTTTATTTATTTTAAATAACTTTATTTATTTGCCTAAAACGGTCTAAATCTGTTCTAAAAGAATAAATACCCACCACATGTAATTAGGAAAGAGGACTTGACATTCAGCCCTGAATTCAAATGGTGATTGAATTATCTATGTTCACATTAAACAAAATAGCAATGCAGTTTTGTGGCTAATGTTACATGATACTCCTCTTATCATTTCTTGTACTGGCACTACAGACGTTACTGTAGTGAACTGCAAGCTAATCAAGCACATTTTAACTGTGTCCTCCCAGTCGAACACCTTCGCAGGATCATTGGTTTGTGTGAAGGTGTTTTGAGATCCAAGAAACCCTGAATATGTATTTAGCAATTTTAAGTTTCTGGCGGACACAAGAGGAAAACTTTAGAGGTAGCCAGTTTGAATGTGTCGACCAGCTGGAGAGACTGGAGTGGGTGAACAATTAATGCTCTATCCTTCTTCAACAGCTGTTGTAAAAATGCCCTTCTACATTTCAATTTAACATTTTAATGGATGACATTTGAGTAGTTTCAGCAGGAGAAACACTGGTGTAACCAATAACATTAACGATGGCTCTGGACCATTGGTGTCTCAGTAAACCATGACAGGGTGACTGTCAGCCAGGACACACTGGAACCTTCACACTGGAATGAAATGTAGTCATTATTGATGTTATTGATTATACCTGTGCATTTCCTGTTCTGTGAAAATGTCCTCAGTGGGATGCACAGTAGTGAGGATGATAGCACAATTGCAGCCATTTTTTCTATTCATTTCCCATCACCTTTTCTTTTCATCATATGATTTGATTGTAATCAAATTCTGATAAATTTTATGTCAGTTTTTCCAAATGCATGCATGAATAAGTTTGCCTCCCTCTTAATATTTGTTTATACACAGGTCCATGTGTATACAGGAGAAAGGCTTGTGCTCTAAATTAAAACATTTAGAAAATTACTTTCATTTTGAGTACTACTGGGTTGATTTTGGGAGTATTAACTGGCTCTATAGATCAATTATTTGAAAGCTATACACTAAGGTAAGCAAGCAGTGCCAGTGTAATTCTACAGTGAAGAAACTGATAACATCTAATTGCAACCAATTGGCTTGATGGAAAAAGATGGTAAAATGCAGTTGAGATTTTATAAAAAAAAATATGCATTATGTGTACAACTGTACCATTAAAATCAGAATATTACTAAATATATGGTGATTCTGCTGTGGCCTTTGACAGTATAAATCATTTTCTTACATGAAAAACATTCATGGGTGAGGTCATATTTGAAACCTGAAGCAAAAACAGTCACAGATCACAGGAATAACATGCAGTGCCAGTGTATAAAGAGTCAAATGAGGTGAGTGCAAACTATCCAGTCTGTATAGTCTCCTCCCCAGCCATTTCCTTCTCCACACTGTTTCCCAGACATGTTGGAAAGACAGACTCATTTGTCTAGGAGCTTTAAGTTTTGGAGAGCAGCATGTCTGGGCCTCTGTAAAATAATATGGCTATTTTCAGCCTTATGAGTGATCCAAACAGGCTGCAACCATTACCATTATTAACCCTGCCAATACCAGGAACAATCTCAGTTTTCCAGACTTCCAGTCTGTACATATAATGTATTATACAACACTAAATGTCAAGTAATTTGCTCTCTCTGAGACAGAAGCTACTGTATTGTGCGAACTTGCATCAACATCAGTGTCGATCAGAATTTACTGCTCTCCTCTGTTCTCCTGATGTTGGCTTTAGTAACAAGCTTATTTCACACTGCCATCTTGGCTTCCCAAACTTGTCAATGGCACCAATTTATACCTGCTGAGTGAATATCATTCAAGCATTTGCATAGATGTGGGAGCAAAATTTTGTGTTCTCTTCCCAAATTACTGCATTACAGCCAAACCTGTAGTAAATGAAAATGCCTGTACTGCATGACTCCTGTGTTTGTAAACTGTTGATATCATACTTTGTGATTTAGTTTTTCTCTTGTTTTTAGAAAATATGAAGTATTTCATTTGTAGAGCAAAATACAAAGAATTAAATGAATTGGTTTATGTGACATTTATTCATTATGTTATAAAGAAACAAACTATGATACCACTGTGAGAGAATGATTCAGGAAACATTTAAGTTGCATGTATGTTTGCACATCTGTTATACCTCCAAGCATTTCTGTATCATTTTGTATGTTGCACCAGTATTTTACCATCCAAGAGCCTTACTCATGCCATCCTGACAGTGTCTTTTTGTTATGTCCTTCAGTATGACTCAGCATGACTAACTTCAGAATTGCTGCAAAATCTGGGTAACATGATGGGGGACGGTAGTGTCTCTGAATTCTCTGGTCAGTACCAGTAGGACCTTCGGTGCCGCCTGTTGTCCTGAATACCCAGCTTCTCCATGACCTCTTCCTCCAGGGTTTTCAGAGATGGTACATATGTTTTTTCTAGAGTGTCTTCAGGACTGGTGTCTTTGGGACCATCTGTGAGGGTAGAAAGAAAAACAGACCACAAACAAAAACTTAACAGATCATGAAAGTCCATGAGAAAAATGTTGTTGTTTACTCTAACAACCAGCTGTACTGGGACATTTTTTTTACATGAGGCTGTTTCAACTATATTTATTTTAACTAATGAAACTGACAAAAAGTTAAGATTTATTTGGACAGACAGTAAAATCTCATCTGCAGAGTCAAAAGAGAGGAGCTTTAACTAACACAAAATCTAAGTAACAGGAACAATATGCTCAGATGTACAGGTTAGAAGGTTGCTCAGCATTGGTAAAGGTTTGTGCTACTCATGTAGCCTCTAGTTCAGAATAGATTTTTTCCACTGTGAATCAAAGACTCAAACTGCATCACTCTGAAACCTTTTTTTGGAATTCAAGTCTGCACAGGGTGGAAAAAAAGAGCTGGTTTTATGTGCTGACTGTTAACTACACATGGAACAAACTGCATCAATTTTGGGTCCTGAGAAGAATACCCCTCCAACCAAAACATACACACACACACCTTTCCACTGCTGTGGTACAATGCCATCTCGTCGCTCCAGAACAGGTTTAGGGATGATTCGACCCGTCCTGACAGACACTCGAACCCTCTCACCCTCCTCTGTGAATCTCCACTCCACTTCAGTGGGCTTCCTGGAAGATCAATTTCAGTATGTCAAAATCAGTCTGTTAAGATACCAAAGATCAGGTGCATTTATCTAAATAGCGATGGGACTCTGTTTTAACATTCAGAAGTAGTTTGAAGATTACTGTCAAGAAGAATTTATTTTAATGATGATTTAGAGAAAAAAACAAGCATTAATTACAACACACAAACATTAAAGATGCACAGTGATGTCATGCAAACCCCAAAATACTTCAGTAAATTTTGACCCATAATTTTCTCCCAAACAGACCCATTAAAAGTCAAATATTACCTTAATATTTCCCTGTTGGTCACGGTTTTTCATTATGCAATGTTATAATATCAACACCAGGAATTATAGCTTTAACTTCAGTTCAAGCTGCAGTAATTGGAGTTGCACATAACAATGAAAAACCATCTAGGAAAAGGACCACAATTTATTTTGACTGCTAACCTTTGGTTCAGCTATTGCTAAGGTCCTGAGTTGGGTGGGTGCATGCACATGCATAGCCGCAACTATAATCCTGCATTGTCACAGGGCTTAGCGTACCTGTCTGAGGGGTCAACGAGGGAGACATCACGCAGCAGCAAAGGAGCTTCGCTGGAAATGTAGGTCCCACGATAATCATGAGTTCGTCCGACATACCTGTGATGCTAATACATAAAACAATAGTTCACAATTCTTCAACTTGTTGGTGGCAAAATGGCTTTTTTTGGTGAACTTTGTCAGCAGTTACACCCAAACAAACTTGACCCCAGACATTTGGCTCCATCTGGTGGAGCTAAAAAATAATACATGGAGTTGTACACTTACTAATTAAATTGTATGTAATTAAATAAATGACCATGAAAATTTCCCCTGATTGGCAACATCATCTCTGTGTGTTGCTGTATGTTGAAGCATCAGCACTTTGTGTTGAGAGAACAGATACTACAAGCTTTTCATGTTCTCAACAGCAACACCATGTACACTTTGATACACAAAATACAGGTAGAAGTTAGCAATGCTTCTAATTTTCTTGAGAGAGACAGTGAGTTGATCAAAAAAAAATGACAGAATTAGTGGTTATAGGCTGTGAATGTCCTATAAACAAAATTAATCCAGTTTTCTCTGTGAAAAAGATTACTTCCTTACTGTGTTCAGTCCCTCCAGCATAACCCAGTTTCTGTGTCTGAAGACTTGGATTACTTTTCCCTGCTTCCCTTTGTCCTTCCCTGCGAGAATCTCCACCTGAGAAACAAAAGCAGATACTTAACTCCATGTTGCATGAACATATTTTTTAATCTACCACTTGCTTTTATCAATCCAGATTTGGCCAAATATGTGAAGTTTTACTGCCCCATCCACTGGACTCTCTTGTAATAATCAAGCATTATCTTTTGCACACATGTATTAATACTACCAGTATGTACAATACTACTAGCATCAGCTTTACTACCAATGATGGAAAAATTATCACCACTTTAATTCTTTAAGTAAAAATATTCTACTGAAGTTGGCCCAGCATTTAAAACTGGCCCCCACAGAGCCCCGATCTCAACATCACTGTGTCAGTCTGGGATGACATGCAGAGACACTGAGAGAGCCTAAATCCACAGAAGAATTGAAGAATGATTTTTTTTTTTCTGTTTACTTACACTTTGCATTAAGTTAACTAATAAATACAAACTATTCATAGCATTGTGTTTAAAACATTCTCACTTTACTTTTGATCCCTTAAAGTTTGCACAGTACTGTTTATGGAGGCATCATTTTTGGTACGCTGCTATTTTGTTTCCTTAACTTGGCTTTTGCCCTGTTCTGAGTTTCTCACCATGTCCCCTCTGAGCACAGACCAGTCCTCCGGTGCTAACGGCTCCACGAACACCTTTCTCCTCCTCTTCCCCGGAGGGTTTTGCCTTTTAGCAGCCGCTGTCCATGGTCTGTTTGTGCCGTACCGGTAGTCTTTGGGCACAACAACCCTGACTGCCATCGACAGGAGAGTGGTCAGCCTCATTGTGCTGCGGGCACAAAATAAACCAAGGCTTGTGAGTTAACGCTAGGACAAACAGATGCATAGTCTCCACTGACAACACTCAAACCAGGCTAGGCTAACGTTAGCTTGCGGAGTTGCTATCAATACGTTGTGTTACAGCCGTTAAACATACACCACTATTTCCTGAAAACATATAAAAATCTCAAATGGCCATGTTACCTGTCTCTTCAATAAGCCCCCCCCCCCAGCAACAGCGTAAAGAAAACGGAGTGAACATGCAAAAAGATGTTACCCTCTGTTGATGTCAATGTCACATGCAGCAGTTAGCGGCGCACCATCAGCATCAGCAGGCAGCGCCGCCTACTGGGCGGGAGGGCGAGATCTGGCTGTACGCATGCGCAGTTGCCAAATCAAACAGAGACGAGTGATTGATTTGCGAGCAGGATGCAGGCCCCTGACTAATCACTCATCCCCAGTGCTGTACATCAGAAAAGAAATGCAGTTTCTATCCATTTAGATTTTTGTCAAAAATTTTGCAGTATGAGTGTCTGTCACAGTACAGATTTTACTTGTCATTTTCAAAACAATAAGCACAATTTAAAGGTTTTGTTACAGACATCTGAAAAAGCAATTTTATTGCAAATATTAGTTTTAATAGGACATTTTTTTTATAAAAAAAAAGAAAAAAGAAAAAAATGTGCAAATACAATTTTACAACCTTATTTTAATATTGGCTTTATGAAGTCCCAATGTTCTTGTTCTTTTTTGTTTTATTATGTTTTCATTCATACACTTTGGTTGTAGCATCTGTTTAACACTTAAGTTCTGATAAACAAAAAGGAAATAAGTTTTGATCAACAAAATTTAGAAGAAAAAAGACATGGAGGACAAGTTATTTTCATGTTCATTTGCAGTTTTACTCCAATATCCCATCTGTATTTATGATGTTTTGTCCAAGCCTTGAGTTATACTGCAGCATCTTTGCAGCACTAAACTCATTTGTATTGACCACAGCAGTTCACCTCAAAAATCTGGATTGGTTGAACTATTGAAATAAGCCCTTATTTCATGTTGGGTATGCCCATGAAGGCAGATACAGTTAGTTATTACAAGTTATACTGTATTGGTGGTATGACAAAGCTGTGAAATATTTATAGGACCCTTGTTCCACGAGACAAGAGGCTACAGTTTCTGAAGACCTGCAATCGAACATTGTGTTTGCATGTTCGATTGCAGGAAGTGGTTATCAATCTTGTGAGCTAGATGCACCAGCTGCCACAGAGATCATTTAGACATTAATACTAAAACAAAAATGCAAGAAAAGGTTTTATCAATATTATAAAAGGGGAAATGAGCAGATTTAAAACTGTATCACCAACTAAACACTGTATTTAAGGAACTCATACTCAACCAAACTCCATGACAAATTCAAAGCTGTCAGGAAATGTTATATAACACCAAAACTAGTTCAACTATCACAGCCTGAAGCCCAAAACTGTGCTGCAAGCCTCTCTTGGGAGCAAATTATTTATGACAAGTGCATACACACACATACAAAAAGGTGCCATTGTTAGTTTCATGCATTTGTAACAGAGTGAAAAATGGGATGTGAAATGATAAATTAGGTTTGGTTGGTTTGAACAGTAGATTTCCCACCTGCTTGACACTTGAGTTGTGAGCCAGGGAGTCTCAACAATGTGGTTTAGTAAGTGCTGTATGACTCAAGAGGGTGATTTAAAAAAAAAAGAGAAAATTAACAGCAGACAACTCTGTTGGTAAAACAGAATACAGTGACTAAGATCTGATTTCTTTAGGTGATTTCCAGTCTGAGGAAGTGAATAATCTACAATAAACAGAGTTTATTGGCTGTAAACATGAAACTGGAAACATGGGTTTTTGTAATCAACAGATTTATTAAATGGACTGGCAACTACAATAGTAAACCAAGCAGCAGATTAAGATGAATGGCAGCTTCCGAAAGTAACACAGAAAGCTAAACCAAGAATTACACTTGAATACCAAATTATACCCTTGGAATTAACTACAGATCTGAGAGGGGCACTTGAGCTTTTTGCATTTTGAAATCAGTGGTGTGGTGATAGGAAGGTGGCCATCTTAGACCCAACAGCCAGAAATATTTTCACTTTTAAGAGCTATGATTTCCCTTAGGTTCAAAATTTGATAAACTGTGGGCTCCTGTTGCCAAATACAGAACACTGAAGCAATGACTAGGACATCCAAGTAACATGGTGAAAAAGGCCAAGTATTTAAAAAAAACTTGAACCTTAAAAATTACAAATAGTGTAAAATAACAACACCACATATTGACCAACATGTCAAAACAAATGTTCGAATAAAACACATCTTTAAAACATCACAACTTTGTTTCACAGCCAAAATGATAAGACCATTGAAGTAAAACAGACTCGTATTCCAGTTAGGAGGGTAAGAAACCAAAAAGTCAGAAACTTAAAATTTACAGATTGTTCACTGTAGATTCTTTCTAAATTCAATTACTTTCAAAAAACACAATTTGTGTAGATCAAATGTTGGTATTAACAATGTCAGCAATACATTTCAGAGCTGGAAAAAAAACATTTGGTACAACCAATTACTGAATACAAGTGTTCTTCACAATTACATCTCCAGTATCAAGCAATGGCAGCATTAATGTGAGCTAAGTAGGAAATTATAATAACATGAAACTGAGAGTTGAGTTGATGGATTTTGAAAGAGTTTGCCAGATCATTTCCCCAGAAAAAGTGGTGACTATTCATTTTTTCCCCTCAAAAATGCCACCTTGACTTGAAAAGTTTCAAGACCGAGCTCGGACACAACAACATTCAGGAATGTCTTTCTGCTTTCAATAATGCACATCATCAGTTACAGAAAGTTACAGAGGGGTTTGCAAACTAAATGTTTAAATCCTAAAATAGTTCTTCTCAAATGGGGTTTACATATTCAATACGTTCAAAAGCCACGTAGGCTACATGTGGGATCCTGTGCAATTAATCACATAATTTGGTCACCTGCAATGAAGCATACTACAATGCAACAAAACCTGTGTTGCATAAAAACATCATAATAAACTAGTCGATAATTAATGGGGCAGTGAAAAAAAAAAGTTCTGAAAGTGCAACTCATATAACCAACAAGTGAATAAAAGATTTAGATGAAGCTGAGAGGCTAGGTGAAACAAACGGAAGTAAAACATGTAATTTATAAACTAAAGCTGAGATCATGGGTGAAAATTTGTTCTTGTTCCTGTACAATATCTACGTTTTAAAACCCTTAAATCGGAGCCTTTGTCAAATAAATGTAATTTTTTTGTTTAAAATGTTTTTATTTTTATTTAATTTACTATATATTCAGTGTTTATTCCCTCTAAACTGAAAAAATGTTTTGACACCTAGCATTTAGTCTTTGTAATTATGTAATTGCACTTAGAAATAAAAAATATATACACACCAAAATCCCATTTATAAATGAGCCTTAAAGTGCTCAGTTCAATTGTTTGAAATCAGATTAGCAAACTTTTTGTTTCTGGGATATATGATATCCCAAAAATGGCAAATGAGGATTTGTTTGTCTCTTAATACAAACACTTAAGTTTTTTTTTTTTTTTTAATTCTCCTATTAATGAAACAGCTGAAATCTGGCATCCTGCAGGTAACCATGTTGATGCCTAAATTCCAGAGAGAAGCGTCAAAGGTTCTTGGTTTTCTTCTGAGTTGATGTTAAGCACTATCTGTCACAGGCTGCAGGGAGAAAAGGTGAAAGCAATTAGAGAAATTATTACAATTTCAATGAGGTTCATTAAATATCTCAAAGAGTAAATACATTTTATACATATAAATTTTCACAATGTATTTTTGTATGGTCCTTAAATAGCTATATAATTAGCAGTTTATTTTTTAAAACCATGGTTTTTTAGATGTGTTTTGTTTTCAGTGAAAATTAAAAAAAAAAACATTGAAACAGGTTATAACTTTTTAAAAAGTTGCAGTGTTGGTGCATCCAAGTGCTTGTGGGAAGTTTCCAGCTACAAGACTGGTGGATTGGTCACGATTCAAGAAACTGTTATGTAACAAAGAGCCAAAATCAAATAATCCTTCAGTCATGACATTTTACCATTTTCACTTCTGGATTTGATTTCCAAACAACTATTAGATCAAAGTACTTAAACTAGCAGAAATATAATACTTTTTATTTCTGAAAATAATGCTTCAAAAAGTGGGGTTGTATTATATTTGAGGACTATATACCTAGATATCTACTACAGCACTTATTCTTTTAGAATGGAGAGTACCAGCATAACAGCAGCTCATAAAGCGTTGCATGATGGGTTGTTTGTAGCCTTAATGTAGCTAGGCTAGCAAGTGTCTTCACGTATGTTTATAATGCGAGTTAATCATCCCTGAAGTGTTCCATTAGCTCAGTCTAACATGTTTATCTGTCACAGAGGAAATTCCTGATGAGGGAAAACAAATCGAAAGCATCGCCTGATGTCCTTACTGACCGCTTCTAAGAGCCTGACCAGAGAGTGTGTGACTAAGAGAGAAGCTGCACAAATGTGGGATTTATGTTCCAGTTCAATGGAAGTATTTCATGTTTTACTTTACTTTTACAAAAGGACTCTCTGTTGGTATCTTGGAGGCTAGTCTGAAAGTGTTTTGTATCTTCAGAAAGTATTTTTCCAAAAAGAGATATTGGAAAAGTGGTGTTTTATTGTAAGTAGGGTCATCGTATAATTAGATTAATAGATGGTAATGGTTTTTTTGCACCAAGTTTTCAAAGGTCCTGGTCTATTTGAAAAGTGCCTTGAGATAACTTCTGTTGTGAATTGGCACTTTAAAAAAAATTTGACTTGACTAAGTCTCACCTTATCTGCTGTTAATTGGCCTCCTGCTGGAGCATTTTCCTGGGCCTCTGGCTTTGACTCGCTCTGCGAGGAGGGAGCAGTTGCCTTGGGTCCAGCCACATCGTTGAGCTTGGCCTCTGTGTTAGACTTGTTGCTCTCTACTTTAGAGTCACCTTCCACTCCTGTATCCTTCGGCCGCTTGGGAGATGCCTACCAAAGATTTGAGGAGGTGTCAGAGACAATGCACTGAATATGAAGCTCTCTACTTGGACTGTGTATGACTGACAGGCTCAAAGCTCACCTCTGTGGACTCCTCTGCTTTTCGTTTGGTTCCTCCCCTCTCGTTCTTCTCGTCGATGACCAGGGCCCCTTCATCCTCATCACTACTGCCCTCAGCATCTGCTTTCTCCGAACTACCTGTATCCCCTGCTCCTTCTGATGCATTGTCTTTCTTTGATGACTAAAGGCAGAGATTTAAATATTAGTGTAAGAAAAGAAAACAAAGACTGGACCCACAAGTGTTTCAAGACAAAAACTGGTTGAACACTCAAAGAAGACATGTCATACCGACATAAAGATTTTTGTGGAAATCATCATTGTACACTCTGGAGTTTTCTTGTAAACAAACAAAAGTTCTGATTATATTCAGTGTTCACACCAAAATGATGTGTGTATCCTAGAGGTCTAACAAACATGTTGAAGTCTTTCCATTTGCATTCTTGCAAATCCATCTTTCTAGCTTGCAGTAATTCTTCCCTGGCTTTGATGGCCACTTGATGGCTACTTGTCCATCAGTGCACTAATGTGCTTGGCTTGGCTGCAAGTTTCGGGCTTTTTGGCTAAACAAGCCATTTGTTTTTCCTTCACTTAACCTCAATGCTTGATTATCCTTAAGGATCTTGTTATGTGCTCACAGTACAGTAGAAAAAACATTGGGCATGTATCCTAAGAATTAACCTACCTCGTAACCTTCATGTGTGACGGTGGGGTTGTTCTCGATCTCCCAGAGTCCCTCAGCAAAGCCCTTCCTCTTGTTTGCTTTTCCAAACTTCTCCTTACATTCATCATACGGGAACAAATCCTTTGCCCCCAGGAATGCCCTATAGTGGTCAAACATTACTCTCATTATTTTCTAAATATGTACACCCATCCAGTCAACCACACAATTTGTGTGCATTTGGACAGATGGCAACACATTACATTTCCTCACTATATATTCTAATGATTAAAATAATTAGTCGATTCAGCTACATGAGCTTGAGCTACATAAATTTATCACAGACAATAATGACCAGTTTAAGATAACTTATCTGGGACAATAAGGTGATTAAGGGAAATTTAGATCTGACATTGTTGAAGAGTGGTCACAGAGTCATCGAAGTTGTTAAAAATAATTTTCCGGAAACCATGTATATCTATATGGAATTTAATGACAATGTGTCTAGTAGTTGCAAAGAGGCAAGAATTAGTTCAAGTAAGATATCTAATTTTTTCAAATGCTTCAAGTATCTGGCATAATTTAGGCTCCACTTTGAATAAAGTCAATAATGTTAATTAATTAAAATACTCACGTCTCATGTGTTCCAAAAAAGAACACCTGGTATTTGTTTGAGGGCGACTTCACTGCTCCTTCAGGTAATTCATCAATCTGTGAATTAAGAATGTAGCCTGTTAAAAAAGGATGCTGATCAAACCAAAAATCCTCAGTTTTTTTAGGTAGTAAAATGATAATGAAGTAAAACACTAACTCAAAAGTAGATTCTGATACTAACGAACACAGGTCCTCAAGATCAGTGTCATATGAAAGACAGTCACTTATATTCTGAATGATGTTACAACTTAAAAATCTACATTTGAAAAACGCATTCAGAGCTCAAATATGGATCCAAATGCCATTCCTGAGGATCAGCCTGAATGGATTATTTTCTTTATTGATTAACCTGTTGATTCTCTTTTTCCTATAGTGAAGAAAGGCTTAGAAAAGGCACAAGTTGTGAGAGTTCAAGGTAACATTGTCACATTGCTTGTTTTGTTAGACCAACAGGCCAAAGCCCCAAAATTTCTTTTATTTATAACAATAAAAGACTGAAAAGCAGCAAATCCTCACATTTGAGCAGGTTGAACCAGAAAATATTTGGCAGTTTTACTTGATACATGACTAAAGTTTTGATTTTTAAAATTATTGACCATTCACTTTGTGTAAATTTACTAACAAATTAACATTTGGGCTTTTAATACTAAATTAATCTCATATGACTGGAGAATCATGCAACATAATGGAGTTATCTTAGCTTGATGAGCTCATAATGGCTACTGTAAAATCCCCTCTAATCTAACTCCTGATGAGCCTAGTGAGAGCAGGGGTCACTGAGCTTCCTTCTCATGTTTAACATCCTTGCAGTGCACTGTTTTGGCTCCACCACTCTGCAAGTATTTGTTGTGTTTTACAGAGACATGGAGGCACAGGAAAGCACTATTATGATGGCTAAGCGTGGCGTCCGTTTGCCTCTGCCAGACCTCCTGCCAGACAGGCCTTTTGGCATTCCCAGATAGGGCCACTGTGTCAGGATAGGTGGGGCAGGGCCTGTAGCCTGCTGAGATGAGGCACAGCTGATAAGACTAAGAAAAAGGAGGGAAGAGGCACAAACCAATGCTGACAGACAAGTCATTATTAGGGGCAATAACAGGTATTCATTAGTTTTTATTTAGAGGCACTTTTAATAAACCAAAGGTGAATTTTTGTGTGGCTAGGTGTGATAAATCTTACTTAACTGCATAAATGGCTGCTGAAACAGAAACAATGACTTAAACTACAATCTAGTGTTTCCCTCTCAACTCCTTTTCAACTGCACAGGCTAGTGGTGGTTAGGGATTGCATGTTGTTTGATGTCCACATTTTTCCGTTGTAATTTTGGCTCTAGTGCAGTGTGGTGCAAGTTGCAAACTGTTTAGATTATTTTTATCCCTCCTTTCTCTCACTTTGTATGCATAAAAATATGATTGAGGCTGCGTTTTGGAGGCAAACTTAGTGTAACTGACTATAAAGTTCACATTTTCTCCCATGCTGACTGATTAGGAAAGACTGACGGCAATGTTAGGCTACTGTGTGTTTATGGACCGGGCAGACATTACGTTATGGTGTTATACCACCGTTTTTAATAGCCGGGACCAAATTTTAACGTAATGGACGTGATTTTAACGGTACGAGCAGAAACACTGTCACTTATCACAACAAGTGTAGGCAGGCAGTCATGTTTACAAAGTACCAAAGCATTTGGCTACACAAGCAGCCATGTGTAGTTTGTAATGCAACAGTTATTTAAAAAAAAACTTAGAACTAATTTAACACATAGCTGAGTAACAGTGTGGCTTCATGTTATTAGCCCAACTGTAACGTTACAATAACATTTTCTACTGCACAGACGTTACTGTTGTGGGTGACATGACCGTTATTTTGCAGCCTACGTTCTGTTACCCAACTGCTCTTTTTAACGGTTAAGCTCAAAGTTAACATTAGCCTAACCTAACAGGCCCCCCTGGAGACCGAAGCGCCACATGAAAAGCAGCGTTAGTGGCAAAGAGCAGCTAGCAACGACATTCATATTTAGTTAGCCGTGCGTGGTAATGAGGTGTCTGCCCACACGATGAATCACTCGAAAGAAATTTGCAACCGTCTACGGTGAGCTAGCTGTGTGTGGATGCTGGGCAACGTTAGCTAACACGACCGAGCTAGGCTAACTCATGGTAGCTAACCACTGTTAGGCCTCACAGGTAAACAAGTGATAGGAGCAGGCTACCACACGGACTGAAATGAAGACCAAACCTAAAGCTGGAAACAAGATATTTAACGTCGTGTGCTTACCCTCGCAGGCCAGTGTGGGTACCCCTTCATTTTAGCAAACACAAGATCTCCAGGTTTGTATTCCTTTTGCCTGTTGGACCTCGGCATGTTTCTTGAAGAAATGGCTTGCTATGTCAGATATGTGTAATTAGAACACAGTGGTAGTTTTAATGTGATACAAAATCCGGATTGGTCAGCACCTGCAACAAACAAGCCAGGCGTCGGTTTGTCATCCAAATAAACCAGGCGCGGAAAACTGGAGCGAAGACGCGACAGGCGACTTTTTTTTCGCGGATCCTGTGGACTGTAACCACGGTCGGTGGTAGCGACACCGTTCTGGTGTGTGTTTGAATAACGTTACAAATTCAACTTAAATGCTGTAACTATCTGGTTTACACGTTATCCCACAATGCACTGGCTCGTCCCTCGGACTGTTTGGGTTTGAAATTGAAACCCGCTTCCCTCCGCAGACGCGCCCCCAGTACCTGATGAAGTTGCACAGTTAGCGCCCCTGTTGACTCCTACTGAGAATTTCTCATGTAGAAAATAACAGCACCAAATTTAGAAGAGCAGTCACTAAATTAGCTATTAACTTGATGATGTGAATGCGGTTTGATTGAGAGGGAAATTCAGTTTTACAAACGCTTTCCTCTAGTATATTGACCTTTTGTCACCTAAAGGAAAACTTAATTTACATGGCTGGATGAACCTGCTAGGATGCATCTGGGGAAAATAAATCTCCAATTATGTGCAGGTTTTCTACATCGCAGAAATACCTGGACCTAGAAATTTAAATAGGAACTAATTTAATTGGAACTAAGGGGCTAGCCATGGCTGTCCCAATTCACTAGAGTTCCCCATGGCAAAAATGAACTGTGGGCGCCTATTCAGCCCCTTGATTTTCCCTAACGTTGTATGGATATTAACACAGGAGGACACTACACAACAGGAGCTCAAGATTAAGTAAAATGCAGCGTCAGAACATTTCAATATCAGTCTATATTTATTAATTCAACAAATTACCACAAACTAATCACTACATAGTGAACCAAGGAATTTCGCTGCCATAAGGCACTGGGGCCATGGGCAGTTATCCCCTTTGCCCAAATAGTAATCTAGTTTTATGCTTGGCCCAAACCAAATAATTAAAAACAGCCGAATAGTATATAAAAGCAAAACAGACATACTTTTGGCCATATTATACACGTTTTTGGCTATACAGTATCAATGAAGAGAATAAGGAGAAACACTAAGAAAAATTGAAACCAAAACCAAAAATAATGTTTTTAATCACTTAATATAATGTATTGTATTTTTTGTGTTATATTTAGTCAATTAACTGTTCAAAGATATTTTTTGTAATATATCCTTTGTTGCTTTGTTTGTATCCTTTTGTCTGACATGTAGGTCTAAATGGTGTTTCAAATCCCTCTCTTCACTGCCAGAAATAAAAACTTTGATTGACATTTAGTTGTCCTAAAAGTAGTGAAATATTAACATGTTCAGTCTAAAAAGGTTAAAATCAGATTATAATATAACCACCATGTGTAAATTTTGGTTGTAGAGTGTTATTTGTTAAAACTAGCAAATAAAGAAAAATACTGAAGACATAAAGTCGGTGTATTCTATTATAGCTCACCTAATGGTTCCTGAGACATTTTTCATACTGTAAATTGATGTTGCACACTCGGTCCGTTAGGGGCGGTAAGTTATGTAACAAATCAAAATGAACACACGAATAAGAAATGGCTGCGCAGAAAGCTGCGCAACTGTCGTTTTTTCAATCATGAATGATGGAGGCGAATGTTTTGATGGAGTCTAGGGACTAACTAGATGAATTTGTTGGCGTAACACCACACTACAGTCGCCGGTTTGTGGTTTAAAAATATACCCGCTGCATCAACCGATGTGCAATAACAGTTCTGTGACGAATTTAATTTGACTAAGCAAGAAGTGGTCGGTTAGCTAATATCGTTTACTGCGGCGGCCTAGCTAGCATTAGCTAGCGCTGTGAAGTTGGGACAGTCCTTTCATTTCATGAGCTCACTGTGAGGGCCTCTTTTAACCTGCTGTGCTTTCCATGATACTACAGCTCCACCTGGAATTATTTCATTATCACTGTGGCTATATTGATCAAAGCTTATCGTACCTTTAGTGGAAGTCAGATCCTCGGAAAGCCAGAGTGAGTACGGCTTCTTGAGAACAAATCAAGGGGAAGTGGTTATCCATGTCCACGAGCTACTGCAGATTAATAATCTTTAATAACATCAGCAAACATGTCTTTAGTCGCCTATGGCAGCAGTGATGATAGTGACTCCGAGGAAACCTCCACTTCTGCCGCACCGGAGAGCAAAGTCAGCGCAGGAGGGCTCTTCTCTCTCCTGCCTGCTCCTAAAAAGCCAGGATCTGCAGGTGGAAACGATGGACCAAGAAAGGAGACAAAAGCAAACCCTTCAGCTGGGGACAGCACGTCAAACGATGACCTACATCCTCCACCATCTAAAGGAGGCTTCCTTTCTAGTCTGCCTAAGCCGAGGAAGCGAACAGAGCCTGTCAAGATCACTGTACCAGAGATCCAGAGACACGATGTGAGTACTGAGCCAGATCAACCGTTTGCATATACATATTGCAGCTCCTGTGGTATGTAATCAGGTTGTAATTCAGAATCTATGTATTTCTTGTCTATAGTCAGACTCTGATGATGATGAACCAGCAAAAAAGAAACTACAACCTCAGGTGAGAAAATCTTACTGTGCCAAGTGACAGAATAAAATGTTCCCTCATCTCTCTAGCCCAGATAATAAAGCAGTAATTCAGCTGTCATGTCTGACCTTCTCTTAATCACATTATGGGATTGTAAATATTATAAAGTGTTTGTTTGTGACTAATAAAACACTGGAGTTTAACTATCAGCCACAATGTTTTGCATGTCACACTAGCACACACTGCAGACAGAGCAGTATATGGTATCCATCCCAGCCTAGATTTAACTCTTCTACCTCCCTCTTTTGTTTCTCCTCTGATTTTGTTCTCAACTTTTCTACTCTGTTAATAAGGTTCTAAATACATAAAAAGACAGGAAACCAGTGGCACAGAATATATTATTCTATTCCATTATGCTAAAGTAATTCCCTGAACTCACACTTCCCATTTCCATCCATATCTCGTCTCCTTCAGGGTGCAGGCTCAGGCCTGGCTGCCCTTCTGCCACAACCCAAAAACCTGACCGTGAAAGAGACTGACAGAGCCCTGATTCCTCATGCACTCACCAAACGGCAAGAACCCAAAGGACCCAAGCCTGGAACGCCTGCTCAGGGTCTGCTTGGTTCTAGTGCGTCTCCCTCTGCTATCAAAGCTGCAGCAAAGTCAGCCGCCCTGCAGTTGGCTAGACAAATAGCCGCTGATGACCAGGATAATGAGGATGACATAACCCCACAGAACTACTTCTCCCTAGGTGAAAGCTCCCAGCCCCTCCCTGCAGTCATCCCAAGCTTAAACCCTGAGCCAGGAGCCCCTGCAGAGCCACCTCCTATTGCAGCTGCTGATGAGCCTGGTCAGTCAGATGCCCCTCTTGACTTTGGGGGGAACCACGAGGGAGCTGGTGCATGGGGAAGTCAATATTCTCAATATCAGCAGCCCATGACAGGCCCAGAAGCTTTCCCTCAGGTAACCTTGATTTATACAGTTTCTTATAACCTTATGACCTGACTTGTCATCTGAATGGCTTTGTACTCAGATTACACGCTCTTTTCCACTTGTGTTACATCTATATAAAGATATTTAAATGAATTGTTAAAAAATAAGGCTGGCCCAGTCCTCTAGTAAGAGCTGAATTGTCTCGTGATAAGATCTGAGTGTAGCCATGGAAACCATGACTGCTGAGGCATGCATGCTCTCGCACATTATCTATTCACATACCACAGATATACAGCAAGGATGGAAATGAGACACAAGCGCACAGTCACATGCATTAATGATACAACATAAAGACAATTAATGGCTACAGAGCCACATACAAGGCTTAGCCTCTGAATCCTCAAGCATTCATACTGAAGAGAACAATCACCATGTGAGTGACAGCACAAACATTTTTTTCTACTTGGGCAGGAATACTATAATGAGTCATATTACCAAGATCCTAACCCCGGATTGTCGGAGGAGGCTGAAGAGCCTGGCCACTCTGCCATGTTTGATGATGAAGCGGTAAGAGGAAGAGCTCCTTTTTCCCCAAATAATTTTTTTGTAGATTTCATACTACTCCACACTTTCCATTAACTGTTTTTAATGTTGCAGCTGTCATCTGATGTGTTGTTAAGCTTGTGTTTGTCTGTTTCATTCCCTCAATTTAAGTTCAAAAACATCCCCTAATTGAGAAAAATGTGAAATGGGGCTGCAACAGTGTGACTCAAAGAGCCTTTTTTCCTTTATTTCAGTTCATGCGGCTGCAGGGGAAAAGAAACAGAGGCAAAGAGGAGGTGAAGTTTCTGGAAATCAAGGGAGATGACCAGCTCAGTGGCAACCAGCAGTGGATGACCAAGAGCATGACAGAAGAGAAACAGACTCGCCAGTCCTTCAGCAAGGTGACCTGATCTCTGTCACATGGGGGTGTTTTGCATGTGCAGGCCCAGAACTGACAGGACTGGGTGTGAGGTTGCTTCAGTTTTATGTTGATGTTTTTGCTCATTTGCACAAGGCTTGTTTCATTGAACAGGGGCAAGATGTTGTATACTTTTGCTTACTACTGATTAACACCCAGTTTAGACTGGGAACATGTAAAGGCATAAAGGAAATGGCTTTGGTAATTTGACTTTTGAGGTTTCTACCAAACTACAAAATGCAAATGGACTTGATGTTTACTAAGCTGTTACAAGAATGATGAAGAATGATTTCATGCCAAAGATATAAAAGTCAAACATATAAAAAAAACAAACAAAAAAAAAAAAAAACATGTAAGCCAAATATTTTCACATCTCTTACATGAGTTTTTTCAGTTAGGCAAAGAAACAAGACATGCATGAAGGTTTCACTGGGTGGACACATAAGCTAGCACACACACAGGACTGTCAACTATTTATGAGCAGGAATACTTTTGTGTTGTAATGTAACTGTGGCTACTTTTTCTCTTTTTTTACTGCAGAAAAAAGGAGAACAACCTACAGGACAACAGCGGCGCAAGCACCAGATAACATATCTCATTCACCAGGTGAATGCTGCTAAACTTAAATTCTACTTTCTGCATTTCTGTTATATAAATTTCATCATGTATTCATGTCTGCACTGATTTTTCCATGTAGATTGGGCCTTTTAAGGACTACACCTAATTTTTAAAATTGCACTTTTTGGTCAGCTTATCTTGGACCACCAAAATAATTTTATTATCTGTCTGTCCAGAGTTGTTGGTGTTTTTTTTCCTGTTAATTATCTGGTGAAAAGTCAGAGTAGCCATATTGCAAGACTGTTTTAGAAAATTTGGAAATTTTCAGCAGGTTTTTAAGGAGATACAGAGCAGGGTGGAAGTCAAGAGTTTCTCTACCAAAATACCAGGAGTCTGTATTCTCATTGTGACATGTCTGCACACATCCAGCTCCATATTTTTGGCTGCCATGCCTGTTTGTACAGAGCAAACCTCAAGCCTTGTGTTGACTCCTGTATGCCTGCGGTTTTTCTACAGTAGGCTGCAAAAAACTTCAAGGCAATCAAACTATAGCTTAAAAAGTAGATGAATTTCTCTTAACCTTGCTTGTTTAACTTTCAGAGAATTTGGCTATTCAGTGAGTAATGTTGGGTGTTGTTGTATCACACAACATGTTTTATTTGTATACACCTCGGATGGTAAGTGTTTGAACAAGCACACAGGGTGGGGATTATTTGCATTGCTGCACTGGTTGTCATTCAGAGCTCATATTTGTCTGTGCACTCAGGCTTTCGGCTCATCAGGTTTTCCCCTTATGTCTGTGGCCTCAAGCATTTCCAAATTATAGCATGTGAAATTTAATAATAACAGATTAGACACTGGGTTGTCTCTTTTTCTTGGAAAAATTGGTTACATTTACCAAATAGTAGTGTGTTTTTAAATCTTTGTTTACCCTGCTGAAAGGCATTATTTGTACAGCATTTAGTTTTGCAAAATCTTACCAAGATTTTACTTCATTTCTTCTTACACAGGCAAAGGAACGTGAGCTGGAGCTGAAGAACAGCTGGGCAGATAACAAGCTATCACGCCGGCAGACCCAGGCCAAATACGGTTTCTAAATGTCACGCTGCGGACTCTTGGTGACATGTGCAAACCCTGCATCAGAAAGTAGAGTAGAGCTTTCCAGATTTCCCAAACAAACGGAAGGTTGTGTTTGGGGAAGAACAGTATAGATACCTTAATACAGATTTTTCCTCTTTTCCTCCATCCTGCATTTGTGTTGAACTGTTAATATTCAATAGTTGTTTTGGTCAACTGTTTGATAAGGTGTTACTTCCACATTGAAAATCCAGTTACAGCCATTAAACTCTCCTTTGACTGTAGTTTATCATGAATAAACATTATTTCACTTATTTTCTAAACTGGCACTATAACTATAAATAATAGTGTAAAGGTGTTTTTAAGATACCTTTGGTTAGTCAGTGGCAGAGAGGATGTAATGTGACCCTGAAGTGGCCATTACAATTTTTTTTCCCCCCTTTTGAATATGTTATTCCTGTTCATATGTTCGTGGACATTGATGTATGAATGAATGAATGATGTATGTGACGTCCCTATTTAAAAGGCTTGGTTCTCTGGCAATCATACAAATATCAGTAAATGTTGATAATGACAAAAGAACTGGAGTCATGAGAAAGCTCTGACACATATACATACATACATACATACACACAATCATATTTATAGGTTGAATCAACAACTTTGTAATGAAAAATAAAAATGATAATGGAAAACAAACATGTTGCATTTGCTCATAAAAGTGCATATCTGAGTGGCCATTATTATTTATCCCCGGTTATTATTTTTTTTATTGATAAATTGCCAGAGAACCAAACCTGCATTTCAGTTCTTTAGTGACGATCAGGCTAGAGAACCATATGATTTTTTTTAATCATTAAACAAGAACTTTACCTCAGTTTCACTTGGTTGAATCCAGCGTGCATCCTCCAGGTTCAGTACATCTCGCAAAAATCCCAATAATGGGTCTTTGCTGAATTGATGAGCCCCTGATCCTTGAGATTCCCAAAATGAGGAATGCATTTATGTGAAGCTGATGTTTTATTTTAGCTGGTTGAGAGGAGGCTTTTACAATATTTCTTTCTCCTGCTCCAGTTTTTGGCAAATTCTGTCATCATAATGAATCAGGAATATCTGTGTATATGTCTTGTCCACAGCCGGTGTGCCAGAATGTTTTGAATAAGCTGAATACTTTTTGTTAAGGGAAAATGCTATGAACTGTGCAGAAGTGAAACAAAATACTGCCGCCCTCTCCAGCTCTGGAGAATATCGCAGGTATCTTCGGTCTTTTAGACATAAAGGTGCGTGTTGCTTCAAATCCTCCCACACTGCAAAGAAGCCTTTTTTTAATGGCTTTTCATGGAGGCGTTGACATCATTGTAAAGTCTACCATGTTTTCCTTTTTACTTTATCAAAGCAATAGGTTGAAAACCCTCCATCAGTATTCTGTTAGTTCTTAAAGAGTAGCAATGTGAATTCATGGGCCAGCTTACTACTACATGCACTATTTCATATACATTGGATTTCGCAAAGAGCTCCACATGTAAACTATGGCTGGGTACCAGTAGTGGCTCACTGTACCAACACGTGCGCAACCTGATCTGCCTCAAAGCCTAATCTGATGTTTGGCAGACATATCTTAAATATACTAGCAGTCCAAGGATTGCTTTGAAATGTTATATTTAGATCACCTGCAGTGCTTGTGTAATATATCTCAGAGACAGGAATATAAATTACAGAGCTTCATCTGGTTACTTTGTGAGCTCGGGATTTTTCTTATTGTTGCACCTTACCCTCGATTTCCCTTAAGACAGTACAAAGAACATTTGCTCTAAAGCTCTCTATAATTAGCAAATCTCTTTAATGTATCATTAGTCACATACACACAGGATTGGTAAGACATGCCACGGTACTCTGACCTGAGCAGATTGGAGGGGTGGGGGGCTCCTAATGTTAAGTTAGTTGGGCAACGCTGGGAAAGACCTTTTTGTGTTTACCTTATTCTTTTGTTTATGAGTGTTGTGCAGTTAAACTTGATCAATAAATCTTTTCCTTTCCTGGCTCCGTACCTTTAAAGGCCACTGGGCAGTTTTTTTTATTATAACTAGTATCACAATGATGCAGATGAAGTAAAATAATAAACACAATCAGTTTATCCCACTATAATTAACATGATGAACATAATTCCCCAACACAACACTGCATTTTCCTCCCATAGCATTTTCTAAACATTGTGGTCAGCCTACTGAGGAAACATAACCTTTTATTTCCCACCATATCAAATAACACTGTATTTACAGTGGTCCTAAAATTAGAAAAAAAAAAGGCAACTTACATATCACTACATTATTGTTTAATGGTATGTCGACAAACATCAGAAGGATACACTGATTTAAGTGACAGGAGAGGGGTTGTGTTGACTTCTGTGTGGATGAAAATCCTTTTAATAATTGAACCCAAACAGTTTCTATGCGTGTATTGTGTATTATAGGTAAACAGAATCCACTGTAGTTGTGTGGATGTCTTCATTTGGAGTCCTTTAATCTTTTTTCGGCCTGTCACTTGGTGGTGCTGTTGTGTCTTGAGTTGTCGGTGAAGCTGAGGCTGTTGTTTCCTCAGCGGCAGAAGCTTCTCCCGAGGCTGAAGCTTCACTAACTTGACTCGCAGAGTCTTTACCAGCCTCCACTGCTGCATCAGAAACGGCCTTCACAACTGCTTCCTCTTCATCAGCGGCCTCTGAAATGTCTGAAGCTGTCTGCTGCTGCTTTTGTCTTTTCAAATGCTGCTGGTACCTTGCAGATTGGTCTTCATATGGCACCAGTGACAAGGGGATGCGAACTGTGTTTATTCCATTAACCTGGAGGATAAAAATATTAAGAATAAGCATTCTGGTAGAACAGCTAAAGTTGCCACTATTTTTCTTCCATGCAGCTTTAGTCAGGTGTGACACAAAACAGGTGCTTCCTGGGTGAAAAATTAATAAAACTCCAAGGAAACATTAAGTCTTTGTTTTATGAGGTTGCAGAATTTTTCAGGGACATAACATTTTTTTTATTTCTTGCAACATGCATCACCCACATGTAATAAATGCTTATCTGCAACATTTGAACTATTTGTTAGTGGTTCCGAATCAGTTTTTAACTACTAAAAAGGCATCTATAAGTTGGAGCTACATGCATATGATGCACTGAAAAATAAACATTTCTTACCGTAACTTCACACCAGTAATCACCCAAGTCCTTAATTGGCTCAAATGGAAGACTCAGTGCATGAGGTGGAACAACAACTCCCAGCTAAGAAAATGTTTTCATTAAAGTCAATAAAACAATTACAGAAGCACTTACTTAATGTCAAGTAGCACATTTCTCAGTGTTTTGACTGAATCGTGTATAATATGGGAAATAGAGAGGAAAATGAGGATTAGAGAGATTGACATACCTTCCTGAAAATCTGTCTGCAAACGATCTCTTTAGTGAGCTGGAATTCTTCAGAGGGCATTTTGTTGATCTTCAGCTTGGAGCGTTTAAGGAACTCCACCGTCTGTAAAAACACCAGGAAACCTTTGTTAAAAAACTGACAGCTGTTGGGTCCGTCGTTCCTTACACTGAGACTGAGAGCCAGCCATTAAGACAGTCTTTGAAAAGTGAAATACTTTTCAAATATCTTCAGGAGACGAACACTCACCAGTTGTCCAGTGCGGGTTTGAATCCTGTCCTCTGGCCTCCCCTCACGCAGAAGCTGTGAGTAAAAGAATGTGGCAATGATGAATAGCTAAACTCTGCAGACTAATATGTGCAGCTAAATACAAACATTATAAAGCAGTACACACTCTTAACTCCTCAGCAAACATCGCTTTGTTCTCCTGTGATGGATATACAGCGAGACCTTCGGGCAGCAGCTTGTTCCTGGCAACTGATTTTTTCACAAACACAGTCTCTCCTCGCCCACCGAGCTCTGTCAGAACAAACCAGGAAAAAAAACCCAAAAAACTCCAAGGTCATCATCCCTTCATATATTGACTCTATATTGATTCTAAGTCCCTAAATAAATCCATGATGGGTCACTTCAGTTAGTAATTTAGGTTTATTTGATCTGTTTAATGCACTGATGATACTCACTTGGTACCGTCTGAGTCAGAATGAGCTCCATATTCTTCTTGGGAGCGTTTTTGGTGTCTTCAACCACCTTGTAGATTCTGTGTCTTCGAGGGTGAAGCCTCGGCGGGCTGCCTGCTTTTGACAAGGGGACCTGCCACCATCGCTCCACCACCACTGTATTCTGTGGAAACATCAAGCACCCAGACATTAAAATCT
This sequence comes from Seriola dumerili, assembly GCF_002260705.1. NCBI lineage: Eukaryota > Metazoa > Chordata > Actinopteri > Carangiformes > Carangidae > Seriola > Seriola dumerili. The sequence goes on along the minus strand of NW_019174365.1, from coordinate 8,993,108 downwards.
GAGCCTGTGCAGATGTTCAGTATATGTCAATTCTGTGGGTTCTTTACTGTTGTTGTGTTTCAGATATGCCCATTTTAATAAAGTTGTTTTTGTTAAACAGCATCAATCATTCTGGTACTACATTAAAAGTTGCATTAGGTGACATACTGCAGGGAAGAAAATCACAATAATTCCAGTTCCAAAATCTAAGCACTAAAAAGTACCAGTGATATTTAGTTAACGCTTGTGACTAGATGATAAAGTACATCAGTCCGTCTGAAAGTAAATGCATGCTAACTTCCTTTGAGGAGATTAGGATCTTCTGGTTCAGGATATGTAAGACCAATGTTGTAAAATGAAAACAGGAAATAAAAGAAGACAGCACTACACACATTAATCCATGCAGTCAGATTGTAGATCATAAAATAAACAGCCTGTTCATATGCTGACAAGCCAATAAAAGGTTTTTATGAAATCCTATGACTAGGGCATACTGATTATAATAATACCAATACATCTGGTTTTAATATATGTATCTGTTGTTCACTAACAGTTTTCCAGGTAATCCATCCATCTGTCTGTACAATGTCCTCTGTATTTATCTCCTTAGTAGCTTTGAGTATACAGTTGTATGCAAGTCCTAACAAATCAATTAAGGCCTAGAGTCAATTACGGTGGCCCTGAGAGCTCAACACACCGCAACTTAAGAAAACACATGCAAATAGACAAAACACAAACAAATTCAGAAAACATATTCATCAGTTTGACAACACGTGTGTTGCTAATACTCACAACACAACCACATACACGAACACTTTTTTTTTTTTTTAATTGTTGTAGAGAGCCGTTGATTCAACTGTATAATTATATTGGGGGCCGCAGTTTGTGCTTTTGTTGAACTGTATTGCATTAAACAGAGATTCGTTGATATAAATGGGGTGGTCAAAGTAATTCAAATAAGTACAATTCAACAGTAGAAAAAACCGCAACTTTGAATGATCATGCAGCCGGACCAACACCTCAACAGTTTCAGCAAAAACTAAACATTATGTCCTTAATGAAGGAGGATCTATTACGCGACTGTTGTATTAGACTGCATTCGTTTTAGCTAGGTGTTCCCCATAAACTGACAACTGAGTGTGTATACATATATATTTATTTCATTTGATTTGTAATGTAATTTGTAATATTTGCCTGAGCCCATTTTATTTTGCATATAAAAACAATAAAAGATAAAGAAAAAAGTATGAATAATGCAAGATATATTATATTACGACTATAAATGCAATGAGAGAAGAAGAGTTTGGAAGCATAGACCTTGTTTTAGTTCAGTCTCTGTCCTCCGGTTTTATTATATAACTTTAAGAACAAGGTAACACTGGCGAAGATATAAGTAGTAATTTAGTATTTACTGCAAGTGTTAAAGAGTGACAGCTGTGCGATATTTAATTGAAATGTGCAGAGACGCTAACCTGAGCAGGAGTCAGAGACAAACTCCTGACAGCAGTCTGGCTGAGCAGATCCTGAAGGACGCGGCGGCCTGAGCTCCACATGTTCAGTCAACACCGCAGACAACTGCCTTCAACTGTTTTATCCGGACAACTTTCTAAAATGTTTTTATCACAGTCTCTGTACAGCCAACACAACCATTCATTTATCCCTCGGTCACCGCTCGAGTCACCGCAGCGTGTATGCTAGCTAAAGCTAACGAGCGTCGGTTTTTAGTGACGTAAAAGGACCCCACCTGCTCCAATAGTAGTCCCGAAAAAATCCTGAAATGAAAGTCCCCGCTTGGAAAATATCATAATCTTTAGAAACTTGATGTAACAATACAATTAAATCAAAAATAACTCCACCTTTCTTTCTTTTTTATTTTCTTTTATTGTTCCACAGTAAACAGTTTGTAATTGCGTTTTTCACACATCATGAATAAAATGTTACGTAAAATGCACCAGGATGCATCCAATGAGCCTTATCATGGAGCATTACACATCAAATTACACATCACTAGCAATGGGTTCTTCAAAATAACCTGTCCCACCATAGAAAGTATTGCGGTTGGGTATCAAGCGGCGTCCTGCCCTCACAGTCTTACAGCAGGTCAGTAAACCGAAGCAACAGCCACAGGTGAACAGGAGAGTCACACACACCCACACCAAGGTGGTGACAACTATTTTCTTTTATTGTTCCACAGTAAACAGTTTGTAATTGCATTTTTCACACATCATGAATAAAATGTTACGTAAAATGCACCAGGATGCATCCAATGAGCCTTATCATGGAGCATTACACATCAAATTACACATCACTAGCAATGGGTTCTTCAAAATAACCTGTCCCACCATAGAAAGTATTGCGGTTGGGTATCAAGCGGCGTCCTGCCCTCACAGTCTTACAGCAGGTCAGTAAACCGAAGCAACAGCCACAGGTGAACAGGAGAGTCACACACACCCACACCAAGGTGGTGACAACAAAGGCAAACTGGAAGGGTGTCTTATGGCAGTACCGTTTTCCTGGTGTGTAGCTGGGAGGATATACAGAATAAACCCAGACAGTGCCTACAAGGGACAAACAGCATATATTAGACAATGCATTTTTAGTAAGACCAGCCTCATGCTTGGCAAATTATTTGATGGCGACTAAAATATATTTAGAAGTAGCATATTAATGATGCATTCACCTCATAGATCATATAAACATATTTCTCTCCCTTATATAATAGTACATTAGCTGCTTTTATCAATGTTGGGATTGATATTGGTGATCCTGGCCCTAAAATCTGCCCTAAAAACTTTAAAGCCCCTTAAAACTTAAAACTTCAAGTCTTCCTTTCAAATCTTAAGTATTTCTCTTTAACATTAAAACCACGACTAAATAAATGAAAATCAAGAAAACATCTTAAAATATGCACAGTTGATATTCATGTAACATTTCATGAGTCTCAGTAGGATGTGATCGTAGAATGATATTCATTAAATTAACCGATTACTTTTATTTCATTATTACTCAGCTATCTCAATTATCTTCCTCTCTTCTCATCTCTTCTTATCACATAGTTCAGCTGCAAAATGTTCAGAACTGTCAAACTGAAGAAAATGTTTTCAATGGTGACATTTTAAGCCTAATTTGAATTATTTTATTTACTGTTTCCATTGAACTATAGTAGAATAGAAGTATAAAGTAGCATGAAATGCGAATACTCAAGCAAATTGTAAAATTCCTGCACAAATTCAATTTCCATCACTGCATGATTTCATACAAGAATTTAGAGTCTGAAGAGATGTAACATCTTTCTGACAGTTTCTCAAACCTGCGATGAACCAGCAGAAAGTGAAGAGGTGCAGGAAGGCCACGCAGACCGAGCTCAGGATGAAGATAGCGCCATCTTTCCAGGTGCTCTTGGTGTAGGTCAGAGTAAAAGAGACGAGGCTGACAGCTCCCAACACTATCAGGTAGATGGGGATGTTGGGCTGTATTGGACAATTGTTGATATTTGTGGCCCCTGTGATGCAGCAGAGCAACAATGTGAATATTTGACATTTGGCCCAAGAATAAGATGCCAAAACATACTGCTTGCTGCCAAAAATCACAAAATAATACACCTACCCAATCCAATGGCTGCAATCATAATCATCCACCAAATTATATTCACCACAACTACATGGAAAAGGGAGAGGGTATAATAATATAAATAATATATAATATAATAATAATGCAAAATGAAGGCATGAACATGATGGAGAAAAGTACTCTAACCAATTGTTGAAATCGCAATGGCACTTTGAGGCCTGAAATCCTCCTGTGGAGAAGGGATCATGTTTTCTGCAGAGAAAGAAGGAGTTATAAGTCATAATATATCAACAAGGAAAGCTGCAGCAGCAGTGTTATACTGTACCTGTCCAGCTGTGGATGGAGACACTTTAAAGACACTCCAGTATTCACTAAATGTAGAAATACGCATGAGCCTGCATTAGTTGACACTTTGTTAATATCCTCTGCTGCTTTGGCAGGATGTTAGGGCACATTGCCTCAAGGCAGAGCATTGTTTCGCAATACTCTCTGCATCTAACTAAGAGGAACTGATGACAAAATTGTTATCTGATATAAATCATCTACATGCAAAGCGTGTTTTAAGCCACACACCATTCACATGGTATCCTGTTTCTCTTGCAGATCACTTTTTCTGAAATTTTAAATTTTAAGACATAATCAGTACATCTCAATGGGAATGCATGGTGCAGCATGAGGGCTCAGTCAAAGTAATGTAGCACAGGAAAGACTTGGTGATGCACATGCATTCACAATGCACAATCAGGAAGATCTGTGTTATCAGCTCTCATCAGTGTGGTTAACACAATGTTTGCAATTTCATCACGTCTAATATGTCATCTACTATTTACTGTAGAGCGGTTGCACACTTAGAACTCAGTGTACCTGCTTATTGCTGGTTTTGGTTTTCTTTGTAAATAATAAAGTCTTATTAGGTGGTTTTATTTGAATATCATGCAATATTATATAGGTTGGAGATTCAGAAATGCTATGTTAGCAGCAGCTAATGTAAATTCAAGTTGCTAGCCTCTAGCAGAGATGAGGAGCAGACAACAGAGGTCTGGTAAACTCACTTCTTGCTGACTCTATACCCCCAGATTTTGTTCATTGTCAAACTTGTAGTCCTCTGCCCCAACCAATGCTGACTCAAGGGACATCAGATTTTGTGCAGCTCCCTCTGGAGCCACAAAACGATTTATGCAACTTTTTTTCACATGTGCAGTAGAACTCCCCAATACTTGTGAACACACTTTGATGTGTAAAATCAGCAGAGCTCCCCTTTAACTTGTAAAATTTGCAGAGTGCCCTTTTAAAAGTGTTGAATAAAATGAATTAAAAAAAAACACTGTTTTTAAAAGTAACAGTGAACCAAGCAAAGATAATAAACACATAGTGAAATTAGCTTTCTGCTTCAATAACAATGTGGCTCAATTGCAGTAAATCATAGTGAAACAGCAGTGTGACAGTTATGGGTTTGTGACACACAAGGTTGACACACCTCCCTATTGAGCCAGTACAGGATGTTAGTACCAACACAGTCTGGTGCTAAGCACCCCTGTAGCCACACTGCCACCCTGTGACAATGAAATGTCACTCCTTCCATCCACCCTGGCTCAAACACAACTCCTGATGGCTGTTCAAAGAGACACAAAGCCACACAACCTGGCAGCGACCCCTGCAAAGTCAATAAACCTCTGTCTCAGGTATTGGACCGGTGTTCATTCCTCCAGCTAGAATGGTAAATAGTTATTTATTTGGCTTATCTGGGCTTTACCACAGGTACGCAATGACCTGGCTAGTGACATATATTCACAAGAAGTGTGAAAATAGCAATTGTAATACACTCCCACAGCAGTTAATTACTGCACAAAATTTTGCATATTGCCACTTCTGATTAATTTGATGTGATTTTTATTTTGTTTCTATGGTGAATGACACAATGACAAGTTCCATCTGAGGTATAATTTTATAATAATTAAAATCATATTCATTACAGTAGGGTAGTAAAGTTACACCTCACTATTGCATCCAAGCTACAACTGCCGTATTTGGTGTCCATAGTGATACCTTATTGATTGTACAGTCATTGATCAGTTCCCTATACATGGTTGACTTTCACTCAGATATTAATATCGAAATCTTTGTTCCTCCTCTTTCTCAGTGAAGAAATTGTATATTTCAAACTTGCCTTGCTAGGAACTGAGTTAAAGGCCTGTCTGCTCTTCATGAACTCTAGTTGGAAGTCAATGATCATTTGAATAATGGGAGCAGCAGGGAAGTCCATGCATATGATTCCAAGGCGCTGGTTCAGGTCTTTCTTGGACTTAAGGTAGTTGTACAGTTGTGCATTGATGCGCTGAGCGACGGCTCTGGGGTACGCAAACACACCAGCTCCACTGCTGTAGGTGAGAAAGATCTGGGCCTGGTCTCCTGCAGGTGCAGTCTCCAGGTGTTCATAGACACTTTGCCATTTCTCCTCCACGTGCAGAAGTGTGGGAACCTATATAGAGCAGTAAACTTTAAGTCACCCAAAAATTTTAGTTCAAAAGCATTTCCTCTAACTCACACACTTTGGTTGTGCCCTGATTTGCATAACTTCTGGGTTTAAGCAATGCTCACCTTATACCTATTGAATGTTTTACAGGAATTTTCAATGTAAAACCAGAGTGGGCTGCTCTACCAATATTTACAATGCTGTTGCATTCACCTGTCTGTCAGCCTGTCGTCTTATCCTAATTCATTGGGAAAAAATCCAAAAGTCCCTTCTCATGCCTTGTGGTGGAAAGATGTAATGTGTCATGTAAAGAAAACACAATCAAATTTACCATAATTCTACTAACCTAAGGTAAATATGGAAACCACAGTCAATGGAATAAAAAATTGGAGTGACTCTTATGTGCAGGTATTAAGTCTTATGAATGATCTGTATCAACACATTATCTCTGCATGTATTTATCTTTTTTCTAAAATTATAATTCAGATTATTTAGTTTTTTTTTCCACACTTAAAATGTAATGTTGTAGCCTGTTGGCGTGGTAGTAGGGTGAGAACTATCAAATTCAATAAAGAGCATTCATTTAAAAAAGCAGTTTATATCAATTCATAACTTTTCATACCCTCCAGTTGTCTGCTATGTCCAGGGATCTATAGCGCATCCCCAAGTCTGGCCCAGAAAAGTCTTGCAAGATGATGAGTTTCCCTCGGGCCTCTCCCATGGATGGCACGAGCCGGCTGTGCCACAGCAGATCCCAGTGAGCATAGCGGTGGATAAAGTCTACCACAGCACCATAGATGTCATTCGTCTCACTGAACTCTTCCTTTACACGCATCAGTACAGTCTCACTGGGATACTCTTGTAGGAAGTCAGCTACACCCTCCAGCACATGGCCAAAGTGCGCCCGCTGATAGGACACCCCATGATGGATGGTGAGGTTCCCCTTGAAGTGGCGCACACGGATGTCCAGAAAGCGAGCACCTGCCTGGAGCTGAGAGGCCAGGCTCCAGGTCTGGCATTCAGCATACACACCGCCGTACAGAGCCATGGTGTTGTGGGTCCCAGGCATGGTGACCTCAGACAGCGGCTGATCATCAGGAATACTGGCCATCCAGGACGGGTTGAAGAACTCCGGGTTGGGTGTGTCATCATAGTCAGGTCTCTGAATGGCACTGTAACTCAAACCAATGACTCTACAATGTAGGAGACGTTTGTCAGAAACATATTTTGTCCAGTAAATGCATCAACCTTTAAACATCAGCCACCTGGTAAGTTTTCATCAGAAGAAATCAATAAATTAAATACAAAAATAAATGCAAAATAAAAACATTTTGGCAATAAAAATGGCTATTTCTATATTTCTACATTTATTTATTTATTTTTGGATTTCTACATTTATGTTTTTATTTCTGTGTCCGTATGTTAATTAGGTAGGCGGTCCTTCCTCAGTCTAAAACCAGATTAGTTATAGCGGTGTGATTGATTGGATGGATCCACTACTACTGTGTTGACTGATACACAGGAGCTTTGCCTTTCCAGTGTTGCCCACTCAGCAACCTTTGCATTTATTTGCATATTTAATTATTCGTTTAGGCATTTATTATTAATGTTATTTATTTATACTCATGTCTTTTTTTGTCCTTCATAAATAGAACCTGTTTGATCCAGAGACTCAAACTCAGTGACAAGGCACTCAGCTGACCAATAGTGGAAATATCATCACTCAGTCAGTCAGGGACATTCCAGATTATAGGGCTGGCCCTGCTGTTGCGGTCCAGCCAATAATGTGCTATAGATTCTAAAAATGGATAATTTTTCATGGGAAATTATTGCTTTTCTACAATTTCATTACCTTTTGTTTTTTTTTTGGACATTTTTGGATATTTATATCTATTTATAAATGTATTTGTGTATTTTTTTTTGCTTTAAACCTTTGATTGGTCTCTGCTTTTGTGATCAACAGTATTTTTTCTTTCTTTTCTTATTCATTGTGAGTGTGTTTGCTGATCTGGTGGAGATGTTCTTAGAACAATTGCTTGTGCGTGGATATAGTTTTGCTGAATTGAATTCAAACCTAAAATGGGAATAGATATTACACTGGAAATCAGTCTGTTGATCCATCTGTGGCATGATTTCAACATACTCACCCCAGAAGGACCATCAGCTCAGTGAACATCTTCTGCATTTTCACTGGGCGTCCTCTGATGTTAATCATGATGATTTCTCACGTCTGATCAAGGGTCTATGATCATCAAAGGTAAAGACAAAAATAATACAACTTCAGTCACACTGCACCTGTTCAGACTGACTCAATGAATCCTTCAGGTTTTTTTAAAATCATTCTACTGCTATGGAGTATTTTCCTGTCTTAAAGTTGATGCGACACAACCAAGATGTTAACAATCACTTGAGAAATTATTGTAAACACATCATATGCTTGCTAGTGTCGTAGGGCTAATACAAACAAAACTTTTGAAACCTTTACTCAATTGATAAATATCGCTGAGTCTTTCTCTCTCTCTGACTTTGACCTCTGCACTCCTGATTACAGGATGCTTAGTTAAATTAAAGTGCCTGAAATAAAACTCAATTTCCCCTCAACTCTATTTCTCTCCCAGGCAAGTATGCACCTGTATACTTATAAAAAAAAAGAAAAAGAAAAAAGCACTCTCCCAGCATGAAGGTATTTCAGCCAATATAAAAAACCCAACAAACAGTGGAAACAATTCGATCCCGGTCCAGGAGGTCGACCTCAGCTCACCCCTCCAGGCAAATTCAATGGCAGGCTTAAAGCTTTCTAATCCCAAAACTGAACCAAACCATCCATTGCTGCTGTGTCAGACCTGCTGATGTGTTCATGTGCTGCTCTGGTTTGCTCCGGTTCCTACCTGTAACCAGGAGGTGTTCGTCCTCAGACTGGTCCGGGTGCCTGGAGATGACGGACAGAAAAAGGGACAGAGAGAGGAGCGGCGGGGTCAGAAACAAAATGACAGAGTTGGTGTGTCGACCCGGGATGTTATTGTGGGAAATACCACAGAGGAGCTGAGCTCTATGTTAGCATGCTGGGGTGCGAGTAGAGGGGTGTGTTTGTGCGTGAGGGTGTGGTGTGTGTGCGAGGGTATTCATCTGGTCACGTCCCTCATTTATCGCGTTTCAGAAACACATTGCATCATAGACTGACACAATGTTTTCCTGTTTTTCAAATCAAGACAAGGAGGAGGACAAAATGAATCAGGCCACTGCAAAAAGATGCCTAGACTCCACTTTCTGACTTCTTGCCCTGGTTTATTATTTTAGTAGAAAGACTTTTAAGACTTCTAAAAAACTTTTAAATGATTTCTTACATGGGAGAGGGGGGGTGGGGGGGTGGGCATGTGTATAAACTGCAGCTGAGAGATTTCCCACAGTGTTTCTTATCAGTTAGTGAAAGCACCAAAAATAGGCTCAATATTGATATAAGAATTCCAACAGAGAAAACTTTCAATTTTAAAAACTGAAGTAAGGTCTACATACATATTTTTGCATACAACATTTTTTGACTTTTGGTCTGGCTCACTGTGACTGCCCACAGTTTTAATCAAATTATAAGAGGTGGACAAAATAAAAGAAACAACCAAAAGAGAGAATATTAAGTAAAAAGGAGGAAGAGTATTTTATGTCTTCAGAACAGCTAATTACGTGATATACGTAAGTCCTGAAGTTTATATAGAGATTCAATTGGTTTGGTCATAAACAACCTACATGCAACACAGAACAGTAGATAAACAAATGACACAATCCAACATGAGGTTCTGCAGGTGCAGAACCAAAAAGAATAATATTAAATTAATAAAACAAATTAAATGGCAGGAAACGACACAAAACAAGGTGTTATGTACAAAATTGTGTATCTGGTGATTGAGGGGAAATTCAAGGTGTTTGACTTGATCCTGGTGTTAAAAAAAAACACAAATTGATGTAGTTTGTATGGAGGCTTTTTCATCTCTGGAGCATCACAAGAAAACATTATCACGTCATCCAGCAAGGGCATCTGTTGCCTCTAAGACAAAGCTTGATTTTCAGAAAGGTGTGAAACAAGATCATACAGATCAACTTGCACTTCTGTTGCTGTACATATGTTTTCCTACAAACTAGACACTGCAAGCTGATCGGTGTGCTCCAGTTTCTCTCTGTTCTCAGGCTAAAATCCACAACAGCAACCTTGACAAAGTACCAAACCTACTGAAGGCTCCAACCCCAATATATAACACGTCCTTATATATTAAAGTATAAATTAGCTGCCAAGTTCCACAAAAACTTAACTGGCAAGCACCATGATGGGAATCAATGCAATACAGCTTTTTACACTGCAGCAGTGATACAAATGCACAAAATTCATGAAGTTATAAGACATTAGTTTGTCAGAATGAGAAAATTATGTATTTTTTGTATTTGTTGCACTAGGAAATGTATAGTAGTGATTGCAGTGGTGGAGAAAGCACATGGATCATTAACTGAAGTAAATGTAGTGATATCGCAATATTAAAATATATCATTGCAGGTCAAAGTTCAAAATCTTACTTTTGTAAAAGTACATAAGTATTATCAGAGAAATGTACTTTAACTACCAAAAGTAAAAGTATTCATTCTACAGCAAAATGGCACCTGTGGTTATTTATTTTATTATATACAACACTTTTAGTTAATACTGATGCATCACTGTGTACTGTAGTAAGGGTGTTACTGTTGTAGCTGAGGTCACTATATTAACTACTTTATATAGAGTTAGTATAGAAGTAGTTTAGTCTAATGGTTCCCAACCCAGGGATCAGGGATCAGCTCGCTCCAAAGATAAATCTGAGGCCTGAGCCAAAAGGTTGAGAAGCACCAGCTTCATCTTTAACAATGTACTGTGTTCTTTTATGCAAAATCTTGATAATGAAAAGTAACTAGTAACATTGGCTGTCAGATGAATGTTATGGAGGAAAAAGTACATTTCCCTCTGCGCTGTGGTGCAGTTTTTCAACGTGCACACAGAGGGTACAGTTACGCACAACACTCAGTAAATTGGCAAGTGACATCCCACTCTAACACAAAAATCATCTCTCTTTTAAACACTCAAAACAGGAACAAAACAACACCAAATCTGGCCTGATAGACCTTTTTTCCCAGAACACTCTTATCTCAGTTGTTACCAAAGAACTGATAGCCACATTCACATCCACATATCTGATCTGTCCAGGTCAACATCATCCAACAAATGTCCCTGCAAAAAACTTTCTTGGCTCTTACCTATCAGTAAACATTTCCTACCAAATGTTCCTACCCGTCAGTGGTGGAAAGATTAATTGTCATCAAGCTGGATGTTCATTACCTTTTCCTGAAACCTGGCAGCAACTAATATGCACAAATCTGTTAAACACAATTGTATTACAAGTGTTGAATCAGAGGATTGATGGGGGATAAAAGAGAAAACCACCTGATAATGTAGTGCAAGAAGCAGCACAATATGTACTGTATTTATGAGAACAGTCTATCTGCCGGACGCCTACTGGATCAGAGAAAATGCAAGAGAGCACTGCATGAACAAAATCAAACAAATATGCTTGAAATTAACATTTTTGGACAAGTATGCCACAGATTCCTTCACCTCAGCACAGTCTGACCCCTCATAGGACACAGGCAGAGGGAGCATGAGGTCCTGAGCTTTGAGGGGTCAGGGAGAGTTTAACTGGTGTGTGTGTGGGTGTGTGTGTGTGTGTGTGTGTGTGTGTGTGAGTGAGTGAGTGAGTGAGTGAGTGAGTGAGTGAGTGAGTGAGTGAGTGAGTGAGTGAGTGAGTGAGTGAGTGAGTGAGTGAGAGAGAGAGAGAGAGAGAGAGAGAAAATATTACTTGGAAAAATCTGCAGATGTTTTCCCATTTTGTCTCATATCACTATGTGGGAGGTCAAACATTACACAACAGGCTTGTCCTTGTCCTGTTGAATATTTGGTTAGCTGTAAATACAGGTTGCATACACAGAGTATGCAAAAATATTCCTGACATTCCTGCAATTTTTAAAAAATAATCCGGCCAGGTGAATCCAGGTTAAAGGCAACGTTGGTGTTTGGTGTGTGGCAAGCAGGGCTAAGAAGGGTGAATACTAGAAGGAAATTGAATACTGTACGACAATTTTGATCAAATCAGCTGATAAGAAAGTTATTACATTGAATTGATTATCAGTTGCCAACAACGCCACTCCAGGAATTGCACCTGGAGAATTAGGTTAACCCTTTACACAGTGATTAAAACACACAAGTTCGTTTACTAATGAGGGCTTGAGACTGGGTCCAGAGTACAATTAATTTTTATTAACAGTCTGTTATTTTAACAATTTCTCAATAAAATGTTTTGCACACTCACATTCATACCCACACACACATCCCTAAGGCAACCCAAAAAATACACAAAGAAAAAGCAAATAGCAAAATTGGGTTAAATCAATTAAACACATATGGCTAAGCAAACCACACAAATCCAAACAAAAGAAAACTGACAAACAAAGAAACAAAATTACTCAAAAGTAATCTAGAAACGATCAATCTACTAAACATGCAAAACAATTAAACCACAATACTACTAATAACTAACCAAAAATAATCAAACAAAAAAAAAGAAAACAAGCAAAGCAACCCACACAAGCAAAAGTAATTTCGAAAGTGATTGACCCTCAATAGGCTACATGCAATCAAAAAAACGAACACGGAACAAAAAATTACCAATAAAGTTCAGTCCAAATGTTATGTAAAATCCTAAAATACATACATTGGGCACCAGGGTAAAGACGTCAACCAACTTACTGCCAGAACAGCACAGTCGACGATTTAAAGTTGGATGTAGGCTGGATGATCAGCCACGCCAAACAGCTGGCAAAACAGCAGCCAGCCGACAGCGGCGCGGGGGGGGGGGGGGGGGGGGGGGGGGGGGGGGGGGGGTGAATGAGCGTCACAAAGGTGAGGAGGAGAAACACCTAAGCCATGAGGAGATACGGGAGAGAAACACTCAGGATCCCGTGATCAAGTCCGATGAAGGAGAGGGAAGGTTCCCAGCGGGGAACTGTATTTAGGAGACAAAAGCCGACCTTGATGGCAACCGCAAAACTTTAAAAACAGCACAACAAAGCGTGCAACTGCAACATACCAGGGAGCAGCGAGCCGGGCGATCCGGCTGTGAGGCGATCAGGTGAGACGAACAGGTGCCGTGATTAGGGGGAAGGGCAGGGCACCCAAGAGCTTCAGAGCAAAAGGACTCTCAGTACACAACCACCCACCTTTATAGACTGCGCCCCAAGCAGAGATAGGCTGATTCTGCAGCACTAATTAAAGTCACAGCAAGATTGCAGGCCCATACTGCTACAGGTGTTTTACTTAACCTTTTGCCAAATCATTGCAAACATCAACATTTCTATAAAATAAAACTAATGGTAAGTGTTTCTCCGTGTATCACCTATACTGTTAATAAATCTGACACAGAAAATATATTATGTGGCTGTTAATTGTTTGTTCTTGAAGCCTCTAGTGAAGTTTACATCAAATAGTATTTTAATGTAATGTAACATGGGAACAGATTATTCACAAGAGGCAAGAGGAAGACAAACAAGATGCAAGGTCATTAAGGTCAACATACCTCTACCACAGACACCCACAGAAAACAGCTTCCTGTTTTCTATGGGTGTCATTTTTGACATTAGTCAAGGATATGACATAACCCTATGGGGCAACGCCAGAGAGCAGTATAGTATAGTATAAAGTTATAAATTTAAGAGTTGAGTATAAATTTTAATTTTTTGAGTTTTACTGTCAGCACCACAAAAACACTGAATCAAACAAAAAGAATATGTTGAACTTCATAGAGGCCTCTCTTACAATAAAGTCGTCCTCCAAAAAAAAAAAGCTCTTGACACTCTCAGCATGCCATGTGGGAGATGAACTGCGACGATATCTTTTTCCACGGAAGACGTTTTACCTTTTAACTTTAAACATACGAGGAAACACAACACAGCACAGGTGTTACTGCTCACATTAACAATGGCTCTGTGTGTCCTAGTACTGTGTGACAGAGAGTCAGCATGAACAAATGCTAGGACCCTGAAACTTAAGCTGCTACATGAAATTTCACCATCATTCATTTCATTATTTACACCTGTGCTTCTCCAACTGTCACATGTCAGAGAGTCCAGGGGTTTTAATGATCAGAGGAGGGGAGTGAATTTTACAATTATGCACAAATTACATGTTGAGACTTTTAAAGGCTGATTCTGATACTGAGTCAAGAAGGCAAAGAAGGCTGAGAAACATAATTTAGACCATCACATCTTTCATTTCGTAATTAATTAATATAAATAAAACAATTGTCACTTAGTTTCTTCTTCCATATAAACAACCCCTATAAGAGTTGTTGACAGCATCTTCTGTGACATTGTCTCTGGGAAGTGATGTTGCTGTTGAATTTTTTAAAATATTCTTTGCTATATTCAATGCCTTGTTGATATTTACCCGTTCACTTGAGTTGCACAGTATGACCTTGTTGCTTGGTCATTCTATCAACATTGTTTCCATGTTTTATTTTCAAAAGACTATGTGAATGGGTGAATGACAGGCAAATTTTAAAGTGCTTTCTCCATTGAGGTAAACAAGCACAATACAAGTTGTAGCTGTTATTGTTTACATTTAATTTTTAATGCTGTGAGCACAGCAAACTAAATTTATCTCCACTGTATTAATATATAATATAGATTAAATATATCTTCATCCTTTACATCTGTGTGCTCTGTGAGCGTAGCCACTTAAAGACTTTACCAAATGTAACAGTCTTTACTATTTATCAATTCTAATTGGAAATTAAATGAACTCACTGCATTGCCAGTGATGCTCAGATATAAAGATTGTGTTTCCTGATACTACATTCTGACATTCTCTTTCACTACTGATTCCTGATCATGATCTGTGGTATTTGGTCACCGATACTGGTTTGGAAGGCGTGGGGACCTACAATTACAACAACACAATGAAAAGGCTACCCTGTCATTCAGTGTCTGTGTTGCAGGCTGTGGTTGGAGCTGGAGTGCATCTAGAAGAACTCCCCTCATCCAATCAGCACAGGGTATGCATGAGTCACTTCCTTGTGTTTGCTCCCTTATTTGGCATGAAGGGGGCGGCCCCTCTTCTGACTAGGAAGGAAAATGGTGGAAAGGAAAGCCAGACGTTTTCAGTAGACAGAGGGATACCAACAGTTTTATCTCTGGTGAGTAAACATCTGCTGTGTAAGTGCTTTTTAATCTCAGCTCTGAAGGATATTTGGATTATAGGTGATAGCTTAGTCAGCTGGGAATGATGAAATGAAAGTGAAGTGAGTGAATGATTGAGTATTCAAATGTGTGCGTGGATAGAAATCAGGAAATGAGAAACAAGCTTGAAACAAAACAGCACCACATCTTGAGTTAAAGTTAAAGTTGCCAAATAGCTACTGGAGTTTATTTGCACTGTTAAAGATGATAGACTGAAGATCACGACCATTTGTTTATTTCCAGTCTTTTTTGTGTTACTACAAATGATGACACACCCACTGTTGTTCCTGAGTTATTTTTCCAGCAGGACAACATTGAGATGGATGAGTAATATCAAAGCTATGAGGATAAATCAGTTACAGTTGGGTTTGGGTCTGTGGTGCTAAAAATTCATAATTTCCAGAATATTTGTTGGTCTTCTTAGTTGTTTATGATATTTAAATAAGTATATTGTGTTTCAGACTATTAGTAAAACAAAATAAGTTATTTTAATATGTAAATGTGGGCTTTGGCAAATTGTGTTGGTCATATTTTACTCTATTCTGATTTATATTGATATATATATCTGATATTTTCTGCTCAATCAAGAAAACAATGATAAGTCTCATCAATAATGAAAATATTCTTGACTTCCAGCCCTAGTATCCTCCTCTGCTCACACATTGAAGCTCTGTGTGTCTCATTAGACAACACAGGCCCCCATGTGGGCAACCTGTTGCTAGTAACATTAGAGTGTAAGATGACACCTTTTGCAATATGGCATACATGCAGCAGCTGGTGACATGTGGGCTGCAGGCTCAGTAACCTCAGAGTTAGCCCTAACTTACTTTTTAGGATAATGCAAGAAGAAGCAATATTTGACTCTCTGTGACCTAGTTTTGAGTTTAAGCTCTTGTTTACCATATCTAGAAAGGTTGTGGTCAGATGCTGAGGTACTATGCAGAGTATGGATTCAGTTTTACATAACATATGGTGCCTGTTTTTTTTGTTTTGTTTTATCTCTACAGCCTCCAGACTCACATTGTGTGGACCTTAAATTGGCAGAAGAAGAGTAACAGTGATGGCTGATGCAGGACAGATTAAGAAAACTGCAGCCAAGGTGCTGTGCTGCGTCGAGAAGGTGTCCTCATTTGCCTCCTCCATCGACCCCATCTTTGGCAT
The DNA here is from genome assembly GCF_002260705.1 of Seriola dumerili. Taxonomy (NCBI): domain Eukaryota; kingdom Metazoa; phylum Chordata; class Actinopteri; order Carangiformes; family Carangidae; genus Seriola; species Seriola dumerili. The sequence goes on along the minus strand of NW_019174365.1, from coordinate 8,976,622 downwards.
CGTCTCCTCCCTGGTTGGGGTGGCTCGCAAGGGCCTGATTGACGAGGAGGGCCATGCTCTGGACAAGGACTTCCAGGCAATCCACACCAAGCTAGAGGGCATCTCGCAAAAGAACCAACAATGCCTGAGGCAGATTCGCATCGACGAGGTAAACGAAACCTATGGCAAGTATGAAGAGTACATCAAGCACCAGTACACTGCCTTCAACAGCATGGTGGCGCAGGTGAAGAAAGATCCAGATAACTCCCAGCGCTACATGGAGACCTTTGAGAAGATATACGAGAGAGACAAGAGTGACATGAGCCTGGACGTGTACTACCGTGGTGTTATGGGTACAAACTCTGTGTTTGGAAGACCCCTGCTGAAGGTGTATCTGGAAAACTGCGATGGTGACCGCGAGATCATGGAGTACCGCTGTTCACACATCTCCCACCTATTCCACATGGGCCTCATCGCTCTCATGGGCTACACAGCTGTTACAGAGGATGATGAAGATGAGGTGCGGGAGAAGTGGTCTAAGAGGGTGGAGGACATCCAGAAGAAGATGCAGGAGGTGCTCAGTCAGTGCAAAGACAAAGACAAAGACAAGTCATCCTGAACGTGGACCGACAGAGAGAGAGGACATCCTCTGGGTTTGAAGGCAACATCACAGGGAACACTATCTGTACTCTCAGCTGTGGACCAATAAAAAAGACAAATTATATTACAAATATATATAAACCAAAGTCATGTTTGCGTTTGTGCACTTGAGCTGCAGCTGATATATATATTGCAGCATTTAGTTATTGCATCGACATTGTATGTTATTTTTTGTTTCAAAAAAGACCACTGTATGTTTCAGCTGCTTAGTGTTACATACCAATAAATGATGAAGTTTTATACAATCGCTTCAATTAAAATGTTTAAATTGTACATTTGCGAAATCCATTTTATCTACACTAAAACAAACAATTTATATATTACAAAGTCATGCTTTACAATTTATTATGTATAATGTATTAATACTATGTATCCACGCAGCACACACAACCCCGCCTCTTCTAGAAAAACCAGCTCTTATTACATTGGTTGAAAATATTTGAAAGAGAAACTGCTTTCATAATACCAGAGAAACAATTAACTTGAGCTAATCTGCAGAGGTCAAATGCTAGAATGCCAAATCATCATAAGACAATAACAAAGGGCAATCATGGTAATAAAAGATAATGTCATATGAAGTCATTAGTCCCTGACCTGCATGTGATTCCTGTCAGTACAACCTCATGCTGTGATGCCAAACATTCTTCAAACCTCCAAAGCATTACTTTAAATTCTAACAGAGATCCCAAAGCTTCCAAAGATACCACATACTGAGTTTGAAAGTCAGGCTGAATTTTGGGAAAATGCATCCAAAATGAGGTGCAAACATTTGGAGTATTTCCATTTCATGAAATAGCGCAGCCATAAAACACATTCTTTAATGAAGAGTTTGAAAAAAGTGTCAGTATTGATTAATAGTACTATCTTTGAGGGTAAATGATTCTGTGAAATAAAAACAGAATTTGGAAGAAGGCAATTTGTAAAATAAAAACATCCGTGACAAAATAAAAATAACATAAAATTTAAGCCAAATCCTTCGTCCTTCAGGATGAGGGATGAAACAGTATTTCATAACTGTAAGTTGTTTTTTAGACATCAATTTAATCATTTCATGATTTAAGTGATATGTTGTCTGCTTTCATTCATTTCATTGTGTTTTTCTTCAAGGACTATTTGTTCCTTTAATACTGAACACTTAGGGCCTCCATAGGCATGGGTGTGTTTCATAAGTGATGGAATATGAGCTATGCTTCTACAATTAAACACATACCGTCTGTATGTGTTTAATTGTAGTACGAACACCTCCACTGGGACAGTTCTAGGCCTATGCATAATGCTGTGTTGCTGTGCAGCCCGCACTGAGTCCCCCTCACCGCCAGAGTCCTCTGTTTTCCAGCCGGAGCTGCTGTAATGAAACGTAACGTGATTCCTCTGTTTGTTTCTGCAGCCCTGCCCCAAATTAAAGGCCTGCGAACAGTTTTAACATAAATCTGCTCTGGAAGTTCACCCGGAGCAGCGTCCCGGCTGCGGACTGATAAACTTAACTCAGCAACACTCTCTGACAGCGGGGAGAGGCTGTGTTTGCTCCGTCTGAGGACAAGTCACGTCGACTTCGGTAAGTTTCCGCTGCTCAACGGGCGGAAAAGCGATGATGATGTGAGTTAGCAGCATCCCGGCTACAGCTGCTGGTTCAGTAGTAAAAGTTGATCCTGGTTGTTGTGGAGAAGAACATATATGAACCCTGGATAGATCCGGCAGCACGATGTGTAATGTAAAACACAGTATGTAAAAGACTTGGTGTAATAACTGTTTAAAGACAACAGAGAGTTTGGTTTCCGGGGCGTGACTTTCCTTCAAATTCAACAAGTTGATTTTTGATCTAATGATTATGAAAATTATTTTACCTTAAAGATTTAAACGCGTTTATCTTATATCTTAACAACATATTCCGTTGTTAAGATATTTCATACAGCCAACCGAGGTGTGATTTACTCGCCTGTTGTCTGTTTTATTTTATTTATTCTCTACTTCTGTACATTTGGGTGCAGTACTTTCACTTTAACGCATATAACATGTTCAGAATGCCTTGTTGCTGAGTCTATTACCACAGTTATAAAGCATCATTAGAGTTGAACTGATAAGACGATTGATTCAATTAATCAGCAACTGTTAATCATTTTTATAATTTTTAGAGCAAAACATTGGCAGGGTTCAGCTTGTCAAATTTTAATATTAGAACATTTTTAAAACAAAACTATGAAACGAGAAAATAGTAGGCAGAGTAATCAGTAATGAAAATAACTGAGTTGACGCCCTATCAGCATAACACTTCACAATATCAAGTGTCACAGTTGGTTGTATATGCTTTATACATTATGCATAAAAGGCCATAAATATAAATGCTGGTGTGACTATGTTGAGTGTCTCTGATCATGGCCTGCAATTGCAGTTAGTTTCTCTGCCACTGAATGATTTTTACTATAGCAGTAGCAAAGGCCAAGAACAAAGGTACATTTAAACATCTTTGATAATTATATTGTTTAATTGTAATTTATTATAACATTAAGTTTTATCAAATGTGTCTCCTTTGTTTTTAAAAAAAAAATGTATTTAACTGGTCCTTCTAACTAAGTGAAATTAGAATTAAATACTAAATAAATATCATCATATAAAAAGTCAAAATTAAACCAGAGAAGTGCTTCAACATTAGATATATTGTCTCTGACACCAGTAACACTCAGTCCTGGTTCAGATCTGCCTACATACTGTATGAAAGCATCAACATCTCAAGAACTACTGATCTTCTATTAGTGACTGAAAACTAGTATGATATTTGTTTTTGCCCAGCTCTAACCGCAATGTGCACATGTTGGATATCAGTCCAGTCAGAATTAAATGTTTGTTTTGATAACATGTTCTCCATCTGTGATCTTCTGTCAGGCATGCCTCTGCACAGCATTTGGCCTTTGTGTAGGATGCTTTGTCGGGACTGAGGAAAAGTTGGCACGATGGGCAACGAAGACTGCCTCGAGGATGTGTTTGTAGCTGTCATTCGGCCAAAGAGTCAAGTCAGCCTGAGCTCAAAGGAGTACAGAGCCAAAGCCTACGAGGTAAATGTGCTATCTGACACTTGATCACCTGCTCTCCTCAACATCTAGTCCAAAGCAGACGAAGGCAATCTAAAATGTAACATATAATATAATGAATAAAAACACTGCTTGTTTCATCTGATGCCTGTAAAGATCCTGTTGATTGAAGTGCCTTTGGAAGGGAAGGAGAAGAAAAGAAAGAAAGTCCTCCTGGCGACAAAAATCCAAGCAGGAGGAGACAAATCCAAATCCATATTGGATTATGTTGATGAAACAATCAGACCGATATCCAACAATCAAGGCTTCATAGGTGAGTCTCAGACATTTGTGGCATTCATGCATATTTCTACTTTTTAAAATGAGTAAATGAGTTTAAGACTACATGTAAACCAGCGGTTCACTGCAGTAACTTTTTTGCCTTGTGATCCCCTAAGTGAAGCAATGACTAATTCATGACCCCATGTCACCGGCTGCACGTATATGAGTTGCATTCAGTTCAACCAAAGGGTGACATTACCTTCTCAGACTGTCTGATTTAAATAGTTTTTAGAGGCTTGGAAACCACTGTTCTAAACACAGTTTTGGTTTGCAGGAAAACGTGTGGTGCACATGAAGAAATTTCCTCTTGATGGAGCCAATGAAGGGAAAGAGGCCTCACTTTTTGTCGTGCCAGTCAGTGTTAAAGGTGAGCAAAAAACAGTATCTTGTATCTAAACTGAGATTACAACTGGGAATTTTTGTAAAACTGCACATATTGTACATTAATGAGTCCTTCCGAACAGACAACAGCAAGCCTGTCTACATCGCTGGGAGCCCAAGCTTCTACTGCTTCCAGGACATCATGCGGGTGTGCAGTGAGACCAGCGCTCACTTCTGCTCCATCACCTCCAAGATGCTCCTGTCCTTAGACAAGTGAGGATATGTTTGAAAACATGCTCTTCCTTTTGCAAGTAAATGGCAAAGGTATGCAGCTTTAACTTTTCCTCTTTGACTTCCACAGATGGTTAGCAGAGCAGCACACCGTACCTCACGCCATCCCCGCTCTGTTCCGGCCAGCACCCGTAGAGCGGGTGAAGACCAACGTCAGCAACCCGGCCTACGGCAGCGAGGGCAAACTGAGTGATGAGGGTCTGCACATGGGCTACACTGCCCTGGAGATCAAAAGCAAGATGATGTCACTGGAGAAGGCAGACATGTGCATCCTCAACCCACTCTACGGCTCTGATCTGCAGTACACCAACCGGGTAAGAGCCCTCATCATACAGTAAGGTGGCGTTTAGAAAGAGGTATTTGGGATGGGAGATGTTTCTGTATTAGGACATCTGGTGGATTTAATTTTATACCAGAAGAGACTTGAAAGGCAAGAAACTTGATGGATATTTGATGTCATTGATTGATCAGATGGGATGCCTCAAAGATAGTGTCTCGGCTGTAATAATTTTGGAAATTTTAAATAAAGATGATGTTTTTTCTTAATTATATAAACTCTCAAAATCTATCTGTACTTTTTAACAGGTGGACAAAGTTATCATCAATCCGTACTTTGGGCTGGGAGCCCCGGACTACTCCAAGATCCAGATCCCCAAGAGGGAAAAGTGGCAACATGGCCCCAACTGTGTGACAGAAGACAAGTGAGGAGTTCTCACTTCTTAACGAACCACACTGTCGTTACTGCCATCTGCTGACAACTTCTACTCTCCTTTGTGTCTTTGTATTTCTTCTTTTTGCATGAAATATGAGTGATAAAATGCTGTAAGACAGATACGCAACACAAACTTCCCCTGTTTCTGCAGGGAGCGCCAGTGGGTGGACGATTTTCCTCTCCACCGCAGTGCCTGTGAAGGAGACACAGAGCTGCTTTCTAAGCTTCTGGAAAGCGGTTTCTCAGTCAAGCAGCTGGACAGTGACCACTGGGCTCCTATTCACTATGCGTGCTGGTGAGTCTGACACTTGTCTCGCTGCCTGATGAAGTCTGCAGCATCTGTAAGTTTTTTTTTTTTTTTTTTTTTTCCTTGGACTTTGTTTGGCCCCGTTAATGATGAGTTGTATTTGTTTGGTTCCATCCAGGCACGGTAAAGTCAAAGCAACCAAGCTTCTGCTGGAGAAGGGTAACTGTAATCCGAACCTGCTGAACGGCCAGCTCAGCTCCCCTCTGCACTTTGCAGCCAGAAGTGGCCACGCAGAGATAGTGCAACTCCTCCTGCAGCACCCTGAGATCGACCGGGTAGGAAATATGATTCTTGTGTTGTCTTTAGACTTTACTCCTCTTCTTTTTCCCCAAAGCTGCGGTGGATGATTATCAAATGGCTCTTATAATTTCAACATTACATTGGTGTCAATACTACAGCAACATGCACTACTGTCCATCATGAATAATATTTTTTTTTCACCCGTTAACATACAACAACATTATATCCATTATAGAAACTGGAAAAAACAGCAAAACAGTGTGACTGCTTACCTTAACTACTTTAGTATGTTATTTGATTTGATTTGCTTGAATTGAAAAAAATTGTCCTTAATATAAACATCATGATAAGCAGAGGGCCTTCTCCCAGTGTTGACACAGTTTACAACAATAATGTGTTTACAGTTTGACGTATTGAATATTTGATATTGTTTATACTGGTCTGTGTGAGATTTTAGAAGTTTAATTGTAAATTTGACTTGCGTAGTATTTGCTTGATATTGGAAATTACCACACACGTATGTGTATCATGATTCACCAAAGTAAATCTCATGACAGCTACAATAGGAAGACAATAAATAGAAAATGTTACCAACAGCATATAGAAGACCAACAGAAGAGATCACCTCTACAAGTGTGTGAGGAGAACAAACAGAACGAATGGGAGGAGTCGGTGAAGCTTCTGCAGCAAGCCAGCAGCAAACCTGTGAGTCGCACATCAGACACCGATTACTCCGTTACTCCGGAAACATGGCGACTATCTCACGGCAGCGTGTGCCTTCATCAGCCATATCCAGCTGTTAGAGTTTTCATGTTGAAATTGATCCCTTGCAGCTTCTGCGAGACTTTGTTTTCGTTTTTTGCTGATGATATGTCAGGCTTTTTCATTCATATTTATGCCTTAGTATCTGCACACGTGGTCCAAACTGTTCTATAGGAATAGTTATGCCCGGATGACTTATATATATTATTCGCTTACATAAATGAAAAGGATGCAGGAGTGTGCACATTTTGTTGTGCTCATGGAGGAAACTGAAAAATAAGTTTTTGACATTTATTCGATGTCTGACATGTTTCCATGGTGGTTAAATACATGTGTCACTAGATGGTGCTGTTTCCTCAAGCACAGGTCAAGGTGAATTTTTTCAAAACTAGTTTTTAATAACATAGGGCTAAGCTGTTTCACTTGGTTTTGTTTATGATGTCTGTGTGTGTTTTCCACAGTATGAGAAGGTGCGCATCTACCGCATGGACGGCTCTTATCGCTCTGTGGAGCTAAAGCACGGCAACAACACAACGGTACAGCAGATCATGGAGGGCATGCGTCTTTCTCAGGACACCCAGCAGTACTTTACCATCTGGATCTGCTCCGAGAACCTCCGTGAGTCCACAATTTAAACACGAGTTCTGAAAGTGCTCTTACATTCATCCAAAGGCTATGACACCAACCACAACTAAACACTACAAGAGAAAATATTGGTGTGTGTGTGTGTGTGTGTGTGTGTGTGTGTGTGTATTATGTGTCAGACCTTCAGCTGAAGCCGTACCATAAGCCCCTTCAGCACCTGCGGATCTGGACCGAAATTGTGACAGACCTGACAGTGCTGGATCCCCAAAGGGAGACACCTCAGCTCTTTCTCCGCAGGGATGTCCGCCTGCCACTTGAAATTGAGAAAAAGGTAGCGCACATTTTACAAGAGGCAACTAATTTCAATATATGGTGTTTATGTTACGTAGAAAGTCGTCATTCTGGTACATACTGTCTTGTTCCAGGTGGATGATCCGCTGGCCATCCTTATCCTGTTCGACGAAGCGCGTCACTGCCTCCTGAAGGGCTTCTTTCCTGCTCCAGACAGCAAGCTGATCACTCTGGCCAGCCTCCTCCTGCAGATCATCTACGGCAACTATGAGAGCAAGAAGCACAAGCAAGGATTCCTCAAGTAAAAGACTGTTTTCAAATTATGTTTATGCTTAAATACATTTAGCACTGATATGACGAATAAAACTTTTCATCTGTGGTATGTCAGGCTTAAGTACTATTGCATGAATAATATTCAGAAGACATTAATTCAGTTTAAACACTGTGATTTTACAGTGCAGAAATGACTCGAACTCTGCCTGATTGGTGTTCAAAGGAATAAGCTGCTTTTCTCTGTCTTACTTTCAACAGTGAGGAAAATCTGAAATCTATTGTGCCGATATCAAAGGTGAAAAGCAAAGCGTACCACTGGACCAACAGGATTCTTCATGAATACAAAGTACGCTCAGTTTTTTCATTGTAAAAATTCTTTTCACTCTTCAAATGAAACTCAACTGCTCCCTGAGGTGACTCAATGCCTTTTTTCCCTCCTGCTCCGACAGGCCCTGAGCACCAGTGAGGGGGTGAGCAAAGAGATGCACCACCTGCAGCGACTCTTCCTACAGAACTGCTGGGACATCCCAACCTATGGAGCAGCTTTCTTTACGGGCCAGGTCTACACCAAGGCCAGTGCCAGCAACCACAAAGTCATCCGTGTCTATGTCGGGGTCAACACGAAGGGGTTGCACCTCATGAACATGGAGACCAAGGTAACATGCCGTATTTCAAACTTGAATGCCAAATTTTCCTCTGTGATCTGATTTAAACTCAAGGGGACGGAAGTTCATAGTGATCGATGTGGTTTGTCAGATGATTTTGAATATGTCTGTTGTGTCTGCAGGGGGCTATACAGCTGTATTTTGTGTTGAACTGTTCCCTTATGTTTAGTTTAAGACGGAATATCTCAGTTACTGGTTATAGTCTATGATTTCAACAATTTAAAGCCCATCAATAGGCTTGATCTATTTGGAATGGAGAGTAATACGTGATAATGTTGTATATGGGTGTCCTTTTTTAGTCTCGTTTGGTGTATTAATTGAACATGCTGTGCACTGTTAATATGATAATTTGTTAAATATCTGCACTCCTAGGTCCTTCTCATCAGTTTAGAATATGGCACATTCATGTGGCAGCTTGGACATGCTGACCAGTACTTCCAGATACACAGCGGTGACAACAAAATTAACTTCATTGTGCACACAAAACAGGTAACCACTCAAGGATATTTCCAATTTCAAGGCATTCAAATTTGTTTTGAAATTTTTTTGTATGTGGTAAAATGAAAAACGGCAATTGAAAGTATGAAAATATTGTCTCTCAAGTGTTCATTATTTCTTTACAGGCTGGCCTTATTGTGAAGCTCTTAATGAAGCTGAGTGGACAGATGACTCCAAATGATAAAACTGTAACAGACAAATACGCCTATGGCTGAAAACTGTTGAAGAAACCATGGCTGCAAAAGATCCCAGTGCAGGTTCTTCTTACAAACTTTTGACTGCAATAACGCTTGATGGAGAGCAAAGTCGGCCCCTCCACAACTGCATCTTTTTGTATATTAGGCTTACCAATATCTTTCACAACTTCACATTGTGTAATTTGACAGGGCATATATTTTCATTGCATGTAAATATGTTTATTATTTAATGTTTTGTTTTAATAAACTGATTGATGTATGGATGAGCTTGTCTTGTTCATTTTTGCTGTAATTTTTTAAACCAAATGATCTTAAAGTAAAAACAAAAGTAAAACATATCACTTGCATGAAAAATGAAGATGATTGTTGAGACAAATAGTGTTAAACTGAGGAAAGAGGATGGTTGCTGAGTATCATCCAGACAGATTATCTCAAGTCCCCTAGGAGACAGAGATGTCATTAGATGTTGTAAAACAGAATATTAGAATTTTTTTTTTTTTGTTAAAATAGAAGATGCAATCATGTAACAACTCAGTATTTTGTCTTGTAATGGCACTGAAAGTTGCTGTATTTGAGTGCTTAACAAAAATATTACATTACATTATTAACCTTGTAGCATTGCCAGTGGTAAAAATACAATATTGTGTAGATATAGTAGTATTGTATATTACAGAACATAATGCTTATATTGCATAATAATATTTATGAGATATGCCCAATACACAATTTAATTTGAAAAATGATAGACATAAAATAAAACGTTAGTCAATTAACTGATTTTCAGGGTCGTTAGCACTGATTTTTTTCACTTTGAAATATTCCTTTTCAGCCTTACAACATATCTAAACTCTTAAACTTAACTCTGTGCCTTTCTTGAGAAAAAAACGTACTTATGGCTATAAGGCTGTTTCAGTTTGCCATTGTATTAGCATTCATCTCAACTAATGCTAATTTGTAGAAGTTACCTCCTCACTGATTTGCCTCAAGTACACTAGCAGTAAACTGCAGATAGCTAACTTAGCTAATTTTCTCTCCAATAAATTATCAATGTCTTGGTACTCAGGTATATTTACATATCTTTGGGCTACTGAAAATATGTGGAACTTTTGACCATGTTGGTTAATGCGTTTTACGGGAAAGAAATACGTTTGAAGCAGTGTAAAACACATTGAAAAGATACGTCTTCTCAAAAATCCTTACAAATCGATGGTCGTCGTGCCGGGGATGACATCATATAGCAAGACATCGGTTCAGGTAGTGACAGCCAATCACAGTGGCAGTTGCTTGACAGACACGACGTCAACAGCCAATAGGGAGCCTCCTTTGGTCAGGCGGGGGCAGGACAAGCGTTGACAGGTAGAGATACTGGGGTATTATCACCAACTGTCCCCCAACACGAACAGAGACCAAGGGACAGTTATCAGCCGTTGGACGGTCGGAGAAGTTGATAGCCTATAATAACTTAACGCGATACAACGGAGGGTTTTCAAATTGGCACACAGCGATTTTCTTCCAGGCTTTGGTGGAGGAGTGAAACGCTTGTCTTTGTTGGGTAATATATCCAGCCAAGGGAGATAACATGTCGATGCACTTGTATCAAATTAGCAGTAAACTGCTTGGGGACACTGTTGGGAAAATGAACGACAACCTGACCTCCATAGTGCTGGCAGCCTCTGTCATCACTCTCACCCTGGGATATATTTCCAAAATGCTGCTCAGACAGTCCTCCGACAAGGATTTGGTAAGTTAACATGAAAAAAAAATCAGCGTCAGAAATAGTTGCTGAAATGCAACTATTGTATTCATTATCCACTATTTCTCTTTGCAGAAATATCCACCTTACATTCCCTCCTGCATCCCCTTCCTGGGTCATGCCATTGCATTTGGGAAAAGTCCCATTGAATTCCTTGAAGATGCCTATGAAAAAGTAAGTATTGTTGTAGGATTGAAACTGTTTGTCTGCAGCTATTCTGATTATGAATCAATTGTTTAAGTACAATATTCATTTCAAATGTGAGTTTTGTCTGTTTTTTTTCTTCTATTACATTAAACTAAATATCTTTAGGTTTTGGACTGTTGGTCAGAAAAAAACAAGCAGTTCGAATTTCAAATGGGTTTTTAGAACTAATTTAATCAAGAAAATACTAGACAGGTTAGTAAATGTATTAATTAGTAAAGAAAATAATTGTTAGTTGCAGCCCTTTAAGTTTGCACTCATGCAAAGACACAGATCACAGATGAATTTGAACTGACTTTGACTTCCACTTTTTAAACCAGTAGTTCCTAACTTTTTTTTTTTGGATCATGACGCTTAAAAATTACTACTTGCTTATGACCCATCATCATCAGCTGCATATGGTGTGTTACCAGTAAATAAAAAAAGTGATAAAAAGACCTTCGAGGCCAGAAAAGCTGAGGTTGTCTTGTAATTCATAAGAAGAAAAAAAGCGAAAAGAGGAGAGGAATTAGATCACAACTCAAACTGACTGTTTGTCATAACCCTAAGCAGTATTTTAACCTTTGTATCTCTGCTCTCCTCTCACAGTACGGCCCTGTGTTCAGTTTCACCATGGTGGGGAAAACCTTCACCTACCTGCTGGGCAGCGAAGCAGCAACACTGATGTTCAACAGCAAGAATGACGACCTGAACGCAGAGGACGTCTACTCCAGACTCACCACCCCAGTGTTTGGCAAAGGAGTAGCGTATGATGTGCCAAACCCCGTGAGTCTATCGAAACTGTCAGATCAAATTCATTAGCAAAACACACATAGGTACAAAAGGAAGAAAGAGGGAAAACAGTGAAAAGTTATAATTCTTCTTTGTTAATGATTGCTAAAAAATGAACTGCAGTTGTATTAAAACAGTTATAATATGCACTTTCTTTAATATGTTGCAGATCTTTCTGGAACAAAAGAAGATGTTGAAGACCGGACTGAACATTGCTCATTTCAAAGAACATGTGAAAATCATTGAGGCAGAGACCATTGAGTATTTTGAGAGATGGGGAGACAGCGGAGAGAAAAGTAAGATCATTTACACATCACATTATTGAAAACATGAATACTAGAAAATAAATCTGTGACTTGTAATCACACTTCTAGTTTGTTTTGGTTACTTTAAGTTGTGGTTTATGTTGTAACAATATTATTTTATGATGTGTACATTAAGACTGTAAAGTGATGTTTTTGGTAGTGTCACTTTTTTTTGTTAACATACTGTCATCTCTTGTCATGTATGCATTTACTTAACAACTAGAACAAATAGAAACAAACAGAACCGTTTACAAGGGATGTCAGGTATATGATTGATTATATCTGATTGATTTGGATTGTTATTGCTGGGTCTTACTGAATGAACTTTTACTTGTCTCAGACCTCTTTGAGGCCTTGTCTGAGCTGATCATCCTGACAGCCAGCAGCTGCCTCCATGGGAAGGAGATCCGCAGCATGCTGAATGAGCGAGTGGCCCAGCTCTACGCCGACCTGGACGGGGGGTTCAGCCACGCTGCTTGGCTCCTGCCCGGCTGGCTGCCTCTGCCCAGCTTCAGGTAGGAGCCTGGACGAGCTTTAGATGAACACATCTGCCATGAGGCTGAGACTAGAGAAAAGACATCCCTGAAAAGAAACAACAGCAAATATTTCAATACCAGAGAAGTAAAAACAATTCTACAGGTGATGATGTACAAACTGCTGTAGTATGGGTAAAATATATATTTAACTCTCTTTTGATAGGAAGAGGGACAAAGCTCACAGAGAGATCAAGAACATCTTCTTCAACGTGATTCAGAAACGCAGGAGTTCTGGAGAGAAAGTGGACGACATCCTGCAGACCCTCATCGATGCCACCTACAAGTAAGACATCTTCAGTCATTCAAGAAGTTCAAAATAAATTGGTTCACTGATCACCTATAAGATGTAGTATTGCTGCAGTCCCAGTGGTCACTGAGATTACTATCAGAGTATCACCAAAACCTCTGAATCATTTCTAAATCCCAAAATGACTGTGTTCCATCTTCAGAGATGGACGTCCCCTGAACGATAACGAGATCGCGGGGATGCTGATTGGTCTTCTCCTGGCGGGTCAGCACACGTCCTCCACCACCAGTGCCTGGATGGGTTTCTTCCTGGCCAGAGACAAGGCTCTGCAGGAGCGCTGCTACGCTGAGCAGAGAGCTGTGTGTGGAGAAGACCTGCCTCCACTCGACTTTGATCAGGTAAGAATCTCCCATTTACCTGAAGGAGAGCAACGTAGGTATGTGCTTAGCTTATTGTTAATATGATTTGCTGTATTATCAGGATAAAAACTGTAATCACTGAAATATTATTAAAACTTATTTTGTACAATACACACAACGGACTATGACATAAATTCAAAACACCATTATATCAGAGTTCTGCTTCAACACTAGGAATAAATAAAGTTTGCCCACCTGGTCCTTTTCATTCGTTACTGGGTGAACTCAGGTGAAAAGCCTCCTTTGTATCACCTTTATTGATTATTACCCAGCACAGAAAAATAAAACAGAGGCAAAACATTATTAAAGGAAATATTGAAAATGGGACAGACATGCTCAAAATATTTTCTACATGTGGTGTAAAATAACTAAGTTTTGAACTAAGGATCATTTAAATAATCCTAATATGTTGTTCTGGTGTCATCCCCAGCTGAAGGATCTCAGTTTGTTGGAGCGCTGTTTAAAGGAGACCCTGCGTCTCCGCCCGCCCATCATGACCATGATGAGGATGGCTCGCTCTCCTCAGGTAAGTCCACATGGATTACATATTGTCTACATTCATTCCAGTTGCACGTCACAGCTCATTTCTACTTTCCAACATTTGAACAAAGGACATTCTCCACATTCCTTCTTTTATGAAGTCTGTAGAAAAAACAGTTCCCCCCTGTGGTACAGTGCATTACACATGACACCCGACATTTTGTTTGTATTGACCCTTTTTCTTTAATTCGCAGACTGCAGCAGGCTACACTATCCCTGTGGGCCACCAGGTCTGCGTCTCCCCAACCGTCAACCACCGCCTGCACGACACCTGGGCGGAGAGGATGGAGTTCCACCCCGACCGCTACCTTAACGACAACCCTGCTGCAGGGGAGAAGTTTGCCTACGTGCCGTTTGGAGCCGGTGAGGAGAATAACTTGTACACACCGAAAGGCATAATGATCAAAGCTGGATTATACAAGCTATATTGTCACAATTTGTGTGCTGGGGACAGACTTTTCAAATGCTAACTGATGATGACAAGTCACTGTCTGTGCAGTAAGATCACTCTCATTAAGTCAAACAAAGTTGATCTTTTTTCTTCGAAGTTAATAATGCAACATTTTCACTTAAATATTTCCCTGATCAATGATTCTACTGTTTTCCTCACAAGAATGATCTTGACAAATAGAGCTCAATTCCTTATCTGTATCTCAAAGCAAGCTGTTCAGTGTAAAGAATCATATGATTTCCTTGTAGCTTTAAAACTGAGCAAACTTGAAATAAAATGCTGAACAAATGCTGCTGCACATAAGTCGAACTTTATTAAACCAAATGAAAACTATACTTTTCTTGTCCATATCTTAGGACGTCATCGCTGCATCGGGGAGAACTTCGCCTATGTCCAGATCAAAACCATCTGGTCCACTTTACTGCGCATGTATGACTTTGACCTGGTGGACGGATATTTCCCCACAATCAACTACACCACAATGATCCACACCCCTCACAACCCCATCATCAGATACAAGAGGAGAAAACAGTGAGAGCTGAAGGAAGCCAGTGAAAGGCGAGGAGCACAGACAGGAGGAAACAGTCCAACGTCCTGAGTGTTTGAAGTGGATCTTTAACTTCCTGGGACTTGAATTGAGGAAATTTTAGGTGAATGAACTTTGCTCTATCTAAATATCAAGCCTGTGTTTTTATGCTTCCTTTCTTTAGTTCTTGAGTCCAGCCCTTTTTCTGAATGTCAACAAAATACATAATTTTTAGATACTTGTGTTTCCAGAGCAAAATACAGTTGTGTGACTCTGACTTGAACATTGATGCTCATATTCACAATGTGAATCCTTATAAAAATAGAAATGGAGAAATAATAGAGTGCCTTGACGAAGGGGAGACTGAATCAAGCCTGTGGGTTCATCCCATGAGGCAGGTTTTATTCAGTGAATAACTACTGTGTGAGAGTGAAACCAGGATGAAAGTTTTACTCTTCTGTGTCCCAGAATTATGTTGAAAGAGAATTTATAGGGTTTTTTTCAAGTGGTTAGCCATTAGACTTTTAATAATCCTGTGGATGAAAGTTCACTCTTGACCTTGGAAACAGCAGTTGACAGTTGAGCAGGTAGTAGCTGTTGTAGTCTTTTTAAATTGCATCACATGATCATCATCAGCAGATGGGAGTTTGTCCTGAGGAAGATCATGTGATATATATATCGAAAGCTCCAGAACGGCTTCTAATAAACCTTGTGGTGACATTGGTTCGCTAACTTTATTAAACCTGCTTCCTGAGACAGACCATCAACCTTTTCCTGTTGGGGAAATTTGCAAAAAAAAACAAAACAAAAAAACATCAACACTCAAACTGAATGGCTATGCTGTTCCTTTGTGCACAGCATTATGTTTGCTGATGCTCTGATCCAGACATCCCATATTTGTTGTTTTTTCTACAGTAGCTGTACTTTCCATAGCCCCATGTACTGTCACAGCTGTTTGCAGTTACCTTGGCTAATTAGACCTACCTACCTAAGTTTTAAGGCTGGAGAAGCTATGTTGGCCATTATGTGAGCTCAACAGACTCTGTACTAATGATAAAGATGTGAGTTGTTGCAGCCTAAACAGGTGTAACAACTGTACAAGGAGTACAGTGAGACAGATATCAATCAAACTGTCTCTGGGGTGAGGTGTAATCAGACAAAACAAGTGAAGACACCAGTGTGGATTTACCATATATAGTGGGTGTGCTTCACCTGTTTTTCCAGCTGGACCTCGTTGAGTTAACGATTGTCTACTTGACCAATTCAGTGCTGTTCAGTGGAGCTGGTTCAAATTGACACAGTAATAGAAAACTTCTTAAACTATTCCAAATTACAAGTTTGTGCTTCTCAACAGTATATTTTAGTTTGTTGTTTCTGTTTTTTTTTTAAATGCACATAAATATCCATATATGATGCCTTTAAAAAGTAACTTTCACAACTTTTTGCCTTTATTTGACTTAGAAGTTTTGTCAGATTATATCTCAGTAAAATCATGAAAAAAAACTCATTGCACAGCATAAATTAAATATTTTTGGCTGCATGAAAGAATATCGTTACAGGGAAATGGCTGCAAGGAAACCTTCAACAGAGGATAACTGAACTACGACTATACATGAAATAAACTGGAAAGAAAAATTGACCTTTATCTTAAGCATATGGTATGAACAATGTAAAACACTAGGAAACGGACTATATATTGTGAATATGTTTTGATAGAAAAAAAAGTTTCACTCTTAAAAATTTGAAGTTTCTTTGCAGAAAAATGTAAAACTGTGATTTACTGTAAGATCCAATAAAATATTTTCTTGCCAGGTGGTAAACAAGAGAAATACAACATTCTTTCAAATAATGTAGTCCTCTTTATTTCAGTTTTTGACAAAATACCCAGAAAATTCAAAGCTCCTACGCTTTACAAAAATACGTTCTCTACAAATGTCCTCTGTAGTCTGTCCGGTCTAAACAAAACACAGTGTAGTGTAGGATATCCAGTAGCAGCCTCCTTAACAGTAAATCCAAACATTCTCTACATAACGCTCCACCCATACAACACAAACATATAAATTAATCACAAGGTCTTAAATTAGCATTAGACAAATATACATGATTGTAGTTCATCCACAACAAAGAGGCAGATTAAATTACAAACATAGCTGTTTTTCAAGTGCTGGCGACAAAAAAGCCTGAATACATGTCGTACACTAATAAAAAAATGTGTTTTGGTCCACATGGAAAGATACAGTCCACACCAGAATGATAGAAAACAGCAGAGCGCTCAGCACGAGAAAAGGCAACTGAGTTTCTTCAAGCCAAAGTAACTTGTCAGCATCTATCTTCTCAAGCCAAAGTGCAATTGAGCATATGAAGAAGCACCTACGGAGAAAATAAAAGTTAAGTCAATTTGATAACAAAACATGGGGCTGGTTTAGGAGGGAAAACCGCATTATGGTAATACAAAGTCATTTACACATTACAAGTTTAGTCCTCTGCATAGTAATTCACTGTTAAGGATAATTTACATGTATTTTTTGTTTGTGTGAGATGTCGTCTTAAAATGCAGCTGTGTTTATCATGTTGATGAGGGTCCATATAACACCCCTCTACTGTGGTTTTTATGGCTTCATGAGTAACACATTTCTTTTGTCTGTTGCTGATATGTGTGAAAACTGCAGAAAATTCTTAGTTTAAAAAAAAAAAAAATGTAATTTAAGACTTTTCTTTCCTGACATTTAAATACCAAATTAGCCAATGTTTCTGGAAACAAAACAACAGATGAGTTTACTGTGGTGCTCTTGTGGTGTTTATATCACTTTAACAACTTATTTGTTAAGAATACTGAAGACTCAAAACTTAGCGTCAAAAACTTTTGGTACCACATCTTATTTTACATGTACTGGTGATACAACATCCTAATTGTTGCATGTTACATTTTCCAAAGATAAGTATCTAAGGACAAACTCAAAAATTCAGGAACATTTAATATCGTTTTCCACTGCTAACTACCTAAGCACACTAAGCAGCCTCTTAAAGACCACTTATTGTCAGTCTGAGTTTTAGTCACTTTTGAATTAAAACTGGCTAATCCATGTCTCAGACCATGCTTTCCTTTCATCCTGCTGCACTTAAGTCTTTGTAGTGCATTAGCATACTTTAAAAAACACAATTAGGCTAAAACTTTGTCTTCTCCACAAGCTAAGCGAATTAGGTTCCTCTCCTCCTCTACCCCGAGTACAGAAACAGGGTTTCTTGTGTACTCGACGTTTAAGAAACTCTGATTCCTGCAGAAACCCTGTCTTAAGGGTAAGTAAACCCGCTACTCTGCATTAGTGTTACCTGATGTCACATTCCCCAGCCTCCTCTGCAGGGCCTCCAGTCTGGAGATGTAGTCAGTGAGTGCTCGGTCGGGGTCGTAGCTCTGCAGGTGGGAACAGGTGAGAGCTCCGTGGTCTCCGGCCATGTGAAACCTGCAAAGCACAGAAACGACAGTGATCACCTCCTTCAGACACAGAACTGGTGCGATATTTCACCGCAACACGTAAGTAAACCATTATCGGATCTTGGGGCTGATATATTGTAGTGGTTATTATTTTGCCATTTCAGAGACTTACACAGAACAATGATTGATAGTTTAGTTGTAAGTTGTACCTGTGGTGAGTGGAGGAGATGGCTGATCGGGGGGATTCTCGTCCACTTCTCCCTCTGCTGCTGGAGATGACTCCTCCTCCGCTGCCTCTCTCTCGGTACATCTCCACGCTGCCCGGGTGAAGATATGGTGAATCTCTTGCCTCTGTACCTGAGAGTGATAAAGAAAAATGTTTTGAACATTACATCAAAATTATATTCTCCAGCATGTAGGAGCCATAAAAAACTGTTACGGTTTGGTTACCTAATGTCTGTCCTGTTCCATTCTTGTTGACACCACAGGAGGCTGTGGAGCTCATCCCTGTCGCCTTGTGCCATCGCTTCACTAGGAAACGCATTCTGCATTAACAGAAAAAAAACATTTAGTTTTATTAAAATGACAATAAAAGTTGTAATCTCTCTTTCTCCAAATTCATCACTTATAACATCAATGAACCCACAGCCAGCACCTACCTGGAGAGGGCGATAGAGACTCGGACGGCAGATCGGAAGCGCATCAGCCCCCGGCGGCGCTGGCTGAGGGACTCCAGGCTGGAGACTGACGGTCGGCTGCCCATCCTGGAGAGCAGCGATAGTGTGGCTTCCTCACACTCCTGGAAACCTCCCAGCAGTAACAGCAGATACTTTTTCTGGTAGATCAGTGCTTTGCGGAAGCTTTCTGACCTCAGGTACTTCCCATACATCCTCTGTAAGCAGTAGACAGACGGGAGAAAAAGGGAAAAGGAGTAAACAGATGAGCTTTTCTCAACAGTGGATTAGCATCCTCCCATAAAACCCCACAACCATCAGCATTAATTGCAGCATTTTCTTGTTCTCAATCGTCATTTAATACAGGTTTACACTGACTCTTTTTCTCAGAGCTACTACAGTTAACAAACTGCAAACTCCTGAGATACAGGTTGATGTAAAGTGACTGTGAGCTGACCTTCAGTGCAGCATTGTCAGCCTCAGGTCCAGTTATCTCTCGCAGAGTGTCGGTCCTGATCTCTCCCCTGAGTCGGGCCACCTGGGACTGAGACAGATGTAGAGCTTTCTCCAGACGGACCTTCTCTCTAGTCCAAGCTTCCCGCTCCTGGGAGAGCAGCATACTTGCTGAGTCCATTTTTGACACTCCTCTCCGGCTGCTGGACTGCAGGAGGAAACAAAATAATCATAATAATAATTTTATTTCAAGTCGGCAGTCATGACATGGTACAAACAAAAATAAAGTTGATGTTTGAGCCTGTTTGAACATACATGGGAAGATTCCCCAGAATAAAGATTATTACATTTGATTATCACAGAAACAAACTATGTCCTCCAGACACTGCAGTACTGTAACCTCCTGATCTCAGAGCTGTTTTTAGTCTCTTATCCTCACGTTTTCTGTCATGTACTCACGCTGTCTCCTGATCCCAATCCAGCCTGCCTGTAACGTCGGAGCTCTTCTTCCAAACGGAGCGTGTGGTTCCTCAGATCGTTCTTCTCTTCGGTCAGACGGCTGACGAACCCTGTCAGCTCGGCGTTCTGCCTCAGCAGCCGCTCCGTCAGGGAGTTGGAGGAGCTGGAGGAGCCTCCTGCCAGCGGGGACACGCTCTGGGGAAAAAACACACAGGGGATTGACAAGCAATCACAATCACATGTGAACCACAACAGATGTCAAATGTTTGGAAAACAAACATCAACAGTCGACTCAAGCTCATCTGCTCATTGTTTGAGTGAGTGAAATAATCTCTGCCTCATATTTGTTTGTTAGTTTGGTCTTGCGCAGTCAGACAATCCAGAATTAGTGTGTAAAAGTGATACCATTAAAACCAAAAAAAAAAAAAAACATTGACTGACCTCGGGGACGGAGGGTAGACCTGGGGACTGCTGCAGCATAGTGATGACTTCATCGACACTGGACTGCACCCAGGCCAGCTCTTCACTGTCGACCTCTGCAGTCAGCCTGTAAGGAACATATACAAGTTAATGAACAGCTAATTTACAGGCTGCATTAGAAAAGGTCTCCATGTCATGATGCATTTATGGATTGTGTCTGTTTGTTGATGTTGCGCATAAACTTGTACAAACTGTTAGATAGCTGCCATGAAGCAGCTTTAAGAATGTGATATTAACTCATTTGCATTAATGTTATAACAGATTGTTTTGGCCACATTGACATATTATCAACTTTTAGGTTGATATAATGAACTTGCATAACTTGCATGATATTGTGTTTCAGGCTACTAGACAAATGTAAGTCCAATATTCACTCTCCTTTTAGCTCTGTTTTAGGACTCAACTCGACCAACTCCTGAGAAAAACATCTGGCTGTTAAATGCTGCACTAAGCTCACCAGCTAATCACTAACTTCTCTAACTCTGCTGTTTGGTCCTGATCAGGTAGAGTAGATTTATTAAAGCTTTTTCATTGCAAACACCTGCTGAAACAGATGCTGATGTGGCCAGAGTGAAACCTAAATAGTACAGCTGAGGGCCATAAAACTGAAACAATGAGCTGAAAGATGCTAAGAGGAACAACTGAGCTGAGAGCTGGGTGATAATTCACTACAAGCGACCCCTTTCACAAACAAGTAGTGACGTGATCCACTGTTAATATAAAAATACTGATCATAGCCACTTTATTTACCTGCCAGTAGTTTTGTTCGCCATGCTGCAGATCTTCGAGGAAATGAGGTGGAGTTTGCCCACGATCTTGTCGACTGTGCGCCAAGGACCATGATGTGGTCCACTGGTGTGACCTGCTGGAGACACCTCCTGGTGGGAGGACGGACTGGAGCTGGCAGACAGAACATTTCCAGTCTTCTGCTGGAACACCCAGTCTTTGGTGCGGTCGGTGGACTCACTGTGCCATGCCGCCTGCTGCTTGGATAAACACAATATGGGGTCATGAAACGAGATGAAAAAAGCACTATTTAAGAATTACTATAACTATATATATTACTATATATAAAATGATGTGATTCCGTGATACTTACACTGTGGCTGTCAGCCTGCTGAGGTCCGCTCCCTTCCCTTTGTCCTGCTCGGGTTAACTTCTCCTCCAGTCTCTCCTTCTCTTCCTCCAGGCTTTTCCTCCTCTCCACCTCTCTCTCCAGCTGCTCCTGGGTCGCTGACATTCGTACTTCCAGGCTCTCCAGCTGAGCCCGAGCCTCCAGCAGCGTCTCCTGGTCCCGTCTCGACCTCTGACTTGCCAAAGTCATCTCCTCCTCTTTTCGCACCACTTCAAGCTTCTCGGCCTCCACCTGGCTGAGGAGATGCACCACCTGAGGAAGAAAAATCAGATGTTTGTTACTTAATAATGTAGGATTAAGGTGGAATATCAAACAAATATTTAAATACCTTTGTGGATCATATTCAGGGTACAAGTGTAACTTTTTAGGCTTGTATTTGCAAGAAACAAATATAATCTGTCCTCCATGTTAAAGTTAGCAGTATGAACAAATCACCAGCTATTACAAAGCTGCATGTGAGTCTGGCATATACTACTATTTTTGCAAGTACTTTTTTATTCATTCAGTCAAAATACCACTGTTTTTCTGGGCAAAATATTTTTTTAATAATACAAACAAAGGTTAGATTTATTCTACCCTAACAGAAATATTTTGTGAGGAAGTTTTATGTTAAACAATTAAACTTCTACTATATCAGTTGGTCTTCACAAATATATTTTAGCAGTTTTTCCAAACCTTTTTTTGGTAGTGACCCTTAAAACTCAGCAAAAGCACGTTTTTGACAATAATGCAATTAATCAACATTTATATCTTTGTCTTGTGGTCGTTTGGAGCAAATTCAGTAGAGTACAGAAAACCACAAATATCCCACCTGTGCATGCTTGTCATCCAGCTCCCTCTGCAGTCTTCGCAGCACACTCCCTTCCTCTTCCAGCCTCTTCCTCTCCTCAACTGGCTCCTCACTGCCAGAAGAGACGCCCGTCCGTAGCTCCCTCTCTCTCCCCAGCGCAGTGCTCATCTCCTGGGCCTTGGCTCGCTCTGTTTCCAGCTGGACCTGGAGCTCCTGGAGTCGTCTGTGGAGACTCAGACGTTCCTGCTCAGCCTGCTGGGAGAGCTGGAACAAAGCCTGGCGCTCCTGGTCCAGGCTCACGGTCAGCTGGGCCACACGGCTCTTCTGCTCC
Organism: Seriola dumerili; assembly: GCF_002260705.1. NCBI lineage: Eukaryota > Metazoa > Chordata > Actinopteri > Carangiformes > Carangidae > Seriola > Seriola dumerili. Next base: position 8,953,987 of record NW_019174365.1, on the reverse strand, counting down.
TCCAGACTGAGGTGGAGGTCCTGACAGAAAAATAAGAAATACAACTTCTTAATATAACAGTGAGAAAGTTGAGATGGTTGAGGTAACACTAAAATATCCTAAAAAGTGCCCCCTGTGATTACTCCGTTCTTACCTCCAGCTCTTCTTGCTTACTCTCCTCAGTTCTTCCAGTTCGACATTTCTCCTTCTCCATGGCCCACTGAAGATCTCTGTTTCTCTTCCTCTCCTCTGTCAGCTGGTCATTGAATGCATCCACCTCTGCAGCCTTTTTCGATACCTCTGCCCTGTAGACAAAGAAAATCTTAATGAGTGGAGAGCTACTCGATGTTTTAGTCATAGACAATGATCTTAGGTTTGTTTAACCTGGGTCCGTCAAATGAAACAGCTGTGATTGGAAGTGTCAATGCAGAGGGCAATCTGCAGACCATATAACTGCAACATCCCTGGTTCAGTTCAGGCCTGGGAACTTTGTCGAATCTCACCTCATGTTTTCTATCTATAGCTCTACACAGAAAGTTTCCAAACAACCTAAAAATACAGTGTTTAAACATCTGTCAAAGTATTTCAAATACTGTTATTATGAAGTCTCCGATCATTGAAATACCTTGTTAAAATGCCTCCGTCTTATTAAGTATTTTTACCCTCACAGTTACTGAAATGTATCCAGGTGTGTTGGATACATATCTGTGAGCAAACATCATGTCTAACCTCAGAGTGTCCAGCTCTTTCAGGTGTTTGTGCTGAGTCTTAAGCGTCGTCTCCAGCTCTAGTTTAGTCTGGGACAGTTCACCCTTCAGCTCCTCCACCAGCAGCCTGTCAGCCTCCGCCGCTCCATCTGCTCCTCCTCCCTCCCTCTGCTCCTTCACACTGCATTCAGCAGCCATAGACACTGCAGGCTGGACGCCTGAATGACGACAATTAGAAAAACATCAGTCACAGGACGTACGAGGACATATGGGATTTCAGTCAAATTAAAAAACTGAAATCTGTGTTAATTAGGTTGTGTGATGTTTCAGTGGAGCTGATGCAATAATGAGCAATGAACACTTTTTTAACAGGTTCACCTTGATGGAGTTGCTCTAGTTGACCTCGCAGCTGATGAATCTCAGAGATGAGACTGGATCTCTCTGCAGTGAGGAGTGAACCCATCGCTTCCCTGTGGTGGGCGTCCTGTATCAGGATCGCAAAAACAACAACTTACGGACAGGTTTTAAATAACAACAGAGGAGAGGAACGACATGAGAAGGCTGTCTCTGGATTCAAATCACATCATGGCAGATCATCAAGTGGTGTTAATGTTCATAAATAGTTCTAGAAACATGAAATGTCATAGTTCACATACTTTTTAACTCCTGATGTGTTAGTGCAAACAGATAACAGATGAATGTCTTGTTCCTTCAGTTGCATTTAAAAAGCGCATTTACTCTCAATTTATATGTACATCAGTTGGTACTCCCCTGATTTTGTACTGCACTTCCATAAAGTCGGGGGCCTTGTGACAGTTACGTTAAAACATGGTCAAAATCAAAGCAGCAGAGGATACAAGAAACAGGAATCTTGACTTTTAGTCCCTCGTATGAATCATTCACCAAAAACTCTGGTTCCTACATTTTACCTCACCTCCTACAACACAAATGTTTTCTTTTTTTACAGTCGTTGTGACTGACCTGTTCAGCCAGTCTGCGCTCCAGCTGATTGAGGTAAATGATGGCGTCACTGGTGTCCAGTAGATCCAGCTGGCTGTAGAGGGCGTTCTTCAGCACGCTTCGTTCCCTCAGAAACACCTGCCTTACTGCATCCAGGAGCGCCGCACGCCAGTCCGCACTCCCAGACATCTGCAGCAAGTCAGAGACACAAGGATCAACACATGAGCGCACAAACAGAGGGAGACTCATCCGTTTCAAATGACAAGTATGACAGCTCGACATCTGAATCACCCTTGCCACTTTAAACTCTTAGGTTTCTGACTGGTTGAGATTTGAGTAAATCTTGTCATGCTTTGTGAAGGCTCTCAGCAGGTTTCCTCTACCTGTGTTTCTCTGTGTGTCTGCATCTGAGTGATGAGGCCTTTGAGAGACTCCACGGTTGCGAGCAAAGCATCTCTTTCCTTCACCCAGCCTTGGATGTTGAACTGGCCGCCCGGCTCGCCTTCAGAGAGGGGAAGCTCTGACAGAGAAAGCACCTGCATGCCCTCCTGGTGCACCTCACGGAGCAACATCTAAAAACACAAACACCACACAGAAATGTTTGCCTTCATTCTTTTCTAGTTCGGGAGAAAAATGAAAAAATAAAACCCCTCTGAGACATATTTAAGTAATGCTTACAAATACAGGAGGCAACACGAATACATAATTACTCTTGAGAAACAGATCACACACCACACACATATGGTCAGCCTCACCTAATGCAGCCACAGCAGTCAATGACGTAAGAATAATGGGTATCAGCTGCAGCTGCATTAATGTATTTTTCAGAGCTCTAGGCCCTTAATAAGTGGAGGCTGTACCTTGATCCGGTCAGGCAGTGGATCATCAGTTTCTCTCCTGGCGCCCTCTGGAGTCGTCCTGAACTCCTGCTGCAAGCTCGGGAGGTCATATCCAGTCCGCTGGCTGTAGTCGGAGCTGCTGTCTGCAAGAGCACAAAAATTCTCTTGAAGTAGAAATACTGACAATGGTTAATGACTACAGAGCATTCACAATTGCCTAACGATATAAGGCTCACTGTTTTCACATGGCACTGGTGCAGCATCACAGCAAGGAAATTATCATCACTGCTCACGTGTGAAATTAATAGGAGACGTCATGACAAACTTGAACTGATGATTTATTATCAAAGGGGAATTGAAAGAACAATACTCTTGAGGGAACACTGTTGTAGTATAAAACAAAATCCCAACCTGAACTCTAATGCCACATAAACTAACAGCAGCAATTGTTTACTGAAGCAAAACCCCAGAAACACACAAAGAATGCTGGAATTAATATTTCATCAGTTAGTTTTAGTGTATCCTTAACTAACAAAAATGAAAGACAAAAACAGTTTTGAAACACTTGAAACATGAATGTTAACAGAAGGTCACAGGAGTTATGAATGTGCTGTATCTTACCACTGGTGTATCCATCTTTGAACTGTGGCGTAGGACGGTCTTGTCTTGATGCAGCGGCCTGAAAAGGATGAAACATGATTCAAATAATTCTTTCTCTGTATTACAGATGACTGCAACACTCCTCTGCACGTAGTAGGTAGTTAGCATTTAAGCTCATCACAGCTAAAACAATGTACTGCTCAGCTGATTGACAGATGTTTCATCTGTAACAGTCTGGATAATTGATTTATTGTTAGTTGATTAAATGTTAAATATTCTGGTTTCATCCTCTCAAATGTGAAGTTTTGCTACTTTTTCTCTGTTTTATATTGAATATCTTTGGGTTTTGGGCTTTTGGTTGGAACAAATTAGCAATGTGAAGATGTCTGAAGAAGTTTCCTTGTGGTGATGAATGAAAGGAAATGAAAAACGCACCAGTTCAAAAAAACGGCTTCAGATTCCATAATGTCAACAAGACAGAATGATCTGCAACTTCTCTTACACTAAACTGACTTACAGTATACAGCATTAATATTATCAAACACCTTCCTTCCTGTTTCCTGTCCTCACCTCAGTAGAGCGCAGCTTGTCAATGACAGCTTTGAGGGCTTTACACTCGTCCTCCAGGGCATGTGTGTCCCTCCGCAGGTTCTCGCTCTCCGAAATATGCCGAGCCTCCATGTCCAGGATTTCTGCGGCGTGGAGTTCCTGCATCTGCACGATCTTCTCCTGAAACTCTCCGATCACCTCCTCCATCTCCTCTTTGGTGGCAGACTTGCTTTCTGGACTGAGATCAGACATTTGGAAAGGTTCGGTCTGTGTGAACGAGTCTGTTACAGCCATGTGTTGCTGTTCGGAGCTGCTGTTCAGCCGCGAGCTGCGAGATTTGTTGGAGGACTGGCTGGAAGCAGCGGAGTTTTTCCTGGACAGAGATGGTTTATCTTTGGCACTGCTTCCCTTACCAGCCGGCTGTTTGGCTCCCTTTTTCTTGGGCTGGGCGGTGGCGGAGGACTGAGGCTGAGGAGACGGAGAAGGAGAGGGAGAAGGAGATGGAGATGGAGGACCAGAGTCTGCTGCCTTCATCAAAGCTGTTTGTACCTCCTGCAGCTCGTCTTTGAGCTTGGAAATGGACAGTTCGCGGACGTGCAGCGCGTCCTGGAGTTTCTCATTGTGCTGCCTGTGGCTGTTGAGCTCTTCTTTGGTGGTATCCACGTTCTTTCTCAACTCCTGGAGTTCCTCTTTGAGTTCAGAAATGGAGACTTCACGGACTTGGAGCTCCTCCTGCAGTTTCTCATTATGCTGCCTGTAGCTGTTGAGTTCTTCTTTGGTGGACTCCGCATCCTTTTTGACCTCCTGGAGCTCCTGGAGAAGCTCTGTCCTGTCGGCTCGTTCTTCATCAGATTTTACCTGGTGAACAGTCAGGCAGGCAGTCAAACACTATATATACAGCCAGGTATCACGAAAGATAACAATCTAATCAATTCTATAGAAATGTAAATACACTGATAATACTGTCCATCATCAAATTACAAAGCAAAAAATTAAGTTCTAACACTTCTGACTTACTTGGAAAAGTTCTCCTTTAAGGTGGGCAATGGTCATTTCCCGCTCCTTTAAAAACACAATTTTATGTCAGTAAACTGTGTATAAATAAATACTTTCATACATATACATGGTTGCTGAACTAATATTTTACTTTAGCACAGATGAAACAACATTTTTACGATACAGGTATGATAAATATGAAGCTACGGCCAGCAGCTGGTCAGCTTAGCTTAGTAGAGAGGCTGGAAAAAGGAGGAAACATCTAACCCGGCTCTGTTTGAAGGAAAATCCACCTACCAGAACCTTTTAAACTCACTAATTAACACGTTAATGTTAGTGGGGTAAACAATGAGCTTTAGAGATGCTGGAGAGATTTTGGATTTGGTCACCTCTGGACAGGGCCGGGTGAGCAGTTTCCCTGAAATATTCTCCCTAAAAATATGTTTTTGTCAGCAATGAGGGCTCTTCAGGTGGATTTCACAGAACTCAGCACCAGAGGCAGGACATGACTGTATGTCCACCTGGCTCTGTACCTGCAGCAGCTCCTGTAGCTTCTCCAGGCTCTCCCTGCTGCTGTTAAGCTCCTCTTTGGTGGCTGCTGCTTCATCTTGAGCCTCCATGAGTTCCCGTTGAAGCTCAGACAGCTTGACCTCCTCACTGCCACTAGATGATACCTAAGGTGACCAGGATGTAGTGTTAGACGGCCAGTAAGCAAGCCTGCCTCTGAGAAAATACTGGGTTATAAAAAATGTGAACTGTGTAGGATCATATTTTTTACCTTTTGAAGTTGCTCCTGTAGTCTCTCTATTGTTGCCGTTTTTTCCTAGAAAGAAAAACAGCTGATCACCACCAAGCATCAGACATACACTCACAATAAGTATGAACACTGAGAAGCTGTTTAATGTCACGTACTTGCAGCTCCTCCTGGAGTCTGCTGCTGCTCTCCTTGAAGCTGTCAAGCTGCTCTTTGGTGGCCGAGGTCTCATCTTTAACCTCCTGCAACTCCTGAAGCAGCTCCGACACAGACGGCTGGTAATCAGCAGAGGAGGCCTGATAAAAAGTTCACAAAGATCCAAACCTATCAGAGCTGTATTGTGCGAGAGACAACAATTCACTGTCTGATGCTTAATCAGAACGACTACACTGGGTATTTTGGTAGTTAAGCTGAGTGCAGGGAAAATTCACAAATGTGCTCCAATATCGAGTCCATTCAGTTCATAGATTTGGTGTTAATCACATCGTGCACACATAGGAAAAGAAGACAAGTATTGCACTCAACTTTAAATTCTTCTTTTTATTTCAAGACCTCAGTGCAGTGCGTCACTGTGGCCACAAGTTTTATGTTTAATTCCAGTGTATTGTCTTTGTAAAGTACTAAATCTGTTCTGATGAAGAAAACCAAAACCAGCTGGCATTTGAACTCTGTATGCCTGAGTAAATAAAGGTTTTTAAACTTTTCTCCTTGCTCTGCCTAAGAGTGTCTGAAGATTGTCTTCTTTTTCTGCGACCTTTTTTGTCATTTTCAACAACACCTTAATGTTTCCTGGATTTACTACATGTGAAACTGATTAAGCATCCTTCTTCCTGGTACCGACAAGATTCATTTACACTCTTTTTTAAATTAATAATCACCTTTATAATAATAACCTTTTAAAGTCCAATCTGGAACAGGGATTGAAACTTGAATGGTTGGTGACAGTTTCAATACAAGTAGTAACATTTCACACATTAACAACAATTCGATTAAAATAAAAACACTTCAGTAAATGACAGTTAAATCTGAGTATGTGTAGTACAAACACATTTGTACACAAAAAAGTACAGTTGTGCTGAAAAGTCAAAGCCAAATTTGCACATTTTCAGTGACAGTCATCTCGATGCTCTTTAGAGGAATAGTTTGACATTTTGGGAAAAATGCTTATTCACTTTTCTGCTGAGTTGTTATATGAGAAGATCAGTATCAGAATAATGTCTGTTTGCCAAAGATGGAGCTACAACCAGCGACCAAGCTTATTTTGGCATTAACGACTGTCCAAAAGTAACAAAATCTTCTCTGAAGCTCACAAACTAACTGATTCTGAAGAGTAAAAACAACAATTTGTGGTTTAATGGGAGGTTATGCGCGTGACTATTTCTTGGCTGAGCTTAAAAGCTCTAAGTATTTTCACACTTAGTGGCTGAACTCTTACCTCCACAGCTGGTGAAGTAATCTGGTGACTCCTGGCCTTCATCTGACTGAGCAGGTCCATGAGCACAGCCAGCCTCCTCTCGTACTCCAGCACCTCCTCCTCAGAGCTGGAGAGCAGCTGCTTCTGGAGCTCCTGGTCTTTCTGCATCCCACTGAGTCCCACCTCCAGCTCCCGAAGCCTCTGGGTCAGATGGACAACCTTTCCAGTGGGAACGTGTCCTGCTTGACCCAGTCCACTGAAATCCATTTGGGGAATACCAAAGTCGCCAAAGCCGTGCACATGTGGCTCTGCATCTCTCTGCAGGTCCTGGCTTTCTTTGGTTCCTTGTGTCTGCTGCTGCTGCTGCTGCTGCTGCTGCTGGAAGGCCTCCAGGGTGGCTTGGCTCACCAGCACCTCAGCCACTTTCTCCCTCAGATTTTCCTCCAGACTGGAGACCTTCTGTTGGAGACCATCTACATAGCTTTGCGTTTGCTCCACAAGGAGGCGACAGCGACTTAACTCACTGTCTCTTTCAGCGACCAAGTCTTCAAGCTCCTGGATACGGACCCCTAACTCCTCCACCCTGTTTGTTGCGCTCTGCTCTAGAGCTTGTACTTGGGCCTGCATGACTACGAGTCCTGCAGTTTTCTCTCTGAGAGCTTCTTCAAGATCTCCCTCTGAACCATCCATTTTCTCTGTTTCAGCTAAAGCTTCGGCGCTCTCTTTCAAGCGCAGATATGTCTCCAACAGTTTACTGTGCTCCGTTTTCAGTGTATCGAGCTCTTTGGTGGCAAGGTCCATCCTCTGCTTCATTTCATCGTACTCCTCTTTACCTGGCCCCCATTCACCGCTCTCCGGCTCACCCTTGTCATCCTCATCTTCCTCTGCGACCTGTTTTTGCTCGATATTGGCCAGTTCCTGCTGAAGTTTATCTATGACTGCATTCAGTTGGTCAAACTCCTCCTCATTATTCCTCTTCAAGCGCTCTTGTTCACTCCTGAGGCACTCTACCTGGGACTCCAGGTCTTTTATCAGCTCATCCCTCTCATCAATTTCCTACAGAGTAAAACAGACATTATTAAACCGTGAAAATATCAAATTTGACGAGTCCATGGCTATCCAGCTAGGTTAAGCCTCTGAGTCCCTGCTGTGCTTAGAGAGACTCTTTAGGCCTTTGATGTAGTTTTTACTGGCATTTTTTTAATAAAATTTCTGTGTCACATAACAGAGACTCAGAGGTTTAATAAGCCACCTCACACGAGCAAATGATCACCTCACAACAAAAGATGGTGCTGTGGATCTACTTACCGAGACAAAACAAGCAGAAAACAAAAAAAACAACCCAACAAAAAACATTAAAATGGAAAAAAAAAAAAAAAAATGGAAGCCAACACAAGTAAAAGCGAAGAGGAAACCAGAGAACACACACAATGATGCACTACCACGGAGCTATGCGTATTCGAAATAGACTTTGGTTCTATTTCGTATACACATATTGTGTTACCTTGTTATCGGAAGCTGTTTCCATGTGTTGAAGCTTAGTGATCTGTTCATTAAGAAGTGCTATTTCCCTGTCCTTCTCCTCCATCACCTTCAAAAGTCAGAGATTATAATGTGATGGCTATTAATAAACACGTCACGCGAAAAGTCCACTCAGACTCAGCCTTGTGGTGGACTACTGAAAGTTCAAAAACTGAGTCATAGAAGAAATGTGTTGCAGCGGCACTCTTGCATCACACATGGCAGAACGATGGGTAATAAATCCTAAAAATGTGCAAACTAAAATTAGCAACAGAGAGCCAATATCTTATCTAATAAAAAAACAGACCATCTGAAGAAGAATCAATTTGCAGTTTGTGAGCAGAAATATTAATGTGATATAGAAATAACAGCGTTATATATCTGTTTACATCTGCTGGGAACAGTTTTAGTGTCATGATTAAGCCAAAACTTCTGCTGTACAAGACAAGCTTATCTGACAATATCACACTGGTCAACAGTTTTAAAGTCACCAGTGACCAATGGTTTATCATTCGCTCTTTAGTAGAACAGTTTGTAAACTATGACACATTAGATTAAACAGTAAAAGTGTTAAGAGTACAGTCGTTTGATACAGTATGTCACTGTCTGTCTGACAGTGCTAACCACTGTCATCGTACAGCCAGACTTCACATTTCAATTTAAACATAAACATTTAAACATCTGAGCAACAGGATGTCTGTTCACCTGGAGCATGCTGTCCCTTGTTTCTAGGTACTGCTGCTGGCTGCTGATCTCCTTCCTCTGGATCTCCAGCTGCATCTGAAGCTGCTGCACCTCCTCGCTCTTGTTCTCCAGCTCCTCTCTGAACTGCTCCAGCTGCTCCTCCAGGTTACCGATCTGAGGCGACAGGGAAACACATTATTGCTCTAGTCTTTTGCATCATAAAGGAAAATACTTGGTTTACTAAAACTTTAATAGAAATCCAGGTGCCACCTGTAAATATATTGGCAAAAAATGCTTTTGCCGGATAATTACAATTGTTTTCATTTTTTAAACACATCATCGTGAATGTACTACTTTCCAAAAACAAAGGATGTGTAAATGCACATTATGAGTGTCAGTGTTTAAAATAATAATAATAATGTTTATGAATATCCACTTAAAGGAAACTCTTCACTAGCAAAGATCTAAGCAGGTTGGCTGCTTTGAAAAACCTCAGAGAACAAACTGAACATCATTCTACCTCCTTCTCTTTCCGCTCCAGAGCTTCTCTCTCTGTCTGCAACTGAGCCTCCAGTGTGGAGTGTCTGGTCTCGGTGATGGATGCATGCTGCTTCTTTTGTTCAACCTGCCGAACACACGCACACAGAAAAAGAGACACACAACTATTTAGGTCAGTTATTTACAACGTGTGCAGAAAGACATGAAAAAGCAACGTCTTGTAATCAAATAGATTTTTAAGGAGGCTGAACATTGTATTGTATCCTGCATCGTGCCAAAGAAACTCAATTTGTCAACAGAGCAGCAGCACAGCAAACAGGAACACTTCCTACGCTGCTCTTTTTGTTCACTCACCACAGCCCTCCACGAACACTGGGGGGCAATCTTGACAGTTGCTAGCCATAGCTCAGTGTCATCACAGCAAACTGCCGAGGCAGCTGAAGTAGACCCACCCACACATTGTTCTCCCTCTTGTGCGTCCTGTCCCTCCTCCCTCCTGTTCCTCCACTAGCTGTCACCTCCTCTACATGCTCTCACATACACACACATTGTCTGCGATGCTTCACAGCTACTGTTCAGGTTTGTCTCTTTGGCTGTCTCTGCTTTAATCTCAAGAACATCCTTCATCCCCCCCTCCCCCCCTCCCCTCCCCTTCCTAACCTTCTCCAGGGACTCAGCGCTGGCCAGCAGGGCCTGCTCCAGCTCGCGGATGCGGCTCTCCAGCTTGTCAATCTCTTCGTCGCGCTCTCCCAACTCACGACGCAGCTGCTCTGAGCTGAGCAGCAGCTCACTGCACCAATCCGCCTTCTCCTTCAGCTGGGAGGTCAGCTGGTCCACCTGGTAGCGAGAGGAGGAGAAAGAGAGAGACGAGGGAGAGGGAGAGAGAGGGGTGATCGTTCAGTGAGATTCGTTCACTTGCTACAGCATAGCTGGTACATGTGCAGCTAGCTGGGATGTCAGCTGATCCACCTGAGAAAGGAGGGGGTGGGAGAGAAAAGAGGTGCAGGGACAGAAGGGAGAGAGAAATTTCATTCAGGAGGACACAAGCCACAGAGCAGTACAGTAACCAGGAGGGCGACTGGCAGGTAACTGATCCACCTGTGAGACGGGAAAACAGCAGCAGATCAATGAGGGGGAGGAAGAGGGGGAGGAAGAGGGGTCAACAGGAGGAGGATTCCTTTAGGATGTACTAAGATCTGGGAAACGATAATGATATGTCCTTTTTGCAGAAACAGTACCTAAATGGTAAACTGCCCCCCTGCTGCAATTAACCAAGAAGATGATGTTGCTTTATCAAGGACTGACTGACATTTATAAAATGCATTTTTATGGACCTTGTGCCACAGAAAACTGAGATTCTATTCAAATCAAGATGAAACTGTAGTAAGCCACATGAAATACAGCACTTAATCAAATATTAATATGACTAGAATGAAGGATGGACTCATCATGTGAGTACTTCCGCACAGAATAGGTTATTTACATTTCTTTAAGCTTTATTTTACCAAAAACTCCCTGTTGGTCCATTTATGGATGAAAATATAGCCAACACAAGTGTGTTTTTCTATCCAATTTCTTTCATGACATTCAGAAAAAAAAAAAAAAAAAAAAAACCTTGCAAGAGGTCTGCTCATTTTTGAATATTTGAAAATGGCATCTGAGGAATAGATAGGAAAAATCTACAAAAGCACTGCTAATGTTAATGTTAAAGCAAGCCAAGTAGCTAGTTTTACAGATTATATCTTTGAATTGTTAATTTTCATATTGAACTAAAACTTTGTCACATTCAAAATTTCATTAAAAAGTTTAGGAATTCAACTATGCAAAATTTTGACAAAAACCAAGCTTGAATTTAAGATTACTTTACTTTGTTTTTACCATTTTACTCTTTTTACATGGAAACATTTGTGTGAGAGACAAGGGGATGGATAAGAGTGAGAAAAGGACGGTGGTTTGAGGCTCAGACACTTCCAGACAAAGACATACAGTAGAGAAGGACCAAACTGGAGAACGGCGAAAGAAGGGGGTAACAGAGATGGACAAGTCATTTATCGTGACAGGGATGGGCAGGGTTACTAAAATGCACTAATTGCTCTCTGGGGGAGACTTCTACATGAAGCTAGAAGCAATACCTTAAAGGTTACTCCGTCCACCTGCAATAGCCACGGGAGAGAAAAGGCAGAGGCATAAGGGATCAGCGGATGGAGAGTTCAAGGGCAAAAGGGGGGTAAAAAAGCACTTAGTGATAAAAATGTGGCATGAGTCTCTGGGAATTATAGAAGTGGTAGAGGTTATCTCAGGGGAATTAGCCTGTGAGTTTGAAGCAGAGGTGCAACTGGGGTATAAAATTTATGCTTCAAACACAAGAAAGCCATAGAACGAATAGCTAGTTAAAGCTGCAATCAAAAATGATATTATTCACGTCTATATCTGACTTAATAGGGAATGAACTGGTCACTCTGATCTTTATGCTGCTCTCATCAGGCAGGTCAAAGACCAATAGCAGGGGCAATATAAGGATACTTCACTTTTCAGTATCGTATGAAAGGACAGAACATTTTGACATCAAGCATCAGTCATTATCCCCTGAACGAATAACTGACTTATCTTGTCATGTGATGTTTCAGATCAGGCAAGTGAAATGCACTGAGGGCCCATAAACCAGAACAGCTGATTTTCCAAAGATGACTGTGCTCTTTTATATTATCTAAAGGAGAATCATTTGAATCTCACAGTTTCTTGTCTTTATTACAAACCAGACGCCTTGACTATAAACAGGGTGAAATCCTTACAAGCAAATTACTTTGGTGTGGTGGGCAAGGATCTAATCGATTGGTTTGAGGACATAATTGACGCTTCAAATGTGCTGCAATTCCACGACATGACAGCGTCGATCAACATTACATTTCTCGTTGCCCAGAGAGAACTAGTGGCTAGATGGTGATTTGGATAAAAAGAAAAAGAAAAAACGTGACAGTAAATAATGATGACTACTTGAGCAGAACAGCAAAAGCAATGCAGGCACAGTGGATGTTACTGCTGTGAGGAATGAGACCGATGAAATATCATTCTGTGATTTGGTGACCATGCTGACAACTTTAATAAGGCAGGGTTAAAACCTGTGGAACAAGATGTAAACAGAAGTTGATCGTGTTTCTGGTCAAATCTCCGCCCAATATTCATTCTCTTTTAGCTCTTTTTGTTTTCTAACTAACTAAATAATCTGGCTCTAAAGGTGTTCAAGGGTTAGTCGTTAACATTGTGTATCGGCTGTTTGAATCTCAGCAGGTACTGTACAGAGTTTTTATCAGAAAAAAACAGCTGTCTGTTGAGGTTAGAAATGAGGTGAGCGCTGTGAGAAAACAGGAAAGCTGTGGACAGTAAAACCAAAACGTTGAGTTGGGTGATTCATCTCTACAAACAACCCCTTTCATATCACACAGTCACTTGATCCATTGTTCATATAAAAATATCAATTAGTGCAGCTTTAAGCAAAATTATTTGAATTTAGCCTGTAAACTGTCACATGAACTGACATGAGTATTCACTTCTGAAACCTGACATCAGAGTCAGTCACATTTCATATGATGTAACTGAATTGTCCTTGTGTCAAAATGCACCTGATGCAGACACCTGGCTTTATTTTAGACAAAATCTTGTATTTGAGTAAAAGCTGCATAAACATTAGCAAGTCTTAGACCTCACTCCCAGTGTTTTGTGTATTTGATGATCATGGAAATACAACCCGCTATTACACAACTTACAAAAGTTCACAAGGACAAACATTAATCTCACTCTTTCCCCTGCGTAACACTCCCACTATTTGGTATCACTTTCGAGGCAGCACAGGTAATTCTACCAGCTCTATTGTTCTGCTGTGCGACTCTGAGCTTAGTGTTGTAGCCATAACAATGTTACGCTCAGAAAATGAACATCTCTATTACTGCCTGTTCCCCTGGAGGAACACAGAGCTTTCTCCTGTTACCTCTTGGTTTCTTTGCTCAGAGCCGGTCTGAAGCTTCTGCGGATTCTTCAGCTGCTGCTCCAGTTTCTGGATCTCCTGCTGGAAGAAGTCCCTTTCATGTTCTCGGTCCACAGCTTGTTCCTGGACACCAAAACAAAGACAGAACAGTCAAATTAATAATGATGAATACCAAAAAAAAGGTATCAAACTAAGAGGGATACATATTTTTTATATGAATACAGTTATAAGAATTTCTATTTTGAATCCACCTGTTGGGAAGTTGGAGTCCTGGTTAAAGAACTACTCGAAAAACATTTTTTTAGTGATTGGAGGCGTTTATGTGTTCAGTATTTCTTCCCCGCTATCTAGTCTATGTTTTACTACACAAATCTGAGCTGAAGTAAGTAGTACGCTTTAAGGGCCGCCTGATGGCCGAGCTAGATGAGTTTAACTGTTAGTAAATGCTGCTTTCCTGCAGATGATAACATAACTAGGAAATAATTCATCATTAAGAGTTATAGAGAGACCGTCAGACTCTAAGAGCAGCTGTAGTTGAGAAGATACAAACATGTTTTGAGTTTTGTAGAATTTGTAGATTGACCTTTAGTTGACTAATCTCATACACTGAAATACTGTCCTGTTGATGACTTCTATAAAAAAAACACTTCCCATGTAACTACATGGCAGGAGCGGTATATCCAGGTGCCAGCAGTTCCACAAATGTAGGCAAAACTAAGTTTCTTTCCAGTAAAACCTCAGATGGAGACGACCTTAAAATGAAATGCCCAAGAAATATTTACATGATCAGTAATGGGGTTTGTCAGGCCTCGATAACTGATCACAAAAAGATGAGTACATTAACGAAACAGAAAAACATGCTGCACCTTTAGCTGTCAAAATAGAAACACAAATGAAATCAAAATTTCCATTTTTACTGCATACAGCAGAAACATAAGACTGTTTGTGTCTATATCGATGATTAAGGAAGGGCCAAATAATGAATAATTAATTAAATAATCAGAAAATCACATGTTCACAAATGTGCTTATCTAATATTTGAGCATAACAGAAAACAGCAGAGCAGAATAAAAGGAATCTACATTCAAACCACATCCACTCAATCACATGCCAACTCCTGGCCAAGTGGCCTATTTATGATGATGGGAACAAAACTCATTAGACAAATACAAGAGAGGCCCCGCAAAAAAAACATGAAAACCATCAGTTTAGCTTTGGATAGGCCCACTAGGCTGAGCCTAAATCTGCTGTTAACAGCTAGCCCTGCCGCAGCCTTATCCCTGTGTCAAGTTATCCACCTGCAAGTGAACGCTAAGCTTTTATTGACCAATAAAATATAATATAAATCAGTCCTACAGTCAACTGTCAAAAAAGTAAAATAACCTTTCTATCTAAACCTGTTGATGGACTATGAAGGTGTCAGTAAATGATCAGAGGTGTGTCACGAGAAACACTCATCATTATTACAGTATACACCTTATAAGGTATGTAGCTTTAAAATAGATTTAAGTTGTTTCATGCCTCTTTGGTTATTTGCATTTGACTGATGAGGGACAATAAGATGCAAGTGGACGAGAACAAAAATAAACTTTGCACAACTTTCCTCAAAGAGGAAACATATTCAGAACAAGGGCTGCAACTAACTTTCATTTTCACTATTAATTAATCTTTTAGTCTATAAAATCCATCTAAAACCAAAGATATCACAGACTTTAGAACATTTAATTAAACTGCCTCAGACAGTGGAGCTCATTTTGTTAGTCACTTACGTCAAGGAACTTCCTGTTCTTCTCCAGCTGTTTCTCCAGAGCTTGGATCTGCTGTTGCTGGTCTCCGCTCTCTGTCCTCTGAGCGTGCTCCAGCTCGATCACCCTGTTGACCTGTTCCTCCAGCTCTGCTTCCAGCAGCTTCACCTGCTTCAGGAGGTCAGAGTTCTCCTTCTCTGCCTGCCGCTGGACCTCCACCTTCTCTTTCATCAGCTTCTCCGTCTCCTCCAGCAGGTCTACAGGACACGATGGAGGAAGGAGGAGAGGTTAGCTGTCACTGCCTGGCAACCAAAGGTGGTTGAACTGAGCTATTTAGTCATTTAGGTTTGATTTCAGTTATTAACAGGATGCTGAGATGGATCTGAAGAGTCTGAAGTCTGTGAGCATTGTGATTAGATTTAATGCTAATTTTGCTTTTTGCCACGGTGATCACCTTTCCCATGCAAAAGAATAGTCAACTTTCTCTTTGAAAAGCCTTTGATTTCATTATCTGTGGTTACTTTTATAACTTCGCACCATCTGAATAAATGGCTAACGTCAGACTCTTCTAACATCTCAGTCAGCTTCCCAACATAATGCCCCGTTACCAAAAATGACCACCCATCATGGTGCCTCTTTGCCCTCCTGCTGTCACCAGTGAACAACCCCCGCCGGTTCACCCAGGACCAAACCCCGCAGGATTAGTGCAAAAGTAACAAGGTGAGAGAGTGCAAATGACAGATCAGACACGTGGACAGTCCAGACATTGCAATATCCATGCCCAATAAGCATTTACAGGCAGGGGAGAAGGACTTCCTGAACGGCCAATCATCTCACTCAAAGAAATGCTGTAAACACAGCATCTACAGATCTAAAATATAAATAAAGATACTTTAACTCAGAGTGAAGATGGTTGACAGTTAGGAAATAATGACTACATATAAATGTCTGAAGATTACTTTCATTTCATCATGCTAAAATGAGTGCTAACACTGACTCCAAGACATTAAAAATGACAAACCAGGACAAAAATCAATCAAAATGAAAAGCTGAAGCGAAGGTTAGTGATTGAACTGAGTGAGTTTGTGAGCCCATAGCAAGCAAGCTCCAAGCTTTGTTGGTGAGTTGCTGGATTAGGGTTAGAGAAATATACTGTCACTCAGCTACAGTAGACAATTAAAAGAACATATAGATATGACTGAGCCATGCTCAAAGTTGACACACCTGCTTCAGGTGCTGCAACCATTGCAGCTTCAACTAGGCCTACAGGAGAATAAGAAAGCACAGGAGTTTAACATGCTCTTGTTTTTTTTGTCATGAACAGGACAACTCTTAGAAAAAAGGAGAAAGAAAGGTGAAGATAGACTGGCAGTGCTTTTCTGCAGAGAGGATGCTGTGAAAGGAAAAGGTTCCTGAAAAAGCCCAATCTGGTTTATACCCTTCAATACAGAATACTCACCATTTCATCAGTGAATTAACTCATGGAATACCTTTTTGATAATACAGGAGTTATATAGTGCAAAATTAGCAGATACAGCTTGTCAAGCTTAATGCTTCCAGAGCTCTTCCTGGAAAGTACCTGTAAATTTATGACTTGTGTCACAAGAACCAGCAGCAAGTGTTTAAGAAATGTAGATAAGCCCGAAGAGTTTCCTCAGCATTGCTACTTTCAACATTCAACAAAATAAACATTTTAGCGACTTTTTGACCCTTGGTCTTTAACCCTGTCACTGATAATGCTGCCCATTTATTTCATGCTCATAAACTTTTTTAATCACTTTTATTGGGCCACAGCAATACAAGATCTACAGAGGAAATCAATATGAGTGTTTTACATCTTTCCCTGAAACCAGTATAGATGCAGATATAGAAGTGTATACTGTCAATATGACATACACAATACTTATATATATATAATATAAGTATAATATATAAGATAATACAGTACTTTGAAATAGGAGCTGGAACAATGACAACTTCTGTACTGTACTCTTCAAAACCTCAGCTCCTTTGTGGTTCTCTGGAGATCTTCTACTTTTGTCTCCTCATTTACTACTACCGTTTTTCTTTATGATCGACTAACTATGATGTCTACAAGGCAACAAAATGTACACTTGCACTTAATGTTCAGAACATGTTGAATAAATTAATCTCCAAATGTTTTCCTTTCAACCATGAGGATAATAACTACATGTGAATACTGTAGGTTACTTAAAACTCCATATCAATTTCTTCCCGCCTTCGTTAAGGGAGTTCTAGGATACGTACGAAGCTCACGGGGCCCGGCGTGCTCCCTCATAGCGTCCTGTTGCCGTGACAGCAGCTCCCGCTCCTCCTGCATCTGAAGCCTCTCCTGCTCCAACTCGTGCAGCCGGCTACTTGTAACCTGCAGGGAAAAAGAATAATTCAGCTAGAGCACAGGAGATAATGCCTATATCAAAATGTGTCCCACAAAAAACAAAACAAATTTTCTTGCAAAGCTATATTTGACTTGGGCTTCACAGAAAATACTTGTTAGTAGGTTTTGGTCTTTTAATGAGATTTACTGACAATATGAAATATGTAGAGTATAGATGTAGACGATACATGAATATGACTCTAAAGAGAAACAAAACTACCTCATGACCCAGATTTTATTTTAGATAAACACATTCTATGTTTTTTTTTCTTCTGGCAGAGACTGAATTCAGCCTGAAGTTATTGTACTTACACGTGAGTCACTACTCTGCCATGCTAGAGGCAAAATACAGAAATCGACTCTCAACATAGTCAGGTCATGTGCCGTCTCTTAAACAAGGTAATTAATTTTCCTCCTCTCTGCAGCTGGAATGCCTCACCTGCAGCTCTTGCTCGAGGCTCAGCTGGAGCTCTTCCTTCTGTCGCAACTGCTCCTCCAATGCAGCCCGTTCACCTGTGTAGCCATCGATCAGACCTGAATGTAGACAAAGGGGGAGGGGGACGGTTATAAAAAGGGAAATTCTGAGTATTTCAGCCCCTTTCTAAAGTTTTTGCATCTTTCGTTCAGCCCCATTCTTGCAATCACTCAGCAAGAGAATTTAGAGGAATTAGGTTAAACCTTGTTGTCAAGCTTCAGTCACACACGTACACACAGATGCTCATAAGGCAGCCATCCAGATGAATGAACACTTAACAGCGGGATACAAAATCCAAGGTTACCAACAACACAAAGGCAAACAAAAACACAGAAACACACAGAGGCACACAAACATGCATACAAACGCAGAGATGAACACAAGTGAGCGTGTCTGACCCATTTTGCTTGACATGAAGTACGAGACTGAGCTGTAAACACAATGCAAAGCTCTATGATTACTGTACTGCTCTATCACAGGTCAACAAGCATTATGCACCAGGATGGCATTCAATTCATAGATACAGGAGAGGAGGTATTCACACACTAACAGACTGGTCAGAAACCATTTATTCATTTACGGTAATTGCAACTTTTGTGTAGAATGAGGCCAGTTCTGAGGTACAATCTATATTATATATATATTTTCTGACTTGAATCTGCGTGTTTGTAGCTCGTGTGTGCTCAAAGAGCTCCCTATCTGACTTTAAACTGAAAGAGTCAGAAGGTAAATGTCACCTGTGCTGTCAGGGGATCATTCTATTTCAGACATGTGAGCAGGAACCAAAGCTGTGTGTAAAGTTTGCCTAAGGAGGGATCCCTCCATGACACACAGCTATCAGATGCACATGATTACTGGCTAAATAAACACATTGTCCAACCAAACACACAGAGCTCTCCTCATTCTACAAAAACACATCATCACGACATTACAGCCATCTCACTTGACCTTTTCCCTGGTTCAAAGGCAGACTTCTCATTCACTGAAATGTTATACGTTCCATCAATCAGCACATCATCCAGGTTGAGCCTGTCACTTGGGTTAACTCAAAACCAGTTTGAAAAGGCCACACCCTGATCTTTTACCTCTGCGCGTATCATCCACACAATAGAAGAAGAAATATTTGTCTTTCAATTCATTGGCATTTGCCTAAATAGATGTCCACCAGACAGCTTAGCAGATTTCAAACACTCCCTTAATGAAGAAGAGGCATGCCACATGACCATATAGGAACAGCTGCTCTGTAACTCTTTGCTGTGTGGCATTTCTTTCTCTGTTAAAGCTGCAACTGTGAGTCAATCAGTCGACTGCCAGATCAGTCATCAGCAACTATTTTGAAAATTGTGTTTCAGTCATTTTCCAGGCAAAAATGTTAAATAGTTTCTGGTTTCAGCTTCTAAAATCTGAGGTTTGGCTGCTTTACTTTGACAATAAATCTGTCTACATTTCTTGATGTTTTGTAGACTAAATGAATAATCAAGAAAATAATCAGCAAATTAATTGATAATAAACATAACTGTTACAGCCTTAATCTCTTTAATGTTGTTCTTGGTTTTATTTTCCACAGTTTGCCACATGGTCTCAGGCTTTGATGGTCAGCCCTATAAAACTATAAAGCTTTTCTATGATGGCAAATATTTGCTATTCTTCAGCACCTCTGTTGGATATCCATAAAACAACCATTGTAACAGGATCCTTCCCAAATAAAAAACAATATAAGATTAGAAATAGCTATGAACTCACCATCGTTCAGTGTGTCCAAAAAGCCATAGATCAAGAAGTGACTGCTGGACTGTACACTTACTAAAGAAGGCTTGAAAACAGCCTTGTGGACTGGGTTTGGTGTGTGTGTGAGTGGATGTGGTTGTAACAGTTGACCCTCATGGACCAGCTGTCTCTGACATGGATGGGACAGCATGCCCCCCCCCAAAAAAAAAAAAAAAAAAAAAATTCTCAAGTTGCAAAAAATCCTACTGTCATTGTTTTGAGGATTTTTCTCTGTTCCCACAGCAATACATTCACTTCCATACACAAAAATGTAGTTGTCATGCAGATATAATCAATTGCTCAAACACAAACCAGAGACAGACTAGCAAACACTAATTACCATTTGTCGATTTCTCACCACAGATGGTCTTCACACTCCTTTACTCTCCCTTTCAAACAGCTGATCCCCTCACTCCCAGTAACACCCCCACTCCCTCCGCCAAACACATGCACACATGTATTTTCTCTTCAGGTCCTTATGCTCTCTAACGCAGCACTCTCTGTTTTCTGTAATCAGTTCTGTTATCAGATCACCAATTAGTATCCACAGAGAAATTGTGAGTGAAATTGCATTTCCTGCTATAAAGAGACTGCTTGTCTTTGAGAAGGCCTATGAACTTTCAACGCTGCTGCCGTGCTAAACGTCCTGGAGCACATAAAAACCGATCAACATTCAAATAAAACTAAAACTGATGCAACTGAGTTTTTTCATGTTTAAAAAAGAGACTCGAAAAAAAAAAAAAAAAAACACTAAAAAAAAAACCACTCACCCTCAGCACGGTGAAGCTCCAGAGCCAGCTGCTCCCGTGCCCGGGCCTCCTCGGACACTCTCTCCTGCAGCTCCTCCTGCTTCTGCAGCAGCTCACTCATCTCCTGGTTGTGGCGGAAGGACTCCCGCATCAGCTCGGTCTGGGTCATCCGGGCATGTTCAAGCTGAGGGGAAAGAGATGGTGTCACACAAGCAGAATAGTTTGGAGGGAATGTTTTTTTGCATTAAATATTCTGAGCAGACATTAATTTCTACTGTTTTTAATCTTAACCTCTTGCCCTAAAGCGGCTCCACCTATTCACAGCTAATGGTGTCATCAGAGTTATAATGTATGAGACAGGCATTTAGGAGGCAGGAAGGCCAATCAGAGATGCTATCAATCTGCAATAATGGAAGTGGAATTTGATTGCTTTTGGAGCTTAACCCATACTAGGAACTGAAAGCCAGGATGTCTAGTATCTGCTGCTTCAGTTTCCACCATTCTTTTTTAAAACTGCAGGTTCTTCAACGTTACGGAAGTGACAAACAAGATATCTGTTTATCATCTGAAAGGGCTAATTATGACATCCACTGTCTGGAGTACAGCTGCACTTACCTGTTGATGATATGATCACATCATGTTATAATTTGGAAATAAACAATTCTGAAATTAGTTTTTGTTTTATATATGGAAGGTTTGGTTTCACATAATGTACCAGTGAAACAGCACATTGCTGTCAATATCCATTTGATTATTTTACATGTGATTCTGCATACAATTGCCATATAGTGATATATCCAGATAACAGAAATGACGCTGTCTATACATACAGTAGATATTGATTTCAAGCAAATTATCAAGCCCATTTTGAAAACAGACTTTGTCAACTCAATGAAAGAGGGAGATTTTGTTTGATTCATTTAAAAGATTTGCAGCTGAAAAGTAAAATTGATAAATCATCTCAAGCAATTTATTTTTAACTTAGTTAGAAAAGCATTTTGTTGTCACCTTTAAGAATATACCACTTCTGCAAATGACTTGACAACACAGTTCATTGTCTCTATATATAATGTGCAATGTTTTTCAGTCAGTCTCCAACATATGTGCGCTATCACTGTTAGGCAACTGGTACAAAAGTCAATAACAAAACAAGGTGTGTGCAAATGTGACAAATACACTGAGATAATTACATCACATTTCTATGTCGATTGTCTGGTCAGGTGACAGAAGGCATCTTTTCCTTGACAAACTCCTATAAAGACATCATTATGCAATTAACTGCCAGCGTGCCCACGTTCATTTCAGTTACTTTCCATAGATTTGCATATCTCCATGAGCAAAGGTCTTACTGTAACATTACGGGAAGCAGGAAGTGGTAAAGTGATCCTGCCACATAGAAGTCATACAATCTTTCACCTACCGATTCAAAAGCAGCACAGAAAGTTCCTGCTTGGAATAACATTTATCTTGCATCACATCTGCATGTGTAGACATGAACTGTATAAAAAAAAGGCAGTAAGGAAATTTGCCCATAAGATATGAATCAACAGTACATGCCCCGAGACTATTTAAAATTGCATAAACCTCTATATGTATAATTTAAAAACTGTACAGTCGTGCGTTAAAGCTGAAAAACTTACTGTATAAGGAGGAGTGGGCAAGGAGATTTTGGAGATAACCTTAAGCAAGTGACCATTAGTCCTGTGATTGACATGCGAGATCTGTGTCTGCACCACCACAGCATTTTTCTCGTTCAAGGTGCTGCAGACCGGGAAAGGTCGGGGAAGGGGTACACGAGATTCCACCTCGTACACATCCTGATCCTCCCCCTCCAACCACGTGCTGCTGTGCATGCTGGAGTTCCAGTAAGAGCGGTAGGAATCCATGGTAAAGGATGGACGAATGAAGGGAGAACTTCCAAGCTTGTTTTGTTACGTTGAGGCTCTTTTTCTGGAGTCATCAAAAGACGTTTCAATTTGCCATGATCCGACAGGCTCAGCTGTGCAACCGCAAATGACAATAAAGTCCAGTGGGGAATGAAGCAGTGAGAGACCGTTATGAATAGCTCCAAGCAACAGTTTCTATGTGTTTGCCACACACGCAAGAAGAGTAAACAACATTTGGAGAGAGTGACATTCACGTCAATCACATGCTGCCTGGTTGAGGTAGAACAAGTTCCAGGTAAATATTGAGACAAAAAAATCATCCAGCAACTGTGAGAATTTCTATAGTTCTACCAAAAAGTGTCATCTTCCACAGCAGGTGGAAACCACAGCTTGGTCCGGTAGCTTAAAGGGCATTCCTGAACATGACCGCAGTAGGTATGTCAACACAAAGGCAAGCTTTTCTCCTCTTCATGTCCTCTTTGAAGATCTCCAGCCTTCGCTCTGTGTTATTTCTGACCTTCTTTCTTCAGAGTAAAACCATATCATGCCGCTCTGTAAACCTCACTCCCCCGCGACTGCTCCAGCTCTCTCTCTCTCTCTCTCTCTTTCGCTCTCTCTCTGGAGATTCATTAACAATACTATGCCACCGTAGCAACCCCGACCTGCAGGGAAGCCTCCCAGAGGCCCCTTTTAATTGTTTAGTCCAATCGGCAGCCAGCAGAGGTTGAAATGACAGCCGCTCACTCTTTCCTTCCTACTTCCTTCTAGGACTGTCATTCCCTCTCCACACACGCCTCTCGCTCACACCACATTACTCACTGATGCCAGATAGCTTTCCTGTCAGGCGAGGTTTACGTACGTCACTCTGTTACACTCACTTTGCCTCTGTCTACCCATGTGCTTTAAAAAAAAAAAAAAAAAAAAAAGGTTAAATCCCAGACTTTCAGGTCACTTTTCCCCACTCAGACAGGAGGATCTTTCTTCCACTTCCTATACTGATCGCACACAGCAGGATACTGTTCAGCAAAAGTGGGAGGGAAGCAGGCGTGGCTTCAATCCAGTGGGCCAGGTAGATTTGCAAATAGATCTCACTCAGCCTCCCCATAGACACAAATAACCAGAGACAATACACACCCTCTCCACAAAAAGTTGTCAAACCGGATTCCCTCCCTACATCGCCATAAAAAGAAGCAATTAAAGTGTTCTAATATTTTGCCTCTCGGTCCCACCTACTGTTTGGCATGTCAGCCGTCATAACTCGCACATGAACAATTTCCTCCTCTCACTGAAGCGTCTCAAAGGCATTATGGGTGGTGAGCAATGAGTGAGTAAACACCTTCCCCGAGCAAATAATTTACAGCAGGAGTTCAACAAAGACACTTAACATTCCTGAGCGGCTCGTTACATCAATCTCTGTTCACGACGCTGCTTCACGGTCCAGACATGATGATCCAGCACGGCTCACTGACAGACTAATGTACACTGGATCTATAGCAGCAGGAAAATCATTGAATAAACCATTAGTGGTTTTGTTGATTACAAGTTTATTGTGATGTTAATTGTGTTTACTTGGAAGAGATGTAAACTGTGTTACATGTAAGCAGCTTGTAAAAACTAGATGGTTCCTTACTGATGCTGCAAACAACAAATATTTTCATTTTCAAGTCTCTTTTGAAAATTTTAATCTTTATTTAAGAATTATAAGATATTTTCCCTGAATCCATGTTGTCATATGTAAATTTCTTGTTTTATCCTGGCAACGGTCCAAAACTCAAAGATATCCAGTTTACTATCACAGAAGATTGCCATTTTTCGTTTACCTTAAAAAAACTGCTTCAACAATGAATCAGTTATCAAAACTGTTGCCAGTAAATCAACTTATTATTTCAGCACTATTCTTTAGTAACACAAACACAGATCAAGATTTCAGTGACTGTGTCACTGGTATAAAAATGTTAATTGTGGATGAAATGCAATGCTATAATATGTAATAATTCTAAAAATGACAAACTGACAAAATCAATTAGTTTGATTATCATCTACTGCAAAAGAAACGATGCCCAAGCAAAAGGTAAAGTGTGGGTTTATTGTAGTGATAATGTGTTGAATTAAGCCTTTAAAAACCCAAATATGCAAAATGATTGGATAGAATACAACATTCAACCAACATGCACTCTGGAGTGCAGATGGATGCAGGGACAATGATGTTGTGTTGCTCGGCTCGAAATTTCTTTAAAGCTATTTTTAGATCACCAAGATAAAACCCATCTCAGCGTGAATAATGCGTGTATTTCAGCCAACGGGAAGATGCGCTGTGCAGTGAGTTACAGTAACACATTCAATGGCCTACTTAAACTGGCTCTGTCTCTGTGGCCTGACACCGCTACATAGACAGCCTGAGGGGGGGTGGAGTTGTTCTGTCTCACTGGACTATGATAGGCTGGTCAGCCAAACAAAAGCACAGTGCAAATACAACTCGTATCTACAGGCAACCACTGGGAATGAGGCAGCTCTTTTGTGTGTGAATTCTAGACAGGCCAACTTTGTTGCCGGCCACATTCTGCAACCTCATCCCCATTATACCTCCATGAACGGGCGTAGAAACCCACATAGGGGGTTAACTGTGTTGAGTGTGGGCATTTAAATGTTTTGACAAAAGCTAAATGTGTCACTAGAGCTTTCTGTTTATTGGTAACTTTTAGGCACAAACACACACACACAGAGGATCGTTCATGACAAATCCATCTGAAACCTCAACTCGCTAAAAAATCCACTTCACCTGACCAGGGGTTTTAAACTAGGGACGGTTATTGAACCATCTGTAGTGACGAGTATTAAAAAAGTGTCAAGTATATAAAGGTGGCTTCAGATGTCTGGTTAGAATTCTTCGTCTGGTTTACTCAATTTCTTCTAATATTATCTAATCTATGTAAATCAGGAAAGTTAAAACGAGCAAAATAAGTTTTTTAAATGAATAGTTTGACAATTTGGGAGTTATGCTTATTTGCAGGACAAGACGATTGATACTGCTGGCCGCTTGTAT
Organism: Seriola dumerili; assembly: GCF_002260705.1. NCBI lineage: Eukaryota > Metazoa > Chordata > Actinopteri > Carangiformes > Carangidae > Seriola > Seriola dumerili. The sequence goes on along the minus strand of NW_019174365.1, from coordinate 8,928,441 downwards.
GGGTTAAACAAACAAGATGTGTTAACCAGTCAGCTTTAGATGTGTGTTTAAGTGGATTACCCTCAGGCGGAGCCAAGATAGCTGTTTCATTCCCTGTTCTAGTCTTTATGCTAAGCTAAGCTAACCAGCTTCTGGCTTCTTCTGGCTTCCAGCTACTTATTTACTGTAAACACCTGAGAGCGGTATCAATCTTCTCTGCAAAAAAGCAATTAGATGTATTTCCCAGAAAGTTCTACTATAAACAGTTAATTTCTTTTGTATATATCATGCCTAGCCAACCAATCAGACTGAATTTATGAATTTTCGTTTAACTTCATTAATTTTCTTTAACTTACATTTATTTATTTCATAATTGTTTTGATATAAATGTATATTTATATTTTATAATGGATACTTTTACTGTCTTTTATTGAGTGAATCACTAAACAAATCTGATATGTGAGCAGCAATTCAAAGCTCTGGGACAAGGCTAACTCATGCTCATTTTTTTGATATTTCAGATTTGGCTACTTGTTTGCAAAAATATGAAAGAATATTTCAGAAAAAATAATTACTAATTATTTTTGTAAAACAGAATAATTTATCTTCTCAGGTTAAAACAATGAAAGTTTCTTGGCCAGCAGAAAGTGCTATTTGCATTAAGGCAAGAAAAATGAGGTGAGCTAGCCAATCAGTGCAGAGAATGGAAGCAAACAACACGAATCCCAGACCACTTAGCCAACAACGTTTGGTTTGTACCTGGTTGGTGGTGTCGGTGATGGTCATCAACATCTTCTCCAGAGCCGTTTGGAGTCGGCTGCTGATGCCCATTAGATATTCCTCGTTCTCTAACTGTGTCCCCGCCCCCAGCAGCAGACTGTCCATCATCTGTTGGGACACCTCCAGACTCTCATGAGCCTCCGTCTCCCCAGACCACAAACTCATATCGTCTGCGCTGGTATCACTGCTATGCCAACTTTCTGCACTGTGACCTGGTGTGACCAGAGGAACAGAGAGCAGAAATGCATCACACACAGAGCTGAGATTTAATGCAAAACTCCACTCAGATATTTTGTCACTAATAGTTATTTTAAGATGAAAAATAAAAACCACAGTAAGGGTGTAGGTGCATACATCATTCAGGTCAAATGGGTACACCACGTTCACACGACTGCCTTTAAGCTAGTTCACATGACGTCATTCACTTTCAGTAATTTGACTCTGTAACTTCATGTTGACATTTTCAGAGGAATATCATGACAGCAGGAGGTTTGGTTATGGTTCAAACTCTCAATTGCCCCTCTGTATTTGGTGCTTTTGTGTATTTTACTGTAATACTGCTGCTTAACCCACTTTAAAAGTTATTTACATACAAAACATGATTAGATAAACGCAACCACTATACATACAAATTCTCATGCAGTTATGTAATTTCAACCATAATTTGCATGCAAGCACGTGATAAGACCAGCTGTGACAATCTGCCTGGGGTCATAGGATTACTAATTTATGAGTGATATCTACAGCAGTGTGTAGCATGTGCAGCACAGTGGAAAAGCAGGCTTTTAAGAAAATGCATATAAAAAAACAATGGATGGCAGTTAAATGAGTGTAATTTCAATGGCATCTGTCCCATATGGTGACTGGGACTACATTTGTTTAACCTAAATTTAAACTGAAATCTAGTTAATAATGCAATACTGTAATGCACGTAACAGAAAGCATGGAACTGGTTAAGGCCAGAATGAAGCTGATATGAGTTTCTTAGTCACACATTTTCAGAATTTTTTATTTTACTTTAAAAAAAAAGAAAGAGCCTAATAGCAGGTTGGTCAATTAATCCATAGCTACTATTTTGTCAAAGGATTAGACTGTTGTCATGAGACTTTGTTGTCTGTAGCTGCCATGGAGTCACCACATTCACTTATAATGAACAATTCAGACTGCAGGCGAATTTGATATTTTTCTGAGATCTGAATTACAGGACTAACTGTCCTTGCAGCAATTTGCACATTATGTGATCACGTTGACTTTGTGCATGACAACTGTACACGAGTAAACACATACACTAAGTGTGTGTTTTCTATATAGAAACTGAAAAAAAAAAACTCCAGGCCATATGAAAAAAGAGAGGAGGATTAACTCTTTGGTCATGCAACAACATGATGTTGTCATGGTACAACAGACAACAGGGGAGGTGGGGCGCCTCAGTGGCTCACCTGGTAGAGCGTGTACCACAGCGGATATGGGTTCGAATCCGACCCGTGGCCCTTTGCTGCATGTCATCCCCTCTCTCTCTCCCTGACTTTCCTGTCTCTCTCTCACAGTGACTATCTAATTTGAGAAACCAAATAAATGTGGTTTCAAGCAGATTTGTAGTACTTGGGTTGGTTTGCACATGTTTTTGGTATACAGACTTAATAAATGCAAACTGATTCTAAGCTCTACTCTATAAAATGTCATAAACTGGATTTGGGGTCAGTCTGACGATGGCCTATTGCAGCAGCTCATGACCTATACTGAGATTCTGTAAGGTAAGTGTTGTCATAATTAAATTTTGTAAACTTTACACTCTTATTTTCTGATGTTTTGCTTTTTAAAAAACTGTAACACACAAACAACTATAGTACAGTGCACAAACCGAGGTCTTTCTATTGACAGATGGGCTTTTGAACCTGCTGCTGGGATAGGGAGATCAGCATTTACCAAAATTATTTCTAAACCTTTAAGATACGTGCCTGCAGTATAAGGTCTGACGGGCTGTGTGTTAACTCTCTGGCAGGTTGCTCTCTGTGAAGTGGAGTGGGGCGGTGCAGCCTGCTGCCCTGCACCGGAAGCATCACGCAGACTTTGCATGTGGAGGCCCATAGTTTCCTCTGCTGCTGCTGTTGTCTTCAGGACATCAACCAGCACCTGACTAAGCTTCTCGTTGGCCTTACGCAACAGGTTTCTGAAAACAAGAGAAAACATGTAGTTAATACCAACCAAAATTAAATACCTGAAGTGTAGCTCAGAAAAGATATAGAAGTGCTTGAGGTTATAGTAACAATTCATTTGTAACACAATCAAAACCGAGCCTACTATGGCTTCAATTGGAAATCAGTATTAATATTTTCTGATTTATGAACAGAAATAAAACAAGGAAACATGCGGCATGTTATCATAAAGGAACAACTTTTCTATGTGCACAAAGCTGATTTGATTGTTAGATGATTAGAGAGCAGGATGAATGCAATACTACCTTTCAGTGTCAGACGACTCTCCATCATCCTGCGATGAAGACGATTTGTGTTCATAAGCCTGCTTTATTCCCGGCCCGCCTGGATCTTCTTCTTCCTCCTGATCATCTTCTCTCTTCTTAATGGCCTGGACAGGCAGGAGAGAGAACACAGACAGCAGCCCTGTCATTGCAAAGTTGCAGTTGGATAAACTGACCTCTGAAAACTCTCCACTGCAGTGGACAGTGTGGCTGAATGTGGGACCAATAGTAAAAGTGAATTCAAATAAGGCACATGTAGAAAACACACTGCCCTTTTACGAGGACACAGACACACACAAAGACGCACTTCTAACTCCCTTGGAGCCCAGAGAAACACTACTATCTTTGTGCTGCTATGGCAACAGGTGCACCTGAGACACAGTGACTCCACCTCCTGGGGAAAAGGCAGAAATGCAGCTCCAGTCTCACAGACACGACCACAGTGCAGAGACTGCAGATGACCGAGACTGGCACTGGTTTCAATCAAAGACAGATGAATGCACATGTTTTCAGTGACACTTTTATAGTTTTTGCTAATAGACAACATTCAGCACTGAACATTTAGTATGGTGTAAACATGACTTTCAGACAGACATGTTTACATGTCAGAGAGGCCTTGATTCAACTCTGGACTGATCTTTTAGGTCTGTGGTTTAAGGTAAATTGTGTTAGTTAAATTTTTTATACTGCATGTTCCCCACCTTACACACATTAATATGATACAATGAAAAAATGATATATTTTAACAGATTTGAATTTATATGACTGTGGTACTGAAGTCAAAAAGTGTATTGACCAACCAACCAAAACGAGAAGAAAACAAACTGGGCAAAGTAGAAGTGCTTGCAAGACATTAATTATGCATTAAGGTGCATACATAGAAACCACATGCTATCATCAATTGATTTTTCATCTTGTTTTGTGAACTTGTAAAGCAAAGCTTCACTGTTAGAAATTAGACCTACCTTATATATTTTTTTACATTAGAGAACATTAGAGGTTTGTCCAAAAAGTTGTATACTGGAGATTTCTTAACAACAGATTCTTCTAGCCTTTTAAGTCACCTTTATCAACCTTTTTATTTTCTGTGGATCAACTCCACAGTAGGTGTCAGGTGGTGCTTGTTTTTGTAGAAATTACATAATTTTGGAGAATTTAGGAGGGAATAACATAGTGCATGTACACATCTCAGCTGGGACAAAATATTTTTCTCATCATTAAAATGAATCTAAACCAATAACAGGATCTTTACACCGTTGTTTTACTAAATTATCATGAATCTGAATCACCACCTAGAGTGTGTTGGAGCAACTGATCTCACGCAGAATACTGAACCTGACAGCCACTGCTATCGCAGTTAAAGCCTAATCATGCAATAAATGGTTAGTGAAAGGCTGACAGGCCCTGGGATTAGCTCTTCAAGAAATGAGCAGTGCCTTAAAAAAAGAAAATCCCAAATCAACATGATGAAATCAGGTCATGTGAAGTAGATAGATGATGAAAGTATGCATGATCTAGAGTGTAAAATATTCTTTTTTGAGTGAAGTGCATAAACAAATATTCCCCCTGTCTAATCAATAAACTGTTGTGAGAGACTCTGAGGAAGTTTTTACTCTAAAACTGGTTATGTTCATGTGTGATTATTAAAAGATTATGATTATTGTATAAAGGTAAGTATAGAAGAGCGAAAGAATAATGATGCTGTTCCCTACTTAAACAGGAGAGTAACAGTGTGTGTCTTGTTCTACAGGGTCCAGGCTCTCAAGGCAAGATAAAACAGCCTCAACCACATTTACTGACTGTAGCTTACGGACACAAAGTCACAGTGAGTAGGTAAAAAACAGAGAAAACAACATTAATCACAGCTCGAGCATACATAATCAATGATACAGTATATAGATTCAGTCCAATCGATGCAACACCTGCACTGCACTGACAGTGTATCTAAAAATCAGTGACATGGCAGTAAGTGTGGTGAAAGTAAATCAAGTCTTTGTTCTGACAGCTCAGTTAGTGAGTGACACTGACCTGCTCAGGTGCCGTTTCAGTTTTCTGAAGCTCCTCCTTTAGCTTTCGGATCTCTGCGTTCCTCTCTTCCAGCTCCCTTTCCAGCCTCTCCCTCTCCACCTCCTCCAGCCAGGCTCCTGGGCTGAGAGAAGCTCTGGAAGTCCGCTCCTCGTTCTCCCTCTCCTCCACCTCCTCTTCATCTAGCTGGGTCTGCATGGAGGTGCTCGCCTGGCAGGCACGCTTGCTGATTCGAGCCAGCTCAGTCTGCTGTGCAAACTCCACTGACATCTGAACAATGGCCTGTCAGAAAACACAGATATAAAAGTTTTTAAGGACTCTATAATGTGACATAATGGAGGATCACATTTCATATTTTTCAGAATGACTCTGTAGATCTTTCTTTCTCTTTGTGAGTAACCTCTCAGGTTTCTACTATAACTATAGCTGCAATAATTACCTTCATTATCTGCTAATATTCTGCTGATTGTTTTCTTTAACTTGTGGTCTTCAAAACGTCAGAAAAAAAGTGAAAATGAAACTCCATAAAGCAGAGATGACATCTGTAGAAGTTTTGTTTTGTCCGACCAACAGTCTAACACCCAAAGATATTTTGTTTACTGTCTCACAAGACCAAGAAAATCAGAAAATATTTGTATTTAAGAAGCTACAACAATTTAATTTTGGCCATTTTTGTTTAATAAAATGTCTTAAATGATTAACCAATTGGTCTACTGTTTGTTTCAGCTCCAAATGTGTCTTTTCACATCAATAAAATAATACAACTGTCTAGTGTCTACAGTTCTATTGATAATGGCAATACAGAGAACAGTTGCATGAAAATATAAAATGCATGGCCACCTACTTTGGCAACTTCCTCCTCTACTCTCTGCCAGTGTTGTTTCTCTTCCAACACGACCTGCCCTGCAGCCCCGAGGCTTTCAGTGGAGCTTCCAGCGCCGATGATACCGTTGAGATCCTGCTCTTTCTCTCCGCTCCCTTCCTGGCGCTCCTCTCTTTTCCCCTCCTGACCCTTTTCTTCTCTCAGTCTCCTCAGCTCGCTGCTGTGCTGTTCTTTGAGTGCAGCGACTTCTTGGAGATACTTGTGATAGAGCGCTTTCCTCAGTGCCTGCAGCTGTGCCGTCAGGCCTGCAGACCTGGCAGCCCAACGCAACTCCACACCTCCCTCTGACAATTCCTCTTCACCCAGGTCCTGTGAAGAGAGAAGAAAGCAGAAAAGAGGAGGAGAGGAAGAGTTAAAAAAATTAATGTACCAAATAAGAGGAGACTGTAGTCTTTCAAAATGAGGCAGATAACAAGATATGAAGTTATGGACAATAAAAGTTCCTCAAGACTGTTCCTGAAATAAACAGGTCTTCCTTACTGTAGCCAAACCCCACCCACCCTTTGACCACTGATAAATACACCATTTTGTTCTCTCCGACCTCAGGGATGATAGCGCGATAAAGAGATGTCTTGCATTACATTACAGCTATATTTTCCCCTAAGACACTACTGCTCTGTCTCATGATGAATCCCTGTCTTGTCTGTTTCACAGTCACTCAGCTTCTTGGCTAGCACTCGCCTCAAGTTTAACTTTTCCAACCCAAACATACAATCTCTTAAAGAGTATCATGCCCAGTTTTTTCAGTTCCACTCCGGTTCTCGCTCCTCCTGTGCGCTTCTCAATCTCCCACTATCTTCCTGTCTGATCTCGGCATGAGGATGTCAGAGCCTCACACACATAGGATGTGGAGTTTTGAGGTCGGAAACTAAGGAAGGATGGAGGTTGGTGTGATGCGAGTGAGAGATGGATTAAATGAAGTGCAGTTCCTTCACGCAAGACAGAATCCTCCTTTAATGCAGCCGCAAAACTAGAGTAAGTCCGCTTGGTTCATGAGTAACACGCTAAAGTGCCGGGTTATGTAACATCCAACCCTTTTAATCATTAGATATAGGTCCACTCACGATGCTGCTTCTGGAGCAAAGCTGGGGATTCAGGACATGTTTTAGCCTAAAGGCTGCAACTGCCCCCTCCCATCCACCCTTACTGTCATAGCGTCTTAATGCATGTACACGTTTTAGCTCATACTAAGATGTGATGCATCTGACATGGGAGATTTAAATGAGGGCAAAAATGTAGGAGCCAAACCTTTAGTTCCTCGCTGTGCTCCTCCGTCCTCTCAGAGCTGGACTCTGAAACTGTGGACAGGCTGAAAGACAAAACGCAATGTCAAAATGAATTGTTCTGTGGATCTCATTGAAGTTGAAAAGTTTGACACAGATTGTTATTTCTTACTCCTCTCTAGAAAAAAATATATCCTAGTATCCAAAATTGTTTTATATTACAGGTAAGAATGAATCTATAAAGGACCATGAAGCAGCTTACTGGGGGCACTGTTTCTGGTATTACTAATAATAAATGCACCCAGGGTTGTCGCTACCAACAAATTCTACAGCAATATGACGACGGAGACTATCCCACCTACTTTCATATGAGTCGGGTGCAAAACTCAAAACTTGCTAAAGCTCACATGCTTTCCAATTGTGAGCACTTAAAGCTAAATATTTATCTGTGATACCATTTGATAGTTAATAAATTTGGCTTAGAAACAACAACAAAACATTTATAAGACAATATAAAAATTATATACAAATTCCAAAAGTTTAAAGTAAACACAAACTGAAGTGATGACATAATTTGGGCTGCAACTAATGATTATTTACATTATCAATTAATCTGCAAATTAATTTCTAGACTAAAGGATTAACATGTATATAAAATATCTGAAAATAGAGAATATTTCCCATTATAATTTAAAATCCAAATTATCAAATTCCTTATTTTGTCCAACCAACACTCCAAAACCCATGTAAGTGGACAAACATATTACATTATACTGTATATACATATAACGTATCTGGATATTTGTAATTGGATTCCATATTTTACTGTATGCCTGGGAATCTTTTTCTTGAACACAGCCGGGGTTGTTGGACAGAAAAGTTTTGAGAAAACCACAGTAGTAACTGTATCTACAAAATCAAACAGTGGAGGGCAGCAGCATCTCAGTTTTCATTGCAATAGTGGGACTCAGCTTCTCCTTGGCACTGAGGAAGGAATATATCCTGTGTAATAAGCCATGTGTGATACACATGTTTATACTGAAAACTATAAATGGAGACCTTTATACATCTTTATATACAGCCTGTGGTTTATACATAAACCTCACAGCAAATACCTGATACTTTTGCCATTTCAGTGTGAACCTTAAGTTCATTAAAAAACAAATTCAGTTTCCTGCTGAGTGCTTCGTAGTGCTTCATTCATCTTGTCTCCTATGCAGCACGTCTGTGGTTCACTGATCACTTCCCTCAGAAAGCCATCTGGAATGGCTGAGAGGTACTTTTATAGGTTAGTGGGCTAACAAAAGGCATGAATAACACTTTAAACAACCTAGTGAATATTTCATTAGTTGTTGTCAATGTAACTGGGTCAGGGAGCTTCCACGTGCTACACAGCATGTGCAGACCAGCTTGTATTAGAGGTGATCTGGAGGAAGTCATGTAGCTCAGTCTGCTTAGACTCCTCTGACACATGCACTACAAAAATCAACCAAGTGAACAACTGCTAACATGAGTTCTTCTAATTCAAAGAAAACAGTAAATGGGAGAGAGAAAAAAACCAGTGGAAGAGAAAGTCAAACTAAATTGTTTACCATACTAAGTTAAATTTATCCGACCATCATTTTCTCTTCCCAAACAGCTTTTTATGCCTTTATTGGATAGTATAGTAAAGAGGGACAGGAAATGGGGAGGCAGAGAGAGGGGGAATGACATGCAGTAAAGGGCCGTCCGATACGGGATTCGAACTGGGGACGATTGCAGCGAGGACTGTAGCCTCCACTTATGGGGCGCCTGCTCAACCCACTGCGCCACTCGACACCCCCCGTGGATATTTTTTGACTTACTACTTACTTACAGAAATTAATGGATATGCTGGAACAAATATAAAGCTATATTCTCTTAATTTGTTAAAACATCACAGAGATGAGGATTTTGAAACTTTGAGTTTGAAAAGGTTTCTGTGGTAAAGCAATGTAATAGTAAAATGTACGTTAGAGAAAGTAAAACTTTTATTTTTCTTGTAGTTAACGTTTATTTCTCAAATGTAGTCCCTAATTATTGTCTATGTAAGGTTTGCTCTACAAAGGCACTTTGCTAAGTCTGAAAACTTTGACAACTGTGAGAATCTGTCATGTGTCTTCACCTGTAGTGCGTCTCAGAGCCTGTGACCTCCTGCAGTCGCTGCTGCAGCATGAAGAGCTCAGTGGCGTAACGCTCCTCTGTCTCTGTGGCCTGCTGCTGGTAGTGAGCTCTGAGATGCTCCATCTCTTGTCTGTGACTCTCCTCCAGCTGCAGCTGCTTCTCCTGAGCCTCAACCTTCAGCCTCTGTAATTCCTTGGTTATGGAGGGAGATGGTGCACCAGCCTGCTCCTCTGGATCTGACCGATACAGAGGTGAAATGTCAAATTCACGATACTCAACTGGATAGCTTAGACTAGAATCAATCACGTGGAACTTTAAGTTTCCTTCCTAGAAAAATGCGCCTCTGTCGTGGCAAAAGGCCACAGCTCCATATAGTAAGACATGAGGGCACAGACGACAACAACAAGAATGTCTTTTTTTTTTTTTTTAAACCAATTACAAAGTTAACAGATATTTGCTATTTACAGGTATATGTTTTACAGTATATCCACATGCAGGGTGTGAAGGTTTCTTACCACTGTCTCTCCACATTAAAGTCTTAATTATTTGCTTTAGATTTTTCATGAGTGGGTTTAACTCCAGGTTTACCTTTGCTTGAGGAGGGGCTTAAGGTGGCAACCTGCACACGCAGGTCAGAGATCTCCTTCTCACTGCTGCTCTTCAGGTCATCGTACGCCATCTGCAATTCCATCATCTGAGACACAGACAGAACAGTTAGTGTGTCTCTGTTAACACTGTCAACCTCTCTGTTCGTTCAAAAGACTCAGTCAACATATCTTACCTTGTTCCCATCAGCTCTCAGCAAAGTCTGGAGCTGTGACAGTCGCTGATGTTCCTGCTCGATCCTCTCCCTCACCTGCTGAAGGTCTCTGTACAGCTCTACAATAAGAGAAAGCAATGTATATTATCAGATGAAATTCTAATTAACCCCATCTTAGATTCTTCTCTTTTATTTGATTATGGATGATGAATATGAATATGTTGCTAGGTTTTGAATATACAGAGTTATATACAGATATACAGTGCATATACAGACATTTAGACATTTTACACTCGCCCACAGTTTTTTAAATTTTTTAATTTTAAAAAGAAAATTGACCTCTGGCCTCCAGTACAATGGGGGTGGATTCACTAGTTTCTGGTCTTTCCTCTGAAGGAGGCAGCTGGCCCACATCAACACTCTCCAAAAAGTCTTCACCAAACATCTTTCGAAAAGACTGAAAGAGACATGGTTGCATGTTATAGTAATGTGGAAACACATATTAATGAAATCTATTCAGGAAACTACAGTATTTGTATTCAATAATTACCTGAATGATCTCACTGCATTCCTCTGACACAATTTGTAACATATTCTGATATTTGAACATTTTTGGCTCATCTGTTAAAAAAAAACAGAAAATAAGACACATTTAATTAAATGTTTCAAATGTTCTGAGTGTTTCTCGGACAAATACACAGCCATCTCTAACAAACAAATACAAAAACATTGCAATGTATACCAGCACACCAAAATCCTGCTCCCTCACGAATGAGTGATCAAAGCTCCTGAGGGGACTGCTGCTTTCCTACAAACACAGATGCACACAAAGGCAAACAACGACGCATCTGCTCACCCAGGTCACCGTGATCTTTCCGCTTTTGCAGTTTCATCTCCAGAGAGTGTGTGCAGGAGTCCGTCTCCTCCTGCAGCAGTTCGAGCTGGGCGGCGTGGATCTGAGACAGGCTGATGCGCTGGGCCTCCATCTGCAGCTTGCACTCACCCTTAACACACGAAGACACCATCACATTAACAGGGTTGGAATAATGTACACAATAATGAACAGCCTTTTCCATGTATATAATTTGATTTTATGTTTGAGCATTTGTCTTAATATTCCTAAAAGCGGTCAACCAGACAAAACTGAACGGCAAAAAGAAAATGCTGTTGAGACTGAAGAGTTATACACATCACTTATAATTGATTACAAATTAAAGTACACAGCATGATGCATCCATTTGCTAATCAGAGAAGCTAAATGATTAAATAACATAATCCTGTTTCTACGACAGAGCAGCCATCTGTTTCCAGGATGAGAGATTGGCTATTACCACTTCTTTAAACTAGAACAAAAGGCACACGTTGAGGCCTCTTTCTCTAATTATGCATTATGCATTAGCGCAGATTCGTTAGGGTTACACAATTATGAAATTACGATTCTGTTACCTTTGATGTCACATGTTTTTAAAGTGCACTCTACATTTTAATTAGGCTGTATTTAAACTGCTTTGTTATGATACAATATCCTCATCCGTGCTACATCTGACGGTGTAGTGAAGAGAGGCCTTTCAAAGCTGCGACCACTCAGATGCTGCTGCTTAAAAACATGCAGATAACACGCAGACTGCAGCCGGGTTATGATGTGCCGCTGCTACACACAGACATACACACCAACAACAATAAAAAACAGAATTGCTTTCCATGGTGAAAGCTGTACAAGTTTACTAAGAAACATAACCGTGACTACTACAACCCATAAAAAACAACTTCTCTTACAAAACACTTTTGTTCTTAAGTGGCACATCGAGAGATTAAAGAAAATTCTGCAGTTTCTCCGTTCTAAACTTTTCTTAGGTACAAATGATATTCACAAGCGGTGCAAACCTGTTGTACAAGTTGTTGCAGATACTGTGCCTTTCTCCACAGCTGGAAAAACACTTGTCATATGATAAACTGTCTAAATATTAATTAATTTGGTGTTTAATATGATGTCAAAATTAAGTCAAATAAAATACATTGATTAAAAAAAAAACTTATGGTAAAATAAATATTGTGTTCACCCTGTCAATTTACTGTTACATTTCAGCGGGTTTTTAGATTTTGTTGGTATATTTTGGTACAGCAACTTATACTGTTCAGTCGTTGCAAACACATTTCTGTCACTCTGACGGCCGCCTCAGGGCGCTGTCGAAGATCATCTTCCATTGCACCAACAGTGTAATGTCATGGACTGCTTTGCTTTCGAAAGATGTTTTCAGCATTTTACTTCATGTAAAACTACTGCTCCTTCATCTCTGTCACAGTACAGCTATGCTCTGATGACACTTCACTGGCAGCTGTAATTGTTTTGAGTCATCTAACACGACTGGTGACACGGCTCAAGTTGTTATGTTTTCCTCTGTTTATTTGTGACTGCAGGACTTGAAGCTTCACAGTTGTTTGTTTTACTGTTCTAATTTGTGTGATTTGAGTGATAATGCAAATGATCAAATCTCATTAAAGTAAACCTCTTCATGATCAGGCTGAAACGAGCATTTTCTGACAAATTAGCACGGTTAAGAAGAAGAAAAGCTCTTTTGTGAAGACCTCACAAAAATAAGAGATTTAGGGTGAGAATACAAAACTGTTGCCATATGAGGCCTGTTGTATTTCAGCTGTGTGAGCACCTATCCATTGACCTTTATACTGTATGATGTGCTGTATCAAAGCAACTAGTGACACTGCAAAGCAAAGGGCAGGATGTGAGCTTAAGTGGCATTTACATGCTCAGTGGTCTCTGCTTCTCCCTCTGCTCCATGACACACGACAGGCTCTGTGTGGTGGCCGCCCATCCCATGTCTGCTCACCTACATAAGCAAGCAGAAGAAAAGTAATGTAGTTTTTTTTTTTTTTTTTAAACTGTCTGAAATATTATCCCAGTGCAGATGCAGACAAATATGATGTCAATGGACAGAAAGACAAGATGAGCCATTATGTATCACTTCCTGAGAGGGAGGGGAGAGGAACTCTATGGTAAGTGCAGAAATTAAATTGTTAGTAAAACTATCCACTATATTTTTTAATAAAAAGATTCTGATCATTGTCTATTTTACCTTTGTTGCAATTCTGTTTCAGCATGAAGGATTTCTCCAGAGTGTTGTTTATGAAGCCCTTGTGTCAGCTTTACATGAAGTTGGTCAATGTGTGTGTGACTATACACAGAACTTCATTTAAAAAAACACCTGGTCTAAGTTCTGGTGTTGACTATACAAATGTAGAACGTCTTAAAGGGAACATCAAAGACATATCTAAAAAAAATGTCATTTTCCTAAGTCACTAAGCATCAAAAGCAAATGTTCAAATTATTTTAAAAGACTTCAAAACTTGCATTTTAGGTGTTTTTGGTCAAGGACATTGAAAATAAGATCGTGGCCCATGTGTAGTGTTCCAACCCAGGAGGTGACAAAAGACAATATGAACCACGGATGTGAAATGGCAGACAGACACTGTAAACTATCTTTTGCTTGGTGTAACTGAGACACAGACACAGAAGTGACTGGGGTAAAATGGCTTCTCACCTCAAACCCTTCACTCCCTGCAGGATGGAAAGAAACTAGAATGTACACATTTCTACACAACGGCAATGATTCAAAGCTAACAGAAAACTGTGGGTGATTGTTTTCCTTCTTTTTCTTTTTTTTCTTCTATTTTTTATTTTCAGTCCTTTTTAAAACCAATGTTAACATTCAGACTGAGGAAGAGCAGCATCAAACAAAAGCAAAGCATACATATTGTATAAAGCCCCTTTAAAAGTAGAAATGAGCAGAATATCGATAGTCTTGACACTTCACCACTATATGCAGGCTGTACTATGTGTACAATTTCTCTTTTACATTATTCTCCCCGCAATAGCTCTGCTTAATGTCCCTGAATGGTCTCCACGAACTTAAAAAAAAAATATGGCTATCTATTAACACACTAGTCTGACTGTGCTGCTCAACGCTACCTTTGAGAGCAAGCCTGCAGACACTCAGGCAATTTGCAATCATGACTGTTTGTCACTAGAGAGAAAACATGTCAGTGCTGAAATACCTCAGTCATATTCTCTCTCAATGTTAAAGCTAGATCTGGCTGTGAATGCAGTGCACACCATTTCTAATGAGGCTAATAACAATATCAGACATCACAGCATTAACTGTCAGTGTGATACATGCAATTTGAACTGCGCTTTCTTCTGACAAGCACAGTTTTTGAAAAGCCCTTGAATCAATCAAACATGTAATTTCGTCAGACTTAAAAAAAAAAAAAAAAAAAGCCAGAGAAAAGACGTTTTAGTGAAGAGTGATGCAATAGATGCATGCGAGTGCCTACCCGTTTGTTGGTGTGGTCTCCGTCTCCCTGGTACCCGTCAGTGGAGTCCTCCTTGCTGGCCCTCTCCTGTGAACATGACATAACCTGGCTCTCCATCTGAGGCTGCATCTCCTGCTCTGCGGCACTTGTAGCTCTCTCTTCCTCTGCCACTGCCTCCTCTTCCTCCTCCCTTTGTCTTTCTTCTCTGCTTTCTGTCAGAGGAGTGCTCAGTTTGCGCTCCTGCTTCGACCTCTGCCGTCTCTTGCGCCTGCTTGACCCTGAGGCTGTGGACTTTTGCGGGGAGGATCGTCCTTCAACAGGTCCCTCCCCCGAGGACTGGACTGCTGCTGGAGATGGAGTCTGTGAAAGCCTCTGGAGCTCCAGGGTCTGTCGGATGCCGTCTCTCTCGGCTTCAGCTGCCCGTAAGAGGGACTGAAGAGCCTTTATCTCCTCGTGCAGAGATTGAATCTGAGGGTGATGATCCTCAAAAGAACAAACTGGCTCAACAGCTTGCTCTTCTTTCTTGAGCTTAGCTTTTCTCTGGGCATCCTGCCCCCTTGTCTGCTCTCTCATAATCTGCTGTTTCTTGTCCAGTTCTTTCCCTAGGCTTTCATTTTGGGCGATGACCTTTGTGTTTTCTTTTTTCACTTCCACCAGCTCTTCTTCCAGCTGTCCCACTTTGCTCTCTGTGAACATCAGTTGCTCTGTAACTTCAGAAAGCCTCCCGGCCAGGCTGTCCTTCTCACTCAAAGTAACATTAAGTTTCTCCATTAGCTCAGTAGTATCTTTTTCTAGCAAAGCTTTGCTATCTGTATCTGCGTCCTCCATTTTGATATCTCTGCTGCTCTCCTCCAGCTCTTGAATCTGTGACTGAAGGCTGGCAATTTTTGCTTCAAACTCAAGTGTCTCCTTCAGTGTCCTCTCTTCTAACTGTGTCTTTGCCTCAATGAGACACATGTACTCCTCCTTCAGCTCCTGATAATTCACATCAAAATTCTTCTCAGCAAAAGAGAAAGTAGTTCTCTGCTTTTCAATTTCCTCTCTAAGCTCATCTACTTGTTGCTGTATTTGATTCTTCTCTGCTGTGACTGTCTCAATTTTCATAATTTTTGAGTCTAACTCTTCTTTCAAAGTGTTATTAGATTCAATTAACGTCTTCTTTTCTAATTCCTGTTCTTGGCATTGGTTCTCCCAACACTGTTCTTTCTCCTTTGTCTGTTTTTCAAGCACTTCTGTCTTCTTCAGTAATGCCTGAATTTCGTTTTCCATTCTAGCTCGTTCTTCTCCTCCCTTTCTAAGTTCCTCGAGCTCCACCTGAAGCTCTTGTAGCTGCTGGACAAGCTCATCTGCTTTGGAGCTGTGCAAAGCTAGGTTTAGATCTTCTTTCAGGCCAAGAATCTGGTGCAAAAGCTCATCTCGCTCTGTGGCAAAACTCGCCTTTTCTCCTCGTAACAAATGCAGTTCTTCTTCGTAAATAAAGCGCAGTTCATCCGACGCTCTCTCGTGTTTGATGGCAGCTTCATTGAGAAGGTTTTCTGTGTTCAGGAAGCCCTCCCTCTGCAATTCTTCCCGCAGATGGGTGAGCTCTTCCTCGTGGCTAAACAGAAGCTGAGTCCTCAGTCGTTCCAGCTCTGCTTCCTGCGACTCAGCCATGCGGTCCAGCACAGCATCTTTCTCCCTTTCGAGCATCTCCAACTTGATCTTGTAATTGGTTACTTCTGATTCGTGTTTTGTTTCTGCCTCTTGTGCAGCTTCTTGAGCAGCAGCCAATTCGCTCTTCAGATTGTCAATTGTCTCCTGGAGACGCTGCAGTTCATCTTGTTGGTTTTCCTGAGAGATAAGACTGTGGGAGACCAGCTCCACTTTTTCTTTAGCAGAATGAAGATCTTGCAGAAGATCCTCAACCCTAACCTGCAGGTTCAACTTTTCCTGGTCGACCTGGCTTAGCTCATGTATGGTTTTATCGTGCATTGCTTGGGATTGCTCTAATGTCTCCTGAAGCTCCTTAATCTTAGCATTGAGACTGTCCACTTCAGCAGTGGAGCTTTGAGACAGTTGTGCTTTTAGAAGCTCAAGCTCAGCACTATGTTGCTCAATCATTTGCTCCACTTTTGCTGCATTTTGCAAATTAAGCTCGTGCTTCATCTGAACAATTTGCTGGCCGTACATCTCATCCAGCTCTGCCCTGAGAAGTTCGAGCTTCCTTACACTCTCTTCCTGCATTTTTTGGATGGTGTCACTCTCAGACAGGCTGCCCTGGTGACAGCGTTTCTGCAGGTCCTCCACCGTGCCCATGAGCTGCATGATTTCATTAGAGGACATTCGCTCTTTCTGTCTGGAAGTTGTGAGTTCACCCTTACAATTTTCTAACTCTACCCGCTCTTTCTCCAGTTCTAATTTACAACTTTCCATTTCACTTTTAGAGCTTTCTAAGTCAGACTTAGTGATTTCCAAATCATCCAGGCATCTTTCAAGCTCTGATTCTCTTGCAGCCATTCGCTGCTGGAGGTCGCGCAGGCGTTTTTCAGAGGACTCAAGCTCATCCTCGAGCTGTGTGACAGAGCAGTCCCGCTCTGAAATGACTCTCTCTTGCTCTGCTATGATCAGGTCTTTGTCATCTGAATGGTGGATGATATTCTCATCTGTAGTCCTTCCCACATGAGCAAGTTCCTCTCTGAGGAGGGTCAGTGACCGCTCATGTTCTGTGATTATTGCAGTTTGCTCCGAAATTATCACACTTTTCTCTTTCAGTGTTTGTGCTAAAGACTGTTCTGCTGTTCTTAACTCCGTCAGCGACTGCTCCTGACTCACAATGACTTTTTCTTGTTCAGCAATCAGCAGGTCCTTTTTGCTTATCCTTTGTGTAAATGACTCCTCTGATGTGCTTCCTGACTACAACGAAAGCAAAAGGTAACATTCAGAACTTGACCGTGACCTCTTGAACTTAATTGGAATAAATGTCTCAAACACATCTGTGACAATCAAACACTCTAGGCAACTTCTCACCATCTCGATCTCGCTGAGTTTGTGCTGGAGCTGGCTGATGTGCTCCAGCTGTTCGCTGCTCCTCTCCTGGTGCTTTCTGACCTCCATGTTCATTTCCTCCAGCTGCTGTTGGTACTGGACGAGCTGCTGCCTGGCCTGCAGAAGATCTGCTGCTGTGCTGCTGTGGCTGGTATTCCTCAGTGTCTCGCCTGCCTGCAGCTGTGATTATTAATCAGTGGAAGGCAGTCAGAATTTGGAAAAATAAAGAAAAAACATTTTACTTCCTGTTTATAATATGTACAAGCTCGCCCCGACAAACAGATTAATTGCTAATTGGACAGGGGTATAACAAGCTGCAAAATAATAATTGTTGTGTAGAAAGGATAGAATAGAGGAATATAGCATAATAATTTAGGCCAAAAAAAAAAAAAAAAGGCTTTCTGATTTCCCACCTGCTGGAACTGAATATGCAGTTTTTGGCTTTGTTCTGTCAGCTCCAGGAATTCTTTCATGATTTCGTCTTTCTCTTCACGAGCCTGCTGAAGGTTGGCTGTGAGCTGGGTGATGATGCCATCTCGCTGCTTCAGGGCAGCTTCAAAGTCCTGCAGCTATTAAAGCAAAATGGGATTAAGTAAAATTGCAGAAGAAATGGCAAAACTGTAAACTTTAATGAAATATCTACCTGCTGCACTCCTTCTGTACCAAAGGCAGCCCTGATCTCCTCAAGCTCTCGACTGAGCTCCTCCACTGCCTGGGTCTTGGCGGCGAGTGCATCCTCCATATCCTGCATCGTACCTCGCTTTGTCACCTGTTGCAGAGGCTCCACCTCCTCCTGAACAGGAAAGAAACAGTAAGAGCTAGCATAGCATTTACAAGGTTTTGATAAAGGATACAGGATGAGGTTTCAGGAGTGAGCTTAGCACTTAGTCACCACCCCAGAGCAACAGCAGTTAGTTACAAGAGCCAGGAGCCACATGAAGGAATATGTAGTAAATATATTGATGTTACCAACTGTTCCTGTTTAAAAAGGTTTTGTTTGTTTTGTTGCAGGGAACTGCTGTGGGCAAAATCAACTTTACAGACGCGGAAAGTTGTGAAAATGCAATGCTGACACCAATAACCCAAAGCAGTTTAGTAGAGTCTGTCAATGTTGTATGTTATGCTTATAAGTCCTGCAAGGAAATTCAATTCACCTAAACACCTGGAAATTCTGGCTGGAAAACAAATGAAGTAGTTGGTCTGGCTTTAAGGCTTTTAAAATGTGTTTATCTCTCCAAGGTTTCTTGAATTTTACAGATTGCTGGCAATAAATAAGATCTGATTTCTGTGGGTTCTCAAAATAACTCAGAAATCAGAGACAAAGTGATGTCTACCTTTGGTATTTCTTTCTTGCAAGAAAAATAAGAATAGTTGTAAATGAAAATAACACTTTTTATAGGACCATAACCTCAGTACAGGTAAAACTTCCAAGTTCAACATTGTTCAACTATGGCTGTAATTCTATCCCTTAGATTTCTTTTCACTACCATTAGAACCCAAAACAGTGTCTGACCAAACTCAATGTCCCAAATTGGCAAAGTTTAATAAAAATACAAAGGGGGCAGAAGTGGTTTCATATCACTGTATCACATTTTCTCTTTAAAAGATGCCAAAAGATCAGATTTGCAAAGCTGTAGTATGCTGATCACATTGGTAATAATTTCTAGATTTCATCCCACACAAAGAAATAAAAACCATTTCATTAATTTCATTTGAATAATGAATGATATGTAAAACATATATGTTATGGTGAGTTATGGCAGCACTAATATATTTCAAACAATATTCAGCCATATAGATCAGTTCTGTATTGGTTAATGCTCTAATACTCGTCCCTGACACCTCACTGTCATCCTTACTCTTCTTTTCGAATATCCCCTCAGTGAATCTAAAGAAAGGCGGTCTTTGTTTAACACCTCCTCTCCTCTCTCCTTCAAGCACTTCACTGTCCTCTCCCTTCTTTTCCATCATTCACCCTCACGTCATTTGAGAGATAATTTACACCTCTAAAATGTCACAAAGCCCCGTTAAACCCTGAACTCCTCAGTCATTTGTGCTTCCAAAATGAGAATTTTCTCTCCTTTCCCCACACCATACATTTCAAATACCTAACATGTGCAGTTTGTAGGTATATATAGTCAAGTTAAGTGCAGCTTAAAACAGGCATGGTTAGTGGGTTACAGAAAATTTGTGCAGAAGACTAAAATGTTAAGCAAGCAGAGAGTCAAATCCAGCAGTCAGACGGTTTTCTAGCAAAGCCAAAAGCAGAGCCAAAAGAACTGCATGATCGGATTACTGTACCCAGATAAAATCCTTCGAAGACATCATTAGATTCTCTGTCATCACATCATGGCACCCATTTACCTGTTAAGTCACAATGCTGTCAGTGAAACGTTAAGGTTTTAGAACTGCGGTGAAAAAGCCCACATAATTTCAGAAATCATCTCCGGGCAGTCTGATGATTTGTATGATGATTTTTCTTTAAAAATATTATTAAATGTTGGTTTTACTGAAAGTATAGAATCATATTTAAATCATCCTACTGCTGTTTTAGATTTTCTTACTTTAAAAACAATTTTTTTCAATGTTTTAACCAGCGATGTCAAGTGTCATTAGGCAACAGAACAGCAGCAAATAAGAACAGTTTTAAGAATTTCAGATGATGCTGCTTTTGAATTGTCCCACTGATACTGACACCAACTGTTTTATTTGACTGGCTCACAGTCAGAGGGGGTGCACAGCAGCCGGCGGGGACACAGTTCAAGAACAGGAAAAGTCACTTTTGCACCAAATACAAATCCTCTCAGCACATGATCATGTTATCACCTGTGAAGCGGTCCGACTCAGCGCATACTGATGACGAGATAAGTCATGAAACTGACTGACTGAGTGACCTGCTTCCTTCCACGCTTGTTTCCAGTCTCCAGCACCATTTCCAAAGAAAACAGCAGGAACATGCCGCCTAACTAATTAACAAGCTATATGTAAATAATGGAAAACTTTGACAACTAAGGACAGGTAATTAGCCGCATGCTAAATCTTCCTCAGTCCGTGAAACTCTGCAAACCACATCCTCTGGCAGTCAGTTTTCAAACAGCCCCATTGGGTGCTTCATAATAAGGATTTTCCAAAACAGAAAGTGAGCCGCAGCCCATAAATCCCCTATGACACACACAGCCACATAAGCAGCCGTACGCAGTGGTGCTTAGTGCGCACTAATGTAAACTTGGCAGTGTGAAAAACAATTTGAGTTACCATGAAATTGAAGAAATGGTGATGATATACATTTTGAGAGGAGTAATCTCACCTCTGAGGAATAATCTTCAGCAGTAGTGGACACTTCACTCTCCGGCTGCAACAAACAAAAGTAAAGCAATTTCATTAATACTGTGCATAAAAAAACTAAGAGATTATTATAGCCATATAACATAAGTGATTTAAATCATAACACTAGGCAAATTACTGCATCACAATAACCACAAATAAACACTTAATTCCAGTTGAATACAGTTTAAGTTGTGGGGTCTCTTATTGTGAAATGAAAAAGGGTCCTAACATTTCCAGATACCTTCAAATGCAATATAAAATGCACATACTAAAATGTTCAGTCTACTTCAGAAAGCACTCTGCATTCAAATGTGGGTCTAACCTACTTCTGCCACACAGCTCAGTTTTCACTCCCACAGACTGATGACGGCCATCACTGAAATCTATTTTCAGGGCAGTTCTTAGGTCATAAATTGAAACTGTGTGCGGGCCGGAACAGAACAAAAACCACAGGTTTTGCTTTGATTGATTGCGCGGAACTTGAACGTCACCCCAAACTGTTAGCAGCAAAGTGCACAAAGTAGATTATTGGTCCAGTAACGTGACATGACTCGGGATTGGCTCTGACAGTCTCATCCATTTTGGATCCAGTTTCCAGTCAGCGAAGTACCCAGATTCATTAAGCTCTGACGGTAACAAATCTCTTATCAGACCTTTTTATCTTTCACTCTTTTTTTATTCACAATGAGCATCGGAAAAACACATTGGTAGCTTATTTGTATTTGCGTATTTGGACTGAGTAGCTGCAGCTGTTAATTAAATGTGCCAGATACATTTAAAGAGAATTTCATAAATGATGCTGCTCATTTCCTTCTCTGGTTGTGTGTCTAGTTTCTGAACATTAATTCGGCTGCCATTAAAATCTGCAGAGTTTCTGCCCTCTCAGCCAACTGAAGTTGATGAGACATCTTAAAGTTGTAGTTATTTCAGCCTTTAGTTACTTGCAAATGTTGAAACATAAAACAAATGTTTGATAAGGGATTTGAAAAGATTCACATTCAATAAGTGAATTAGAAACTGTATCTAAATGTGATAAAATACTATTGAACCCTATCCCAAATATGTTTTCATTTTATTATAACCTCTTTGATAAGAGAGCTTGATGGAAATTTTACTTGCAAATTCTGATGTCTAGCAGGCATCAATGAGTCCACACACTTGTACTTTCAATTCTTATCTCTTTCAGAGGACTGTGAAAGACTGTATTGACAGTACGGAAAACTTTGATGCTGTTGTGTTTCCACAGCAACCCTTTCATGCTCAAAGAAAGAAGCGGAGAACCAAGCACCGTGACCGTTTTGTCTGGGATGAGAACAAAAAATTGTTGTGAGAAAAATAACAAAGACAGAGGGGAAACCAACCATTTAATTTTAAGCGGTTAAACAATTTATTTGCATAATTAATTCACACATGCCGCCTTGTATGGTCTCTTAATATTCACAACTTTCATTGGTTATTGATGCATAACAGGTCCCGTCCGTGTAGCAGAAAAATACAGCGTGTCTGACAGTCTTTCGTAACACAGCAGATGAGGTTTGCTCCCAAGGTAAGAAAAACAAAAAAAAAAAAAAAACTTGCTATGCAGCCAAACATTCAAACATTCAATCAACCTTAAGGTCTGCTGAAAAGTGTTGCAAGGCCACAGGAATTGGTCGTACGGACTGACGCATCTCAGCCTGTTTAAAGGCAATTGTCTGTTTCCATGGCGACTGGTAGTTTTGCAGGCATGTACTGCATCAAATGTACAGTGGGTTCAGGGAAAGAGAGGCTGCGCAGTGCCAATAAAAAGAGACTGAGAGGGCTCGAATGATGATTAAAAAAAATGTGTAAGAGCTCTCAGGTCTCGCTTTTAGATGGCTGATTTTCTACACGATGTAACTGCCTGAATATTTATTTATTTATCAGAACCATTATAGAGCCTCTGAATGTCCAGGCTCCAGCTTTTCCATTTATCTAATGAATTCATTTCAGGTTTGAAGGTTGCGCATGTTAGCAAAGCTTACAGACCAAATACGAATCAGAATTTCTAAGGTTTTTATGAAGGAAAAGATTTATTTGACTGACCATTTTTTAAATCACAAGAACAGGGCTTAGAAGGGGGCTACAGCAGTATTTGTGGATATGAATTTAATTCACAGAATGCATCAAAAAAATATGTGTTAAGGTTCAAAAAGCATGCTTGATGAAGTTATCTGTCAGTCATGTATTATGCAAAGGGAGAACTAAGCTGCTGAAAGTTCATCCAAAACCCAAGAACAACTAAAACTTTCACAAGTTTGGAATATTTCAAACTTTACACCCAACAATGCTACAGAGTGTATTTTATACAAAAATGGCCAGAAAGCAGCAATACACCAACATAATGTGTAAAAACCAAAGTATCTCTGCTGGAGTCTGGCTCAAAGATTAATGTAAATATTATTAACATATAAGTCAACCAAATCAAATCTAAATTAGCTCACTGTAGACATATTGTATCGTGTATGTTTTAAAACAAAACTGCAGTGCAGAAAGGCAATTTGTTCCTGTTGCATCCTGTTCACCAGAGACCAGAGGCAATTTATTCAACTGCCCCACTTAATCCACATTTGTTGGTCACAATTCGTTAATGAGCAAACTTTAAGGGGATATTCATTAAAATCTTTGTTGATTGAAAGTGTATAATGACGTTTATTGCGGTTACCAACAGACACTTGTAGGTCTGACAGAAACACTGTGACATTCAAAGAACAGCCTCTGAGGCCTGATTGGCTCAAGGACGGTAGGCAGACAGATCATTGGCCAGATATGGTGACGTTAGAAATGAATGAAAGAGATTTTAATAGCATGGGAAAGAAGAAGTGACAAAGCAGATTGAAGCAGAAAAGCAGGAAAATAGCTAGAATTTCCAATAGAAAGAGAAGTGAGGGAGAAAAGATCTTCTTCATTGAACTGTCGCCAAAGCATCATTACTCAGTAACGCAATACAAATAAAGCTGCAATGCTCCATTTCCACCTGGACTCTTTGCATTCAATAAACTCAATAAACATTTTCAGTGGCTCTTTACGTCCCAGGAGACAACAGGAACAAAACTATAACCTATAAGCTAAGTACACATTAATAATAAAAAACTACAGCCATAAGATGAGCCAGACTTTCTAGGTGCAGGAGGATCAGACATGACATGAATAAAATGAAGTGCAGCATCAAAGATAGAAGTAACACTGCAATCTAACTGCTGCAATCTAAAAAAAAAGCCATGTCCAAAAAACAATCAATGCATCAATGCAACATAAATGCAATTAATGATAGATATATAAATAAATATCATACATTTAGTGCAACTTTGTGTGACTTACAAATCACTGAAAAAAAATGTTGTGGCACGAGAACACGCATGTAGAGGGATTCACTAATGGTGAGACATAAAAGTCACTTCTTCCCATCAGTATTTTTCAGTAAAGCTCCACCAGCAAAAGCATTTAGACACTAAATGAATGAATATAATTCAAGGTGTCGTCAAAAACTAGCAGAACATAGTGAAGCCATAATTTAGTAATTAATTCCTTAAAATAACGTGACAAAATTTAAATTGTCACATTGTTACAAAATGTCTTTTATGCACTTAAGATTGACCGTATTTGGCTTAACAAATTTGTAACCACCAATATCGCTTTGTTTAAATCTTGATAAAATAGAATTACCGCCTTCTGCCAACCAGTCCAGTTGCAGTTCATTAACTGCAGCTTTTCTCAACTATGAAATGTCATTTTTGGTGCCACAGATCCCTGATTTGAACAGTTTGTCCAGCAACACAAAGATATGGTTCAAGTCTATAATATTTGTTAAAAGGAAATTAATAGATGTGAACTCAGTATGTGTCAATATTTCCAACAACAAGTGTTAAGTGTCTACCTCTATGGTGTAGGTCTGGTCGTGCTTGACAGTCTCTCCACTCCGCAGTGTTCTAGCGAAGGTAAACTCCGTGGTGGGTGGGGCTTTATTTCCTTCTTGTAACCCATCTCGCCCTCCGCCTGAGACCTCCTCTCCTCCCACAGATTGATCCGGCTGGACCTCCACCCTTCCCTGCGTATCCCCCTCCGAGTCCTCCCCTGTCTTCTTTTTCTTCTTCTTTTTCTGTTTCTTCTGGGAGTCGGCGTGAGCTTTTCTCTGGCGGTACTCAGCCAGCTGGAGTGGGTAGAAGGAAACAAGAAGCGTTAAAGATAAAAATTACAATTTATACTTCAAAGGTCCTTGGAAGTAAAAATGCATTAGCAAACACTTCAGCAACCATCCTTTTAAGTATTACTCTAGTCTACATTCTCAGTCGTTGCCTCCAGATAGTTGTTTATCTGACCCTAATGCTCAGACTTCAGGGAAATAATCACCCGCTTTAGCCTGATTCACAACTCATTAGTCTGCCTCCATAGCTAATACTTCTAATAAATAAAAAAAACTCAAACTCAACGAATATCAACCTACTCTGAGTCTGCACAGTTTGGCGAAATTCAAGCGAAACATTGTGTGCCCCAAAAGGCGTCTTCCTTGTTCAGAGTGAATCCTCCCTCCCTGTGTCCATATGACCCGACACATGCCTCTTGCTGTGCCAGGTGCTAATCCTGACTAAAGGGATTACATTTTTAAACTATGTCAACAATCTGTCTAAACAGCCAATAACACGTTGTATTATCTTTACCATTTTCAAAATTTGATTCTTTGCTTTACTCATCACCAAAAAAGCCTTGAACACTGATGTCTATTGTTTTCTGTTTAGAATTTTATTTCCACAAATTTATGACAGAAATAACTTATTTGGGGAGAAGAAGTACCGATCTCCACTTCATATCAATCGAAAAAGAGAGTGCTCGTGTTTACTGTGGATTCATATTTGGGATTAGAGCTCATATAAATCTTCCATTTTCTCCACAATAGTGTCAGACTGGCTGGTCGGTCTGTCTCAATCACAGTCTACAATTCTTCCTCCAAACAGAAACTCAGAAAGTGAAGTTAACCACTGGATCTCAGTTTTTCTTCTATCCAAATTGAAAAGATAAAAGTTAATGTGATGTTTTGTTTTACAGATCTGTAATCCAAGTTTCCATGAAGAAAAAAGACTATGTAATGTGGTGCAAGTTATTGGCATAATATGTTTTTGCTTAAAAAGGATGGCTCCACTTAAGTAAATTTAATTCCATTATTCATGTATCATATGAAACTTCATTCCTCGTATATGTCGAAGTGTAGGATGTCGTCACATAGTGGAAGTTTACTAATTGAATACTGTCTCTATTTTCCTTTAATTAGCACCAAGTTCTTTCAAGGAAACTTCCATACTGTATTTTTTCTCCAGTGTCATTGTTGGTGTCATGTTGAAATGTCTTTTCACATCTAGTTATTGCTTAAAAAAAACGTATCAACCTCCTCAACCAACTCACACACACTTATATAATTACGAGGTGTCATATGAGCAAATGTACAGCACTAATCTAATTTCCAATTAGCCATGAGGTATCACTCACTCTCCTTCTCCCTCTCCCTCCCTCTCTCCCTCTCCCTCTCTCTCTTAGTACTACAGATATCCATTATGTATGAGCAACGGGTGACAGAAAAGAGGTGGCAGAGTCAGCCAAACAGGGCAGACAGCAGGGCTGCAGGTGTCATACCGCAGGTGCTGCATGGACTGCCATCGATATAGATAGGCTGTTGTCAAGGATACCGTGCTAATGCCTGCTCACCTGTCTGGAAAATGCCTCTTTACCCCAATACAGACATCATAGACTTAAACTACATGCATGTCCTACCGTTGGTTTCACGCTATTCCACTGATCCACAGGTGGAGATAATATGCCAAGAAACACTGATATATGCCAGAAAATGTGGGAAAAAAGACTGCAAGTAAGGTTTAAGCATGTTTGAAAAATTTGCTTTTCAAATGTTTTCTTGGAAAGGTAAAGTGTTGATCACTTTTGTAAGGCCCCAAGGATACGCACAATGCATTTCAGTAAACAATGAATGTGAACAGAAGCTCTGTTAACAAGAGTCCACCGTTAAGTATAGTCAACTACTGTATACAGACTTTAAATAACTTTGCTGTAAGGCTGCACAACAATTATTTTGACATAAAAACAATATAACAATGCCTTAAAATTTTTCACAGCCCAGGGTGAAGGTGGTATTCTGATAACTTGTTTTATTTGAATACCCAAAGATATTCGGTTTACTGATCACAAAACAATCAAATCCTGACATGTGAGAAGCTGGCATCAGAATCAGAGTCATTTCAGCTTGAAAACTGACCAAACCCCACTCCTGTAGCAGCAAAGCCAGCACAAAAGCAAGCACTTTTTGACAGGTCTGGTTTGGTGATGCTGCACAAAAGGTTAGAGATCGACACGACAGAGCTGAGAGTGGGCGTAGTGATCACGTCCCCCCTCCTACAACTCACGGCTAAAAAGCTCAAAGGGCTCTTGATCTGTGCCTCTGCACCTCCACACATGCTCCACCCCTGGTCCAAATATACCCACCTATCTGCATTTTCAGAAGAGCTTTATCTATCTAGTACCCGGGCACACAGAGTGAGATGTGAATGGATGGCAGACTTACAGAATGGGGACTCAATGCTTTAATGTTACAAGAACAAGGCTGTCCTTTATTTCTGACTGAATCAGAATGACACACAAGCAGGAATGTTTGATATGCGGTGGTCCTGCCAGCAAAAATCACCCTGAGTTTCGGAGAAGTCTAGGGAACCCCCGGCCTTTCGTTGAGCTGCTTATCATAGCTGCCCTATTTGGCTGGGCACACCAGAGCGCTGGCTGAGCATATGGAGGAAGGGAGCCTGTGTAGCTGTATCACCATCTGGGAAACAGAGACTACGTAGGTGTATCACCATCTGCTGTCTGAAAACATTTACACAAGCTTATTTTATAAACTGGCTATTTGTTTTTTTATGTGTCTAATAGTAGCTGACTGACAGCATCAACAACATCCACTAAACTGTGTTTGATTTTTCTCAGGTTGTGAGATCCACTAAATAGTAATGACAATCTAGTGTTAATGGAAGTGGTGGGGCAACAAAAATCAATGTTGTGACTGACATATTGAAAACAGATGTAAATCTAAATACTATGCTTTAGACAGACATTATAGAACCATAAGGAAAATCTGTTTTACAGAAGAATATTATACAAGCACACAGTAAGAGGGTTGGAAATGTTACAATAATATCACTGGACTGTATAAATATGTCTTCCATGAAATAAATTCTACCATAAGGTTAATACCACAGCAGCTATCCCTTCATTGACGCTGGGTGTATTAGGCGATTATGGGCTTTGTTGTAATCAATGACCAGGACTGATCAATGACAATACTGGATTTGTATACAGTTTTTAATCTGTTGGATTGGATTAAAACACATATTACTGTCTGATTATTTTATCCACAAACAGTTTTTCAGTCGATTTGATAGACATTTTTTAATTACACATACCGTCATAGAGGATTCCATCCATATCGCCCACTTACATATGTAGAAGAAACCTTATTTAAAATGTTCTAAAAAGAAGTATAAAAATATATGACAGCTTTACAAAGATGACCAATAACAAGTCAACATCAATAACTCTTAAGTCTTTATGATTTGGTGACATACAAAAAGTTAATGATCTTCCCAGAAGAAAATCTATCTCTATCTCTAGAAAGTCTCTTTAAAGCAAGTAGTTTAGTACATGTGAGGCTTATGTCATATACTGTTTACAAGTGTAACTTACAAATAAATGTCAATTTATTTGTAAATGTAGTAAATGACTACAGAAGTTCTATAGTTTATTTTATGATTTCTGCTATAAGATGCTGCTAAAAAATGTCCCTGCAGTCTGGTGCCCAGAAGGGAAGCTCACAGCCTCCCATGTCATGTCATGTGCCAATGACAGAGCCAGCAGCACTGTGTTAGTCAACACCCAGCTATGTGAGGGCCTATATCCTCCATTTTACACACACATTCCAGTTAACACATTAACAATAGCTGATAGTCCTGAAAACAAAGCAACAGCAACTGAAGCTGCGTTGGCCCCACCTGGTTCATCGTCTACACAGCAGGTGGAGCTACATCTGGTTTATATCCTGTAACAGCAATAATTCTGTGCATATTTGGGCTGAACAAAGAATCAATAAAATATCAAAATTATATTATGGCCAAATGCAATATCCAAATCACAAGCGCTCTAATTTTTTGATGAAGGTAAAATGTGTACCATTATAAATGGTACGTTGTGGTACAGAGATTCCTCGGCCTACAAATCACATTTTCCAGATGTAAGGGGCACTGAGGTTTGGTACAGTCGTTTTTTAAAATATTTTTTCTGTGAAAATAAAAAGCAAAAATTACAATTCCCACTAGAATTGTGCATTATCAGAATAGCAATATTTGTCAAAAATAATCCCGATTTTTTTTTTGCATATTGTGCAGCCCTACTGCATGTTGCCAATAAATGGTGAGTTAAACTTGGTAACAAGGAAAAAAAAAAACAAAAAGAAGAAAAACAAAAAAAGGCACTGTGTACATTACATTGAAGCAATGCAATGCAGAAACACGTGCACAGCAGAGGAGGTTGTTTTGTAATCTAAAAATCACGATAAGTCTCCCTGATTAACTTTTAGAGATTTTTGTTTTCATTGTTGAAACAACTGGAAGTTCCTTAGCAGACCCACAATTCACCTTTGTTTCTCCCTAAAATAAACTCTTTTTCACGATCTTACATGCCTTTGCTTTGTCATGAACTCCAAGCGACAATCATTGTCAGGTATCCTAACAGCTTCTGCAGAGGATTATTGAGGTGCCTGTGCACCATCATCCTCCTAATGACAGGAGCCACAGTCTCCTTCCCAACCCCAGAGACGACAGAGTCCAGCAAGCAACAAAGAAATGTCTCTAGAGAAGGCTGCTCCTCTAAGCTGCAAAAAGCAGTGCATTACAGGCACACCTTCACTGGTAGTAGAACAAAGACAGAAACTCTCTCTCTCTCTCTCTCTCTCTCTCTCTCTATCTCTCTCTATCTCTCTCTATCTCTCTCTCTCTTATTTTCATCCCTGTTTGATGGGTCTTTTAGAGAACAAAACTTGCCTTTTCCTGTACAACAGCACAGCACTGGCATGAATCATGAATCACAAAATATTTTCTCTATTAAAATGATCTAGTTCCAGGCTCAGTAACTGGGTTCAAATCTAGGCTATAAGATGATTTTCACATGTCCTCACCCTCAGCCATTGTAGTTTGTTCAAATTACATTATACATTTCCATCCATAACAAACTGCAGCTGATCTGGAACACAGTCATGACTGAACACTTTCAAGCTTATGAACTGACAAACCAGACGGGCATAAAAATTGTAGTGCGTGACCGAATAAACCAAAACGAAAGACTGAAAAAACTGTAAAAACCATTCTGGTCCCAGGAGTTAAATCTGAACAAAGCAAACTATTGGCTTTAAGCTATTATGAATGAGCTATTTTGTGCAAACAGATACAAGTTCTGATTTGAAAACATTTTCTCTCATACTGATAGTAAAGCCCAGACAGCCTCTTACATGGTATGATTTAAGTACATTAGTTATCAGTTATGGCGAGCAACAGCATCTTCAGATTACATCCATACTTTCCTGCATATAGAGCTCTCTGCAAGATGCTGGCTGTTACAATATTTTACAAGACTTTGTAAATATCAAAGGAGGGTAAAGTGCTCCCCTCAGTCATCAGGACTGTTTATAGAACTGCACAGAAAATTCAGTTCAGTCATCATCCAGGCTGTAGCTAATTAAAACTGGGCAGCTGTTAGACCATCACATTCAATTAATCACCTGGCAATCCCTTCTCAAGCAGCACAGAATGCCAAAATAAGGGTTTCAGAAGTATTCAGTGTTTTGTTGTTGCATTACAGGTGATAAAGACTGTAGCCCAAAAGTAAAACTCTCCATCATTCAAGCCAGTTAATAAGCCAAGATGGTCATAGTCCATTCATCACATAGAGTGATGCAGAGTATGTTCATGCTTAGTCACTTGAAGGATTAACTATTCAGGCCTCAGCTAAGTAGATCAACTTGTACCTTTGCTGTCCTCAAAACCTCTAACGGTGTCCGACAGTGACACTGACCTTTAGGCTATTTGGAAACCCTGAGAAAATCTACTTGTATTACTATAAAAATGTTTGTTTGAGGCTATAACATATTGCAATTTGGTTCGTAAGTAATGTCAGTAAGTGTCTTTTCAGCATCACAGTTGGTTGTCAGAAGCATTACAGAAGCATTACATATTACACATCAGATATTATCATATCCTCATTTTGCAGGAGGATAGGCAATTCTGCATAGATACAAAGTAAGCACATCAACCCATGATCATAATGGCAGAAGCTATACTAACATATTTTTTATCTGTGCCCGGTAGACACATCAGAGAAGCAGCAAATAAGCATGCAATTCTCCGTGAGTCATGTCTGCATCCCTTGGGCCAAATCAAGCAAACACTGCAGTGCCCTCCCTCTGAGCCTGAAAATGCAGCAACAGCAAATGGACAGGCCCACTTTAATCCCCGAAGTGACATTAAATATCAGCGCTGCTCAACATACAGAGTGTGACAGACTGATCTATAGACAAAAATAAGCAAACATCTCAACCTTAACTTGTGACAGTCATTCAGATGAAACGCCTCTCTTGATAAAATGTAACTGCACTGGACTACGCAGACAATTTTACACATTTTCTTCCTATGAGTGGCATTATACAGTGACTTCATACTTAGTGAAGCAAGCATGTCAAGCATATTGGTGAAAAAATATCAAGACGAGAGAGTGTCAAAGTCACAAACTTCCCCCCTTGGTGATTGTAAAAGGTACCATACGGTATCGGAGCCTGTGAGTTCTTTTGACTTAACACAAAATCTTACACCATCTTACACCCATCATCATTGCAGTGATGGGTGCTTTTAAAGAGCAGAGTCTCCAAAAACTCAGGGGAGCCGGTAAGGCACTTGTCAATACGTTCCAAGAGAAAAGTGAAAAGAACAATACATCTGCAGCTAATGTCTTGGAACAATAGCTTGTAAACACCAGCCCACAATTTGTGTTTTGCTCATTGTCTGGTGTGACTCAATAGGCACTTGCTTGGGACAGACATCATTTCAAGCACGCTATACAATAGATGTCTGACAGTTTTAACTTCACTCAAGGCATTGACATGGACGCTTCCTACACCTGAAACAAAAAACACCCAGTCACTGTCAGTAGATTTGGCTTCTGTTTATCAAACAATCACAGCAGCTGTTCTACAAAAGTCATATTTCTTCTGAAATATCACCAAAATCAATTTCTGTAAAAAAAAAAAAAAAGAAAAAGAAAAAAGAGAAAAAAGAAAAAAAAGAATTTGAGGCAGAAGATGCAGACTCATTATTTATTTTAGATTTTAAACAAGTTTTCTTAAATTTTGGAAGAGCTAAAGAAGGTGATCTCACATCATCATCCAAACACTCCCATTGCTTGCTAATTGACTCCATCATATGACAGCTTGGATTAAATCTAAATTTGCAGGATCCAGCCAGAGTTTGGGAGCCGAGAATAAAAAATAATGTCTTGGATATCCCTGCAAGCCATTATCAACGTGTTATTCAGCTAAATTACTTGTGTAGTTTCTCCTTTGCATGTGACAACATGGTGACACGGTGCTGTGAAGAAAACAGCGGTGAAATCCCCCTGCAGTACAGAGGGGCCTTTTATAAACCAAAATGCCAAAGCCATAACCAGGGAGATGGTCTTTCTTAAGGTCTCTCCCACTGTGCAAACCTAAAAGCCAGAGCACCAGGACCGCTGTGAATCCAGGAGAGACCAAATGACACACCTGACACAGCATATTAGATGCTTCTCTGCAGTGGACTGTAGCACCTTTTGAAGTCAGGAGTTTCAACACCAACTCTTATTATAATGTCTGTGAATGCATGAGGTTTATAGAAAATCACTGCTGGACAAAATTTGTAATTTGGAGAGTAAGAAATAGTTAATAACAGTGGTGACAAGTACTTGTGTTAAAATAAAGTGATCACGATTAATTCTTGAATAATTAGATTTTACACTGATCATAACATTTTTTATTTAATTCCCCTCTCTGCTGTACACATGCTTGATCCTATTAGCCACATGTCTTCAGGGTGTATTATAATAAGGTATATCTATCTATTATATGACCAAAAGGAGGTCTGCACATCACACACTGCTCGGAATAATTCATACCCATGATGTTTGATTACACAATTATCAATAACACTGCTGCAAGGTCATGCAACACCTCACTAGTCAAAGCTACAGTATAAGTGCATAGCTCAGACAGAGCAGTCTGCCATTTATTTCATTGTCATTTATTAGACCAAACAACGCAAATTTCTGTGACAAAATAAAAATCCAGGTTTACAAGGCAACATCAGAGCCATCATTACCCTACTCTGTAGCATGAGTTGGTGGATGGCTAGGAGGGTGAAAAGGTGTGAGGGGGGTTGTCCTGACCTAAATCTTGATGCTGCTTATTGATAACGCCAATGGTAGCACAAGTCTGGCATGTGGGGCAATGTTTGTTCTAGCTAGTGGGGATATGTCCTGTAAATCCTGTTCCACCAGCCTGTCAGTCTCACTTTAGCTGGGGTTTATAAGCCTTTGACAACGATGTGGCGGCTTGACTTGAGATTAAGTTAGCATTGCGTGCAGACTCCTACACGTCACTTTCAGAAAAGTAATAGGCAGCACTGGAGTAACGTTTCAGACATGCAGCATGACAAAGGAGGTTGTGGCTAGCTGTAGCAAGCCAGCCGCCGGCTGTCAGAGCGGGGCGCATGTTTGCTGGGACTGACAGCTGAGAGGGGGTTATGAAGGGAAGGGGGGGGGGAGTGGTAAGAAAACAGCTGACAGTCCCAGCTGTGAGAAAATAAGTTGTCAACAACATGAAGTTACTACTTTGCAGCCGTAATAGCAGTGTTACTGAATTAAGCTAACACCAGAGACAGAGAGTCCTACCTTTGCTTTGCCGGCCTCCAGCTTCTTTTGCCTCTCCTCGTCTTCCATCACCTCTGTCCCTGTGGCGAAAACAAGACGGAAGCTGCTTCATACGAAATATCAGCGAGAGAAAACTATTAAGCCAGCGGTTAAATGTCTGTCCGGCTCAAAGCTCGCTGTCAGAGACTTCCACCCGCTTTTTACTGGCTGCTGTCTCCTTGTTGGTAGTCCGCCGCCATGTTTTCCACGTAAACATGAGACTCAACTATGATGACGTCGTGTAGGTGCCTTCACGGCCACGCCCACTGTCATTCCACTAATGGTGCCTTCAGGATCCGTAATAAATGTCGGAATTTGCTTTCCAAGTATGTTTGTGCCATGGATGTACTATAGACACACCTGTCTATATAAAGGTTTATCAGAGCAAAAACCAAGCCATGAGGAGAAACTCTCTGCAGAACTCAGAGACAGGACTCCGTTGAGGCAAATATCTGGGAAAGTCTACATAAATATCTGCTGCAATGAAGGTTTCCAGGGTCTGAATACTTATGCCAATGCGATATTTCATTTTTTCCTTTATAATAAATTTGAAAAAATTAAAGGGGTCTGAACACTTTCTGAATGAACTGTAAGAGCAGAACTAATTATAACCACTTTACATACTATTAAGTAGTTTAATGTATAACAATCCACCATGTTAAAAAAGCTCATAATACTGTGTGTAAAATCTTTATAGAGTTACAGGCATGGCAGAATCCCTACATGTCATAGTTGATGTACAGCAATTTTGTTAATGATCATCAATAATCAACATATCTTATTACCATTTTCATAATGTCATAAATTTTCCTGTATTATATTCAGCCTGAATTCTGCTTAAAACGTCTGCACAGTTTCTATGGTAACAGGAGGAGAGGTTGTCTGAGCTGTCCCAGTTGAGACTAAACACCAAATATTTTCATTTCAAAGCTGTGTTTTCTCCTAATATAGGCTTCATCCATCACCTCATATTTTGCAGCACAACAGTTGACTGGGTTATTCTGGGTATGTTTCACACAATAGTGCAATTTACTTCCTTAAAGAGGAAACATTTGAGCTGTCTCGGCTGAAAGGGACAGCAGGTAACATGAGAGCCTGGCATCAGTTTCTAGGACAGATGGGGGGTGATAAAGGAAAGGATGACCAATATTTTACTTACAGACTCCATGTGGAAGTGATCTGAGTCTTCAAATAGTTCACATATAATTAAAACAGGATATGATGATGCATTGTCACTTGTTGTAAGCGAAAGGTTTGCCTTGAATTTGCTCTGCAGACATTTCCAGGACACAGTTTACAGTATACAGCAGTGATAAACTAGACTGACACTCTGACTGAATTGTTTTCATAAATTCATTCTTTTATATTAATCACTGAAATAATGGGTGATGTGGGCTGCAATTCAGAAAACAGGGCCATAGCAGGATTTCAGAAAGGCTGTTGTAATTTTTCTGTCTTGTTTACTTAATTTGTGCATCTTTGTTTTAATTGTTTTGTTGGGTTTTTTTTTTTTACTAAAAACAAATTAAAGATCTTCAGTCTATAATACACACAGCTCATGCAATGTGTACTTGTAGGATGTAAAGTCCCTCTCAGGTTGTTACAAACAACTACATTCACAGAAAAAAAAAAAAATTGTCCTCAATTTTAAAAAGCCCTGGTTATTGTCCAAACATCTTTAAATTAAAGTATTCTGCTTCCTTGTGGCTCAACATGATTTCTATAAAATATGAAATTCTCAAAGAAAACCTGCTAAATTCACAAGTTCCCAAAATGTGAAGCTTTCTATTCTGCTTCTTAAATTGCTGATTGGAAACATACCAGCAGCAGCAGCAGCAGCAGGAGAGGATGCTCTGTGTCTTCGGCTGACAGGAGCTGAACAGCTTATCGTCTGGCAGATCTTGAATTCCACCCATCTTCTTTTGGACATTCTTACCTGTTTGAGCCCACCTGTGAGCACTCGCTGTTTGTGCAACAAAGTCTGCAGGAACCACTGAGCATTGGAAAGCTTCGTCAGTTTCTGAATTATTGATTCACCGTAGGAGTCCTGTGTCAGCAGTTAACCAAGAAACTTTACCAAGTAGACCCCAACAAATGGATCAGGACAGGATAACATGTAATATTAAAAACACAACAGCAGTGAACTGTGCATCAGGAAAGGACTTGCTCCTCCAGGCCACAGCACAAGCTTGAAGCTCAGCGGTGACACCTGGGGCTGAGGCCTGGTCTCAGCTGCTGCCCTTGACAGCCGATACCATGGCGTCCATCCAACCAACGGAGCTTTGCATGACTCCTCTGTGGGAGAGTGGAAGTCAGTCTGATGGCAGCCACGGCTCCTATTTAACAACAGAAAATAACTCACCAATTTAGCTCAATTTTTTTTCCCCGTCCTGATCTCTGCTGCCCCCAGTACTCCAAACAATCATTTCTTGCAGGGTTAAAATCAGTTGAATTGACAGCCTTTTACTTTACTTTTAAGTCATTAGCAGTATAAACACTGTTTGAAATGAGATGGGTGTCTGCAACAGAGAGAATGGCAGCCTTATCGTTCCAAAACAACTTCCACATTTGACCAGGATTTTAAGCAAATGCCCCTAAACACTATAAATTTGAATCAACAGCCATCTAAGGTTTCAACATAAAGCAAAGATAAAAACAGGAATTGATTTTGTATATTTGGATAATGCATTAAGACTGAGTTGGCTGTTCACAGTAGAATCATTAAGTTGACCAGTTATTTCGAGAAAGCCTTTGAGATGAGAAAAAAACTCATTATATGATGAACTTTTGCAGCATTTATGTTTTTTCTTTTCCTCTTCGGTGTAAAATGTACTTTAAATTTCTGACATAAATATTTGAAAGAATATAGACTTGCATATAATGTTGCAGTAGATGAACTGATACCATGTGGCACGGGCCAAATGTTTGGCACGACACAGAAATGACTGGCTTTATTAGACTGCATTAGGTTTAGTTAGAGTGGCCATGGGCTCTGATTCGCTCCCTCTCGTTAATGTACGATCAAATTCAACTGCAACTTTCTCTGTCTCTTCCACTTCTCCCCTCTCATCATTTGCCCTATACTAAAAATTATTTAACCAGGCAGCAGCGTAGGCCATAAGAGTTCCTCCCAATCACATCATTATGCAAATACGGTCAAAAGTGCTTTGGACAAGTGTGAGAAAAATGTAACTGCATGAATAAATGGAAAATAAATGGTGTCCTGTTGATGACTGAGACAAAACAAAATTGACTCTTTTCAGCCTGTCATGGACGGAGCTGATTTGTCCAATACACAATCTTACAGCAGCGAAGTGAAAATTAATTTGCATAATGACGGTATCACTGTGTTGTATTAAAATATTCATAAGTGGTGGGACTCATCGTTATAGAGATGGTAATGGGTCAGCAGGTTTGTCACTGTCATGCTGTGAGCCACAACACATGGTAAATGGTCTCTTGTATCCCATGGGCATACAATAACATCTGCTGTATGATAATGTCTGGCACAAAATTTGGTTTTAATGCCTGTAACCCGCAGTCTAATTTAGGCTACTCTACAAGTTTGTTCTTTTTGTCATTGTGCAAAGCATTAAACTTGCCAAGTGTGATAATGGACTAAAAAAAGCCATTGCACTCTGAGGGTTTTGTAAGTGACTGAATATGTATTTACAGTGTACATTCTGTGCAAATTAACACAGGGTTTACACAGGGTTGTGGCTACCACTGAAAACACAGAGGTCTTGCCCTTTATATTGTTTCGGGAATTCCTCTAATGACATACACATTACCCTGGCATTGAACATTCATAGCATCCATCGTAGAGATTCAATGTACAGAAAACATTATTAAACACTTGAATTGGTTGATTTAATTAATACTACTTATAAATTTAATTTATTAATTTGGCTAATCAACAAAGTGGGACTATAATTTCTAAAATCCTGCTTAAATAGCTCCAACTTCATCACTGTGATGTATTGACCTGAATGGACACAACAAAATGAATGTGATCAGTGTCAAAAAATAACCCATCGATTCAAACGGCATCTTAATCCAAATGTTTCAGATTTTTATCATCAGTTTATGGTTACGTCATAGTCTCAGGTAGAAACGTGTAGCCTCTACATTTAAGCCCTTTTCCTCTCTCTAGTGGTTGGAAATGAAACCCCTTCTTAACTCCATAACGCTAGATGGCGGTAATTAGCGACAAACTTCACGTTGGGGGTCAAATTTCACGTTTCCGCTCTGGTCTGTCAAGGCAAACATGCCCCTTTCACCGACTTGGAAGTAGACGACTGTGAGGAGCCAGACGACTATATATATATATATGTGTGTGTATATGGTATGTGCTGTGGTTTTGTTCAATTTCTGCAAACGGGCTTCCTGCATTGATAAATTGACAGTTAATCGTACGCGATAAAAGCTGCTCTGGTTGGCCAAGACTTTACATTCAGTCATCATTAAAAGGTATTGCAAGTAACATTTTGAGTTTGAATTTCACATCGGGCGTCGCAGTGGGGGCAAGAACCACACGCTGAAGTGCAATTTTGAGGTGCTAAGCTTGACAACTTTCAATTTATACTTCGTTATTTCACGCTTTTTACTCCGTTATATTTATCTGACAGCTGTAGTCATGAGTTACCGTGCAGACTCAGAGTTCAAATACATCAGCAGTTCAAATATGTTGCATTATTCGAAGTTCAAATTATCTCCAGCTCAACCAGCGATCACATTTAAAATGCTGCAGACATGTTAATGCATCAAGACTTACTCCCATAATTAATAATATAGATGTACCATACATAAAATCCTGTATACCACTGACTCTCAGTAAAGGACATTATACTGATAATACTTTCTGTGGTTTTACTAAATTTAATTTTGACTTAAAATTGAGGATTTCTTTAATGTGGTACGGCTACTTTTATTTAAAGCATCTGTAAAGGTAAAGGATCTGAGTACCACTACTGCAACACTCGGGTCATAGCTGGTTAAATGAGGTCCTCATTATTACCAGTTAGTCTTGTTGAGTTTGAGTTCTTTTGTTATTTTGACTTGACTTCTGTGTTATTAAATATGCCGTGTTTATTTTTCCTCCTTTAGCTCCACCGACACTGGCGGTGATGTTACAGTGTAGCCCTCATTGAAAATGGCAGTGGTACCTGGATTGAGGGCTGTCATCAGCCTCCATCGATCAGTGACGTTGCAGCACAGCTTTGGGCTCATTAAAGTACAGTTGAGAGCAACATGCCTTCCCAGGAGGCTTTGCAGTGCTCCTACAGGAAGCGATGAGCCGAAGCCTCAGGTGAACCCAGACAATCAGTCTCTGCTGGAGAACCTAAATCTCATGGGAGTTGATGTGAAGATGGCACGCCAGCGCCAGCCTGGGGTGCTTCGGAAAGCCTTTACCAACGAGACGGGCCTTTTTCAGTTTCTGCAAGGCAAAGGTGTCAACCGCAAAATAATCGCCAGCATCATATCCCGTTATCCCCGCGCCATCACTCGCTCGATTGCACACTTGGAACAGCGCTGGGAGCTGTGGAGAAACATCTTCAAGATGGATTCAGAAATTGTGACCATCCTGGAACGCTCGCCTGAATCTTTCTTCAGGTCCAGTGATAATGGGAACTTGGAGAAAAACATAGTTTTTCTGTCCTCACTGGGACTGGACGCCAAAGACCTCCACCGGCTGCTGACCACAGCGCCACGGACATTCTCCAACAGTTTAGAGCTCAACAGGCAGATGGTGGAGTGTCTGGAAGACATCTGTGCAGAGCTTGGTGGGAAGAACCCAGAGCAGTTTGTCAAAGCTGTCATATCCAGAAACCTTTACATTCTCATCCGAAGCACCAAGAGAGTCAGGACAAACATTGATAACCTGAGAGCATCTCTTAAGTTTAGCGACTCAGAACTGCTGGCTCTTTTGAAAGGCCCTGGAGCGGAGATTCTGGACCTTTCAAATGAGTATCTGAAAAATAATTTTAACAGCCTTCAGCAGAAGATGATGTCACTCGGTTGTCAGAAAGCTGACATCAAAAAACTAATCAGTAGCTATCCAATGGTTCTGTACATTGGGCCAAGCACATTGAGCTCTAAACTGGACTGTCTCCTGAGAGGAGGAATAACAATGAAGCAGATACTGGAGAAGCCCAAGGTTTTGGACTACAGCACACAGAACATTATGGGGCGACTAGAGGAGCTGAAGAGAGTGGGATATGACTTCCAGAAGAATGGCATCAACATCCTGGACTCTAGCAAAAAGCGGTTTCTTGCAAAGATAGAAAAACTTCGTGCCTCACCAGATGAATGAATGTAGTTGCTTGTAATGTCAGACAAAGTTGGGGGCTGCTTTTACTTTAGCTTCAGCTTCAGGATGATCATGTCTTCTGGTTTCAACATTTATTAATTTGTCTTGTCACTAAAGTATCATTTCTGACTGCTTTTTTGGAATTCTTTAATACACTCTATCTTGTTGGACTGGAACTAAATTCATTATCCATTAATCTGCTAAAGGATTTTCTTGATTAATTGTTTGGTTTCTAAAATGTCAGAAAATAGTGAACATGGCAATCACACGTTTTCTACGGCCCATGGTGACAAATTGCTGGTTTTGTCCAATTAGCCATCCAGAATCCAAAGATATTCATTTTAAAATCACATAGGATAAAGAAAATAGCAAATCCTCACCATTTGGATGGAAGTTGTGAATGTTTGGCATTTTAGAAAAATTACTTCAACAAATAGAGTATCAAAACAAGTGTCACTTGACTTTATGTTGACTGATTGATCAATTAATAGACTGTTAACTGTTTTAGCTCTACTATCGAGTAGTTAATTGACAACAATGTTCTCTTTGAAACAATGACAGCTGCTAAAAAATCCCTCCCACTCAATATGCGTATGCATTGCTGTAAGAATATTTTTTTTTCTCGTTCAAATGTTTGTAAATGACTGTACATGTTGGAAAGCTGAATTCATGTGTAGATGCAATCTTGAAATAAAAGTGATGTCCAAACAAAGACATAACATCTGACTACATGTTTCACCCATACTTCCTGTTCTTTTGATGTACTTATATAAACGTGAGGTATTGTTTGCAATATAGAAGATGATTGTGTACCATTTTGAAAATTAAATATATATATTATACATATCCAAATAATAGGGGTAATTTTATCCGTTTCCATCCATTGACTACAGTCGTCCATTAAAATGATTTAATATTTTAATCTATTATTCAATAGTTTAGTCTGAAGGCTGGGGAATATGTACTGTACTCTGCGGAACCAATATTCGCCGGCCAGTTCACCACGGACCTCGCCCAACAGTTGCACAACCTTTTCCTCACGCTGCTGGATTGTTGCTGTGCGTCTCAGGGTGAGAAACAGAAGTGCAGTGAAACTTAACTTTATTTATGTCCACTTTATTTTTTTTGACAAGTTACCTTTAAACAGCATAAAGTTACATCTGTTGTTGTCCAGGGTGTCGCAAGCGTCAGCTGCCCCCCGTTAGCTGTTAGCTTGTTAGCAGAGTCTGGATTAGTCCGTTTATTTCACCGTTGCAGCTAAATATGCCACAGTAGCAGTTTTTCCCTGACAACCCTATGAGTAAAAGGTAAGTACCTCTGCTAATATGGATTGTTGCATTTGACCATACAGCCAATTTATGTGGAAGTTAAATGGAGCATAGATAAAGTTAATTCAGATCACAGATTACAGTTAAATCTACCAGAACCGAGTAAGAGACATGATGCAGCAGGATTACACAATTGTCAAATGTTTATGTTCATATAATTATACATATATTTATTTTTTTCAAATCTATATGCTTATTTAGCTTTGTTCAGTTTTGTTGTATGTCCATGTACATCTTAATGATATTATTTGTACTGTGTTCAAGTACATTGAGAGCCAGATTCCTTATATGCACAACATACTTGGCCTAAAATAGCTGATTCTGATTATGAGGATATGCTGGTTAAATGTGAACGAGACATACTCACAGCTCAGGATCAGGAGATGATTATTACTGTCGTGCTGCATTTTGATCCACAGTGATCAGCTGATGTATCCGTGTGTGTTTCAGAGCAAGGACTGTGGGGAAGGTGTGATGGAAAAATCAGCGGAGGACAAGGAAAAGGGGACAGATGTGGCTGTGAAGGGTCAAGCTGCCATTAGACCACAGTAAGCAGCTTGCCATGTGTGGCACCTATGAGAATCGCATGAGTTGCACTTGAAACTGGTGGAAATCACTTCAAACATGAGAAACACTACTACTACTTATCATGACTTCGACACGAATGCCCATTATAGCGCTAGTATCACCACACCAGTCTCTTGCTCTTGTCCTCACTGGTAAACAATACTCAGATACTTGTTGGGGCAGCAACTAGCTCTC
The DNA here is from genome assembly GCF_002260705.1 of Seriola dumerili. Lineage (NCBI taxonomy): Eukaryota > Metazoa > Chordata > Actinopteri > Carangiformes > Carangidae > Seriola > Seriola dumerili. The sequence continues at coordinate 8,886,040 of NW_019174365.1, read as the reverse complement.
AATCTGAATAGAGCAGTCCACCTTTATTCCCAGTAGCACAGACTCAAACTTGGAGGTGATGCCCCCTCCCCTAACCCTTTCACACTGCCTGCTGCTTTGTCTGATGAAGCAAAGACAACTACACTGTCAGCAAAAAGGCTGAACAGTCTTTACTGAAAGCACTTAACTTATTGCACACAGTATGGATTTATATCTTGCAGAAGTTTTACAAGGACAGGCTGGTTTGTATCAGTAACAGTTTAAGTAATTTTACCATTAACAGAGTAATTTGTAATGATAGATAGAAGTGGGCAAATTTGACTAAATACGATGTGAATTCATTCTTACTCCTCCCTGAACTCTTTTCCGGTGTGAGCACCCTTCACACTAAAAATTGCTTAGAATTACCGTGTATAACAAAACTGGGACAGAACTACTTTCTTCAGGTATGTTGCATATCATACTATGAAACAGAAGGATGATTTCATTTCTTCTTCTTTTTCTTCATTGCAGATTCCTGACAACCAAAGAAAAATTTCATGGGTTTATTGACTCTGAGTGGCAGGGCTCAAAAGGAGAAAAGGCCAGTGATAATGACACAACTGAGGAGGCAAAGGAGATCTGTGTGGAGGAACCAGAGGCTAAAAAGCTCAAACTAGACACTGAAGAAAGGACTAAGGCGGGGAAGCAAGATGGTAAACGCCTTCGAGGACAAAATAAGTCAAGACCGCACACTAAGCCTACTGCATATGATGAAAAGCGACTGTGTCTCTCAGTCATTCAGGTATGCAGCTTTAATTGACCATTCACAAATGCCATATACGGTACATGCTCTCCGATCACTATGTCAGCTGACAGCTCATGTCATAACTTCTCCCGTCCATGTAGGCCAATAGGGAATGTCCCTTTGGAGACAAATGCCACTTTCATCATGACGTCGCTGAGTACATGGCCTCTAAGCCTGCTGACATCGGGCAAAGCTGCTACCTCTACGGCACGTTTGGAAAGTGTGCTTATGGTCTCTCCTGCCGCTTCGCCAAGGCGCACACGACACCTGACTTCAAAACCATGGAGAACACAGATCTAGTTAAGGCTCGTGAAGGCAGGAACCCGGTGAAGAACAGCTTGAGTAAAGACCTCCAGAATCGTCTGAGGAAGCGCTCGGTGGCCTTCAAAAAGTCAGAAGAGTACCTGAAAACACTTTCAAACAACAGAGACAAGAAAGAGCAGCAAGGGAACGGTAAGAGGGCTCAAGTGGTTTTAGATAGATTTACTTGAATATATCACACATCAGCATGATCTATTGGAGACACTACTACCCCCCAGGAATATTAGTATTCTGCCAGGGTTTTTGCTCCTTCTTAAGCATGAATCTGTCAGTCATATTCTTTTGTCTTATAAGGAGTCTGTTAAGTGGTTTAGATGTACACTGGCACAAGTGCAGCAATCAGCAGTGCATATGAAGTGTCTCTGCAGTGAGTCTTTCATTTAATCAGTTCACTTAATTGTAGTTGAGCAACAAGCATGGCATTTCTACTGCTTTTGAGTTGAGCAGGTGTTGAATGGCATGTATGAGTCCTACTTAGTCACCCAGTGTTGCTGCTCATTGAAACGTGCTTTCTGTTTACTTTCTAAATACCCTATATTTCCAAACACAGACCTATTTAATGAATGCAGCCATGTGTGAAATGTGAAATTTGAATGAATTTGGTTTTATAATTCAGTTCTTTGACACCCACACACATACACACACACAGGTAAAGCTTGTGTAGCTGAAGTATCTCCAAATCCAACAGTCGGGGAGCAGCTATTGTCTACTGAAGCAGAGACACAGGTACAAGCATCTACTCGGAGCACTACCTCTTATTCCCAGTCTGTCAGTCAGCTAATGAAGGTAAATGTAGAGTGTCGCATGGGGGTTTGCAATTATTTTTTACATGTTTTTTTTGTGACAAGCTGCAGTCCAGCCCTGACAAACAGCCTCCAGTGAAGACTGTTGGCCCACTGACTGATGCAGATGTCATCAAGTTGCGCCCATGTGAAAAGAAACAGGTACATCTTCAACCAACTGTCTCCCCTCCAAAATTACATTTTTTATAAGTAGTTTGGTGACTAATTTTAAATATGACAAGGGATATTGTGTAATCATTTTTCTTGCTAAATAAATGAATTTCAAATTGGTAAAAGCCAGCTGATACTGATGAATATTTAAGAGAGATAAAATCGGTGCACTAGTGTGGGTTCATGGATAAGGAGTATGTTTTTGTGTTTCTGTGTTCAAGGTGGACTTTCAAGACAAGCTCTACCTTGCTCCTCTAACAACTGTAAGTACTGCCAGACTGAATTGTCTGTGTTAATAGGTTAAATGATTCAAAACTGTGTCAACTTACAATCATTTTATTATTTTTAATATATTAATTTTATTATTTTTAAGTGAAGTGCAGGGCATTTGATTTGATGTATAATTAAAAACAAACAGGTTAGATAGACTACTAAGAGAACAAGTTATATTAAATGAGCTTTTGGACTGACTAAAAGCTTCCCGCTCTTTCCTCAGTGTGGAAATCTGCCTTTCCGTCGCGTGTGCAAGCGTTTTGGTGCAGACATCACCTGTGGGGAGATGGCCATGTGCACAAACCTGCTGCAGGGGCAGCAGTCAGAGTGGGCCCTCCTCAAGAGGCATGAAAGTGAAGATCTTTTTGGCGTCCAGGTGAGGTCATCATAAAAGATGTTGTTGAACGACTCTGCTCATGTTGTGGTTATAAACACGGCTTGTGGTATTTGGCAGTGTGTTTCTCTGAGAGTGAAGATTGTCTCAGATCTGAAATCCATATTGTGTCTCCAGGTGGAGGGCTGCTTCCCCGACACCATGACAAGGTGTGCAGAGCTTATCAACAACAACACTGATGTTGACTTTGTGGACATCAACTCTGGATGCCCCATTGATCTTGTCTACAAGAAGGTAAGCTCTTATCTAATCAGGTTGCCCCAATCACATTTATGGACACTTCCAGTTTGGTTTTCATGTTTTCCTCCCTGCAGTGTAAATTTTTTTTAAAAACTTTACACACATGGACCACAGTGTGGGAGATATTCTAATCGATATTGCCAAACCTTCCTGGTTTATTTAGTTTCATCTATATCTAAACCACAGAGACTTCTACTTTGGTTTGATTATCAATCACCATGGGCAAGAGGATGACAATCATTCTCTGTAAAGTTGTATCAAACACTACTGTCAGCCTATCAACTTTTATATTTAGAAGGAATTTCTTTTAGCATAGTAATGCTAAATTTTTAATCAATAACTAGTGTCATCTGTGGTCACATAAGGGCCCACCTTAAAGCTTAAAATCAGAACCACTTTTATAATCCAAAGGATAAGCTTCAAATGTGAAAATGAAGTGAAAAGAGGTTGGTAGTCCCTGCAATAAACAGACATAAAAAACATAGCCATTGTAAACCCACTGTTACCTTTACTGAGTAAATAAGGTTGGTGAACAAACACGGTACCATGATGGTACCTCTGAGCTCAGATGAATTTTTGTGTGTTATGATACAGTGTGCAAAGCAAAGACATTTGACAACATCGATATAACACTCATTGACAGATGGTGTTTGTTTGCTCTTTCTCATCAGGGCGGAGGCTGCGGCTTGATGACACGCACCAGAAAGTTTGAACAGATAGTCAAAGGAATGAACTGTGTAAGTCTCTGATTTATTGTTGGACATACTAGTATTTATTCAAAACAATTGGACAATATATAGCAGCTGTACCTTGAAAACAGTGCTTCTTTGTCTTGGATTACAAAGCCTGAGTGAAAACACAAGTGTCTCTTCCTGAAGGTCCTTGATGTCCCTTTAACAGTCAAGATCCGCACTGGTGTTCAGGAGAAGAGCAACATAGCACACAAACTCATCCCAGAGATGAAAAAATGGGGTGTCTCCATGATCACCGTAAGTGTTTTAGTAGCAGAAACATTAATAAATGTGAAGCATTATTGCAGCTGTAAAAGGAGAGATGGGTTTGAGCGGCGTGAAACCGTATCTACTAACTTCATGCGTTGAAAATCATATTTAATACAGTCACAGCAGAAGTGTGGAAAAACATGAAAGAGTCTCATTTCGAGTAGTGTCTTGTAAGCCCGTGTGGACGGGGGCACCCCTGGGTGTATAAAATATTGAATCATTTTATTCATTGACAGTGACCTGTATATTGAAGCACACTGTCAATTTCACTCACATCGATCAACAAATTAGAGCACAATTTAAAATGTAATGTTAAAGAACACTTGATATGATTGTTTATCTAAGATGACTTTCCATTTCTCATTTTTTTTGTCACTCTTATTAAACGAGCGTCCTTGTCAAACTGATTCCACCGTGAGGTCTGTTTCCAAGCACCTTGTCTGTTGTCAGTCATGCATAATTTTTTTTGTTTCTCGTCCCTCCTCTGTTATTTTCATATCTTCAAATGAATAAAACATGGTGCCAGCATCAGATTGTGATGATATAGAGCTGATGCTGTGGTTTTCTTGCAGTTGCATGGCCGATCCAGAGAGCAGCGCTACACCAAATTAGCTGACTGGGATTATATCACCACCTGCTCCGAGCTGGCTAGTCCTGTCCCACTTTTTGGTATGTGGATTTGTAAAGAGTTTGTAAAAAGAGCTGATGAAGGGGGGAAAATGTTTTTAAGGAGACGAATACTAGAAAAACAACCCCCTCTAATATGGGGGAAAAAAATCCAGTTATACAGTTACACAATCTCACAGTTGTAATATCTTTGACAGGCTATTGAAGAATAACTTATCGCGGGTGATGAGGTGAATTAAGGTGACCTGTTTTTATTGTTCCAGGAAATGGAGACATTCTGTCCTATGAAGATGCCATGAAAGCGAGAGAGACCGGAGTTTCTGGTATAATGATTGCAAGGTACACAGAAAATAATACACAAAATCATATAAATATATTATAAATAATAAATCGTAATAAAATAATACATTGTCAGACCCTTGAAGGCTTACATGTCGCTGCCTTCCATCCATCTTATTTTTTATTTTTTCCTCTCCCTATTTATTTGCTATTATTGTTATTTGCTATTTGCTGTGCATCATTATCAATGCGATTCTTGTGCTTTCTTACTTTAAATCCGAATCGAATCCCGACAAGAGGATTTACTCCATATTACAGATCCCAATTGTCTTTGTGGTGAACTTGAACTTTAATTTGAAAATCAAATAAAAGGTTCAGCCAGTTATGCATGTTCTTACATTCGTCTCCTCAGGGGTGCTCTCATTAAGCCTTGGATCTTCACTGAGATAAAGGAGAGCAGACACTGGGACATCTCGTCCAGTGAGCGACTGGACATCCTCAGGGATTTCACCAACTTCGGTCTGGAGCACTGGGGCTCCGACACTCGAGGCGTGGAGAAGACCCGCACCTTCATGCTGGAGTGGCTGTCCTTCATGTGCAGGTGGGCACCACCGTGCACTTCAATACATTGTATTTTCTTCTAGTATAAACGAGCAATATTCATTACTGTTTCTCATATGCTGTGGTAATACAGCATTTACATAGCAGGTTTTAAATGTTGGTATTTCTTTTTCTTAATTGCATTATGTTGCTATGGATACGTTCGCAATGAGAGAAGGACAGAAGTTTGTACTCAAAACAAATGATATTCATGAATGAAGGGGATAATGGGTCAAGAGGGCATAAATTCAGTTTTTCCTAAGAATTAAAAGCTACACAAAGTGACTACATATGCATGTGACAGCAAGATTTGACTGAAAATATAAAAACTACTATACCGTAAACCGATTACAAACTCGGTGAGATTGAAATAGAATATAATGGAAATAGCATTTATCTCACAAGTTTCACTTTGTCAGTTTTTGTGGTGGAAAAGTGTTCATCAGAAGTAGAAGATGGGATGATCTTCTGTCACAGCTCCATTTTAGTGAATTAGGTCAAAAAGCGTGTATTTTTCAGTGCATCTTAAATTCTAAACTGTAACAACAAAACCATCAAATATAATCTGGTGATTCACACTGAATACCTACTGAAAAGTGGATTGGAGAGAAATTGAGGATGATGTTTCTCTCTCCTCCACCATCTCTCTCTCTCTCTCTGTTCGTCAGATATATTCCTGTGGGCTTGTTGGAGCGAGTGCCTCAGAAAATCAATGAGCGACCTCCGTACTACATGGGCAGAAACTACCTGGAGTCACTGATGGCGAGTCAAAACGTTGGGGACTGGGTCAGGATTAGGTGAGCAGAAAACAAAGAAAAGAACACTATTCAGTATCAAGCTGCATTAAGATTAAAGAGTTAAATAATGTGTTTTATGATTATAACTTTTTACCCTTTCCTTTCTCCAGTGAAATGCTTCTGGGTCCTGTACCGAAGAATTTCAACTTTTTGCCCAAACATAAAGCAAATGCCTACAAGTGATTTTCTCTTTGTCAGGTTTTTGATTATATTGTTTCTTTTTTTTCTTGGCTCTGGAGAATAAGACTTAAAGAAAGAAAAACCTAATGTGTTTCAAACGATGAAGACTGTTTAATAGTCTGTTTATTTGACCTGTGGTGCAGTTGTAGAATACATGGCTGTTTGTGTACTTGAAATATATGCAATAAAGTCTTTGGCCACACCAACATATTTCTACGTCTTTTAAAAATATATTTTTCAAGGGGGTAAAATGAGAAAGGGTTTGATTTATGGCTTTATTATCAAATAACTTTATAATTGACACAAAAACCCAGTAATAATCCTGTGATGTTCTGTAAAATCTCTACAGATATTGTTTGTTGTTTTTAATCAGTGGGGAAAAGGTGGCTGCCTTTACTCATTTTGTTGTGATATGAAATTGAGTCACGGGAAATAATCCATAGACACCATATACACTGACTGACCAGTCTGAGGTAGTGCAAGACAACATCTGTGTGATAAACCCTATCTGTATAAAGCTTGTAATATTATGCTTTTAACACAACCACAAGAGGCACTGATTCTACTTTTGGAGATCTTTTGAAGAATATGAATATGTGATGTTGTGACTTTACATCTTGAAATCCTGAATTATTCAGAAGTAATATCTGAAAAACAGACTCAGTGGCCACTTTATTAGGTCCACCTGTAAAATCTAATGCAGTCCAGTGTCGGCTCAGTCAGTTGACAATAATGTTCAGTTTTTAATGACACTGTCAGAGAGGTATTGATGTAGCCGTTTGTTTTATTATTGAAGTTGTAGTTTGCAGTGGTGTTGAACCGGACTGCAATATGTTGAAGTTTTTACCGTCTTGCCCAGGAAGGACATTTAGGAAGAATATTGGAAACCCATTTCAATATGATGCAGCCTCGTACAACACTACCACTAACTATAACCTTAATAATAAACATATAGTTGAATTAACACCCCTAGGAAAGGTTTTAACCAAAACTGACCATTATAAGCCTAAGAGCTGATTGCATTAGATCCTATGGGTGTATCAAAGTGTCCAAAAATATATTTGCAAACTAAACTGAGTCTAATTTGTATTTTATGCATTTAGGCCACAAAATTGTTGTACATCTAATTAATGGCATACACTTGAACCATAAAATTTTAAAAAGTTTTCTAAGAAGCATGACACCGAGCTTATCTTTTTTTCCCCAGCCCTCTCCCTCACCACACGTGGGCGGTTTGCATGTACGTAAGTGAGACGTTAATAAGCGCCTCAATTGGCTGCTTGCAGGTGCAACTAATTAACAAACCACTATTTCTACGGGGTCACGGGCGGCGTCTTTATCCGGTGTACAGCAGCTGCCGAAGGGCTTTCGCTTGGATCCATGGCTGGGATCAGGGTCGAGTTTCTGGTGGTCCTGTCCGGGACTCTGCTGTTGGCTTCAGGCCGGGGCTGGTATCCGATCAACGACACTCAGCTCTTCAGTTTCTACGAAACGGGGCAGTGGGGCGAAGCTGTTAGCTTTACGCCGCCAGGTAAAAAGCTGTCATTGCTGTCCTTTACCCAGTCTGTTCACTGACTTTGTCTCTTTACTTGTGCTGCTCATACACTATATTATAACATTTACCCTTACGTAGTCAGAACTAAACCAGCCCAACTGCCTTTTTTATCTCGGATCTTTAATTAGCATTGACTTCTGAGCAGGGCACTGATTGTGTGGTCAGTTTTCACCATTTTATTTAATCATATGCTTAAAACAACTGGATGCATTTAACAGCTACAATAAACTCTCATTTAGAGTGTAATGTAACATGCTTTTAAAAAGAAAAATACTCAAATGAGTTTCCATAAAACAATTAAAACATGTAGGACCACAGATTTTTACATTAATCATAAAGTTTTAGTTTCATAATGGCTGTTTCAGGTCCAGATATAAGTGTGTATATGTGTGTATATATATGTATGTATATATATATATATATATATATATATTTATTTATTTATTTATTTATTTATTTGTATTAGTAAGGCCTCCATGGGGAGGTCTTTTGACTCAAGTAATCTTTGACATTGCCTACACTCTCTCCCGCTCCTCTCCAGATAACCGCAATGAGTTTGACAGTGAAGAAGAAATTCCTGAAGATGCACTTCCTGAAGTTGAAGGTGCTGCCACTAGTGACAAATTTGACCCTTTTGCTGACCATGGATTCCAGGTGGAGAGTGGCGATTTTGGACCCAGACATTGGGCCAGTGGAGCAGATGGTGGATTCCAGATGGAATTTGTAGATGCCCCTCCAAGGAGCTGGACTAGCAGTGCCAGTCCAAGTTCTTCTGGGCTAGCTATTGTTTGCAGTGAGGCTGGCTTCCAGATTACTCTGCCAACAGATTATTTAAGTGAAGTTAAAGTTTTGGGTATGTGCTTTGACTTTTCTGCTTACTTGAGGTCAAGTCTTTAATTTTGCTGAATTTATGTTCTCTACTTACTATGCTTTATTTGCCTCCTTCAGGCACAAAGGATGTGCTGTCTGTCATTGATGCTCCTGAGTCTTGTGGTTATGAAGTGAACCCTCTCAAGAACACTTTGACTGTACCCTTCACTGGGTGCCATGTGAAACATGTAAGTTACTGAAAAGTAATTGCCTTAATTTACTTTTTTTTTTTTTTTTTAAATCCTAAAATGACAAGAACATGTAATTGTACTCAATGTAGTTTTGTTTGCTTACCTGGAATTCAGTTCATCTTATGCAAAAGCTGTTTGAAATGATTTCAGACTGACAGCTACAGCCTGCAGTTGTTGTACATCGATGAGCTCGGTCAGACACAAGTTACTACTGCATCTTGTGAGGAAAGTCTGAATATGGACCCTGGCCTGTTCCCTCGCTCCAGTGACAATCCCCAACACAAGCAAAAGTGCACTAACCCAGCCACTGGACCATCAAAGGCACAAAGTGAGTGTGAACACGGCAAATGAGCTGACTACAAACTGTATCTACATCATGTTTAATAAGATCAAGGCATTTTCTTTGTATCTCTATCTTTTGAGAAGGGCTGAACTGTGTTGGTTGGACAGGCACTTTTTCTAATTAGATGATTGTTTTTAAAAGGAATTCACTTATTTATTTATATTGTACTTGTTTCTTTTTTCAGATTGCGCTGTCCAGACAGGGGAGCGCTTGACTTGTGGCCAGTCAGGAATATCTTCCTCAGATTGTCAAAAGATGGGGTGCTGTGTGGATTCTTCTACATCTGCCTGCTATTATCCAATGGATGGTAAGGTTTCTGTTCAAGAACTTTCCTTAGTTGATCCTCTAATAAGAACTTTTGTATTCAAGAAACTGGGTAACTGATAGTTCTGGTATTCATAACTTTTCTCTTTCTTACTTCAGAGTGCACAGGGGATCAACACTTTGTTTTTGCCATTCGCTATGACGCTGCATCCATCCCTGTAGACCCCGCCAAGCTTGTTATTCCCGGTACAAACTGTAAACCAGTCATTGTTAATGACAAGGTTGCCATCTATAAATTCAAAGTTACAGAATGTGGAGCTCGTGCTTATGTAAGTTGTCCTCCCTGCTTGACTTTTTTGCAATGCAGCGTTTCAGCTAAAATGACACTTTTCCTGCTCAAGTGATGTCGGGTTGTAGCTGGACTGCTTCATATCTTCACCTTCACCTTGTTCATGTCCAAAACTGGGTTAAGGGTAGTGACTGTCAGACTTGCAGGCTCTCAGTTGACTTGGGTTTAATTGCTATTGCTTGTTTTAAAGAAGGGAAATGTCACAAAATGTGATGCTGCAGCCCCTTTTTTTTAAAGCGTGTGTGTATTTTGAACTTGTCAGCAGAGATGTGTTGACTTTTATTGTATGACATTTTTGACACAGGACTTCTCACTGTGACCTGCAATTGTGACAAAACTGTCACAAGTTAATCAATTCATGTTGTGTCTAGATTTATTTTTAATCATGTGCCAAGAGGCACTTACATGGCACTTGTAGTATTACAAGACTTTTTGAAGAAGTCTTGTACTTAAAAACAGTAACAGTTCTCTTTGAAAAGTCTTGTAATACTGTATAAAACATATCTACACATACTGGCTGTTTTGGTGACTGCCTCAGGCAGTACTTCATACATGCTGTGTAACATAGACTGAGGTCACCACCTGATGAGATAAGTGACTTTTCTCTGCAGGAGGTTGGCAATACAAAGATTTACCTGGCTGAGGTGCAGACTATTGTCCAAGCTCTGAACCTCAAGTATGGTGCAATTACAAGAACTGATCCACTCAGGTTAGTGGGATAAAACAGTACATTTAACTCTGATGCTTTTTAAAGCCTTTTTTATATAAATACACATTAGTACAATGCTCTTAACCCATGTCTTTTTTGTAGGCTCATGGTTGAGTGCCGCTACAGCAAAGGGGGCACTCCTCACCAGTCGCTGGCCAGCATTGGCTATATGGTCAAGATCCCAAGTTCTGCCTTGCCATCATCAGTCATCGCCAATGGCTTATATGGTGTTCAACTGAGAATTGCTAAAGGTCTGGTATTCATGCATTATTTTGAAACCAAATGCAGTAAGTGTAATATTTGGCTGAAGTGGGATTGTACACATGTAGCTCTCAAATAGCTACATTTTGATCAATTTTAAATGAATGTTTGTATGCTTGTCTGTATAATCCCAACAGATCAGACATATTCAAGTTACTTGCCCACTTATCATCAGCCCTTGCGACTGCTCCTTGGCAAGCCGGTGTATCTTGAACTACGCCTGAAGTCTCCCAAACCAGATGCTGTAATTCTCGTCAATTACTGTCTAGCTTACCCTCGCTCTGCAAAGAATGCACTGGTGCTTGTTTATGAAGGGTAAGCATGAATATGTGAACCTGCTGCATGTGTATTTAAAAACATATTCCTGCCCTGTAGACTTATCAGTAAGTTATGTTTGCCTCTGTAGGTGTGCCAACCCTTATGACCCAAATGTGTCCATCCTTAAAGTCAGTGACCTTCCCAAAAATCGCCACCAGAGGCGCTTCATGGTCAACGCTTTCCAGTTTATGGATCAAAAGACAAACAAGTACCTCGATGAAGAAGTGAGTCAGCGTACACTGAGCTGATATGTCGTCTTGCAACAACAGTGCAGGTTGACTTCAACAAGGGCAAAATTGTTATGGCCAGGCAGCTGCATCACAGCATCTTTTGAATGGCGACGGTTTATGGGGTGCTCTGCTGAGCAGTAGTGAGGTGATCCTGAGGGTGGGGTAGTGTGTGCTTAAATGTAAAGGATCTGTTGCTAACTTCATGGCACTAGATACCACAAGGTGCCTTGAAGGACCAACTTGCATGTTGGGCAGGAGAGATCATAATGTTTTGGCTCAGTGCATTTGAGAAAGCCATTGTGGCTTTCTCAAATGAGCATGAGTAAAGGGGCCCTGACACAGAAGTGAGGTGACTTCATCAGATGTGTTTACATTCATACAGTTGGAGGAAGCTTACTTTTCACTGAAATTATTTTAAAGGTAAAATGAGTCTCAAAATATGGTAATATGTACTACTTGCCTAGAAATGTTTGTCTGTGCTCTAGTTTTAAATATCCTTTTCTAAGATTCTGACAATTTTTCAAACCATTTTCCTCATGGTGAATGACTTTCCCCCTGCAGATCTATTTCATGTGCTCTGCAGAAGTTTGTAGGCCAGCAGAAAAGACGTGTAAAGAGCGATGTTTTGATGGAAAGGTGAGTCTCTAAACTTTGCTAATGTGAACTTTTTTGTTGTAAATGTCTAATCAAATTATTTTTCTTTCTAGGGATAAGGAATTGCTGTAAAGACTTAAGACTGATGAACTGAGATAAATGCAACATTTTATGATACAGTGTTGGTGTTTTCTTTCTTAAAATATAGATGTGAGAGATTACTAGTGGTGTACAACCTTGTCATCTTAAAACACTTTTTGTATGTGGTGCTGAAATTAAAGTTTTAAGTATATCTTGGTAACATTCTGATATGGCAAACCTGACTACAAAGTTCTCACAATTGTTCAGGTCTTTGGGAAAACTCTTTGCAGCATGAAATGCAAAACAGACAATTTTGAGGAAAGTGCTGGTACTATGCACATGAGTCAGAATAAAAGGGCATGTTTATAAAAGCAGAAAATGGCAACATGAAGAGAGGGGAAAATATGCAAAATGCTAAGACTCATCAGTTTCATGGAAAAATTCTTTATAAAATGTCAAACCCCCACTAAAACATTGTATAAATAAAGACTTATATTGGTCTATCAATATATTGTATACCTCTCTGAAACCTATGGGTTCATCTTCATAAATTGTCTCATTCAGGCATTGCTTCTGTAATTAAATAACTTTCTTATTTTACTGGGGAGGATGAAGGTGGTAAGTAAACACAATGCCATGTAATCCTCAGAATCAATGTTCATTTTGTGAGGACATTAAACACCCACTGTAAGCCAGTTTGTACAAGGTTGCCTATTTTAATGTGGCATCAAAGGAAATGTCTGTAATTTTGAGTTGCATAAATGGGCATTATGGCCTGGAAAAACTGTCAATAGAAAGGGTTAAAATTTTGGAGAACATGAATCCACACAATCATCCACCATATTGCAAGATGAGTTTGGCCTAAGGTTAGTGTTGAAGGAAAAACTCATGACAGCATGGAAACACAGGAAAGGTTGTGGGCACAAAATAATGCATTTCATCCTACTGGGATTATTAATACATCAAATTTGATAGTAATCTAGATAGCAATGGATGTCTTGCTCTTCACTAAAGCAGACAGGTAGACCAAATCTCTCTGGTCACTCCGTTCTGGGTCACATACATGTGGAACGTGATCATGCTTAATTTTCTCTATAGGGATACCAGAAGGCTACAGATACATGTTGCATGTCCAGTGGCTTTAATGCATATTTCAGTTAGCAAAAAATGTCTTGAATGGAGTGTTGGAAGTGTACCTGTAGCATATTAGTAGTTGATTTTTAAATTGATAACTTAGAAGACAATTGATAAATTGCTTAAGTCAAATGCCAAAAGTAAACTGATACAAGAAAATAAAGCCATATACTCAGAAAATTAGTTTCAAAAAGACCTGACATCAGTGGTGGGAAAACCAGATATTTTACGTGTAAAAATAGTTACAATTTCTGCATTCAAAATCTTCTTGAATGAATCATTGAAATCATTAGCAGCAATATATACTTACAGTCCCAAAAGTAAAAGTACTAATTTTTCAGATTGGCCCATTTCAAATTAATATGAAATGTAGATTTTATTGTTTTACAATTTTTGATGCAATAACGTGTTCGTCGCTTTAATGTTGTTAAAGTTAATTATATATTCTGCTTGTGCATTTCCCTTGTGGATCAATCAAATATTTTCTCATCTACAATGATACAAATTCATGTGTGAATTGTCAAATAAATGTAGTGGAGTAAGAATGACAGTAATTGGAAATACTTAATATAATATATGAAAAAACTCAAAGTAGGCTACAAGTATGTGAATATTTTACTTAGTACAGTGTTTGGTTACTTTTCATTACTGCCTGACGGAACAGCTTCCTCCTCATCGGTAAATGTAGGGTAATTTTCCAGAGACGACAGCTCTCCTCCGTAAAACGTCTCTGAACCACATAATATGGATCAACGTGACGAGGCAGTTACCGCTGACCCACAATTCTTTGCGCCTAAGCATCCACTGTGTATGCGCTGGCTAGGTGAGTCGTCGGTTCAATAACAGTTTCAATAAAGGATTGTGTCAAAGTTTAAGAAACAGCGCTGTCCGTCGGTAACAAACACAGGAGCCGTGTGTCAGGTGAGTGGAGTCACATGTGGTCAGCTGTGCGGGGACAATTAGGAAGTGAGTCCTGACAACTGAACATGCAGTTTCAATGATTGTTCATGCGTTTCAGAATATAGCCGGAAAGGCCAGTTCTCACTTAATGAAATCTTAAGTTACACAGCTTCTGTTATACAGTTGCCTGCCAGCTAATATCACATGTCTGCTTTCTGCTTTGCCTTCTCAGTTAGGTCGAGATTTGTTGATCTAGGCCTGTTTTTTAAAGCTTTGTGTTAGTACGGTATGTACGGTATGTACCAGCAAACAGAAACTACTTATGTGTTATGATGTGAAGGTTTACAAACAAATGACTCTCACAGTTAAAATGCAACTTTCATTTCATCTAACCTGAAACTACTTCAATTTAAGTTTAAAATTGTTGTGATCCATGCTTGCCTCATTAAATAAGGAGCTCCACACCCTAGAAAACGTCAGCTGTATGTCCACATCTGTGATTTTATGTGCTTTTTACTGATTGATTAATTACGGGGGAAGTTTGCCTTAAGGTCTCTCTGACAGAGAGCCTTGCTGGCTGCAAGACTGTTCGGCTTTCACAACTTTAACCAGTGCAAAGACTTTCAAGTTTCTTCAATGTGTGGTCATGCAAACTCCAGTATTTCAAGGCATGATATACATTAAATATGTAAATGAGTAATGGTCTCTTAACAGAAGTATGAATAATATCAAAGGTGTGCACAAATTTGTAGGCTATATTTATGTTCTAAATATATATATATGTTGTAAATATACAGTATTATTCTTATTCTATTGAACCTGACATTTACACTTTCTGGTGTTCATTTAAAAAACCTACAATATCGAAATTGCAAGATGCACAAAGTAGCTAGGGCCAGTCAGCTGTGTTTATAGTGTTGCAAAATTACATCAGCACAACTTCCTGATCTGAATCTCTCTCTTCTGTCACCCGCATAGCTCATGTGCATGAGAGAAGAGCTGTGCATACAGCAGCAGTCAGCAGTTAGCAGGAGGGTGTGCTCTTTGTCCTTCCATAAAATAGCAGAGAGTTTGAAGTAGACTCTCACACCATTCTGCCTGTTAAACCCTCAGCTCCTCCTGTCACTGGCAAAGATGGCTCATCTCACAGCGCTTTTCAAGTATGTGGACGAACACCAGGATCTGTATGTGGAGGTAAGATCATTCTGGCAGAGGATTTGACATAATAATTCAATGTAGGATAACTCCCTGTAAGACTTCTTGCTGTTTTGATCAGCTAATCATTGCAGTGATTAGACTGCAGCCAAATACCTCTCTTGACTTGATCAAATGGTGTTCTGTTGTCTTTAATACTGATGAGTAACTCATTCATTTGAGTTACAGTGTGTGCCAAATGTCATAAATGCTGAGCCAGTGGACGTCATGAAATCACAGCAGATTCAGTGGCATGTTAACTGTAGCTATAGTTTAACGTAATGGAAACCCTAAGAAACACTCACTCTGGCTCCATTTTACTGGTTTGAATGAAACCTGGACAATATTAAAAATGAATGTGAATTTTTCTTGTTTCTTAGCGTCTCGCTGAATGGGTGGGAGTCCAGAGTGTTTCTGCTTGGCCAGAGAAGCGTGGGGAGATCAAGAAGATGATGGAGATGGCAGCCAAGGACATTGAGAGGCTGGGGGGCACAGTAGAGATGGTGGACATTGGCAACCAGACGGTAAGACCGCGTGAGGGGGTGCTGTTGAGCTGTTAGTTTCAGTAATTTGTTACTTGCTGTGCCAGTTAGCTCGTATGTCAAAGTGAGTAATGGATAACTTTTATGTTGATTTTATCATATAATCTGTGTTTAGGGGATCATGCTGCTTTTGAATAAGTCACTTTTTTTTTAGAAACCTGGACCTTTCCTCAGATCTACACCATTTCTCTACAGCTATTGCATTTTATAGTCATTATATTGAACATTTTGTTCATACAGCTTCCCTCCGGAGAGGAGATCCCCCTGCCTCCTATCGTCCTGGGGCGTCTGGGGTCAGATCCGGGTAAGAAGACTGTGTGCATCTACGGCCACCTTGATGTCCAGCCAGCCAATATTGATGACGGCTGGGATACAGAGCCTTTCACTCTGGTGGAGAAAGATGGTAAGAGCCGAACATATGCAGCAACATTTGGTATAAAATTACCATTAAGCTGTTTTGTTAGTGTCTGTAAAGTTTGAAAAATTAAACCACTTAAATGGAAGTTATTGGAGGAGACTTGAATGCAAGTTGAAACATGATCATAGTCTCTGTTCCCAGTCTGCTATGTCATGATTACACCACTTTCGTTTTTGGCTTTGCAAACTTATGACATCAAAACTGAATTACATGACTAACATTTCCTTTTGACAAGTGAAGTGGAGAGTAGAATTAATAAAATGTGGTAAAAAAGGTAGTTTGGCATCAGAACCATTTATCATAAGCTGCGTAATGTCATTTACACCCCAGCATCACATAATAATATCATCAAATTCCTTCTTTGGTGAGCAGAGAAGTTCTTTTCATCATAATAACTTAAAAGTAACTTTGTTCTTTGAGCTTTTATCAGCTTTGTACTTGTGAGCGTATCACCGCTGGCTACATATTTCCAAAGTCCATCCTAGCTACGATAGAGCCGTGTTCTTAATCAAACCTTATCTGCAAACCTCACTTGTCAAATTGAACCAGTGCTGTTGTTTTTATGAAGAATCAGTGATAACCTCAGCTTTTCAAAGGGCTCAAGTGAAACATTTATATAGTAAATACAGTATATTGTTCAATGATAGATGTTGGTATTTGGTACTTTTTGTGTATACTTATTTTCCATATTTATTATTTAAGCACCTTCTACTTCACTTGACACAGTCTGGAGTGTGACTTAACAAATCCCTTGTTTTGTTTTTGCATGACTAACACTGTGAGACACATGAATGCAAATGCTGTAGTGGAATGTCTTGCCGTTTATCACGTGTTCAGCAACGCCCACTGACTTGACTCTACTGTGTGTGAACTATAAAAGATGTAACCAAGTGTATTAGCACAAATTGACCTTCACCTTCCTTTTTCCCCGTTGTTCTTCCTCGATAGATAGAGCAGTACAGATTAGGACTGTCACATTATTAATCCACTTTTATTGGAAGTTTATTTCTAACAGATATTGGGACAGCGTTTTACCCCCTTCCTTCTTCTGTTTGTTGGATTTTTTTGTGCTGCTAATACCAATACCCAAATGGTCTTGTGTATTTTCTGGTGATAGTCAGCTGACAGAAAGCACCACATCCACTTCCTCTTGTCTCATTCCTGTCTGTTCAGCTCTATTCTTGCTTATGTCATGTCTTGGGATAGTTGCTAAAGTCTTTGACTCAGATGCTGACAGACACCATAGAGCTGCCTTCCATGTTTTATCATGTGGGAGCATTCTTTAACTTTGCATGTATCACTATCTAGTCAGTAGCTAAATCACCCAAGTGAGTGTTTTATTTGATGATAATAAGAGTTTTATTACACACCAGAGAACAAAGTTGTTGGATTGAGTAAAAAAAAAAGAAAAGATGGATGGATAGATAACTTTTGTCATGTCTAAGAAGAGTAGGGTGGCACATGAGGAAAAAAATGACATGTTACCTGAAGTTTCTCTTGGACAGTGGTTCTCAGATCTCAGACTGAGCTTGTCAGGCTCAGCTCTGTGTGATCACACCTGTTTTCAGTGTAAACTTGAACTGAACTGAAAGAAAGACGCTTAGATCACAAGCAAATTCTTCTCACGTGAGCTTTAAACGAAAACATCGTTCTCTCTTTGCAGGTAAGCTCTATGGAAGAGGTTCAACTGACGACAAGGGTCCAGTGTTGGCCTGGTTTAACTGCATTGAGGCCTACCAGAAGATCCAGCAGGTGAAGTTACTGTCACAGTTTGGCTTTTACTCCTGTTTTAATGAGAATCTGAAACTCTCTGCACTAGAGACTCCACAGTGATACGCTGTGCAACAAGTAAATCAGACCTTTCACTTTGAGCCCGACAGCACCTCTTTCAGTGTCTGGGTAGTTGCCTGTGCTTACCCATCCATACACTCACAAACCATGCTTTGTCTCTTCTATATGCCAAGACAAATGGCTTAAATGATCAGAAATAATGCACTGATGTGAGAGTCAGAGCTTGCAAACATGACTGTGTGTCATCTTGATGTCCAGCCAGCCAGTAACTATAATGGCAGTGTTTCACAGCCTTTTTACTCTGGGGATGGTGAGAGCAAACCTATTGTGGTTTCTGTTTATTTTTTGTTTTTGTTTTTTTGCCCAAAAATAACCTGAAGCTGCTTATGTATGACTGTGGTTTGACAGTGATGTGATGGGAAACATCAACAATGATCAGAATTCACTGATTGGAATGCTGTTTGAATTGCGAGGTGGAGATATACAAAGGTGTGTTGATTTATTTCAGTGTTATTATTGTTTGGTCCCTATACAAAGTGAATGGAATGATAATTACATCCATTACATCCATCTCTTGGGTGCTTTCCTTTTCAAAGATGCATTTTGAAGAGCTTGCATTGTTGTAGATAGTCATTTCAGGTTTTTGGGTTTAATACTGTTCTATATGTGCTTTTTTTGTGCATATAAAAGTGATAATTTATTGTGGCGAACATGCATTTTTTTTAAAGTGTTGTGGCAAATAGTGGTTTCCTTGTGATTAGGTAGTTTCAGTATAAGGATCAGACAACACAGTCTGGTATTGATATTAAAGAAAAAACTATAGACAAGGAATATTCGGATACAGCACAGTGGATCTGAGGGACCGCTTTTCCAGAGTGACTCTGCATCACTCTGAGAAATGAATTATCTCCGTTTTAAAGTACAGAGCTGATTTGTAAATTACCTGTTGATCACTTTAGAGCCGTCAGCAGGATAAGAAGTCAAAGGTCTCTGAATGAAATGGTTAATAGTGTTGCGTGTTTTATCAATCCATGACTTAATGATTAAACCAAGTCAAGTTTTTTGGAATCACTTGTCCCTGAAACAGTATTTGACAAGTGAAATAGTTTGTCTCAGGAAAAAAATCACAATGATATGGGATATATTGTACATGAATTAAGATGCTCCAGTCAACCCAGCAAAGATCTATTCTATGATTAGAAATTAAAGGGTTACTTTCCACATGAAAATCAACTCTAGAAAGAGAGGATATGTTGTTTGAACAGCCTCAAAACGATCGACTTAAACTGGTCTTTCATCCGTCTGA
The DNA here is from genome assembly GCF_002260705.1 of Seriola dumerili. NCBI lineage: Eukaryota > Metazoa > Chordata > Actinopteri > Carangiformes > Carangidae > Seriola > Seriola dumerili. Next base: position 8,866,559 of record NW_019174365.1, on the reverse strand, counting down.
TCTTTATTGTTGTGCACAGCGATGCCTGGTGATGATGTTTTAACAGAGTTTTCTTTTTTTTTCATGTTGCAGGAGCTTCCCATCAACATCAAGTTCTGCTTCGAGGGGATGGAGGAGTCTGGATCTGAGGGCCTGGATGAACTGGTGTTTTCTCGAAAAGACACCTTCTTAAAAGACGTGGACTATGTCTGCATCTCTGACAACTACTGGCTGGGCAAGACCAAACCCTGCATCACCTACGGGCTGAGAGGAATCTGCTACTTCTTCATTGAGGTGGAGTCGGATTGTAGTGACTCCATTTTTTGCATAATCAGTTAAACTGTTGGGAAAAGGAACCTAGTCCTACTGTATTGCAGTGTTTCAGTATTAACACCAGTGTACTCCAGCATTTTGTGAAATTGTGTTTTGATGCAGCACATTAAAATGACGGTTTATTCTTAACTTTAAAGGTGGAGTGCTGTGAGAAGGACCTACACTCAGGGGTGTTTGGTGGCTCTGTTCATGAGGCCATGACTGACCTTATTGCACTTATGGGTAAGCGAAGCTGATTACTGAATATAAATTGAATATAAAACCCATTTCAGTGCAGTTTTAGAGGCAAACTCTGGTCACAAATGTGTGCTTCTCTGAACTGTAGGAGTTTTAATCTCTTGTTTGTCATTTCCCAAACAGGCTCCCTGGTAGACAGGAAGGGGAAGATTTTGGTCCCTGGGTTGTACGACGACGTGGCCCCTCTGACAGAAGAGGAGAAGAAGCTGTATGAGAAAATTGAGTTTGACTTGGATGAGTACTGCAAAGATGTTGGAGTTAAACATCTGCTGCATGACACCAAGGCAAGGAACTGATTTCTGCTCTTTACATCACTGCTGCACTACTCTGAGTTTCCTAATGGCAGTTCATCCTAATTTAAGCTGTCCTGTTCTTCATTTTTGCCGTGCAGGAGCAAATCCTAATGCACCGCTGGAGGTACCCATCTCTTTCTCTTCATGGCATTGAGGGGGCTTTCGCTGAAGCAGGAGCCAAGACTGTTATCCCCCGCAAGGTCATCGGCAAGTTCTCCATCCGCCTCGTCCCTGACATGGACCCCAAAGATGTGGAGAAGCAGGTAACCCTGACTCTGATTATATCATCTGGGGGTGTTCATGTGACTAGAATCCTGTAAAGGTCATTGTGTGGAAAATATTAAAGTCTCTGCAAGTGAAATTTATTTGCTTGAAGACTTTGCAAACCACTTCCTCATTCCTGGTTGTGTGTCACACAGATGAGTCGCTCAGTCATGCTGCTTTGGAAAGAATATCGCATCTACAGCTACATTTGTGCCAGTAAAGCAGATTTACAGAGCAACCTAAATTGTTGTTTAGATTTTGATTAAATGTATAAAATTAAAAAATGTTGACAAATGAATTGTAATATAGGTTGATAAATTGTAATCAGCCTGAAAACGACAGGTGTGAATGACAGAGTGTCAATCAGCTCTAGCTTGAGCCTGGACTATGTTTAATAACCTCTTAGATAAAGCTAAAATGTCAAACATTTGTCCTCACAAACAAAGTTCATGACAATCTTCTTGGTGTTTTGGGTTCACTAATGTTTTTATTTTTTATTTTCAAGGTTATCGGCCATCTGCAGAAGAAATTTGCTGAGCTGGGAACCCCCAACAAACTGAAAGTGTACATGGGCCACGGAGCCAGGGCCTGGGTCTCTGACTTCAACCACCCACACTACATGGCTGGTCGGAAGGCCATGAAAACAGGTACAAAGACAGAGTGACAGGAGAATGACAGATAATTGATGTACATGATTAAAAAAATCAATTCACTCAAAATACTAAACATACTCCTACTTACTCCCACGGTTATTTAGCCTTGTAGATAGTTTTGGTTTTATAGGCTTACAGAGTTTCTAAAATTGACATTGAATATTAAAATTTACATTGTATATTGTTTTTTTTTTCACTACAACGGATTATTGTTAAAGAGGGAGATAATGGATAAGTATGAAAATAGCAGTCCACAAGTTGTTTTCATTTTAACACATTTTACTCATATTGACTGTTCTTCTCTTTGTCTTTGTGTGTCTTTGTCTCGTCCTCCTTGCGGTGCTGTAGTCTTTGGTGTCGAGCCCGACTTGACACGTGAGGGTGGAAGCATTCCTGTCACTCTGACTTTCCAGGAGGCCACAGGGCGTAACGTTATGCTGCTTCCAGTTGGATCCTCTGATGATGGAGCTCACTCCCAGAATGAGAAACTCAACAGGTATGTCACAGTCCACAGTTGAATCTCCAAGGGACTGAAAAGTTGGACACAGAAAAACTATTCAGGCTGTTTTAAGGCTGTTGATTACTGTCAACCACCTCCACATCTTATTTTGTGTTAAATTTTGTGATAGTTCAATTACCAATATAAGTTCTTGTTTTCCACCCAAAAGTTAGAATTAAAATTTTGAGTATTTTATTGTAGCTTGAAATATTGATGATGATCCACTGATTTAAACAAGCTCATCAGTGTTTTCATGTTTCGTTTTTCAGATCCAACTACATTCAGGGAATCAAGATGCTGGGTGCATATTTCCACGAGGTTTCCCAACTGGAATGAAGTGATGTCTCATCATGAAAAATGTAAAATAATGTCCATCCTAACTATCAGAGCCATAGTCTTTGTAGCATGATAGACCTCCCACAGTAAACATATACACTGCCTCCTAATAATAAAAGTGTTTTTCTTTGTTACTGTTGTTGTTCTATGTCATTAACACCTTCATAGGTTTTGCTGTTGCTTTAATGCATAACATCAATTATCTGCTTATGGTTAACTCTCACCCTGTTTACACCTGGTATTAAAATGTGATCTATATCTGGACAAGATGCATATTAATGCAAAGTGAAAATGCGTTTCAATCATCAGTGTGTTTTTTTTTTTTTTTGTATATTGGTATCTACCAATACATAGCTCTGTACACACTGTACATTACTGTAGGAACACAAAATGGGTAAAAGTATTTTTCTTTTCAGTGTCTTTAAATAAAAAAAACACAACAGGGCACTGATGGTACAGTATATTATATTATATGAAATTTTGAAGCACGACTGTATGCAGGATGATATTGTGACAAGTCAAATGTGTTTTGTCAAAAAGTTTTAATCATTAAGGAAATTTCTGCTTGTGTTATAAGCATAGATCTGACATGGATCATACTGTAAGCAGAAAGGCCTTTTTCGGGCCATCCCTGTCCCTTTAATGAAGGAGGCTGGGTGTGTGGAGCCTGAAAGAGGAGGTCCTGCTCAGGGTTGCCAGATCTCCGGTTTTACCACGGAATTGGGCTACTTTTGAAGTGTTGCTGGTTGGGTAGACCTGTTATGCATGCAAATTACAGTACAGATAGCTATATTTTATTTATGATAATATATTGTATCTAATTACGCAAGGCAATTGTAGGAGCAAGGTGAAAGCTATTCAGGGAATACTGCTTTTAATGCTGACACATTTAACGTTAATGTTGACATTTACGTTTTTATACTATAGATATTACAATGTATTTCGCTAAAATAACAATGCTGTTGGACCAAATAAGCAGTGCAGGGCCATAGGGTTTGGCAGAGGCATATTTTGAGTTGTGGTATTGTGCCTGTTGGGCAGGTGTTGATTGGCCATGGTTTTGTCACGCAGATATGGCAACCTTGCAAAGGCGTTTTATTGTAATGATATCCCTACATATTACATAAAGCCCTTTTCTCTTTCTTATTTATCTCGGTCACCTTAATGTTCATCGTTAGTCTTTCATAAAATCACAACACAATTTTCACCACGGAAAAGAAGCGCGTGTTTTGTGAGATTGGGGGATATATGAGGAAACCTGGCAACACAAATTGTCATTTTTCCGGCGCGGGAAAATCGTAAACAACACACAGCGGAAGAAGCTCTTTACGACAGTCCCTTAATATGATTGTTATGGACTACAAATGTAACAGTAACTTTTATTAAAGGAGGACACATTAATTAAGTCAGGGTTACTAAATACACGAAGGTTTTCACTTCCGGATTCAGAAAGCACGCGAACAATTACGTTGCGTTTATAAAAATTTCTTGTTAAAACTTACGTGTCGATGCAGCTTTCGCCTGAAGTCATGCCTCACACCATCTACGCATTGTTAGAAAGATAGGTCTGTCAGAAAGTCGGAGTATTTTGTCGACCCTGCAGTCACCATGGACCGCTACAAAGAGGTGAAGCTTCTGCTGAAAGGCTGGGAGCAGGGGTTTGTCAAACAGCACCAGAGGAAACCTAACAAGGTGATTTAAATGTTAGCACACCGTTAGCTGCGAATGAAGCGTTCAACAACAATGACATGATATTTTGTATGTTTTTATATTGTTTATTTCATTATTGTTTTGTTTATACACAGGGCAAACACGTATCTTACTGGCGAATATGCTGTTGCTGTCAGTGTGTTTCCCTTTTTCTTAAAATTCATATTTCTTTATTTTGCTTTATTGAACGATACATTTATAAACAGCAATGCAGGTGAACCACGGTGTTAAAAATCCTTGGCTTGTGTCTGAGCGGAGTAGGAGAAAAAAATCAAAACAATTAAACAAAACAGACATTGTAACGAATACGAAATAAACAACACGATAAGTGAATCCAAAATGTAAATTAAAGGTTAGTAATTTCAGGTTCAAGTTGTACATCAGTTCTTTTGCAGATTTTGAGTTTCTACATTTGTTTATATATTGTATTAATCAGCAGATTTTCCAGTTTCTGAACCACTCCATCGTTGTGGTTTGAGTTCAACTTATATATTATTTTGTTTAAACCATTCTTACATTTGTTTCCATTACAGCTGGGAATGATGACAAAAAAGACAATATTCTCTGTTGATTCAATGTCTATATTGCAAAAGGAGCCGATATTACTTTCGCAATTGAATCTTAATCTAAGGAATTGAATAATTAATTGGTAAATTTGAAATTATTTAATTCAGTTTTGACTAATGATAATAAAAGTTGAATATTATAATGCTCTTTAATTTCCAGGAGGACATTGACCAAGCTCCAGAAGAGACCAGGAGTGAGTACTGCCATTCAGTTGCGTTACAGATAAACGGATATATTTCCTTGATCCATACATTTAATCCAACTGCAGCATAAATCATCGGTTTAGAGACAGGAGAGAATCACTTTGTGTGTGTGTATTTCAGAGCTGTATAAAGAGTATCGCACTTTAAAACAAGCCAAAGAGAACAGCAGCAGTGATGCAGCCAGCGAACACGCTGAACAGTCCAGATCTACAGCTAAGGTCAGACGTCTAAATGGTATTTCTCTTTGTTATTTCCCACCATTGCTTCTCCCTGTCTCATCCATTTGCTTACTGTCTTTGTGTGTCATCTGTCTGTTCAGGAGTCAGACAGCTGGGGTGCCCATCTGAATCGTAGTATGTTGCCGGTGTCTTCTCCTAGACTAACATCCCAGGACAGAGACAGTCTTAAGGCCTCGGCCCAATACTATGGCCTAAAACTTAAAAACAACCTAGCCACACTCAGTAAGGTGAGGGGACACTTTGAAAAAAGGCTGACCAAAGTCACTTATGTACACATTGAGGATGGATTGGTCACGGTAACAGCCACTTTGGTTTTTGTACTGATTTCCTTTTGTTATTCCAGGAGAAACCTGTCTCACTGAAGAAATCGGCCCTTCCTGGTCGTGTGCCTCTTAACTCCTTAAAAGGTGGACTGACTGGTCAGACAAACAGCCCTGTTGCTGCTGCTGCCACTGACAAGACCACGTCCACTGACCCCAAATCCAGCCCCTTCTCACCAAGGTAATTAAATTAAAGAGAGCATTTAAATGGTAGCTCCATATTATCAATGCATAATTCACAGTAAGATATATAACCAAATTTTGCTGAATTCAGTTCAGGCTGCAGCTAATGATTATTGTCATTATTTATTAATTGTTTAGTCTTTGAATTGTCAAAATGTATTTTAGAGTCCAAGGTGACGTCTTATTATCTTATTTTATCCAACCAACTGTCTAAAACCCAAATAAGTCCAGTTTACAATGATACGAAAAAAAGAAAAGCAGAAAATCTTCACATCGTTGGAGTCACACCAGAAAATAGTTTTGGTATTTTTGCCTCATAAATGACTGAAACATTTAATCAGTGATCAAGATAGTTTCCAGTTATTTTTGTTTCCATTGATGAATCAAATAAGTGTTTAAGTTTGACTTGTAATGTTATATGTCAGTACAGTACACAGACACAGATTTTTTTTTTGATTTTTCAGTTTTATTTTATGTCTTATGTTATTCATTTAAAACACCAGAGTGATGAAATAATTGTAGCCCAGCTTTGTGCTCCCATATCCCTGTGTATTGCATCAGCCATCTTAAATATACAAGCTATGTAAAAACTTTAATTTGAATGGAAGAACCAATAATGAGTCCTCCTTGTAACCGTGTCTTTGTTCACAGAAGAGTAACGACTTTCCCACGGCCCCTGGCTTCAAAGACACTACATCCAGTGGAGCCTGAAGAGCAGTTTGAACCAGTTGAGCCTGTTGGAAAGTTTAGCGATGAACTTTCAGATGCTGCCAATAGTTGTGGTAGTAATGTTAGTAGTAGAAGTTGTACCAGTAATGTCATTAGCTCACAAAATCAAAATGCCTCGAGTCTAGCTCCCTCTGCAGCCAGATCTTCTGCCTTGTTGTCGCTGTCTCCACCGTGTAGCGTTGAAACTTCAAGAGAAGATGTTGGAACCACAGGGAAGTTAGATGACAGTATAGGAGCTTCAGGAGAGAAAAAAGTGAATTCTGAGACATTAGGAACTCCACATAGGGGTATGTTTCCTTTGAGAGGGAGCCCACAGTTCCTCGGAGGTGTCAGAGGAGGAGTGGGAGGTAACGGTACTGGAGGAAGGCCCTCTCCTGCCAGCAGGCTGGGTTTTGTTGATAGGAAGTGGTTAGAGAGGTGTCAGGTGTTTGGGGAGATGGGGGCAGCGGAGACGCCTGGGGCAGGTAACCAGGAGATAGACAAAAAAATAGAGAGAAAAACAGAAGGAGAAATACAGGGGGGTGAAAGAGTAGCAAAAGGAGAAATAGAGACAGGGGGAGAAAGAAGAGAAACAATAGACATGGGGAGAGATGAAGGCTTTAAGGGTATTCCCAGTGACACAATGTGCAGTGATAGTGCACCAAAACCTCCCCGAAAACCCACTAGAAAAAACAAAGGGAAGGGAGGTGAGGAGTTGCAAGGAGGGCAGGCGCCACCTCCAACACCAGAGGGTGATGGTGAGACTAGTCCCAAGCCCAAAGGTACAAAGAAGAGAGGGAGGAAGAGGCAGAGAGAGGGAGAGGACATGGAGGGAGAGATGACACAGGAGGGAGGAGTGAAAAAGAAGAGGAGGAATGGCAAAAAGAAAGAGGAGAGCTCCGGGTTGAACTCTGGCCCGGCTCGAGGAGAAGGGAAGAAAAGGAGAACCAAGAAAAATGGAGAGGAAGATGGAGAGGGAGGAGAGGAGAAACAAAGCAAGGTACCAAAAAAGGTAAGGAGTTAGGTTTGTGTCCATCTTAGATCATACTGTATGTTGTTTCATATTATTTTTGTGCAAATGCATTAAGTGAAGATAAACATAGTATGATGGTATAATTAAATGTGGTATAATTTTTGTCAAGGTGCCTCAGGAGAACCTGTTAGGAGAAATAGAGGAGGAATTTGTGACTAAGAGAATGTATCACACTCAGCCTGTCAGAGCCAGGTGAGATCGAACGTAACCCCACACTGCAAAATAGTGCTGCAGCGTCTCTTTTTGGAGCCTGTGTTTTTAAATTAAATTTTTCAATTTATTTTGACAACAGCATGAAAGGTGCAGAGGGTAACTTTGTGAAGATAAATCTGAAGAAGAAATCTCATGTCAAAGGATATGCACTCAGAGGGGTAGCTCTCCGCAAACAGGTGAGTTTTGTGTATGTGTGTGTTGGATTGTGTGTTGGACTTCAGTTGTCCTGCTCAGGATAGAAATGTTAAGATGAACAAGTCTGACCAATCAGCTTTGTTTATTACTAAATATACAAAACCTGTCTTCAAAATCCTAGCAAGGAATGGATGTATTTGTGTAACTCTGTCCCAGAAAACCTATACATGCATCCTGTTCCACATGACTCCAGAGGAACAAAGATGTGTCTGTATTAATGTATTTATTTATTTATTTTTTTACATGTAAACCTATTGTATATGTTTCAGTTGTACATGCAGAAATTCCAGCTGAAAGGCGAGCGTTTTGGTGGAGGTGCTGGATATTTTGGCAGAGGAAGGAGAGGAGGCTTCAGAGGGGGGCTCAGTCGCCAGGGTGACACCTGCTACAAGTGTGGAGGGACTGGACACTGGGCCATCGACTGCAAGGGACGAGGTAATACAGAGTGAAACATGTAACGACTTATTAATTTCCTTACACAATGGCTGGCAAATGTAAATTCCAGGAAAATTCTAGGGGAAAAAACACATTTCCTCTTGGCACAATGCATATTAATGTGCACGGTGCCTGTTAGATAAACCAATAAATGAATAAATAAATGAAGTTGCACATAGGGTGTCATAGTGTGAGTGATACATTTGGGTGTTTTGTTTGTACTACACTACAGACCCCTCTGTAGAAACTGGTGAGCGTGAACACTGACGAGTCAGATGTTTGTGTTACTATGATTAAAACTCTTTTACCTTTAATTAGTTGCTTGAAAAATACATGAAAACTGAGGGTTTGCCTCCATGTTTTTCCTCATCTTGTCATCTCACTTTGTCATATTTAATTCCATTCACATTCTTCAGCTGTAGTTATGTGCACTATGTTACACACATGGTATCATGTCTGAGAAGCTGTACTGATGAACAACAAATACCTCTGAACTCTGTTTTGTAGCCCCCCCTCCTCCTGTTCCTGAGGAGCAACCTGTTGAAGAGGAGCCCTTTGAGCTGCCAACTCTGGAGGAGGTTGCCAGGGCAACGGGAACACTGCGACCTCAGCCGCTCGGTACTTTACAAAGTTCATCACAACTTTGGAAAAATCGTGCTGCAAATACAAGAAACTCACAAGTACTTGTGTGTTTGTCGTGTTTGTGTGTATCCTGATGTTTGTGTGTTCCAGTGTCTTCTCCCAGCGTCAACGAGGAGCAGCACCAAGAAAATGAAGCGGATCATAAGCATCAAGATGAGGTGTTGTTGAATGTGATTCGTCCTGACTATGAGCGGCCCGCTCCTCCCCCACCAATGGCACCACTGTATGATCTCACAGATGATGGAAAAGTCCAGGGTAAACACACGCGGAACTCCTTAAAAACAGGGTGAATGGAAATAAACAGATTTTTTCAAACATTAACTCATTAACTCTTCGTCTGTGTGTATGTGTGTTCAGCAACACCCGCTGATGTGTATGCAGCTCTGCAAGACCTCGGCTATAAGTCATTTAGACCAGGACAGGAGGAGGCCATCATGAGGATCCTGTCAGGTACGGACATACACAAAACACACAACACAGACTCTCTATTTTTATCTGTGCAGCTATAATCTGTATTCATGTTTCTCTCTCTCTCTCTCTCTCTCTCTCTCTCTCTCTCTGTCTCTCTTTAGGTCTCTCTACCCTCGTAGTGTTGTCAACAGGGATGGGTAAATCGTTGTGCTATCAGCTTCCAGCCTACCTGTATGCTCAGAGGTCAAAGTGCATCACACTGGTCATTTCACCTCTTGTCTCACTGATGGATGATCAGGTAATCACAACTTCACATTAAGAAAATCAGCCAACATTTTGTCATTGCTTAATCATAATTGCAGGGCACAGAGCAAACATACCCTCTCACTGTGAACAGTGACGCAGCTGTTGTGATACATTTTACTGTGAATTGTACTTGTGTGTTTCCAGCTGTCTGGCCTGCCAGCCAAGCTGAAGGCAGCCTGTATCCACTCCAACATGACGATGAAACAGAGAGAAGCTGCGATAGAAAAGGTAACACGCATAATCAGAGTCTCCACAGTCACCACTGTTCTCCCTCTCAGTTGTGGATGAGTTTAATGTAAAAATCACAAATTGTTCCTTTTTTAAGTTTTAATCCAGTTCATTGACATCTAGTCTAGTAATTCTCTTTTCCTGTAAAAATGTATTTGACGGTGTCAATCACAATTTCACCTCTAGGTGCATTTAGTGGCTGTTCTGGAGCTTTTGATTAATCACATGATCTTCATCAGCAGATGAGTTTTTTTGAGCAAAAAAACCCCTCAATTGTACAGAAGTGTTTTGATAGTTCAGTAATGCAGTTTAAGCAAAAGAGAAATCTTGGCTTGAACTGGAAATGTCATATGTTCAGTCGTATTTTCAGCCCAGGCTGTGTGCTCTTTTCCTCTGTTTGTCCAGGTGAAGTCAGGCCAGGTGTGTGTGTTGCTGCTCTCTCCAGAGGCTTTGGTTGGTGGAGGTGGCTCAGGAGCAGGGTGTCTGCCCTCCGCTCAGGAGCTCCCTCCTGTGGCCTTCGCTTGTATCGACGAAGCTCATTGTGTCTCTGAGTGGTCACACAACTTCAGACCCTGTTACCTGAGGCTCTGTAAGGTGGGTGAATGATGTGTGTGTGTGTGTGTGTGTGTGTGTGTGTGCGCTAATAATTTTCATTGCCTGGCATTTTGATCTCAGCCTTTTCTCCTGATCATAGCTGAAATCTTGAGCGCCACTGTTGGTTTATTACACACACACATTGATGTATATATGTACCACTAATTGCTACAACACAGTCTGATGAGTCATAGATAAGTGTGTGTGTGTGTTTTTGTAGGTGCTAAGGGAGCGTTTGGGAGTGCAGTGCTTACTGGGACTTACTGCTACGGCCACACTGTCTACTGCTCTGGACATCGCTCAGCATCTGGACATCACTGATCAAGATGGCATTGCAGTCAGATCTGCAGCAGTTCCTCCTAACCTGCGTCTGTCTGTGTCCATGGATAGAGAGAAGGATCAGGTGTGATGATTTATATGTGTCCCTGTGCGTGTGACTATGCATAGTTGAAATCATCATCCTAGATTTCTCTTACTTTTTATCTGCATCTCTCCTGTCTTCACATTTTAAGGCTTTGGTGTCCTTGTTGAGAGGTGATCGTTTTGGTTGTCTGGACTCCGTCATTGTCTACTGCACCAGAAGAGAGGAGACCACTCGTGTGGCAGCTCTCCTCAGGACCTGCCTGCAGGGAGTGCTGGTTAAAGAAAACAAGCAAATCAGCAGCAGCAGCCAGACACAAAACAACCCTGTAGGACAGAGAAAGAAAGAGCTGGGTGAGGGCACAATAATTTGTGTTTTCAACTTTCTCACTAAAATGGAGAGAGAAATGTCAGGGGAAGAGGTAAAATGTAAAATAACAAGACATGCTAAACTTCAGCCAACAACATGGCATGGGTAAGCTGCTGTATTACCTTAATCAAAAATCATTCTCCCTATTGTTTTTCGCAATGTCATGTCTTTCTGTGCTCAGCAAGGAAGAAGATTCGTAAACCACTGAAATGGCAGGCTGAGTCGTACCATGCCGGCCTCTCGGCATCAGAGCGCCGTCGTGTCCAGAACAACTTCATGTGCGGGGAGCTTAGAATAGTGGTGGCCACTGTGGCGTTTGGCATGGGCCTCGATAAATCTGACGTCCGTGGTATCATCCACTACAACATGCCAAAGGTGGGTCGTCGCTCTTGTGGCTCTTGAAACTTTGTAATCCCAGTGAAACTTCAGCTCTCACTTGGTGTGCGACTAGTAAACTTCTTGCTTCTAATTTGCAACCATATTATCAACAGTGGTAATGTTTGTGGCCATGAGCATTACATAAAACATAAAAAGAGATTTCATTTGATCTTAAACCCAGACATCACAACAAACTCTGGCAAGAATAAGGAACTCATTGTTTCTGTAGAAGTTTGCTTTTTAACAATTCTGTTGCATGATTGCAGGATCTAATTAGACCAAACTTTGTTAGATATACGTGTTTATCTATCATGGCCAAGGTCCTGTTTGTATCAGTATTCCCTTACTGGTAATTGTGTTTCCAGAGCTTCGAGAGCTACGTTCAGGAGATTGGGAGGGCAGGGAGAGACGGAGAACCGGCCCACTGTCACCTCTTCCTGGACCCTGAGGTGAGAATTAAACTGTTCATTTAAGAAGGGACTAACCTGACTCTAATTGTTTCTGTGCTCACACCTCAAAACACGGGATTTGTTATTGGATAATAACAATGCTATCTTACTGTTAAAAGAAACAATAAATACAAATTGATTGGCTGTATTTGATAAAAGTTTTTATTTACCTCCTTTATCGTGCTTTGAATCTATTTTTTGTCGTATTCATTTACCACTCAGTATATTATATTAGTAATCTGGAAATATATAAGATTATTTAATAGAGGAATTTGTAAAGTCCCGCCCCATTCACACACCAGTATTCTCGAGAGCTGTCTGTTTTAATTTTCTTTCTCTGTGGCTCTCTGCTGGTTTATGTGTTGGTCCAGTGTTGCAAGTATAAGTGAATTCACTGTGTATTTGTGTGCAGGGTGGAGACCTCCATGAGCTCCGTCGTCATATCTATGCAGACACAGTGGACTACTACACAGTAAAGAGGCTGGTGCAGAAAGTTTTCCCTCCATGCAAATGTAAACGGATACACCAGAAACAACAGGAACTCATCAAGGTAACTGTCTCCTGTTCTGTGTGTGTGCATCTGTAGTCCACATGCTGTTCCAAGAAGTGTTTTTGAGTCCATGTTACTCAAACTAAAACTTTCTATAAAGTAAAAAATAAAACAAAAATGGTGTATCTGTCCATACGTGTAGGACGTTGAAGACGCTGAGCTGTTGGAGATGATGGATGCGTGTGATCAGGAGAGCAACCTTAACCCTCCTAGTCACCCTAATCCAGAATCTGCTGATGCACAGGTGATTAAAATGCTCTTTAATATCGTTTATTCTTTCTTTTTAACCATTTAACCTGATAAAACAGTTAAAATGCAGGTTATGCTTAAGAAAATAAGGAAACTGAAAAACTAAAGTTAAAAGCAGTGTATGGTTGTTAATTTATAGTTAATTTAACAAGGACACATTTTACAAAGTGATATTAGTGGGGACCACTATTTTAGGCAAAACGAGTGCATTATGTGACCTTGTTCTCACTGCAAGGAGTCGTCACATCCTGATTCAGTGGAGTTACCTGTCCAAGAAGGCAGCGATGAAAGAAAGGAGGAGGAGGAGAAGAAAGAGGAGCAGGTTGTAAAAGATGAGGGAGCTGATGGTTTGGTGAAAAACCAGGATGTGGAGGTGAAGGCGGCCGGTGATTCGCCGAGGGATTACGAAAGAGAGAGCAAAGATTGGCCCAGAGAGCGAGTGTGTCACACGCACGAGAGAGCGATTCCCATCCAGCAGACTGTCGAGGCTCTGGATATCACAGAGGAAGGTAAGCAGAAACACGCACAAGCACATATACACAAATAAAGCAATTAAAACAAAAAGTAAAACAGTGTGGTAGTAGGATGATAAATGCAGTATGTAGCAGTATTTATTTATTTATAACGAAGTATTTCATTACAGATTTAAGCCAGATTCAGCCCAGAAAAGATGGGTTCAGTCAAGTCTTATGAAGTGAGAACATGGCATGTTTAGCTTTACGGTGCATTCAGAACAAAGTAGAATCTAGTGACTGTGACAAATTAAATGCACTAACTACAGTGAAAAATCAGTAATAGGACAATCACTAAACAAGACCACACAAGTAGAGCAAAACATAATTGATTAACTTTTTCTCTCGCTCTCTTTCTTTGTGTGTATTTCAGGAGTGGAAACATTGCTGTGCTATCTGGAGCTGCATCCTCAGCGCTTCGTCGAACTTCTGCACCCCACCATGTCTGTGTGTAAAGTCAGCTGCTATGATGGACCGAGGCAGCTCCAGAAAATCATGAAAATGTATGAAATGTTTGACGGTATTAAAGATGTTCTTAAAAAGCTACACACTCTGTATGTGCCACTTTATACCGTGTGTGCATGACTGTGTCTCATTTTACACAAAGATATAGAACTGAAGTTATTTATCATTAGATAAATTAAAACGAAATCAGGTTTAATTTATTTTACTTTTTCCTCTCCACAGCTGTCCTCCTGTTGCTGTGGTTCTGGCCCGAAGGCGGATGGCGGGCGAGCGAGTGGAGACGTGTGATCAGCTGGAGTTTGATGTTGTCGAGGTTGCGGACACTATGGGGTGGCAGCTTCCTCTTGTGAAGAGAGGACTCAGACAGCTGCAGTGGAGCACTGATAGAGGTTTGTTTACGAGCGTGTTTGTGAGCTTGGGGCAGCCCTCCTTCTTTTATTATCATCACAGCAAATGTTGTAAGTGACTTGGTTTGTGAGTTTGACGATGTTGATGTTGATGTCCTGTCCTTACTGTCATTGTCTGATGAAGGCAGCAATGCTGAAAAATTGACCAATGATACACAGAAACAATTGGTCATCGATATTTGTGTTTCAGCTGGCGGGCGTAGCGGCATCCTCGTTGAATTCTCCTCCCCATCCTTCTACTTCCGCTCCTATGGAGACCTTAGCGATGAGGAGATGGACAGAGTTTGTCAGTTCCTCCATAATCGCGTGCAGGACCAAGAGAGAACACAGCTCTACCAGCTGACCACCTGTTTTAAGTCCTTCAAGAGGTACACACTGTTTTTAAAAGTTGCAATTCTTCACCCTCCAGTTAAATTCATCTATATCTATATTATTCCACTTAAAAATGGATTTGTTCACACCTGTGAAAGAGAAATTGGTAGAATGGTTACAGATCGTTTAATGGGATGTCAATGCTTGCATTGGTCTTAGATGGTTGTAGTTTATTCTGTTCTTTGCGACTGACATTACCTAATCTGTTTTGCTTTGGTCATTCCAGTAAGTATTATTTATACCCTTATTCCACTATCAAACCATCCACATCATTATCATTCAAATCTAAACCAGAAGAGAACCTGCAAAAATCTCAACTAATAGTTGAGCAACATTCAAACAATCTCTTATGGGGCTTTTGAGGGTTAAGAGGACTTACTCAAAACTGTACGTGGTTTTCCCAGTGTTGCTTTTCAAAGCGTTTTGTCCTGCGTTGATGATTTGGATGTGAGCCGCAGTCTGCAGCTGAAAAACCTTCTCTCTGAGTACTTTGACAAGAGGCGAGACCGAGCCCACACACTCAGACCAGTGGACATTGAGGAGCTCGACAAGTATAAGGTAAAACCCACAGGATGGCTATCAGGACTTTCAGCTGAATATGTGTCTTGAATGCTCTGAATATTCTGTTTGACTTGCGTGTTTGTTTGTTTGTTTGTTTGTTTGTAGCTGCTGGACTGGGAAAGCCAGATCAGAGCGGACATCAGAAGTTTTCTATCCAACCGCAGTGATGAGAAATTTTCTGGAAGAGCTGTTGCTAGAATCCTCCATGGCATAGGTGAGAGCACACAAACACACCAGATCATCCGGTGACAGTGACCATGGAAACTCTGCACCTCTAGAGGGCGGTATAGGACTAATGGGAAAATTGTGAGATTGACAGTGTTTCGAATCTCTAAGACAGGGTTCTGGAGGACGTTTAAAAAATATATCCAGGTTCAAAGATTATATTCTCTCAATTTACAAACATATTTAATTAAAAAAACGATCAATGCGCCTTTTATACATGCTCATTGAGCAGGTGTGGTCACATCTCCATAGGCTTTTACCTCCTCTCAGCTGACCAAATTGCCATTTGGTGAACAAATGAAGTGATTGATTTAAGATTATCTAATAATTGTCCCAGGCCCCAGACCACATACAGATGTTGCCAGAATTATTGGTACCCATCTGCTTAACAAAGAAAAGTTTCTCTGAAACTGGCAAAAGCATCTGGCTCTGGCTCCACTATTTTCTATTCTTTTTCTATATTTTTATGTTTTCAATGAAACATCATTTTAAATAATACAAAAAATGATGCAACCCATAACCTAATGTTCTGAGGTCAGTTTTGCTCTTATGGCCACATCGAGGGAGGTTGGCTACGGCGCCTTGGACCTTAAACATGTTAATAATATTAGCAGCTGTGGTCACAGGAGCATTGAGCTGCTTAGAAATGATCTTGTAACCTTTACCTTGACCACGGTTTCCAATTATTTTCTTTCTTATCTCCTCAGACAACTCCCTTGTTTTCTGTCTCTCATCCATATTCAGTGTGGAGCACACAATGAGGACCTTTCTCCATATAAATAGGCTGAATTGTAAGATTGAAGACACCTGTGATACTAACTGAAGACAATAGTCTGCTTGAAATATCACTACAACCCACTTATTTATCCCGATTTCCATTTTAGGAAGGTTTTTGTAGAATAAGGAAGAATTCAGCTCTTTCGACAGCTTCTTTGTTTTGCTTTATAGCAAACCAAAGCCGTGCAGGTGACAAAAGAGCTTTTAATTTCAATACCTCTCAGGAAGAACAGAGTTTTGTTTCAACGAGGTGTAGGGGTGCCAACACTTGCCATGTCTGTATTTTCCTGGATTGTCGACAGAGATGAATCAGGGGTAAATTCAATCTGAGTCTTAACTGCATTCATGAGCATGGTGAGCATCGATGCCTAATTTAAGGACGTGCATATACCTAAACTGAAACCTGTCTTTCAGGCAGTCCGTGCTATCCTGCTCAGACCTACGGCAGAGACAGACGCTACTGGAGGAAGTACATCCAGTTTGACTTCAACCAGCTCATCAGACTGGCCACTCAGGAGATCATTCACTTCAAGTGACCAACCAAACATGCACACACGCAGATCTGCACATGCACACCACACTCACATCCGTGGATTTTTACCCAAAGCAGCGGAGGTCTGTTTGGATAAATTTTTTTTAAATGTAACTTTTCTTCCGTCATGTTGAATCATTTAACTTAAGCTGTTTTCTACAATGTTAGGTTTTTGTATTTGTGTTAAAAAGTTTTTCTTGGTTGGTTGTAATTAAATAAAATCTTTCTATTTTTCTAGCTTGGTCTTGCAGTGACATCTATTTGAAATATCTCAAGAATATCTTTTCAGAAAGCTGCGAGGCAAGGAAGGTTATTTTTTACTTTTCTTTGAATTTTTTTTTTCACATAAATGAAAAACACTTGGCCCAAGATAAGAGAAGTCCTGACCCAGAAATGACCTGATATGAGGAAGTAAAAATATAAGAACAAAAACAAAAAGGTGGTGGCGGTGGGATTTCTCCTCCCACCACCACCACCTGTGTCCATGAGGCAAGACGCACTGGACAAGAATGCAAATATTGACTTGCTTTGACTGGATTACCTAATGACTAATGTCTTAGGGTGAGTCACTTCCTGAAGTTGTGTGTGGGATTTTCCACAAATCGTTTGTCTCACCTTTTGTTAAACATTTTCTCAACTTCAGCAGACACACATGGGACTTGTGAATCATAAACTTTAACAGCACATGGTTTAAATGTCGTGTTACTGTGAAGAGCAGTTGTGGAGTAAGTGAGAAAATCAGTTTATTACAGTTAAATTAAGCATGATTCTGCAACTGCATGACCTGATTATTGCTGTTAATATATGTATTTTTCGGAACAGTCGCCATGTTTTTCTTGTTTGAAAATTTAAAAGCAAGTTACTATCAGGGCCCAGTGGCCGGTGCATCACTGGAAAATGGAAAATGGCTTAGAAAAATTTTCTTACATAAAGAAATAGGTTCGATGTTTTGGGAAAGAGCCTTATTTGCTTAATGGTTGAGCGTTAGATGAAAAGATCAATACCTCTCTTATGTCTGTATGTTAAATATAAAGCTATAGCTAGCAGACGGTTAGCTTAGCTTGAATACAAAGACTGAAGGGGGGTGGGGGGGCTAGCATGACTTTTAAAATGTGCCTACCAGGTCACTGTCTCCTGACGGCAGCTTCATATTTACTGCTCAGACATGAGAGTGGTATTGATCCTCTCATTAGAGAAATGGCATACAGCCTGATTAAAATGATTTTCTAATGCAGAAGACAAAGATGAAAGATAAAACGTGCTCTTTAGAATGAGGCAAGTGAAACACAACAATGCCAACATTCAGGAGGAAAACCAGCGATGCTGCTGCACGGGTGAGGTGACAGCCTGAGCTTCTTTCTTCATTGTGTCTTTACACTGGACTCTGACTTTTGAATATCTGCTTTGACTTTGACATCATGTCATAAAATGTCAAGAAATCTGTCCACTGAGCATATATACAGTATATATGTATATACACTGGGGAGTGAAATGCAGTTCCCATGGTTGTCTTTCCACGACCTATTAATGTTAGAGGATGGGTAATTTAACTAGGGTGCTGCAATAATACTTAAAACACTTTTTTGAATGTTACAGACATGCTAACCCTATAATAAATACAAGGTTTTAAATAAGAAGTGCTCCTTTAGCTTGCTTCACCCAGTGGCCAACACAAGAAGACCAAAAGAAGATCTTACTGGACTTAGCTTCCATGTAATAATATACTGTGGGTGCAGCAAGGAAATACTGGGTCATTAACTCAGCCTTTTCCCGAAAGGTTAGGTAAAGAAGGTTAGGTGATTCACAATAAACAGCAACTCCTGGTGAATGTTTATTCTTGAAAAAGACTGGCTCTTCAGATAAATACAGAAATGACATTTATTTCTTATTTTCTCCTCAACGGATCAACGAACACACAGTGAGCTGGTAGAGACAAAAAACTTAGCAGTATGTACACTTTAGTTTATCAATATAACATCAGCAGCATTTTGTGTTGTTACTGAATATTGTATTCCATATATGTTTGATAAATGTTTTTATGCCTCATCGCTGGCGACATTTTGTTTTCGGGTTGCTCGTCCCATTATCATTAACACGATAAGTTAGGAATGCCTCAAGGGAATTTCTTCAAATTTGGCACTAACATTCATTTACCACATTGGTGGTCAAAGGTCATGGTCACGGTGACCTCACAAAACATGGTTTTGACCTTGTGAATGTGATATATCTGGGACTCCTCCAGGGAATCCCTTCAAATTTGGCACAAATGTCCATTTGGATCCAACAAACAACTGATTAGATTTTGGTGGTCAAAGTCAAACAGGCTGTTAAAATGACTATATATATATATATACATATATATATACTGTATGTGACACAGGGAGACATACATTTTTCTAACTTTATTAAGTGAGGTTCCTCAGGAAACAACATTTGGAAGAACAAGTAACACAGTAGTATGGAAATGTTGTTTTGTTGGCAGGAGAGAGAGACAGAGGGCTTAGTGCAACTTTCATCTTTCTATGTCACTGGATTACTGCCTGACACACTTCTTTATGACGCTGTAAAACTTCCCATCCAGAATTACAGCGTAACCCAACTAGGTAGTCTCTCTGTCTTGGTCTTTCTCTAGTCTGTCTTGGTTCATTTTCTGTCTGTAAAATCAGATTGTATCTGTCAACACTACTGTAAAAGACATTATTATCTATATAATGCTCAGCTCAAAGGTCCAGTTTTACATGTAATTGTCAAGTGTTTTATTAGTAAAGTTACAGGACTCTAGAGACTCATTAAAACCCTTAAAATGTTCTGTGGAAGTTGAGAGTGATGGATGGCAGGTTGGAAAGCTGACTTCAGGAAAATCCAGTTCTCCTCCGTCAGCAGCCACGTGCTGTAATCTCTGTAATTTGTTTTTTACGGCATATGCTTAAAGGATCAGTGCACAGCCTACATGTTGTCATTAAATGGGTCATTTATCTGAGACAAAATGCACACTAGTCATGACTAAGCATTCATACTGTATATGCTGACTTATCCCCACCCCTTATCCACATTTTGTTGTGTTGCAGCCTTATGCTTAAATTGTTTAAATTCATTTCTCCCTCATCAATCTACATCTATGAAATAACCCATAAATAAAGAGGATTTTAGATTATTTTTGCAAATTTATCACAAAGGAAAATCTGAAATATCACCTTGATATAAGTATTCAGGCGCTTTACTGTGACACTTGAATTTTAGCTCAGGTGCCTCGTCTTTCTACACCTTGACTGGAATCCACCTGAGGTAAATTCAACTGATTGGACGTGGTTTGGAAAGGCACACACCTGTCTATATAAGGTCTCAAAGCTGACAATGCATATTACAGCAAAAACCAGGCCATGAGGTCAAAGGATAAATCAGTGACGTCTCCTTTGCTCTGAAAACAGCCCCAACTTTTCACGTGATGGAGTCCACAAGATGTTGAGAACACTTACATTTACTCGTTAAGCAGACACTTTTATCCAAAGCAACTTACAAGTGAGATTCTTGTCCTTGTTGATGTGATTGCTTCACATCATTTCTGCAGATTTGTCCGCTGCACATTCATACTGCCAGTCTCCCGTTCCACCACACCCCAAAGATTCAGATCTGTTTGATTCAGATCTGGTGACTGGGGAGGAAAAACTGAAGTTCACTGAACTCATTGTCATCTTCATGAAGATAGTTTGAGATGACTTTTGCTTTGTGACATGGTGCATTATCATGCTGGAAGTAACCGTTAGAAGGTGGTAAATTGTGGCCCTAAAGAGATGCAAATGGTCAGCAGCACTCAGATAGGCTGAGATTCACATTATATCACATTTGTTCTCGGTTCTAAAATTTGATGTGAACATTAACAGAAGCTCCTGACCTGTATCTGCATAATTCTAATGCGCTGCACTGCTGCCACAGGATTGGCTGATTTTATAATTGCATGAATAAGCAGGTGTTCAGGTGTTCCTTATAAAGTGCTCATTGAATGTATCTCTCTCTCTCTCTTTGTGCGATAAGTTGTCAGTGGACTCTGTCCCTAATGAAGACAATCACATAACCTCTAAGTCGAGAAGATTAGATGAGACGGATAAAAACAGTCACAGTTTCCACTGTACCTCCGGCTTCATTCACACAAAGATTACAAATTGATTTATTTTTGGCTTTTAATTTTTCATGTTACCTGGGGTTCAAAGTCAAAACCATGATCTAATGCAAGAGGAAAGGATAAATCCACCTCTAAAATTAGTTAGAGCACAGATTCACTCCCAAATGGATAGTACTTTAATTTCAGACTAAAACTACTAAATGTCAGTGATGAAAGTTTTTCTGATACTTGTTTCCAACCATTTTATAGAGAGCTCTCAGTGCCAACATTAAGATCTAAATTTATAATCAAAGGCCAAAAGGCCCAAACCACTGCTGGAAGTGAGTGAAAGCTGTTTTTCCTCCTCATCTCCAAAGTTGAACGGTAAATGTGTTTTAAGTTTTCATGCACCAACTGCTTAGGCAGAAGAAAAAAAAAATAGAGTAAGTTTTAATTTCTTTATTTTCAATTTTCAAATACAGCAAAAATACAAAAGATGTACCACACTGTATATCCCAACATATTAACACTTTTATTTATACGTTTACATTCATCATAGTTAGTGTTGTGAGATTTTTAGTTTAGTCAGTATCATTTCTCTATTGTTTCCCTTTTTCTTTAGTGAATGTGACATTTTCCTGATGACTCTGCAACAGATACACTTAAGAAAAAGCACAAAAAGAACAACTCTGTACAAAGCTGTATGATGCAAGTATATCACTAAGGAATTCAAGGGGAACCAACACATGTACAGCATATTCTGAAATTCGCTGTGCTGTTTATCATTTGACACTTATCATTGCTGCAAAATACAATCTGACAACAGCTATGGGTCGCTGTGGACTTAAACCGTCCGAAATCAATTCTAATTTCATGATTAAGTAACTTTAACCTGTAAAAAGACTGTAAAACGTCAGCTGAAGATGACGTGTGTGGATGTGTCACCAGCCACAAAATGCTTCATAAAATGTGAGGAAAAACCATACAGGGTGAGCTAATGTCAGCATTGGTAAAAAAAAAAAAATGTTAACTTCTTTTTTTTTTTTTATATATGTTCTATAGACTGAGAGTTAAGTTTAATAGTCTCTCCTTCCTACAGCCAATGCAGTCCACTGCAGAGGTTCATCATATTCAGGTTTTGTTGAGACTGTCAGAGGAGTGTTATTTTCAGCTCTCCTGCCGGCTGATTATGGTGTTGTTGTACCAGATTGCATTATGTGGTAAGACGCTCCCCACCACTATTTTGTGTATCTAATAAAATGGAAACCTACTGCATTGAACATACAGGAAAAGGTCACAGGGAGGCCAAAATGTTCCCATATATATTGCTCGTTCATCGATATTACATTCTGCTGAGATTATACCTGGAGCTAGGCACACCGACTGAGCGGGTCAATGTGCTGGCGTATGTGTCTTGACATGAATCTGTGTATTAAAAGCTGATGCTCTCTTCGTAAAGGGACAGCACCATCATAATACCCCACCCGGTTAGGAGGCCGACGTTCTGCAGCAGAAACATCAGCCAGGGTCTCTTGTTGCTGATGTGGACCATGGTGGGGAGCTGGAGAGGAGATGGAGGTATCATCTTTCTCTGCATATCATTTATTCACGACTCATTCTGTTGTCTTTCAATGTCTGTAAAACACAAACACTCACCATGTCAGCCAGTCCCACGTACAGGAAGAGCCCTGCAGTGATGGCAGCTATCCACTGTTTGGTTGCGAGGTCGGTGGCGATGGACAGGGCGATGTACAGGCCGATGAACGAGGTCATGGCGCTGCCGACGTTTAAAAGCAACGCCCTGCGGACGGACACGCCGCTGTGCAGCAGAATGGCGAAATCACCTGGGGAGAAACAAATGCAACGGGACGATGTTAAGAAATCATTAATGAAAAATGAGCATACCAGACGCTTCCCTGCCTTTGGGTGTGTTCTTTACCCAGTTCATGTGGTAGCTCATGGCAGAGCACGGCCAGTGATGTGGCCAAGCCAGACTTCCATGACAGAGAGAAAGCTGCACCCATGGCTAAGCCGTCCGCAAAGTTGTGGATCCCGTCACCGATAGTTATCATATAAGGCAGCAGACGTTGTTCTGCAGAGGCAGGCAGACAAAGTTAACAATTATCATAGTTCTCGCAGCCACAGTGATGAGCACCATTATCACAGCTTGATGATATCATGCTTGTTTTCGTGTTGGAAACTACTTTACTCACCTCTGGTGAGCTCCTTTGGTTCTGAAAGTGATTTCACGTTTTCCTCACAGCCAACCTGAAAAGTAGATGAACTCAAATTTAATTGTATACCAACAACATTCAGTAATCCGTCCTATTATTGACGTAAAATATGTTTGTCTTTGGACACAGCTTCTTTACTGGTTCTAATTTTTCCAAATTGTTGGCTGAAGCATCTGAACTGTTTCGGTTTTGATCAGTATTCCACCTTAAAACGTCAAATGTTAATGTTATGTTTCTCACCAGGTCTGCTTTTGATGCCGACTTGTCTTTTCGCTTCCTTTCCTGTTGATACATCTCTAAAACTCCCCCATGGTCACAGTGGTGAGGCTCTGCTTCTTCCTGAAGAGACAGGAAGTGAGAAAACTGGTTAAAGACGGAGGAAAAAGGGTAAAAGGAAAGACTGCAACAGGAGGAATGAGCAGAGGAAGAAAAGTCATCCAACAGGTATTCACCTTCATGCAGCACAAATAATTGAGAGTGAAAATAAAATCCTTTGAGACAGTTTTTGCATGAATAAAATCTTTGAACACTGCTGCACAATGTGGAATATAAAAATTCAGAAAATGGTTCGTAAGCAATATGTTCTGTCTATAGTTATACTACTAATAGGTACAGTTTTACCTGTAGTGGTATGTTTTTGTTTTCTTACCGCATGATGGTGTTGGTGATGGTGGTGATTATCTTTATATGTGACCAGAGAGAAGATTGTTTCCATCAGGTAAAAGTAGTAAATCCCGGCCAACACGACCAACATCTTGTAAATGTAGTCTGGAGTTTCTTCGTGATGATTCTCTGAGTGCTTGTGGCTGCTGCCGTCGTGTGAGTGCACATGTAAGCCTAGAAACTGCACACAGACGCCGGAAGTAGTCACACAAAAATGAAGAATACTCTACATTATAACTGTAAAGTCTCCAAACCAAAACTAAAATCTAAGTGAATATTGGATGTTTTACAGTTTTACCAAACTCCTAGTGGTCTGAAACAATCTCTCCCTGCAGCTTTAAAACGGTGCTCACCATGGGAAGCAGGTGCATTAAGGCGTCTCCAGTCAGTGAACCTACAGCCAGACTGACGCAAAACTGGATGCACATTTGGAACACATCGGTGCAGGCGGTACACAGCAGCACCACGATGCCAAACATGGACGTCAGTGTTACCACCATGTTGGCGAGGGTTGCATAGAGGTATCCTGCAACAGGAGGACAGAACAGAGAAAGGGGTCGGGGTCAACAACATGATGAACAAGAGCGAAGTACGATCCTGAGAAAGAGGAGCCAGATGTTGTTCTTTATCTTTGGATGTTTTACCTTTGTTAATGTTTTGCAACAAAATAAAACACAGAAATGCAGCTGAAGGAAAGTTAACGTAAATTGAATTATATTATGTATAAAAAATATAATATAAAAAATGAACGCAATCTGCCTCAAAACGTAGAAACCAAGTTCACTCCTCTGATAACAACTTGAAGGGACATTCAAGTGCAACATCTGCATCTTCTATGTCTAATATTACTACTTGTAGAGGCAGGATCACTGTTCATCACTCGAGTCCACACACACACACACACACACACACACACACACACACACACACACACACCCACACACCCACACACACACACACACACTTACTCTCAGTCTTGGTGAGCCCATCTGGTTTCGCTTCTTCTGTGATGTCTTCGCAGGCTCCGCTCAGGATCTGTTGGACCAATGCCGGACTGAGCCGAGCCACGTCAGACCGGCCCAGACCGGAGGAGGCAGAGCTGTTGTCTGCCAGACCAAAGATCAGGACCAGTTCTTCAGCCGAGAAACAGCGCTGGGAGAAATCACAACGTTTAAGCTTTGGTTGGTAGCTGCCTGATGATCTATGAGGGACTGTAGTAAAATCTGACCCTGGCTGCTCCTCACATACTGTGTGTTTTTCTGTAGTTATGTCAGCTATTGTGTTATTTCATATCAGTTTATTATTGTTAGGGCTACAATTAATAATAAAATTAATTATCTGATTAACAGTTTTGTCAATAGAAAGTCAGAAAATAGCATCACAGAAATATCAAATATACAATAATATTAAAACAGAGGAAAGTGGCAATCCTCAAAGAACAGATCATGATAAAGATTATGTCTATCAACTAACTAATTGACTAATGATTGCAGTTTTAATTACATTATTTTTTGTTACAACTTTCTACTTTGACTGGTGACTTATTCTCCTATGCACCTGTCTGAAGTCAGGTGTGAACAGATCACGTCTTCTGCACTCTGTGTTGGCATATATACCTGATCCCAGCTGGTGTTTCCTCCGTGCCCCACATGATGTTCATGGCTGCTCCTCTTCTGCCGTCTTGCGCCGCTGTGATCGTGATCGGTGTGTTCGTCCTCCTGGTGGTGGTGCTCATGTTCATGCGCAGGCCCTACGTTCAGACTCCGCATCAGAGCCTCCAGATCTACACAGCACAAATGTAAACAACCATCAGATTCACGTTGGTTTCCAGGTGACATGACTGACCGTCATAAAGAAAGAAAATATAGAAAATGAAGACGTGTGTTGATATAAAAAATAAAAAAAAAATCAATGACATTGAAATATTTCAGTGGAACCAACAGTCACAATTTTTTGCACACAAAAGTACTCCTGGAAAATATGCATATTATTATAATAAATGAAATTCTGCAGTTTAAATCAGTTTTACTTGCTACATTTACACATTGGGTTATTTCAAAGGAGTGGCTCTCTCCCATGTGCTGAACAAGACAGTAAAAATAGGATCTGGGTTTTTGAGTGATTGTTATTTCTGCAGCCCTGTGTGTGTCCATGTATCTGTGTCGGTGTTTTTTTTTTTTTTTTTGTGCTGGACATTTACCCCCGACAGTAAAGTTCTCTGACCCCAGACGCTCCATGATGAAGTCCAGGAAGAAGCTCTCCTCAGGCAGGGACTGGGTGATGAAGCAGTGCCCTTTCAGAGCGTGATACAGGACGCGGCCCAAAGCTGCACCCACTTCCTGCCTCTGGTCTGGTGATGATGCGTTGACCTCTGTCATGATGTCACTGGCTGCTACACAGCTCTGGTTACCGTGGTGAAGAGGAAGGATGAGGAGAATGGGTAAGACAGAGAGTTTTATTAATTCACGCAACTGCATAAGATTTGTCGACAGTACACTGTTCATATTTTATTTTTTTTTGTTTTAATCAAGCAGTTGCAGTTTAATTGTCAGCATGACTCGTTAGTTGTTGATTGAACTTAATATCTTAATTTCATTGAACTGATTTTCTTAGGTTCAGTTAACAGAGTTGATTTTACATTTACAAAACCGATAAAAGCAACTTTGAACTAATTATTCACCCTGAGTTCAATTAACTGAGATGTCAAGGTTTATTAATAACAGTTACAAGAACGTGTATTGTTGTTAAGGATTCCTGATTGTTTTGTCAGTGTTGTCTTAACTTTGCTTAAGTAGTTATACACGAATGTTATTGTCCATATTATGAAGAATTGTCTTCACCATACAACGTTTAAAACAAAATACATTTGACAACAGGAAACAATAGATGAAGACAAGCGACATAAACATAATATCAACAAACAACATCATCTAAGAAAAAAAAAAGAAATACAGGAAGGGCTAGGTGTTGGTGAAATCATAAGCTGGCTATGCATTCAGCAAGAAAATGGAAAATCCTCCAGGAAGAGGAAGAAAATGTGTTCCGCAAACTGATCACAAGCTTCCTTCCTTCTGACATACAAATGACATCTTTTTATTGTGATGACTAGTGTGACGGTGATGTGGCTGAGTACAGGGCAAAGCCTAGTAGGTCTAACTGCAGGCATCACCCAAGTATGATAAGATATGTTGAGTGGTAAATACTGCAGGGGACCAGGAGCAAGAGTAAAGTATAGCTGAATTACTACTGTCAATCTGCATGTGCATGACTGATGTCTGGACAGTCTTATAGTTACACATGAATAAATACGAAAAATCACATTGTGGAAACCAAGTCCATGTGGAGTGAAATAAAACTGAACAGACATTTTTTTTTACATCTGACATTTTGGTGAAACACTTAACATTAATTACTCTATTACACTCTATAATTGCTGGAACTGACCCTTAATTATTAATGTTAGCAGTTCCAGCTGTGCTTTTCCTGCTCCGTCAAGCCTAAATGTCTGCTGTGAAAAAGATGTATTGTTGTGATTAATTGCTCTGATGCTGGCTCATCAGATTTGTTCGCAAGTCAGAAAGATTAGGGATGGACAAGATGGACAGATGTTTGACAGGGAAAAGAAAAACATTCTTGCAAAAGGGGGCATGACAGAAAAGATTGGGACCAACACAGGGTCTCCTAAAATGACACAGGTATGAACAGACCACAGATGAACAAATACTCAATTTTTCTTTAGTTTTTAATGTTTTATTTTGTTTTCTTTTGATGTAGCCCATAAACTCACCTCACTGTGTGATGGCTCGTAGTGGTCGTGAAGCTCTTGAAGCAGAGCCTCTAATCCATGAACGTCGAGGTGTTCATGGTCGTGGTCGTGGCGTGCCCCGCTCTTCTCATGCTGGTGTTCGTGGTGGTCCTGATGTGTGATTTTGTGCAGGAAATGTTCGGTCTCCTCTCCCCACCTCCCCTGCCTTACCGCGGCGCAGACCAGGCCAGGAGAAGCTAGGTACAGGACGCAGCCGGCAGCAAAGTCAGTGAACTGAGATACAGTGATGGTTACATTTCCTCTGCCTTCTGCGGTGTTGCCCTCTCCGTGGATGGAGTGATTGCTGATCAGCTGGTGAACGGCATCTGTTAGATCACACTGCGCAGACAGCAGAGCATATACACACACACACACACACACACACACACATACAGACGCAAGTAACACAATGTAGTTACTAATTCAGTCATTTCCATATATAAAAACACTTCTATAAAAAAATGCACATGCAGAAAAAAAAAAAAAAACATTTGCTGGAACAATTAAATCAAAGTTTATTTATTTCTTTGTTTTACTTTATTATTGTTGTACAAAATGGGTAAACCTTTGTTAAATTCAACATTAAAATCAACATTCACATAATTAACAGTAATCTAAAGTGAAACCATATGAGCTCTTTTATTGCCTTTTTTTTTAGAAAACAACCTTTTCAGATAACAAGAAGATTACAAGATAACAAGAAAGAATATGGGCTACAATATAAATGGAAGAAAACACCATAAAATAATGACAACCATCTATCCTGAACTAGAAACTCTGAGATGGGGAGAGGATTAAAAAAAACATGCAGTTATTAAACGTTATTCATTAGTTTGACTTTATTAAATGGGTTTTTATCAAATGTTTGCTTCACCCAAATGACAAAATAAACATATTTTCTTATACATATTTTGCCTTTCAGATACGTGTCTGTAAGATTTCCGGCTCCACCCCAAATACCTTAAAGATGAATAGAATTTTGATTGTAGTGAGTTTTCTAGCAAGAAGCTTTGCTGATGGACTTTTAAATGTAATTTCATAAATACAGTTTCATTCGCCTTTATTGTATTTGGAGTGGCGATAGAGGAAGACTTCTGATATCTCAGAACCTGGGCACATAAAAAAACCAAAACTGTCTGTGGCTACAAACCAGCAGATGTAAGTGAGAAAAAATGTTTTTTTAATTACTTTTGTAATTTGGGTGAACCTGCCCTTTCAACAGTCAAAACAGGAAACAAAGGGTGTAATCAATATGACCCAACAAGGTGAAAGTACAGGACTCCTTGACATTTTGTTAATGTCAGTGTCAAAGAGACACTATAATCTTTTATTGTGGGTCAGACAAGGTTTATTATTTTATTGGATCTGTTTCAAGTTTGCCTGTTACGTGTTATAACACTACTGGCAATCTGTAATTTACAATATATTACAACTTTGTCACTACTGAAAACTCTCACTGCTTCTTTTGATATCAGAACTTTATCAAAAGTCAAATAATCTGTGTCATCACCTGCATAGTAAAGCCGTTTTTCATATTTTTCATTTGCCAGCCAGTTGTTAACACTTGACACTTCAATCATGTACTGTGGCTTTATCCAGGTTGCCTGCAAATACATAAAAGTGCCCTTCATAAAATGAGCATATGGACCAGTGCTACAATAATGACTTTAGTTTATGAATTGAAACTGTTATTAAAGTTATTATTAATGTAATTAAAGTTTACAGAGTAACATGTATCAATAAAACAAAATGATAGGATAGCTTCTTGTATTAACGTGTATTCTTTTTGATGCCTTTACAATGTTTGAGAGTCCCTTTTGTCAAACATTTGCCCAGATAAAGTGACTGAGAGCTTGGCTTTATTATTAAATATTTGCATTGGATTGCAGAACCACCCTGCCTCCATAGACTTAATTAATAATTTCAAATAACTCCTGATTAATAGAGAGGGAAAAAAAATCTTAACAAAATTCAACAGGACCTCACGAGATTACAGCGTACTAAATATTTCAGGTTTCAGCGAGAAACCTGTGAAATGACGCTGGTTAATTCAGGTGCGCACCGCACACAGCAAATCAGAAACAACTTGTGACAAACAAATAGGCCACATATAGCCATAATTAAACACATAACTTGTCACAAATAAACAATGAGTGATTTTGAAGTTTTGGCTGGAACTCTAATTTTTAATTAATCAATACATTTTTATAGTAAAATTCAGATGATAAAGTAACTTAGTAAGTATTGAAAGATCCCCGAAATCGAGTTTATCAGTGTGGTTATAGGAAGAACAGGAAAAGCTGGTTGATAGCTGTTGGACCTTGATCTCTCTACACAGACCCTGCAGTCCGCCACCTGGCTCTCTAACCTGCCTGCAGAGTTAATAAACCTTACCTTTTCACACGACACTTCACCGCACTGCACACGTTTCTCCAGTGTATTAAAGAGGGAGCGAAGGGACTCCTCAGTCAGAAACTGCTGTCCTGGAGACACGATGCTGACCACATCCCTGTAGGCTTCCTCCACAGCGGGAGAGCCCGAAACAGAACCAAACAAACCAGAACCAGCAAACAGAGAGAAAAGGACCAGCGCAGAGGATAACATCTTAAAACTTAATATAAAAACGACTTTTTAATACTAAGAACTAAGTAATAAAACTGAGAAAAACAGGGCAAAATAGGCAGATAGAGGCTGATACAGTCCCAAGGTATTTCTACAGACACATTGAGCTTTATAGAGCTCAGCTCTCAACTGTTATCAGTTTAAAACCACTGCAGTTTCACTGCACTTGCACTCTGGCTTGTGATTGGCTGAGACTCGTGGTTCGTGTTGTCCTATACCTGTCTATTAAACCTATTGACACCTGTACAGGACAGAGGAAATCTCTACATCACCTCTAGGGGAGACTGGGGACTATTTGGAGTAGACGAACCAAACTTTAATTTATTGAACTTACATCTTTCTGCTAATTATACATACTATTTAAAGATAATTACATGTATCACTCACAATACTTATTTGAATGGAAGAATTCTGATTGTTGCCATCGACCCCAACCTTGAACCCCAAAATACATTTTACTAATGAACTCTTTGTCTCAACAAGCATAGTCTTATGAAAACATGCACGATTTTACAATCATAAAGTATGATTTATTTTTTACAATAATATTATGATATTTATTTATTTAATAATGTTTATTAAAGAACAGTTATTGAGTTCTATTTTGCTTAGACCATAGGCCTACCAGTCAAAATGGGAAGAATTGATCAATTTTAGCCAAATATATTGTAAGACCATGAGAGGCTACCAAATAATTCCCCAAATAACTTGTTTATATTCTTTTATGCGTTAAAATGAGCAATCATTGTTGCATCTGTTGCGCAATGGGACAAAATTAGCTGCATGTCACTGTTGAAAAATACTGCTGTGTGATCAACTTGTAACTCTACCAGCCATGACAGAACAAAAGGTGCTAGCTAGACATGCTGACTTTGACACGTGCTAACCACGTCAACATAACAAAGAGTCAAACTAAGTTTTGATTATTTTGATTATTTCACTACGAAAGGTCAGGACAAAAATACAGCTCATGA
The DNA here is from genome assembly GCF_002260705.1 of Seriola dumerili. Lineage (NCBI taxonomy): Eukaryota > Metazoa > Chordata > Actinopteri > Carangiformes > Carangidae > Seriola > Seriola dumerili. The sequence continues at coordinate 8,835,374 of NW_019174365.1, read as the reverse complement.
AAAAAAAAAAAAAAATTCACAACTCCAAAACTGTGTGTCTTCTGTCTTCCTGGTGGAGGGAAGGTCTAACCGAGCATGTGCAGTGTGAGTGTCATCAGTATCCATTGTTGAAATTAAATTTCATCAGTTTGTTTGTTTTGTTTTATTCATGTCAGAAATGCACACATTTACCTTTATGGTCATTCTGTGTCTTTTAACTGAGCTCTATGACTTTCAATCCAGAAATATTAACAGTCACTTCATACTTGGGGTAGGGGTCTCCCTGTCCTCTTGAGCCCCTGGGTCTGTGACCAGTAGACCCCTTCTGTAATTCATCCATGTGTCCCATGTGCCCGGTGACACTGAGGTCTGGAGGATGTTTTATGGATTCAATGAGGACGTAAATCTGAAAAATAGTTTTATGTTAGTGCCAAGCAATCTTTAACATGCCATTGTTCTAATGTGTGCTTTTGGTTTGGGGCTGATTTTCATGGTTTGGATTAGGACTCTTAGTTCCCATTAAGTATTGCAAAGTGAGGCCTTATCATCCAACATCAGAGTTGGACCTCACAAATGCTCTTTTGGCTGAATGAGTGTAAATCCCTGCAGGCAGGTAGAGGGCCTTCCCCAGAAGCTGCTGTAGAGGAAGATTTACATCCGTGGTTTTGGAGTGTGATATTCAACAGTTACATATGGGGATAATATCATGATGTGCACAATATTTGTGGCCACAACATTAAAGGCACTTACCTGTTTTAGGCCACTGATTCAGGTGATATTCGGTCTTGTTAAACCACTAAATCAATGGTTACAGGAAGAAGAGGCCATTGAGATGCTTAACCTTCCACCCTAATCCGCAATAATATTTTAAATATGATGTAAGCTAAGTGAGATGTGAATAGATTGTTGCACCTGTAGTGGAAACTAAAGGTGTAACATCATCTCAGAGAGCTTTTGTGTGATTATGACTGGGTCTAAGGACAGACAGACAGGTGATATGTTGTGAATCTTGATAGCCTGACATTAAATACTGAGGTACTTCAAACATGAACATGTGGTTTTAAAGTCAGTTTGTACATTTGCAAGATGATAGTTTTGTTCCCGTTTTGCTGGCAACAATTTAAGGCAAAGCGCTTTCCGTCCTAGAAGTTCATCAAACTAAATGTCAGCCATAAAAACCAGGGTACAGGGGTTAAAGAGTGCCGGGTTATTGTCTCTCGTAAGGATTTAATGTTGGGTTGGTGGTACGGTACAAGAATAAATGCTCTTTATCATGAAAAGCCTAAATGTAGTCAAGTTTTAGCCCAAGGAATTTACAGACATTGACAAATTTGCCCATGAGTGAACCACAGAAACACTGACTCAGCATTTTGACTGACAGTCTGTGCACAAGAACATGTACACCAAGCACATGACAAGAAAATAAACCTTATGAATGTGGTTTCACAGCTCAATTGAGACATCATGACTTAAAATGTGAACAATACTGCCTTTGTATTTCTTTATCATACTGGATTACAGATCCCAGAGACAACATACAATCATGTTAAACCTGTCAGTCACAAGTCTGTGCTGGCTTTTTTTTTTTTGTGTGCGGGGGGCAGGGGGTTATTTAACTTTTAAAATCAAATTGTCCAGCTCTATCCAAGCTGTTTATGGAGTCACAGACACCACACACTTTTTCTCACATAAAATGCAACACACAGTCTCTCACGTAAAAGCAAATAATGATGACATTTACAATAAAACAAGGATAAATACATACATTAAATAGTATAGTATAACTAATAGAGACAGTTGACAGAACATATTCATCTTCTAGAATAGAAACAGTAAACATCCATCTTCCTCTGTTAACACACACTCAATATATATATCTACTGTACTGACATTACAGTCTAATCAATAGATTTGAAACGTGTGTGTGTGTGTGTGTTTTGCTGTATCAACCACTAGATGGTGCAGTTGCTTTGTGTAATGTCACAGCCATTCATATATCTGTGTTTTGCAGTCCTGTGTGAAACCTTTTTGTTGTGCCCAAAACCAAAATCTTTATAAGCTGATAACATCTCTGATAAAACATACATACTCAATTAATTAATCATTTTTAAATTAATAAGCAGGAAAAAGTGTTCAAGGTTTGAATTGAATTTGTTTTATTTTATCATGTGATTTAAGACTTATTTTGAAATTGAAAATGCTGCCTCTAAATGATTACGCAAACAATAAGTAATTAATAATTACACAAAATGAAAATTTCTCCCAAACGAAACAGTGCAGTCGAAAACAAAACACACACACACTGAAACAGAAAAAAGTTCAGCCTTTACCTGTCATTTAATTTCTTCAACTTCACTTTCACATCTTACTGACACTTCATTACAACATGGAATTATGAAGCCACTTTACATGTGTGAGGTAAGATTAGAGGGAAAAGCTGCTTCTCTCAGTTCTGTGGTCATTTAGCTGTAAAATGACAAACAACAGCAGAGCTCGGTGTTGTAATCTATTCTAAAACTTCTGTTCAGCTCTGTAGCATTGCCAAAATTGCTTTCATTGCTAAGTCTCATTCTCTGTTGTTGTCAAAATTTGCCTGCACATGAGTGACCAGCCAGTTCATTTCCCTGGAGTTTGGTTTGAAACAAGTTGTCAGGAAAAAGAAAACAGCAAGAAATGTGTTTGTGGAATTAATCTTTTAATTGTCTCAAGAAATGTATCAGTCCATGGCTGCTACAGTGTTGTTTTTGTTGTACTTTCAGAGTGGTGAGCTTCACAAATCCTGACTTTTTCCGCTGTTGCTTGAGGCCTGAGACATGAAACATGAGCTGAAATCATGTCAACAGTGACTCGCTGTCGGCCGTACAAATCACTGAAGAGAAGGACATTGAGTTGATTGGCTGCACGTCACTTCATACACATGAACAGACAGCAACGCACACACACGCTCGCTTATGGCATGGGACCCTGGACATCTGCCCCTGTGTACACACACACACACACACACACACACACACACACACACACACACACACACACAGACATGGGTGACCCTTGCTCTGCCAATTTTTGAGACAAAACACACACTGTCCAGTGACCTGTTTTCACACCCCCCATCGTCATGTCACTCTCTGTTACGTTGTCTGTCAAGCAAACCTGTAGATGTTCTCAACACACACATTCATCAAGTCCCACACATACACACACACACACACACACACACACATACTCCCTTTTTCTCCTTTGTCTTAACTGATGTTCAGTTGCATTATGGGAAGTGTAGTTTTTCTTTCTTTTTTAAAGAAAAAGTTTGTTTTTTTTTACTTTTTTTGACTGATATTAGGGCCTGAATATCAGGACACGTCGGCAAGTTCTGCACAGATTTTGCCCATTTAATTGTCCAATTGGAAATTGTCCAAGTTTATAGAAGTGCAATCAATTGCTGAATACAACTTTAACCACCTCTTATCCTACATACTGTATGATATTCATATTTCATACATTAAGTCCCCACATAATAAAGTGCAAACACATTCCCACCTATCAGCTTTAACAAACTTCTCCTACATTTCAAGATGCTTGTTTGGTGTCATTATAACTGCGTCTTTCCAAAGTATTTCAGGAACAGACCTTTCTCACAGCAGACACTATGACTTGTTATAGCAGGGAAAGTGCAGGCGTTAAGTCATGACAGTGTTGCTTTCTAGGAAACTTATATAAATTGGAATGAATGGACCTATTGAATAAAGCATCATCAAAGATTTCTACCCAAATACAGTTTCGATACTGCTGTTTGAAGTAAAGACGAAGCTGAAAAACATTTTGGAGAAAGAGGTTCCTCTCACAGAATACACGACTTACCCCCCCCCCTTCTCCCCCTTGTCTCATACACACCCACTGCCTGGCCACAGCCCTACTTTCTTTCTGAAGCTGATGTTTCCATTACAAAAATAAAAGCATGACGGCTAATCCAGTTATATGTACCCTGGACGACACACACACCCACACATACACATGCATGCACACACACACCCGAATGCACATTATGCTTACACACACGCGCACATGTGCACACACACACACACATGCGCACACATGTGCACACACGCACACACACACACACGCACACACATGTACACACACTGACACACAAACTGCTGAAACACAAGAAAGCAAGTTCAAAGACACACACATGTTGCAACTGGGCAAATATGAACACACACACACACACACACACACACACACACACACACACACACACACACACACACACACACACACACACACACACACACACACACACACACAAGGCACAAGGACTCTAACACAGGGGGCATGTGATTGAAGCAAGACCTCCTGTTGAGAAAAAGTCAAACTGAGCTTTCTGGAGCTCTGGAAATAAATACCAAACATTGGTAATCCACATACACACGCACGCACGCACGCACGCACGCACGCACGCACGCAGACACACAGATAATCTACCAAGACAGTTTCCCATGGAGCTGCACATCCTTCTCCAACGGAGTGAAAATATAGGGGAGAAACTAAATCTATAGACCTGATCCTGATCTCCTACTCTTAACTTCTTCTTCTCTTTAATTCATAAAGAAGATCATTTAGAGTTTATCTAGTTATTCAGATCTATTTACGCAGAGGCAGGAGAATCAGCCCCATCATGACTACATGATATTTGTCCTGATAACAACAGGGCAGCTGCTTTTCTCTCTTTTTCAAATTATGATATTATATATGATAATATTAAGAATTGAAAGAGTACTCCTGCAATTTAGTGATGTACTTCTATAAAGTTGGTGGACTCACAAGGGACAGATTTTAAAAAGAATGATCACATAGTTGAATTGTAGTTTTGGATTTAGCCATATGTCTTTATTTTGGTCACATGTCAAACACGATGATGAATAAGGCACATTGAGTAACTCTAGTCTTGCCCTGAGAGCCTGAACCTCAATCTTCCATGGCTCAGTTGCTCAGTTGTTCTCTATGGTGTATACTATTACAGTGCATATTTAACATCCTCCCGTCATAACACAAGGACTCAGATCTACCCTGGATTTCATGCCTTAAGGAGAAGAACATTTCAGTTGTACACAACATGAGACCCATTTCTTTCCCATTTGGGAGACGATGTGATTGGGACTTTAAAGGGAGAACTTTGTGGACTTGCATGGGAATGGCTGGTTGGAGCAGATTGCTCTGTGGACTCATTTCCATCTGAATGACCACAAGCAGTCTTTCTTTTATGTATTTCTCGATGAAGGTTGGACAGTGATGGGTTGAGAGAGTTATTGAGGTGTTTCAGCGTGGAAGAACAATGAAGATGGAGGGAGGAGAAGACGAGAGAGGAGGTAAAAAAAAACTGAGATTCAGAGAGAGAAAGAGAGAGAGAGAGAGAGAGAGAGCAGATATGTCTTACATGCATGGACACTCAGGTCACTCCAGATAATTATACTACCTATGGCACTTTCTCTCTCTCTCTGTCAACCCCTATACAGTTATTAATTTACTGTATTAACCCTCACACGCCCGACCACAAGTTTGTTCTCAGGACATAAGATAATAAAAACATAGGTCTCTCTCTCTCTCTCTCTTACACACACACACACACACACACACACACACTGCACTACTACAACTGTTGTACATGTATGTGAAGTTTAATTGGTAATTCAGTGCTCTTTAGCGTTCATTGATTGAGTTAATTACGTCCTTAATGAGGACACTATTTCTTCCTATATCTAATTAAAGGGTAGTTACACCGCTTAATTGTGAGTGTCCTGAAAATGACCGGACAAGTTGAAAACTGCTGTCCTGTGGGATCTGAGTGTCTGATTGGACGTCCTTATAGCCTCTCAGCGAGCAGGGGCCTCTGTGTCACACACGCTGGTGTATGCATGCATGCGTGCTGAAGTAGGACATCACAGGTAATATGACCTTGTGAGTGTAAGGGGAAGGTTATGACGTTCACTTTTTGTTGCAACTGTTTTAGAGAGGTGCTGATTCACCTGTCTGATCGTTCTGGAGGCTGTAGTTTGCGGTGCTGTTGAATTGCATTGCGTTATACTCACAAGTGTTTTCTGTTATTCTGTCCACCCCGTTTATATCAGTGAGGTTACACTCGAACACGAGATGCACAAAACATAAGAATATATATAATATTATGTCATATACATACACAGTATTATAGAAATATGTTAAGCGTGGTAGAATGACGTATGCAAGATAACAAAAAAACAGTTCAGATGAAGGGACATCATAATATAAACCCTATCCAAAAGTCTTTGTTGTCATCTCATTGTGAGTATTTCACAGTTTGATGTCAGGACAAATGAGATAATCTTTCACTCTCTCACTCTTTGTCCAGAGGGAAGAAGCTCAGACTCACAATACAATATATTTATTACTCACTTATTTCACTCCAGCCTCTGAAATTGCTGCTTTGTAGAACTATACAGTATGTGATATTGCCAGGCGTTGTCACATGTCAAGAACTACCATAGAAAATGTTAAAGTGGACATAATCTATATTTTTATAATAACAATGCATGGGGGGGGGGGGGGCTCTGAAAACCCTCTGTACACCACCTGCTCGGCACAAAATGGCCAACAGATACAGTTAGTGATTAGCTCGTGAACACAATGGAGCATTTAGCAGCTAAAGAGCCAGATATTTCCCTCAGGAGTTGGCGATAATGTTGCTGCTGGATGTGTGAAGAGGCAACTGTGTGCGAAGAAGTTCGCCGTCCCAACTTAAAGGTTGACGATTTGTTAATATTATGCGCACAACCTCTTTCCGCTGCCCTCAAGTGGCCAAGAAAAAAAAAAGAAAAAAAAATCAGTTATTGCAGGTTTTATGATTCAGTCTTCCATGAAATTATAAGAGTGCCATGGGTTTGCACACAACTCAAACAACGGGAAGTACAATCATTCCTGATTCCTGATCTATACTTTTTTTTTTTATTCTACCTTGCTGCTGCTGCATCATTTATCCAAAAACTGCAGACCCCCCCGTCTCTGCACATGGTATCTCAAACACTCACCGCTCACTTTGAATCTGCTCCACGGGGTGAGTTCCAACATGTGTGTTTTCCTCGCTGGATGAGGTGAGTAATTTTACCCGGTTGGAGCACGATTTGCATAATACATGTAGTTTGTGCAAATCTGCATGCTTTTAGGATTTCTTATGGAACCTCTTTCATTTAGAGTTTCTCATGGATCATCCGAGTGGAAAAAAAATACTTCACAGCACTTGTGTGTGCACATACACAGTGGATGGTTTCTTAATTCATGGTAGGCTCTTTTTTTTTTTATTTTTTAAAGAATCCTCCAAAACGCACCCATGCACACACACACACACACACACACACACACACACACACACACACACACACACACACACACACACACACACTTGGTCAAATGTTAATGATTTATTAATTCATGGTTTTAAATCTCAAGGTGCTGAAACCTTGCAGATGGACAGAATACTGACTGAGACAGAGAGAGAATAAAAAGATGTAGAGGGAGGGAAAAAGAGAACAAATGGTAATGACAGAGAGAGAGTGAGAGAGAGAGAGAGAGAAAGAGAGAGAGAGGGAATTAAAAAAATCAGTTAAAAATAATAACCATGTCATGGCCTGATTGGTTTGGTTTTCCCATATTTAACTCAGTGGACTGGGAAATGAGAGAAAGACAGAGAGAAATGGTGGCAGATTGAAGGAGAGGGAGGGGAGAGATGTAAAAAGAGTGAAGAAAAAAATTAAACAAGGCAGTGACTCAATGAATGAAGGACAAGATGAGAAAAAAGGAAAGGGGGAGGGGAAAAGAAAAGAAGGAGAGAAAAATAAAGGGAACATGGATTGAGAACAGAAGCGAGAGCGAGGAGAGAGAGGGGAAATTTATGACAGTTTGAAGTTAATTTCCTCTGTTTTATCCCTTGTCCGTGAATGTGTTACTAATCAATAACCGCATCAATCTGTAAAATACTTCAGTTCAGTTGAAACTGATCAGTTACACAGGTCATCGTTCGTGACTGAAGGAGCTGCTCCGCTGTTTGTGTGAGTCAGAGTTGAACTGTGCAGTTGTCCTGAACCTGCCATGATGAATGTGAACGCTACTTACAATAGGGAAACTGGTCGTTATGGTAATGCTAATATGCCTGACAGGTGTAGCAACAGTAACTAAAGGGAAGCGTGGCTTAGCTTAGCGAAGAGTCATCTACACATGTCCTGATCTGGCTGCAAACCTGCTGCAGTATATGAATGAGATCAACTTTTTTTTTTTCAGCATTCAATTCTGTCATGATTGGAAAAAAAAAACAAAGATATTATTCTTGCATCACAGTGTCTTTTTGAAATTTTGACATCAAGGTAGCTAAGGAGTTCTGACCTTTTCATGAAACCATTGATTCGCTTCAGGTTTTACTTTACAATCAGCTGTGCCCTTTATGGAAAAAAACAAAGTATTCACATAATGCCAGTGTCAACAGTTTTCACATGAAACTAGAAAAGTAGAAAATCCTGCCTGCTGAGGTGTGAGCCCTGCAGAGGTACAAAGAAAAACCACACTGAAGCTGGAGTCGGCACCAGAAACAAATGAAAGAGCCGGTTTGCCTCATTACACCAGCCTTTAGCCCGGTCTCAGACAAGAAGTAATGAGCAGCAGGACAGCCAGTCATTAACCTAAATAGCTGCAATGGCAAAGGAAAGTCATGTTGCTTTGAGATGGCGACGTTTAAACCTCTGTGAGAAAATGTGGAGCTTCCCCCTGGGAAAAATGATACACAATTATACTTCAGACTCCTCTGAATTAAACATAACACGAGCTGGATTCCCAAATAAAATCATTCTTTTTTATTGATTCTTATTACTCATAGATCTGTAAAGACACAACTTTTAAAGGTTTTAGTACTATAAACTTTTACAGGTTATAATATATTCTTATCTATTATACATTGAAATGATCTCTCTTCCTTTAAGCACCGAGGCTAAAACTGATTCAAAAAGCTGCAGGTCCATAAAGAAAATACTTAGAGTGGAAAAACTGTAACATGAACTTGATTTCATGCTTCTGGTTCATGCATATGAGTGTGTGTGTCTCTGAACTCTGATTCCACGCCTCCAGCAGGCTCTGAAGCTTACAATAGAGAGAGAGAGAGAGAGAGAGAGAGAGAGAGAGAGAGAGAGAACAGGAAGAAAGAGGAGGTAATATGAATTCAGGATTATGGAACTCATAACACCCGCAGCAGAGTTTCAGTCCTGATTGAATGTTTATTGACATAAAACTTGTGTCACTGCTGACAGCGGTGGGAGGTTGAGTCATTTTACAGAGTAAAAACTTCACAATAAAAAAAAAAAAACAGCTCTCCTGGCAGTTTTCATTGTTAATAGAAAACACAGCATGAAACTATTTGTCTCAGACGGACTTTGATGGGGTTGAGGTCTGTTGGTTTTCTAATCTTGAGGACCTGACGAGTCCTGACTCAGGTCTTGAATCTTCATCAACACTGATGAAAACCACTGGGTCTTATTGTCAATAAAGCTCATGAATAGACTAAAAGCAGCAACTCATTGGTCTGTCTCTGAATACTTTCCAACGTCCTTATTCTGTCTGTTTCATACAGCACCATGTCCATTTGTTTCCACCGAAGATGTAAATCTTATGATAATATTTGGTTTTATTTTAAGAAGTAGTTTTTTGAACTGCTTGGCACTTTAGCTACATGAACAGAAGTAAATTGAACCTTTGTCGGGGACTATTTTCAGCTGCGAATGAAAACACATTTCTGGTGATAGTGTTTACAGCAGCAGGACAACGCGTGTGGGATTGATTCAAAATAAAACTATCATGTTGATCATGTTCTTGGTAGTGAACGAACGTGTGACTCACCGTGTTTTAATAGTTTTTGGACAATTTCTGTTTTTGTCATGTGTTACTTTGAGCAACGTTACAATCTCCTCATCTCTCCACTCAGATCCTTTTTCATTTTTTTGTTTCTTCGGGGAAAAACTTCAGTCACAAGCTTCATTGAATCTCTTGGTTGCATTTTGCTTTTATCTTATTGTTGCAATATTTTGTGATTTTTCTTTTTTATTTCTGGTGTTTTTTTCTTTTTGTCTTCTGTTTTTTTCTTCTTCTTTAAAAAAAAAAAAATCCCTTTATGAAGTGAAAGCACAATAAAAAATGGTGGTTGGAAACCAAGCTTGTCTAGTTTTGGTATTTTCATGAGATTCATTGAAGAATAAGACAAACATATCACCACACTTACTCTTTGAATTGAAAAAGTCCTCATCAGAGCCTGCTCATATTGTAAGAAACATTACACAGCACCACGAGGCACATAAAACACACACATCCTTTGTTCATGTTATTTTTTTTATTTTTATAGCTTCACTTGAAAGTTTTCAGTTTTTTTTTCTTCCTCCTGAAGGTGTCTGTTATAAATTCAGCAGCATTACACTGATTCATTTCAGCCTCTCTCTGCAGAAATGTGCTGACCCTCCTCCTCCTGTGATGGACAGAGATATTGCACTTATCTGACTTTAAGGGTGAGTCCTTCAGCAATAACAGCTTACCAGCTCACAGCACATGACTCCTCTGTCCAGGCAGAGTGGATGTGTTATGGACTGATGCAGAACACAAACCTTAAGTTGCATTATAAACAATGGCCTCACACTGTTAAACTTTATTCTCTTTCTCTGCCTTTCTTTCATGCTATTCATCTGCTCCTCTTTTGTCTCTATTTTCTTAATCTCTGTTGAACCAACTTCCTGTCTTGCATGACTTTTCCTTTCCTTATTTTTCTCTTACTCCACTCCTCCTTGCTTTTTCGTTAAATCTCTCTCTTTCCTCTCTCTGTCATTATGAAATCTCTGGTTAAATATTGTAATAAGATCATTGTGTTTTTTCCACAAACCGAATTACCGTAATTGTGTAATATGTCACCGGTCACTTCCCTGCCTGTCCTCATTTACTCTCTATTTACTGCTGTGTCATCTGTCCACTTCCAATCTACATAGGTTCTTTCTTGATGCAAGGAACATGTAGACCTTTTTTTTTTTTAAATAAGAAATAAAGATAAGCATTAGAATATATAAATATGTCCTAATGTCCTCACAGAAACCTGTATCTTGTTTCTCTGTGTTATGGAAACATTGCACCATATTGGCCAATTTGTAAACATCTGAATCAAATCCATACATAGACTCTGAACCCAAACAAATGGGTTGTTTATTTTGTCTGCTGGCCCAGTTACAAAAAGCCTCCTCTTCACAAGCTGAAAGTCACTTTCCTCACATTCACAGGTGAGTGTTAGACCACTACCAATTTGTGGTGAAAATGTTTATTTCATAGATAAATCAGTAAATATTAATAATCAAAAAATATTCACCTTCTCTCCTGAATTGTTATATGTTACGTCCTACTTTCTGTCTGTCTTATTCTCTTAAGTCAATTATAGATCTTATTTTGTTAGTTAATGGAAGCTATTTCAAATCATTTAGTTTTGTTCAGCCAAACAACGTTAATACTTAACTCCAGACAATCAGTGAAAGTGAAAAATAACATGCGCACCTATAAACCAGGCTGACATTGCTTTGTGTAAAATCTCTTCATCAAACTGTAACAGCAAGAAAGATGCCGAAGTGGTATTTTGCTTCTTGACTCCCTGCATGTGTTATTCCTTTTTTTACTTCCACAAAGTTAATTCCCAGCTTTTTATCCAGCTGTGACAAAATTGGAAACTGCTTTTTGTTTTGATTTTCAGACTGACAGTGCTTCCAGTCACCATGAGGAGCTCTGTGGTGTTTTGCCTGGCTGTCAGCTTTGCCATGTTTGGATTTGGTAAGAAAAAAGGGAGGCTGAAGAAGAAACTCTTTCATTAATGCTGACTCTTTTTTTTTCTTTCTTTCTTTTTTTTTTTTTTTTTTTTTTTTACCCTGAAAAGCGCAGCCAAGTGGGGCTAAGTCAGAGAGATTACATGTTTCGCAAAGAGGACACATAACAGCCTGAGGGAACGTTTTGGCAGATCAGTGCGTAGTTTGCATGTGCTGCTGTTGTGTCATGTGCTTCCAGTTCACAGTCGTGATAAATATTCATTCATGATATTTGCTATGATGTTTCGGAACATGCAGTTTGCGCTGTGCACAGTTGTGTCATATTTGGTTTGGTTTATTGAAATACAACATATCAGGCATGTTTTTTGTTTCATCGTTGTTGAGGTTTTAACAGTCTGCCATCCTTTTAGTATTAAGGTGGAGACAGGCATTCAGTGACGTTTACACTATAACAGTTCGACAGTAAGTTCAGCACAGGAAAGTAAAATGTTCAGACATTTCCACTATGCCTTCTATAGTATGCAATAGGTTTCGATTAAAGTTACACTTCCCAATATTAAATCCCACAATTTCATCAACCAAAACCAAAATATACATGTACTCACAAACTCCTCAATGTCTGACATTAAGATACAGGAGGAAACGACAAAATTGGTAAGGTAAAGGTAAAAAGCTTCATGGACATAAAGTCACATCATAAAAGACAATGATTGTATTACTTAGTTCAATATGTAAATACCAATTAATTAAAAAGCAAAACATATAGGAGCTATAGTTTAGCCTTTTCATTGAAGGAATAGTTTGATATTTGGGGAAATACACTTGCAGAGAGAGAGAGAGAGAGAGAGATTAACTCTCTCATGTCTGTTCAGCAAATAAGAAGCTAGAGCCAGAAGCTGGTTAGCTTAGCTTAGCATAAAGAGGGGGAGACGGTTAACAAACTAACTAAGGTTAGGAATTAACTACACAGCACATAACCCTGTATAACACCACTTTTCATTCATACACTTTGATTTTTGTATGGATTAAACAAAACGAGGTATAATGTGTTAAATGGAGCTTTAGAGGCGCTGGCAGGTGGACTTTGGACAAAGCCAAATAAACAGATTTCACCTGTTTCCACTCTCTGTGCTAAGACAACCTCCTGCTGGCCATAAAGCTTCACATTGAAATACATAACGATGGTATCAATTTTCTCATTTAACATTCACCAAAATCAAACTACTCCTTTAACGGATGATTATATTTATTTATTTATTTATTTATTTATATGAGAATAGAGAATAAATGAGGAAACTCACAGTGAATGTTTATGTAATCATGTAATCATGTGAACTCTCCAGGCGTCTCGCTGCAGTGTTACTCCTGCCCTGATGGCACCTCCAGCAGCTGTGAAGTCAAGCAGCAGTGTAACCAGGGTGAAGACAGCTGCATCAAAATCACCAGTGGAGGTAAGTGGAGTAAAGGAAACAAAACTCGAGAAGTACTTAATCCAATGATATTGAAATTCACCATTAAATGACAGTTTTAAGAAGAAATAACAGCAAAAAAAAGTTTCATATGACTGGAGGGATGGAGACGGGAAATGTGACGGCATTGAATGGATGTTTTTCGTGTTCTAACCCTTCGTCCTCTGGACAAATAACAAGACACTGGGGGTTATTTTAGGGGGAAAACGTCTCTGAATTTCTCTGTTATTAGTTTTTCTCTGAAATGTGCAGTGCAGGCCTTGTTTTCGGTTATAATAAAGCCCACAAAACTGCATGCTGTGCTTCTCACGCTTTCTCCACTCAGAAACGATCTACACCAGATGCATTAGCTACGCAGACTGTGAGTTCAGGACTCTGGCTGTCAGATACCCCATCCCTCAATTCACCTTCTCCTGCTGTCAGTCCGAACTCTGCAACGGCCAAGAAAAAAGTGTTTTTCAGAAATTAAAGGATTTCTTTAAGAATTAAGAAGAAGAAGTCCTGATTTCAGACTGTTGATTTCATTCATAGCACTTAATTGTTCTCCTGCTGTAAACATTTTTAAACACTCAACAATAAAGTCTTATCCTAATAAAATGTGTGCACTCACCTTGCTGGATTCATGAAGCAGTCATTCTGGGGGAGTTTGCTGCAGACCATTTGTCTGTCTACATTTAGCCACGCTGCAAAAATCTTCAAAAATTCCCAAAAGAGATTCAACCATAGCCATTAAATGTAGAAAAGTTAATAAATATTTACTATTTGTTTATAAATTCATTATAAGCATGAATAAGGACAAAATCCAAGTTGCCCTCATTCTACTTTGAACTATGAGCTGACAATGATCACTTACCGTGTTGATAATGACTGCAGTGGTTCAAAATCCTATCAACTTTTTAGCGACATTTATAACAGTGTAATTACCAAACAGAAAGGATAAAGCAAAAGGATTTTTTAAAAGGAGTCCATAGCCATTTAGTAAAAGGTTTATTACACACTATAATGTAGTTGTACACAGATTTAAGTGTTAAATGTTAACAACTGTAGCCCACACGTGGAGGCTGGTGACAGATATTAAATGACAATAAAATATAAATGAAAATAAAATAAGACACTTAAGAATGTCCTAAAATATGTTTATAACTACATCAACCATTTATATAATGGTTATTATTATAAATTATAACCATGTGGCTACAGCTCTTCTTCTTAAGGCTTGTAACTGACCATTAATTAAGCAATTAGTTACAAATTTATAGAGGGCACCTTATTAGGATGTCATTTTTTGTACATCTTTAGATGTATGTCAGATTTTAGTGCAGTATTTCAAGACAGCTTTGATCTGAAACAATTAAGGAACAGTCACAATCTCCAGTGATTCACTTTTCCATACATCTCTGGCATTAATAACGTCAAATAAAAGTTTAGCCATAAAAAAGTATTTGTTGAAGATAAAATATATCCCTTTTCTCCAGACCACGTGTGAAAAGACTGAGAGGGAGGGAGAGACAAAGGAAAACAAATCATGCAGAGAGCTGGGTCAACACCATGATGCTCTTTGTGGCTCACTGGGCTGAAGCACAAACCATCAGTCCCATGTGTGATGGCTGGATTGAAACCTGTGATTTCAAAAGCTCTCAATAAGAGCCTTAAACCCGCTGACGCACAACAACAATAGTCTGAAAACAGTCTGAAGAACAACATCAAAGTCCAGGACTGTATAAGTGTCTGCTGCTGTCCTTGAATAATAATTAAAATCTCACTGAGTTTCTAAACAAGCTGCAGTGTTCCCCTACAGCCAATTATAGAGTAATGCAGAGAGGACAGAAGTGAATGTGTGTTGGGGCCTGTTTCTGCAGCAGTGAGTAAGTACAATGTCTTAATTTATTGTCTTTAATTAAAAGAAGGACAACATCTGTTACCTGAAACAATGTGTGCGTGCGTGTATGTGTTTGTGTGCATGTGCATGTGTGTGTTATTCTATCCTCCTGAGGTCCTGACAACTACAAAATGAGTTTGAGTGAGGACATTTATTTTGGAAAATATATATATTTTTAATTTTAACCATGGGTTATAGGATTTTCTTATACATCAGTGTGCATTGAAGCATGATCACATTGTGTGCAAAATGTGTGTGTGTGTGTGTGTTGGTATGTGCACGTGGTACAACCCAGTCCAGGTGGCTAGATAATTAAAAACATTTCTCATACTTGATTTTACATCGAAATCTCAATGCTAACATCTGGCCAAGCAAGGGAGCAAAAGACCAGGTGTGTGTGTGTGTGTGTGTGTGTGTGTGTGAAAACGGGACTAAGGTGGCCTGTATTGGATGGAATCAGTGTTCCTGTGGTTATGTAATCAGAATATAAGAAAGATTAATCAAAAACATATTACAAAGTACAATGATAATAATAATGGAATTGCTATTTTATCTGTTTGAGTTCTATATCTTGTGATTATCAGCTGAGAAAGAAGAACTGCTTATATGGTCCCTTTCTCTCCTAAACAATTAGCCAGGGCAGAGCCAAACTTCTAATTTAAGAAGGTAAATTGATTTAAAAAAAGTTATTTTCATCAATAAACATCAAAATTACAAAGACGATGTAAATTATAGCTTTGTTAACAAACTATATAATTGCTCCAAATCAGACTAATACTGTATTCTCACAGTATATTAAAATTTATGTTCACCCCCACAGTCATGGTATAACCCATGACATCACTGATGACATCAGCAAGGTAGTAAAACAAGGAAGTGGTTTGGCTGCCACCCTCTTTTTTAAACTCCTGGAGTCCATGGTGAGTATGAAGGATCAAGGTGCTCAGATTAAATCAATGAAGTGTAGTGGAACTGTATTTAACTCAATCTAGTGTCGGTCAGTGTAAGAAAACACAATGTTAACCACAAACAGTCCTGTCATACTGTTTCCAGTGCTAAAGAGTAAGGTGGACATCTGCCTAAACAAAGCATGAGATTTGTGCTCTTTGCTGTGTACACAAACACAAACACAAACACACAAGTGCAAGTGACATTAGCTACTAACTTTCGGACATTACAAGGTTAACATTAAGCTTTATTTAACAGTGTCAGTAACATTAGCCGCTTACCTTTGTCTTTATAAATTTAAAGGTAAGATACAATGAAAACGTGTCAGTATCATTAGTAACTTGCATGAAACTGAAAGCATGGGTGTCCATTGTCAGTTACTTTACCATGTTGAAATAAAACAAAAGCTTAAATGTCTCTATTTGTTATCTCACTCAGCATCAAATTAGTTACCTTTTATACCTTTTTAGACCTTTTCATTATAATAAGCTACGCAATCAACACAGGTATACTGTAGGTACCAATCAGCACCAGGGCAGAATAGTCACAAATACTGCTTCAGAAATATCAATTGTCATAAATAACATACTATTTGAATGTTGATGCAACAATATGTTTTCTGCTTAAATTGTTAAAATTGCAAAAGGTGAGAGAGCTCTGGATGTCCTGCCGACTCTGCTCCACACATCCGTCTAGAAGAGAGGAGGAAAAGTCTTAAGACCCAGCACTGAGAAGTCCCACAGGTGATTTACTGACATGCAGCCTGTAAGTTTTGCTTTTTGTTTTTCTACTTCAGAAAGGGTGGACGTTTGCACGGCTTGATAAGGTAATTTAGGGACAGAAGCATTTCTTTCTAAATGCTGCACATTGTGTGTACCCTTGCTTTTTAAACAAATGTGTTGAATGCATTTCCCTCCTCATAACACACTGCATTACATAACATTTTAAGTCTGTATATTTGTTAGCAGTATTTTTCCTTATAGCCTTTGTTGTTGCATTTTTTTGAAATCAAATGTTGTGTGGCTGAATAGCGGTGAAGCAGCTACAGGAATAGGTATCGCTTGTCCTGTGAGCTTGTGTGCAAGCCTTTGCGTCCTTGTGTGTTTGCATGAGAGAAAAAAACAAAATGGAGACCCACTCGTAAAAATACTGCTTAACAGAGCTATACGTTGTCAGAAATCTTTAAGTTGCACTGTGTTGAACTTTAGGGGCCACTGGAAATAGACCTTAAAACTACAATCTAGTCACGAAGGAAC
Source organism: Seriola dumerili (assembly GCF_002260705.1). Lineage (NCBI taxonomy): Eukaryota > Metazoa > Chordata > Actinopteri > Carangiformes > Carangidae > Seriola > Seriola dumerili. Next base: position 8,817,991 of record NW_019174365.1, on the reverse strand, counting down.
AGAATAGAATAGAACAGAATAGGAAATGCGTCATATTTCAGCAAATACAGAGTAGTTTCTTGTTGATTTGGGGGTGGGAGGGGTGGAGGTGTATCTGCTTGTCCTGGGTACAAGTGTCTGTGTTCAAAAATCCTCTGTAAAGACTGAAGAATATATTTCAGAAGCAATGAGGGGAAAAACAGGAAAAACTGATGTCTCAGCCTGTCTGATCAGCCTGTAAGAGTGACAGAAAGGAAGGCTTGCTGCTTCAGAGTCAAGTGCATTTCACAGACAAACCGGCGGTGTGACGCCGATGGAAAAACACAAGAGCTGACAGGTTGTAGAGCCTTTGTTCAAGCACTGGAATATATACAGAGGTGGATTTGAAAGAAGCCTAAAGCAGCACATGCGGGTATTTTAGCTGAGATTCGTAAACAGCAACCGCAGTGAGACAAAGAATTAGCAGCTTCTTGAAAGGTGGAAACCTGTTTTTAATTAAGAGCAGATGGTTTTTAGGTGTTGAAACAAGAGGATGCCTCAGCGAATAACTGAAGTTTAACATTTCAGAGAAGTGTTCTTGTGCAGACTGTGTGACGCCTCGGGAGCTTTCTGTTTCTCGCCACACTCCTGCTCTCCTCTCTCTCTCTCTTGTTGAATTTCAACTTAGTTTGTATTTTGGATAGAAAACTTTTTTTTTTTTTCTAATGTCAATGACTACAAATGTTTAGCATCATGAGATTGTTAGTGTGTTGTCTTCTGCCATCATGTTCAGTGGCTTGAAAAAGAAATTAATCCTCCCACTGCTGACCAGTTTTTTCTTTATTAATGAATCCAATTAAATTTGATTTTATGGCAATGTTTTCTCTAAAAAAAAAAAAAAAAAAACCCAAAAAACAAAATACTATTTAAAACTTTTTGTGTTTTTAGTATTGTTGAGTGTCATAATAGTGTCATAATTTCTTTTCTTTTTTTTCATCATTCATCTCGTGTATCATTTACAAATAACATTTAACAGAAAACTCCTCCTGATTTAATAGGAATAAAGTTTCCCCATGAGTCCGGTCATTAAATACTCTGTATTAGTAGTGTAACATGTAAGCTAACAAAATGTACTGTTAATTGGCTTAGAGGCCTAATTAAAGGAATAGTTCAACGTTTTGGGCAATGTACCGATTCACCTTCTTGCCAAGGATTAGACGAGAATACCACTCTCACGTCGGTATGGTAAATATGGCACTGGAGTCAGGAGTTGATTAGCTTAAAGTCGGTCTGAATGCTCATTAATTAGCATGTTATATGTTTGTTTAACCTGTACAAAAACAGAAATATAAAAAGCCCTAACATATTGTGAGCTTTACAGGTGGTAGTAGCTGTTTTTCTTCGCTGCTTCATACTTAAGACATGAAGGTGGTGTTAATCTTCTCACCTAACTCCTGGCATGAAAGAGCATAAGTGTATTTCCCAAAACACCAAGCAGCAAGTTCAATTTAACTTTTATTGTTACCCGCACATATTTCCGTAAAATGTCTTTGATGTAGCATGCATCATGATAATTAAGGAAATAAGAGAAGTTTTATTTTCTTACCAAGACAAGCAGATAAACAGTATAAACAGTAGGATACACACTCTTTTCTTAATTTTACATTGGACTATGCAGCGTGGTTGCCTGGTGACAACAGGCCGTTAAACAGTTGCAGCAAAGCCACCGGTTCACCACCTGTGTGGATCTGTAATGAGCTTTACTGTTCCTGTTTCTGTCTTGTACGACCGGTTTGTAACTGTGTCATTCTGGTAATCAAGGCAGCAACTGGTTTTGTTTTCTGTCCCTGTTGCACTGTTGCACATCAGACTATCGCCATGGAAACCAGACCTCTGGAGGGCTTTGTATAATTTTTGTGTATTTTTTATATATAATCTCCTTTAATCCTGGACCAATTAGTTTCAGACCAGGACAGAGAGAAGGAACATCTCTCTCTCTCTCTCTCTCTCCCTCTCCCCTTCCCTCTCTTTGAAGGTTTTCTCTTGTCTTCATTCCTCCTTTCTCCAAATCTGCCTCTCTCTCTCTACCTCACTGTCCATCTAAATCTGTTTTCATTTCTTTCAGCGTATTTTTCTCCGGCTTGTTTTTCCACAGCTACTGCTATACACAGACACGCACACACGCACACATGAACACCCATACGCCAGATCATCCAACATTAATTTAGCTTCCTATTAATCCAATTAGTTCGAAGAAATTGTTGATGTGGCGTCATGTTCTGTCCTCTTGTCGCTGTTTTTTTTCGTGCCCTCCTTTTAGTCCTTCCTTGGTTTCCCCAGAAAAGCCCACTACTGTGACCACTGCCTTCACTTCTACTACCACCAACAATAATAATAACTTTGGAATACCAACACAAACTACAACAATCTGTGCCTGGTTTTCAGAATCACCCGCAGATTGAGTTTCGTGGATTTTTTAAAACTATTTTTTTCTATCCATTTATCCCTCTCTCTCTCTCCCTCTCTTTCTCTCTCTTGGGGGCCCTCGGGCATATGTGTGTCAGAGATCCCATGGTGTGTGTGTGTGTGTGTGTGTGTGTGTGTGTGTGTGTGTGTGTGTGTGTGTGTGTGTGTGTGTGTGTGTGTGTGTGTGTGTGTGTGTGTGTGTCCTGGGGATCCACGACATGCACACACGGGGAAGACACAACACACACATACACTCATTGTCCCAGTCAGGGGTACAGGCTGAGATCTGGGTAGAGGGGAGCACAGTGGGAGGACAAGGGGAAAAGATTATATCTCTGAAGCTGACACACACACAAACACGCACATAAATGAACCACACACTGAACTCACACACAAACCAAACCCTGAACTTTGAAAAATTACAATGCATTTCCATTATAGTAACCCTGAAACTGACTCAAGGTGTTGTGACAAGCTACCTAGGCCACTGCAGCAAGTTTTAGTAAGGTATTGCTAAATCTAGCAAACCACCTTCCACGTTTTATCAAAGCTTGGTAGAGTAAACAAATATTGGACATCTGAGGTTTCCAAAAGCCCTTTGTGCCTTGCTGTCACTTTCAGCTCTTGGATGGATTTTAAACTCCTCAGTCAACCAGTCCAACCTTCTAGCTCAGTGATAAAAAGTCATAGTTACCTACATAAAACTGAAGGGGAAACATGTCAAGTCCAAAGGAGCAGTGCGATTAAAAAACCTGACCTGACTGAAAGTGGCTGGAGGTTAGAGGATGAAGTCTGAATCATTTTGTTTTTGAATTCTGTCAGTTCAGGGGACTATGGTGCAGTTTGTTTTTTTTCCAAGCGCAAGATTTTTCTGTAAAGAAGCAACAATATTCATAGAAAAAAGGCCACAGTAACTACAACCTTATAGTATTACCAGGAAAGGAGTATGAGTATTGAGTACTGAGTATGAGTACTTCTGGTATACATTTACACAGTGTTCATAAAATGTAAGAATTGATATGTGTATGAATGGCTGGTTGATGAAGCTTAATTGGCAAATAAATTGTTAATAATGTTTCTATTTTCCTGTGTTGAGGAAATGAGCAAAACATGTGATTTAGGGCAGGAAAAATACTTGAATGAATCAGGAGCTCAGCCCATATTCCTCCTCTATTAGTCTCACACAGTTTTATTTGTTAATGACTGTGAGAATCATTGTGGGTGTCCCTTACATATACCACCTGCAGGCAGTTTAAATAATCCCCTACAGTTTCTATCCAGTGAGCGTCATCTGGCTGGCAATTTAGATGTGTTTGCTAAAAAAATTCAAATACAGATTTTAAAAAGAAGAACCTCCACCATGAGTTTCCTTGGATTAAAGAGTGTCGTTGTTTAGTTTTAATTGTTCAGGGTAACAGTAAGATTTATTAACCTTATACACACTTCAACTCACCCATATACAGATACATTCTCTTTCTCTCTCTCTCTCTTTGTGTCAGACACAGACAGATTTCCTCTTTGTCTTGGTGATATGTAATGACCACTCAAGCATGGAGGGCCAAAAGATCTGAGGTCAAGGGTGAATAAGGGGCAGGGGGTTGCCGGTTCAGCAGCGCGTGCACATGTGTGTGTGTGTGTGTGTGAGAGAGTATACTTGGTTTTCCCTTGGTGAACACATCCCTTCTGAAGACACCAAACACACTGTGGATCGACAAAGAACATCAGTGTGCTTGCTGACATTGCTTATCAGCACTGAACTCAGATCAGTTCTCACGATGAATCAATGCAAGAGTCGCGTCAACTGAACCGTGAGACGACATGTCATATTTGTTGCTGAAACTGCAGCCACATGTTGTCAGTGATCACACGATCACATCCACTGTCAAATAAACACAAAGAAGAGATGGAATATAACGTATTTTAAAACAGTATTATTAACATGTGTTTTCTGTTTATTACTAAGATGTTGTCATAGAGTAACTGACCTTTGAGAACAATTTGCCAACATAAATCAAATGATATGATGATATGATAATAATAATGATAAATGAGCAAATAACCTTTTAAAATGCAAGAATTATTTATATTGCAGTTGGTCTCAAAGAAAGTAAAATCTTTCATTTTAAGCAAACTCAAGTTTTGAGTTAAACTGAAAATAAAAGATTACAAAAAAAATTAAAGTGAAAAATCTCTAATTTAATGTGAAAAATGAGACTGATGTACTAAGAGGAAAAAAAATATTTTGTGCTGATTTAAGCACTGATCATGTAGAGAATATTACACACAGAGAATATCTTTTCTATTTTAGTAAAATTGAAAGGAAACAGCTAGAAATTCAAAGTGTACTCCAAATACCAGTTTCATTTTTTCTTTTACGTGAAAAGTGTTTTAATGCAAAATGTCTGGTTCATTACACCACTTACAGATTGCATCTTGTGCTTAATTTTATCCAGAAACATTGATTGAATTTAGACATAGAACTAGTAGTATTTACTACATGGTGATCAAACCAAACATTGATAATTTACTGCAGTTCATACACTTGTTGTCATGCAAATAGGACAGTGGTTTAATAGGTTTAGTTTCTTTACATGTATCTATTCTTACACAGGGTTTTTTTTTTTTTCTACACACATACTGTATATTTATTGGATTAAAGATACAATGTCTTTGTTTAAAACAGCTACGAGTCAAATTCTCCAAAGACATGTTAACATTGACAACAATTAGCTTCTGGATAGCATTGTGAAATGTAATTGTTCCTTAGTTGTATGTGACAACAAAGAGAGGTGACGTCCTAGCATGGCACACATGCACTCCCACCCTCGTCTAGTCCCCATATGGACCCTCTCCTTCAAGAGAAAGCTATCAGGGAGTATGTGTGTTTTTTATGGTGTGTGTGTGTGTGTGTGTGTGTGTGTGTGTGTGTGTGTGTGTGTGTGTGTGTGTGAGAGAGAGGGAGGCCAGTGCACCAGTCTGGAAATAGGGGACACATTAATCTTATTTGTCATAACCTGTCCCTTGAGACGCTTGGACCCCCCCTGTCCCCATACCCACCCACACAGACACACATACAAAACAAACACACACACACACATATACATTCCTACCTTACTAATAGTGGACTATTTGTTTACATAACCAAGTGTGGACCACTATTTCTAATCATTCAAAACAAATACAAAAGAGATTAAGAGATTTAAGATCTTTTATAATATATGTGCCAAACTGCTTGTGTAATTTTCTGTTAGAAATAGTCAGCAGGGGACTGGCAACCCTGGCTGATGGCCACCTACCAGAGAAGGGACCTCCATATGGAGTCATAGCCTAAAGTGACTTGCCTTTGACAAGTCAACCTGCACACTTGATCCAGCAGGCAGAGGCAGTGTTGAGTATGACCTTAAACACTCAAACACCTGCAGGTCTCCTCTTGCTAATTTTTAAAAAATAAATTACACATAATTATAGAACACAAGGCATGACAAAAAGTGGACAGTGAAATGTCCCCTATTGGTCTACTGGTGATGCACAATTATGGGGAGGACCACTGTTGGATAGGTATGCAAACACACGCACACACACACACACACACACACACACACACACACACACACACACACACACACACACACACAGTGACCCCCTCCTGTGTGCTATCGGTATCTGCAATGGACAGAGAGGGTGAGGCTAATTACATGTGAGAGTTAAGACGGTGGAAACAAGACAAAGACTGTGCTTGTGTGTGTGTGTGTGTGTGTGTGTGTGTGTGTGTGTGTGTGTGTGTGTGTGTGTGTGTGTGTGAGCCCATGTGAGTGTGTGAGCCCATGTGAGTGTGTGCATGCCCTTTGTTTGCTTTACATTCATTTTGTGTCCTTTGCTGTTACCATATCTCAGTAACACAAATTACTCTTACCTCTCATTAGTCCATGTTGGTGTCCAAACTTTGAGTGTCCATCTCATTATGTGTGGGCAGGACAAAGACTCATTATACAGGCTTCTCTCCACTCTCTCCACTTTGTCACGGTGCTGTTGTCCGTGCTCTGAAACCTACAGCAACCTCAGAGGAAAGGAGAAGGGATGCTCAGAAATGATTCTGTACTACTGTTGAGGAGAACAGCATTTCATTAGGAAGATGGTAGAACCTGTTTGTCTTTTTATAACCTCCAAATTACATCCTAATATCCTAATTAATGGGGACTATTTTTTTGCTAGAAAGTATAGTCATTTCTAAATGTTGTGAACCCCACTAACAAAACTTAACTCATCTCAAATGTATTTTTTTGTTTTTTCTAGATTCTAGATCTTAAAAACACAGGCAGATTATAGAGGACAATGAAAAATATGGGTTGTTTTATTTATTTTATTTATTTTTGTTATTTGGGTGAATTAACCCTTAAAACACAGCTGTAGGAGATGCATCACATCTGCAGGAGGGCACTAACATCACACTGATGAGGTCTGAAAACTGGTTTTAAAAAAAGCCTTCACCTCATGACACCTGTATTACTTTTTTTTGTGCTTCCTCCCTCTCTCTCCTCTCTCTTCCCTTTCTGTCCCTCACTGTCTTTTTCTCCGTCTCCCACTCTCTCCCTTCCTCCCCCCTCAGGCCAAACTGCAGCTATCAGATTTCTCTCTGCTTGGTTCTTTTCAATTAGACTTGCTCACTTTCCCCAACCCTCTGTGTGTATGTTTGTGTGTATATTAACCGTTGTGTATTTCTGCGTTTAGTGTGTCTGTATCTGTGTGCGACACCTTAGGAAAAGACACCATGGTGAATTCTATTAAGAAGCTGCTCATTTTCCAACACTCAGAACGCAGCAAGTGTCCACCCTCTTCTCTTCTCTTCTCTTCTCTTCTCTTCTCTTCTCTGACTCCCTCTTTTAGGGCAGATGAGAGCATTAGTGGTGACAGCTGATTGCATTATCGGTGACTTTATCCCACTCACTCGTAGGCAACAAGGGACACACCATCTTTCTTTCCCCTTTAAGAGCTTATGATTGCAGAAATAATTTTGACTATGTAGAACTAATTACCAGCTGCGACATCGTGGCTGGTATTTTCACCTTTTGAGTCTGTGCTCTCTCTCTCTCTCTCTCTCTCTCTCTCTCTCTCTCTCTCTCTCTCTCTCTCTCTCTGTCATCATGACAAAATGTGGTCCTGGAGACACCTATAGCCAGAACTACAACAGAGTCAGTTTTGAGTGCTTTGGCAGGTGTTTTATACAGTACCACGGGGAAAGTGTGTCCAAACTTTTTGAGTTTGATAGTTTATTAGGATTCTACCACTCAAGGAATAGAACCCAATTGAGTTTGTGCTGGCTTGGTAAAGGCCACCATGATGGATTTTTAGCCAATTTGCATAATGTGAAAAACAGTAACGGGACATCTCCTTTTCTGCATTTCTAAAAACCACTGCTGCTTGTGGCTTTAATTTCGGGAAAACTGAGCTGTTCTTCATTTAAAACGATCCAAGGAGAAAATTGGATTAAAGGTAACCCGTGGAGTTTTTGACCATTAGCATCCAAAGCAATGTTTTAATCCATTTGTATCTTGCACATGCTCACGATGCAATGCAAATTTTTACTGAGGAGTGTGATAATGCAAATGTGTAGCACAGATAAGCCGTCAAACATGAAAAAGAACAAGTAGTTTCAAACTTCCAATATTTTATACAAATCCTCAGAATGCACAATGGGCAGAGGAAACTAACAGAACTAATCACCTGCAGTTCAACAAGGCACAACAAGGTAGAACAATAAGGTGTGCAGTATATATAGAGAGCTCATTGGGTGGGGAAATTGATGTCGTGCTGATGTCGGGGAACACCCAGTCCAGCTCCAGAATCAGCACCCTGGCCATGTAGCAGTCACATGAGCAACATGAATGTAAACATAACTGCTCAGGAGAAAGCTCCACAGCTGTATGTACTCAAA